>NC_141685.1:1054679079-1055279079 GCF_964263255.1 Lissotriton vulgaris | reverse complement strand
TAATAGAACTAAAGGTAGAGTGCATGTCTCACTTGTTGTCCATAAGAGTAATATTCAAATTTTCAAGCTTACTATCTGTGACAGAAACTCTTTTGAACCCTTGGAAAGACCTTTCCATCAAAATACGAACTTGCTCCAGACCCACTTATATCACCATCTTTAAAACCAAACATGATTTTTATTCGGGCAAATCTAAAATGCATCGAACTGTCCCTGAGATTTCGTTAAAATGTTTAGGAAAGTTTCCTTACTTTCAAATGCAAAAATGGTTCAGCTGCCTTTTACCAGCAGCTCATAATGCAAAAGTATGCCTCAGCCAGACCCTTGCATTTCATAAACTTCAACCTCCTCCATACTCCCAAATCCAATTGCAGTTCACAGGAGACAGATGCTTCTCAATTGTAATACTCCTCCTGTGGAATAGCTTTCTCAATTATGCATGGCAATCAGACAATGCCACCCAATGGACTTGCCTGACAATTTAGTATGTGAGCCTGTTTTATGGCCAGCTGGGCTCGTTTTTAGGTCTCGCCTACGACGAACGCGCTGAAAGCGCGTTCTCGCAGCGAGAACTATAGTCGTCGTCTCAGCAGTCTGAGAACGACAAAGGGAGACAAGACCTGGCCGCGCACAGCGTTTCCCCATAGGATAATGTTGTGCGCGCGGCCAGGTCTTGTCTCCCCAGCATGATATGGCAGACCAAATCGCGTCGCGCGCCTCTCTGGAATTCAGGGGGAGTCTGCATACCAGCGCGCGGCGCTGATAAACAGGCAGGAGTTGAAGGGCGTCTTGCTTCAGCTGCGCTTTTCCGTCATCTACTGCTGACTTGAAGAGACGCCATACTCCGGTGTGCTTCATCATTCCGAGAACAGCTAATCCTGTGGTGATGCAGGACGACCGCTCCTCCGCATGTGCTCAGGCTGCTCGCGCCGCTCTGCGAGGAAGGGCATGCGCCTTGCTGCCCCTCACTAACCTCACTCGAAAGGCGCGCCAGTTTTAAGGAATGCGTGTTTACCCTGATAAACGACCACGCCAGAACAGAAGATCTTATTAGGAAGTCTGCAACGCATTAAAACGTAGAAATTCAAACCCCCCCAAAAAAGGGTGACTCGAGCCTTTCTCTACACTTACTGACCGATGCCCAATGATGCCTCGCCTGCTCTTGACCGGCGAGCGCCAGTTTTCTATCGGACACGTCTAACCTAACTGCCCCAGCGGTGCCGAGAGAGAGCGATGAGTCACCAGTGGGACTGCTTGTCATAATCTGAAAAAAATCCATAATGTTGATTCTTGTTCACTAAACCGTGATACGAGTGAATCCATCTTCTTTGATACCTCAGCGTGGATCGTTGCCAGCAGAGTAGGAATACATTATTAGCCTGGAAATATGGGAACACTTGCCTTTCAGCGAGTCAGATTTCAGAGTGTCAGGAAACTGGAATAAAGTTGACAACTGGTGTTGAGCAAACTACGAAACACTGGTAATAAGCAATAAAAGGTGCATGCCTGAAACCAGCGGACAGCTGAACTGACCGGTCCTTGTAATGCATATTGCGATGTATGAATGGCCGTCTAAAATGGCTTATCCAGAGGAGCATTAGGCGGCGC
Source organism: Lissotriton vulgaris (assembly GCF_964263255.1). Lineage (NCBI taxonomy): Eukaryota > Metazoa > Chordata > Amphibia > Caudata > Salamandridae > Lissotriton > Lissotriton vulgaris. The sequence goes on along the minus strand of NC_141685.1, from coordinate 1,055,277,471 downwards.
TGCACCCACTTTACAAATGTACAAGTATGAATGGGGGTGCGGCCCTTTTTATTACTCGGGTGACCTGTAGCACCATTCCAAACCTTCTATTATGCTTATGCTCAACGAGCTACACTTTTAACCAGTGCCGGGTTTCTACTTCCCTAGGCGGAAAGAAGCATTGGCAAGAGGCAGACTGTCTTGAAAGACAGGTGGAGAAGGGGCAAAGTCAGCCACTGTCCGATGGCAGAACACCGAGGGGCATATTCAGAAAGGCATATTGGAATATATGAAGCAGCGCTCCTGTAGTAGTCTTTTACGTACTTACTTTTACATGCCATTGTGAACTGGCTCCAAAAGATAAAAAAAAATAATAATGATACACACTTGGTGCACATAAAAAGCTCTACACTCTGTTTGTGCACTTTCACTAATATGGAATTGGACGCTTGGGGCCGTTTCACAAAAGTGCAATAGCATGTGAAAGAGCACTCCTCCATTACTACTTCGTGGCCTCATTAATGCCTTTGTAAACACACCTCTCTATCCTGTAGTATGTGCCTCCCAACAGCCTACATCGAAAATCAATTGGTGCTGGGGTGCGTGCAGGGCGGCTGGGGCCTCTCAAAGTATAAAGTCCACTCTGTCGAGCAACTGTTGGATGAAAAGTCCCATGCACAACCAGAAAGAAGCATCTCTTATTAGTGCTCCAAAACTTAACGTTAAAAATATTTATTCATGCCATTTTCACTTCATTCTTTTTCTTAAAATTATCAATATCAGGATTTCCGTCCTTTTACAGCATTCTTTCCATTTAACAAAAATTTCAGCTCTAGCTCCTCCCCAGACTCTTGACAGGCATCCCTTCCACAGGAGTTTAAGTGAGTCATGCATTAAACCGAGGCAACGCCCTCCACAGACTTTTAAATCACTTATATTAAACAAGCATTTGCAATGCAATAGGTCTCGCGTTTACGCAAGTTTAAGCCATTGGTATTGTAAATGACAAGGCCTTTTATGTTTTAAAACCAAAACATAAATAAAAAGCATTGTCATTTACAATGCCAATAGCATAAACTAGTGTAAATGCGAGACCTATTGCATTGCAAATGCTTGTTACTGTTGATTTCCCTGATATTACAGCAAGCATTGGCTGCAGCAAACACAAATGCATGCAGTCTCCCATATTTGCCAAATACCCATACAGCATGTCTTGGCAAGTATGGTTATCTGGTTCACTGATAGGGGACACTTTTATTTTTGTACCCAGACCAATTTTTCGTTCCGGTCCAACCCTGGCTCAAGACCACAAATTCTACAAACCCTGCATTATATAAATCGTGTCCCACCAATCAGACTCTGCAAAAGTCTGCTAACAAAGCCATAGCTCTCCATTAGGCTTAGAACCACCATTCCCAGCAAACTGCATCTTTTGACCTCGTTCCAGTAAATTGGACAGAGCAAGGCATTGCTTTAAAGTACTCCCTGGTTTGTCCTCTACCAGGGATCATGGTAGGCCCTAGGTCCAAATCCTCTTCTTCTACCTGAACAGCAGCAAGCACCTGCAGGGTAATGGTGCCTCTTGTCAAGTCAAGTCAAGTCAAGTCAAGTCAAGAAATTTGTATAGCGCACTACATACCCAGAGGGTTTCAAGGCGCTTAGGAGGGGAGGAGGATTACTTGTCAAATATCCACGTTTTAAGTTGCTTCCTGAATGCTAGGTGGTTCTGGGTGAGGCGAAGGTAAGCGGGGAGTGAGTTCCATGTTTTGGCAGCCAGGTACGAAAAGGATCTGCCTCCCATGGTGGTCTTGTTGATGCGAGGTACAGTGGCGAGCGCTTGGCTGGAAGAACGTAGTTGGCGGGAGGGGGTGTAGAAGGACAGTCGTGAGTTGAGGCAATCTGGTCCGATGTCGTAGAGTGATTTGTGTGCGTGGGTAAGCAGTCGGAAAGTGATCCTCTTATTGACGGGTAGCCAGTGGAGGTCTTTGAGGTGCCCAGAGATGTGTTCGTTGCGTGGGATGTCTAATATGAGCCTGGCTGAGGCGTTTTGGATTCGTTGGAGTTTCTTCTGGAGTTTTGCGGTAGTACCTGCGTAGAGGGTGTTTCCGTAGTCCAGTCGGCTCGTGACCAGAGCGTGGGTGACTGTTTTCCTTGTTTCGGAGGGGATCCAGCGAAATGTTTTTCTGAGCATGCGAAGAATGTTGAAGCATGAAGAGGATACGGCGCTGACTTGTCTGTTCATTGAGAGTGAAGAATCCAGGATGACGCCTAGGTTCCGTGCGTGGTCTGTCGGGATGGGTGCTTTTCCGAGGGCTTCCGGCCACCAGGAGTCGTCCCATGCAGAGGGGGATGTACCTAAGATGAGGACTTCAGTTTTGTCTGAGTTCAGTTTCAGACGGCTTTGTTTCATCCATTCGGCAACTTCTTTCATTCCTTCGTGTAGGTTAGTTTTGGCGGTGCTGGGGTCATTGGTGAGAGAAAGGATCAGTTGGGTGTCGTCCGCGTAAGAGATGATGTTGAGGTTGTGTTGGCGTGCGATGGCCGCGAGGGGGCTCATGTATACGTTGAAGAGGGTGGGACTGAGTGAGGATCCTTGTGGAACGCCGCAGATGACTTCAGAGGCCTCGGACTTGAATGGTGGTAGGCGGACTCTTTGGGTTCTTCCGGTGAGGAACGAGGTGATCCATTCAAGAGCTTTTCCTTGGATTCCGATGTTATTGAGGCGTTGTAAAAGGGTGCTGTGGCAGACTGTGTCGAAAGCTGCAGAGAGGTCGAGGAGGATGAGGGCGACTGTGTCTCCATTGTCCAGTAGAGTTCGAATGTCGTCTGTTGCTGCGATGAGGGCGGTCTCAGTGCTGTGTTTTGCTCGGAAGCCAGATTGTGAGGGGTCGAGGGATTTATTGGCTTCGAGGAAGGCGGCGAGCTGGTTGTTGACAGCTTTCTCGATGACTTTGGCCGGGAATGGAAGAAGCGAGATGGGGCGGTAATTTTTGAGTTCGGTGGGGTCCGCTGTTGGTTTTTTCAGAAGGACGGTGAGTTCAGCGTGTTTCCAGCTTTCCGGGAAGGTGGCGGAGTTGAAGGAGCAGTTGATGACGTCTCGGAGGTGCGGTGCTATGACGGAGTCTGCTTTGTTGAAGATGTGGTGAGGGCATGGGTCTGTGGGGGATCCTGAGTGGATGGAATTCATCAGGCGGATGGTGTCCTCAGTGGAGATTGGGTTCCAGTCGTTAAGGGTGTTCACGGGGGGAAGATGATCAGCAGATGGTAGGGTGGGTTGGTTTCCGGGTTGGTTGTCAAAGCTGTTGTGGATGTCTGCAATCTTGTTGTGGAAAAATGAGGCTAGGGAGTCGCAGAGGGTTTGAGAGGGGGTGATGTCGTTGGAGTTGGCCGAGGGATTGGAAAATTCCTTGACGATGTTGAAAAGTTCCTTGCTGTTGTGGGCGTTGTTGTCAAGTCGATCCTTGAATGCTGTTTTCTTGGCTTTTCGGATCAGTTGGTGGTGAGTGCGGGTGGCGCTTTTGAAGGCGTCCTTGGTGCTAGTGGTTGGGTCTTTTTTCCAGGCCTTTTCAAGGGAGCGGCAGAGTTTCTTGGACTTCTTGAGATCATCGTTGAACCATGAGGTCTTCTTGCTGCCAGGTTTGCTTTGACGTTTTTTCAGAGGTGCTAAGGTGTCGGCGGTGTTGGATAACCATAGGGTGAGGTTGGCGGCGGCTTCGTTGGCGTTAGAAGAGAGGGCTGGGGGGTTTCGAAGGAGCGATGCGGAGATTTGGTCCGCAGTGATTTTGTTCCAGTTTCTTTGCAGAGTTGGTTGGAGGTGGTTGGTGGGTTTTGGCTTGTTGTAGGTGAAGTGGACGCAGCTGTGGTCAGTCCAGAGGAGGTCCGTGGTGTGGCTGAAGGAGACATGATTGCTGGAGGTGAAGATGGGGTCGAGTGTGTGACCTGCGATGTGGGTGGGGGAAGTGACCAGTTGTTTAAGTCCGAGGTTGGCGAGGTTGTCCACGAGGGTGGCGGTGTTGCGGTCGTTGATCTTTTCAAGGTGAAAGTTGAGGTCTCCCAGAAGGATGTATTCTTTGGAGGGGAGTGCGTGTGGAGTGATGAAGTCCGTGATGTCTTCACTGAATTTTGCGCGGGGTCCTGGTGGTCTGTAGAGGAGGGTGCCTCTGAGTGTGGTTTTGGGGTTGATGTGGATCTGGAAGTGAAGGTGTTCGGAGTTGGCGAGGTGGGCGTCAGATCTGGTTGAGATGCGGATTGATTTCTTATGGACGATAGCGATTCCTCCTCCTGTGTGGCCGGTACGGTCTTTGCGAGTGATCTTATAGTCTTCAGGGATGGCAATGGTGATGTCTGGTGCGGAGGAAGCATTCATCCATGTTTCCGTAAGGAAGGCGATGTCAGGAGAAATGGTGTCTAGTAGATTCCATAGGTCGATGGCGTGCCTGTGGACTGATCGGGTGTTGAGAAGGATGCATTGTAGGTGATTGGGGTCGGGAATCTGTGGAGTGGTCGTAGCGGAGATGTTGTCGGTGCCGATGAATTTGCAGGAGTAGCAGGAGAAAGCTCCATGGGTGTGTCCAGGAGCGGCTTGGACGCAGTTGGGGGAACGGCCGGGGTTAAGGGCTAGGAGGGTGGTGGCATCGTAGGTAATGCGGGAGGGCTGGGCAATGCGAGGGCTAGGGGGACTGGCGCTGGGCGCGGTCCAGTCGCGGACTTCGGCGTGGCCGTAGCGCGTGGACGCTGCGCGTGGGGGCATTGGCCATAAATGGATGGTGGAGGGGGCGGAGCGTGGGAGGGGGATCTGGGAGGCGGGATCGAAGGGGGAGGGGCGGGCTGCAGGCACAACAAAATGGAGGGGGAGATAAACACCAACAGGACCGGGAAATGCGAGCTGACGCTGGAGCAGGGGCACAATAGCAGTCTCAGATAAGTGAAAGCAGTGCGCAGCTTTCCTAGATGTAATATGCTAATCAGGCTCACCAATGTGTATTTAACACAATTCACGTACAAATCTCACTGAAAGCAGGGCAAAGCTGAGCGCTACTCGGCCACAGCGTGTGCAGATCTAGTAAGTGCACAATCAATAAACACAATTCACGTGGTTATTTCAATGAAAGCAGGGCAAAGCTGAGCGCTACGTGGCCAGAGCGTGTGCAGATCTAGTAAGTGCACAATCAATAAACACAATTCACGTGGTTATTTCAATGAAAGCAGGGCAAAGCTGAGCGCTACGCGGCCAGGGCGTGTGCAGATTTAATAAGTGCAGAGACAATATTGCCAAATGAGCAGCGCTACAATACCACAATCAGCGCTATGGTTTCAGGAGGGAGGGTGGAGCGGCCGCCTCACCTTGGGCCATTAAAACCTAAGCCCTCAGCTTACCACATTAAGACCCTTCTTGAAGACTTCTCTACAAAACTATGCAGACATCCATGGACTAATGAATGCACATAAGTATGTAACCAAATCATAAGCACCCTGGTACTCCACGTAGATCGACATCAATCAGCATTTATTAACAAGAAAAAATGGAAGAAAATCTGGCCTATCAATTAACTCACTCTACTAATATACACACATTCGCATCGATACCAATAAATATGCAGCAAACAAAAGTAGAATGCTCTTCAAGACAATTAACCATTTCACCAAACCCCTACCAGGCAGATAAATGCCACATTCAATAGGCAAGTGCAATGCTATCTTCCTCTTCTTCACTGAGAAAGGTGTAAATATTTGACAGCACGTGGATTATACTTCAATAAAATGCTTTGGAAAGTCCCCTTTGCCTCCCTATGCAAAGCAGTCCGCCCTAAAATCATACCAACAATTCAGCCATTACTGTGTGTGTGACCTTTCATATTTTACCATGTTGCCTCTGGCTCGATTTGTGCTACATATATACAAACATACATACACACATGTATACATACATAGACACATGCATACTAACAAATGCATACATACATCCATTTGAACAAACATACGTATAAACATACATGCATATAGTTATCAAGTTATTCTACATTCAGAACACATCTCATCTGCTTTTCTCACTGTGATGTCGTAATACTATTTCTGTCAGGGTAAAAATAAAACTACAAGTTTCAGAATGCAAAAAATAAAACTATACAATGCTGAGAAACAATGCCAGCACCACATAAAAAAGACTCACAAACTTCTAGCTATAAAATTGATAATGGGGGGGAGAAAAGCCCACACATACACAGACTAGTTCAAGTTTCAAAAATTCTTTCTCACTAATACGGATAGATAAAATATTATTCTAAATGCGATTCGAAATTACACTTATTGCATTTACTAGGAATGTGAATATAATTTAGCGATTTGATTTTTTATTGTATTCTTAATTGTACCTTAGATTTACTAATGGATTTTCACAATATATTCCCAAGTAAAAATATCAAGGCTCAAATGCACGCTTTCAAGAACCAGGGAATGAAAGTTCCTGTGCCTCTGTCCCTGTCATTTCTGCCAACTAGAGAACACGCAGAGAATGTGTGATTCATTCATGACTGAGGCCGAGAGGCGCGTCCTTCTTCTGAAGGGCCCCATCCTTCCTGGTAGCCCTTCCCCCACAGTCAGGTTGATGCAGAGGCCAGAGCCTCCTCTGCCTGCCTTTGTCCTGACTACGGCCGTGGATCAGGTGTGAATGGGCGCGCTCCCAGGTTCAGCATAACAAAGGGCTGAGAGCCGGACGCTCTCAGCTTCATTCCGACCTGGCAAGTTCACACCCTGAGCCAGGGCGTGCACAGCAGCAGCAAGACATCCCAGGGCAACCTTGCATCCCAGACTGTAGTCGTGGGGGAGTGGATTCAATGGGCAAACCATAAAAGCTGACTCTGAAAAGCGAACATTTGAAACGCATCCCTTTAACTTCTCAATCTTTCATTGTGTGAAAGTACACTTCGGAGACCAACGTAAGGATATCAAGTGCATCTTTTTATAAAAGACTATGGCAAGACTGTCTCATGCCAAAAAATATATTTCTCAGGCTAGGACCTTTTTGGCTACATGTAAAATGCTGCCATGCCGCTGTTAGCTAGCATCATTTTTATTTTACACTAATTTAAAATTTGAAAATACTTGGGGGCCCTAATAAATTGTGACAGGAATGTTAGCTTGCTAACACTTTTGCTCCTGAAAACATGGGTTCTATTCGTGCATTCAGCACTAGACAAACATATTTTGCGCAGTCTCTTTTATCTCCCTTCTTAACTGTTCTACTATCCAAGTCCCTATCACATCATGGTTTCTATAATCGAACTTTACTGGTCATGCACGCATATTTCTGCAAACAGCATCGCGTGTTAAATAAACTTCTACAATAAAATCATTCTGTAAACACCTTAACACTATTCCTGGAATTATATGTCCGAGCTTCAGCAAATGCAAAATAATTACATGGCAACAGGATAAGGGGAGACGAAAGTATAAGGAGATTGCAGGTGGTGTTCATATGACCAAATCTACCGACTTTGGAGCTGGGAAACCATGTATCGGCTCAACTTCTTATGATTCTGGGCAAATAACCTAACCTCCCTGTGTGAACGTGACTGTGTAATGTAATTGTTGCTCAAACAAAGCACTTAAATACTTTCGGGTAGAGGTTGCGCTGTATGCAACTACAAATTTCAAAAAAGCAACAGAACTTTTTTCTGAATAGTTGCATTCAAACCCTGGAAAAAACATGAGGAGTCATGAGAAAGAGATAAGGGAAGGTTGACATGGAAAGACATATGTAGGAAAACTAAGACAACGCAAACCAAGCATTAGCAAAGCCAATAGTTCTCACCTATGCAAGAGTTATTGGCTTTGCCAATGTGTTTTATCCATGTTGTACACAAGCGTGGCTGCTGTTCATCATGGCTAAATGTTAGTGGTGTAGAAAGAGTGGAGTGAAGGGTCATAGAGTGGAATGTGAACAGTGGAGTAGAGGGTTGTGGCATAGTCATGTATTGGAGCAACAGAGTGGAGTCACATAGAGTGGTGTACATTAGAAAGGCGTAGCGTAGAGTGAGGTGGTGTGGAATGCGTAGGTACAAAATGTTGCAGAGTATAGTGGCATAGAGAGCAGTGGCGTAGAGTACAGAGGCATGGATTTCAGCAGCATACCATGCAGTGTCGTATAATGAAGTGGCATAGATTAGAGTGTTGAACAGTAGAATGCAGTGGTGCAGGGTGGAGTGGTGCAGAGTAGAATATATGGCTGTAGAGTGCAGTGGTATAGGGTGCAGTAGCGTAGAGTCGAGTGATGCAGAGTGCAGTGGCGTAGAGTGGAGTAAAATGGAGTGGCCGGGTCTGGTGAATAAGTGGACTGATCTACTGTAGGGGCTTGTGTTTGACCACATGGTCACAGGTTCAAATCCTTGCAGGTCTACTCAGACATTCATCCTTAGGTCGATAAAATGAGAACCATTGAGTTGGGTAACAACAAACATCTGTTATTCAACACCAAGAGGCCCTTCTGGGTGAATGTGCGCTTTACAAATATACATTACGTTATGCTAGAATTGAGTGGTGTAGAGTGCATTGGCCTAAAATGCAGAGTGCGGTGGTGTAGAATGGGGTAGAGTGCAGTGGCAAAGAATGTTGTGTAGAGTGGTGTAGAGTGCAGTGGTGCATAGCCGAGTGGTGCAGAGGAGAGTGCAGGGGCGTAGAATGCAGTGACATATAGTGCAGTGGTGTAGACATCACCTGTTTATAATTTAGTGGCATACAATGCAGTGTCATGCAATGCAGTGGCATAGATTAGACTGATGCATAGAAGCATGCATTAGTGCATGGTGGAGTGGGCCGGAGTGGCTTGGAGTGCAATGCCATAGAATGCAGTGGTGTAGATTAGAGTGGCATAGAGTAGAGCGACAGAGAGTGCTGTGCAGTGGAGTGATGCAGAGTTCAGTGGTGCAGAGTGTAGGGATGCAGAGAAGAGAAATATAGAGTGCATTGGCAGTTGTGCAGTAGTGCAGAGTAGATTGTAGTTGAGTTTAGTGGCAGAGAGTGCAGTTTTACAGAGTAGAGTGCCGTAGAGTGCAATGGTGTAGAGTGGCTCAGAGTGCATTTGCATAGAGTGCAGTGACAGAGTAGAGTGGCATAACGTGCAGTGGCAGAGTGGCACTGAGTGGAGTAAAGAGGCATACATTGCAGTGGTAGAGAGCTCAGTGGCATAGAGTAGATTGTTTTAGTAAAGTGAAGTGGCATAGAGTATAGTGGTGCAGAGTGGAGTAAATTGCAGTGGCGTAGAAAGATTGTTTCAGAATAGAGTGAAGTGACATTGAGTGGAGTGGTGCAGGGTAGAATGTCATAGAATGCAGTGGTGTAGAGTGGCATATAGTGCAGTGGCATAGAGTAGAGTGGCATAGAGTACAATGGGATAGAATAGAGTGCAGTGGTTTAGAGTGCAGTGACATAGAGTGCACTGGCATAGAGTGCAGTTGTTTTGAGTAGAGTGGCGTAGAGTGCAGGGGGAAAGAGTGGAGTAGGGTGACGTAGAGTGCAGTGGCATAGAGTAAAGTGATGTTGACTAGATTGTTTCAGAGTAAAGTGAAGTGCCTTAGACTATAGAGGCACAGAGTGAAGTTGAGTGGCGTATAGTGCAGTGGCTTATCATGCAGCAGGGTAGAGCAGATTGAAGAGATGTAGAGTGGAGTTGTGTAGGGTACGGTGCAGTGGCATAGAGTGCAGCAGCATAGAATTTAATGGAGTGCAATGCAACATCATACAATGCAGTGGCGTAGATTACAGTGCTGCATAGTAGAGTGCAGTGGTGCAGAGCAGAGTGTAATGTAGTGGTGAAGAGTAGAGTAGAGTGGCAGAGAGTGCAGTTTGCTAGAGTAGTGCAGAGTGGAATGGCGTAGAGTGCAGTGGCGTAGAGTGCAGTAATGCAAATTCCTGACATGCAAAGCAAAGTGTCATAGAGTTCATTGGCATAGAGTGCAGTAGTGCAGAGTAGTGTCATAGAGCGCCCCCCTAGCCCCAGCACCGCAGGGGAATTAGCCCCGCGGCGAAGGAGTTAAATTTCAGAGTGCGGTTTTGTGTTTAAGAGGCAAATGCTAACCTAGATCGAATTTTAAGACTGGCTTGGCAATGCACCCATTGCCTGACCTGATGTGATCAACAAAATAGAGCTTTCACAGTCCTACTGAGAGAGAGAGAGAGAGAGAGAGAGAGAGAGAGAGAGAGAGAGAGAGAGATTTAGGATACACTCACATGTAGCTTTCCCTCAGTACAGGACTTGACAGGGATGAATTTGTGTGCTTCTGCTACAAACACTGTTTGAATTGCACTTTTTAGCTTGAGGCAAAATATATGCTCATTACAGTAGTACTGAGTTGGTTATGGTTTCAAGCCAGTGATAATGATCATGGCTATGCGCCTGATCTATTTGTTATTGAATGTTATGATGAAGCCACTAGGCCTGACGTATTTGTGTAAAAAGCATATCAGAACAGCAATAGGCATTTAAGTGTGGATCTTGATTACTCTATCTTATTTTTTTTTTTTTTTTTTTAAACCTTTTATTTTCAATAGTGGCATACAACTTAGAGGCATGTAGGACAATGCAGTATCAAGACAATACATTACTGGACATGGTACATACACAGGGCAGAGGTCATCTGTACGAGGGCTGGTACAATGCATGCATTTCACAGTGGTTCCTGGAATACAAAAAAAATTAAAAAGAACAGAACCTTCTGAATCTTGCCCCCCCATTCGAGCAGGGGCGTAGGTCGCGGGGACTTTAGACCCAACCTGTCATACACAGGCAGTCTAGTAGGTCAGGCAGGAATCGCCACCGGTCACCACACCTCCCCGGTCGAAGCGGCATCTACCAGTCAACTTTTCCCGCCCCACCATAAAGTATCGTGTCGCATGTGTAGCCAGCAAGCGCAATTCCGTCGGGTGTTCTGGTGGTAGACCACGGGAGGGTAATTTTGAACAGGGCGCCCCAGCGTGCAGGGCTCAGCGCACCGTAGCACCGAGGCTAACTGAAAATACTGGCGGCTGTAGGAACCAGCACGTTGGGTCGCTCCCAGAGGCCCAGTATTTCCCAGGTGTCCGAAAGCGGATAGCAACCAGTCGTGTACCCCATGATAAGTGGATCATGCTCATTACAGGCTACCTAACGGGACCTCGTCAGTAGCCGTGTTATCTCACCCCAGTCAGGACGGAATTGGCCCTCCCCATCGTGTGATCTATAGTGTGGTGGGCGTGGTGTGAGGAAATCGTGCACGCTCAAGGGTCCGGCATCGACTCGTCATCCCCAGAGGAGTCGCCGTGGTTCGCCTGAGCCAGCCAATACACCTGCAGTGGGGACCAAAAATCGCTGGGTTTACAACAGGCCGGCATTAGTTCTGCATAAACGCCATGCTGTTCCTGGCAGTACTTGAGATCGTCCAGCCATTCCTTAAATTTTGGCGCCCTCCCCCTCCCCCACCTACACGCGATTCTTCTCTTCGCGAGTAGCAATGCCACATCAACATACCGACGGTCGGCCTTGGGAATATGTCTGGTGTAACCCAGCAGCATCACCACCGGGTCCATGGGCAGAGGGCCAGCTATCATAACTTGGAGCGCAGCGTGAACCTGTTCCCAGTATGCCTGAATCGCTCCACACTCCCAGGCCAAGTGAAGGAAATCCGCGCCCTCCGCGCGACATCTCGCACATCTATCGTCCTCCGAAAGGTGAAATCGTAGTTTACGCACAGGGGTATAGTAAAATCTTTGTACGAATTTGTAGTGAATAATTTTTAGTCTACAGCTGGAGGAGATTTTGGTCGTGACTGAGCAGCAATATTTCCATTGTTCATCGGTGAGTGCAGACGGGAGCTCGGAGTCCCAAGCGACCCGCGCCTTGGCCAATACAGGGGGACGCTGTTCACGAATGGCGGTATACAATTTCGACACCAAATGTCTGCCATCTGACACCAGCAAAATGTGCATAGGTAGGATCGTGCTCGGTTCTTCTGGAAAGCTGGGGAGTATATCCCTCATGCCCTGTCGTAGTCGTATATAATAAAACAACTCCATTGGCGTCGGTTGGGCGGTCTGGAATATCTGCTCCTTGGTGCGGAACCGTCCATCCTGAAACAGATCACCCCAGGTAAGAAGGCGTAATCGGGTGCACATGGAACGGAATCCACCTTCCGTCAGAAGTGACAGTTTCGGGTGATATGCAAGGGGCATTGCCGGTGAGTAGAGCATCGAAGCACCCAGTAGCTTCGTCACCCTACGCCACGAGTCTATGGTGCAGGTGACAGTGGTAGCTGGCGTCTCAACATCTCCCACCAGCCCCATCAGCATGCCCCTGAGCGGCAGTGGATGAACGATCCAGTCCTCAGCAGCCACCTGTGGCATAAAGGGAGTAGGATGAACCCAATGGTAAGCATGCTGAGCCTGAGCGCTGAGGTAGTACACCTCCAGGTCAGGAACGTCAAAACCTCCTCTGTCATACGGCTGTGTGAGGACATTCCAACTTAGGCGCGCTTGCTTGCCTCCCCAGAACAAGCGTAGCAGTTCAGTGCGAAGTCTTTTAAAGAAATAGGCCCCCGGGTAATAAGGTACATTCTGGAATAGATATAAGAACCGTGGGAGAATGACCATTTTTATCAGGGAGGCTCTGCCTGCCATCGACAGCGGCAGGGCCATCCAGCGAGTCACATTGTCAGTCAACTGTGAGATTGCCACCCCATAGTTCAGTCTAATCGTGTCCTCCCTGCTGAGCGACACCTCGATTCCCAGGTATTTTAAGTCAGAGTCGCACCACTCCAAGGGGTACTCCAGCGCAAAGCGGGTCACTGACGCCGTGAGGGGAAAGAATTGTGACTTGTTCCAATTGATGTGCACACCAGATATGCCTCCAAATAAAACAAATTCCCTCAGCAGTGGATTGAGGTTGTCCTGTGGGTGCCGCACATATAAAGTGACGTCATCCGCGTAGAGGGATATGCCTAACTGCCTTTGGTTGAACTTAAAGGCGCTGGCCTTATGTAGTTGTCGGATCCTGCAGGCCAGTGGTTCGATGGACAGGGCGAAGAGCAGGGGTGATAAAGGGCATCCCTGCCTAGTTCCCCTCGTGAGTGGCATCTGTGCCGACAACGCACCGTTAACGATGACCCTGGCAACGGGGGAAGTGTACAGCAGTGTAACCCAGGCGATGAATATACGGGGGAACCCCATTCTGCCCAATATGGACAAGAGATATCCCCATTCCACCGAGTCAAACGCCTTGGTGGCGTCTAAAAAGACAGCAGCGACCGGTAGCTCAGGTGATATGGTGGGTATGAGAGAGAATAATGTGCGGAGGTTGTGGGATGTAGCTCTCCCCGGGATGAATCCAGATTGATCCGGCAGGACCAGGGTACTCATAAGGAGGGATAACCTAGTCGCAAGTACTTTTGCTAAAATCTTTGCATCACAGTTCAGCAAGGACAGGGGCCTATATGCATCAGTGTCCGCTGGGTTTTTTCCCGGTTTCAGAAGCGATGTGATCGCCACCTCCCTCATGGAACCTGGCAATATTCCCTCCTCTAGCGATTCTTCGAACACCTCCCTCAGCACCGGTGCCATGATGTCGATATAACACTTATAAAACTGAGCCGGAAGGCCGTCAAGCCCCGCAGCCTTGCCATTACTGAGCGACATGATTGCCTCCCGGATTTCGTCCAGCTCGAAGGGGCATCCCAAGAAAGCCCTATCGCTATCACTTAACCAGCAGAGTGCGATATCTTCCAGGAAATTGCCAAACTCCACCTCACCCGACTGTTGTGTTGAATATAAACGTTGGTAGTGCTGCAGGAAGGTGTCCTGTATCCCTTTAGTATCCCGGTAGGTCCTGCCCTCTCCATCAGTGATCTCCAAGATATGTGTGGAAAAACGTTGATGCCGCGTCAGCGCTGCCAAAACTTTTCCCGGCCTATCCCCTTCGCAATATCGTCTGGCGGTCCAATATTTGCTTCGGAATTTCGCCTCTCTGGCCGCTTCCTCTTCATAGGCTGACAGTTTGGTCCTAAAAGCCCTCTCTAGGGTAGGACAGGGATTCCTGACCATTTCCGCCTCTAGCGACTTGAGTTCCGCTTCAAGAGCCGACAATGTACGTACAATTTCTCGCAGTATTCCACAGCTCTTGGATATTGTGACGCCCCTCACGGTAACCTTAAAGGCTTCCCATATCGTTTCGACCTTGGCGACAGATCCCTTGTTCCTAGGGAAAAAGGCTTCAATTTCCTCTCCTAGTTCCTGCTTAAAGACAGGATCAAGCAGGGCTGACGGGAAAAGTCTCCACGGGGGCCGTACTCTTGCGTAGCCAGGTATCTCTATAACCACCATTACAGGGCAATGGTCCGAATACGTGCGAGGTAAATGCTTCACCCGGACGATACCACCAGCTAGGCCCCGAGAGACGAAACAATAATCGATTCTTGCCCATGAGCGTGCGTATGTGGTAAAGTGGGTGCCCTCCCTAGTTCCCGGGTGTAAGTGTCTCCAACTATCCAGTAATCCTGCCTCAGTAAGTATACCCTGCAGCGCATCTCTAGCTTTTGTGTTATACTGTCCGCTACCGTCTGATCTGTCCATCCCTGGATGTATTGAGAGGTTAAAGTCACCTCCCCACACAATGTGTGTAGCCTCGATCTCAAGCACATGACCCCACAACGACAAGAAAAATCCTGGTGTGTCAACATTAGGTGCGTAGCAATTTACAAACAATATCACATCAGTACCCAGCCGCCCCCACAAGAACACATACCTCCCCTCCTTATCTGCACCAACCCCCATCTTCTGAAACATCAGTCGTTTATCCACCAGAATGGCCACCCCCCTGGAATATGTGGAATAGGAAGAAAATTCTCTCACATTTGCCCATCTACTTGCGAACCTGGGAACACAGCATGGGCTCAGGTGGGTTTCCTGGAGCATTGCTATCTGCACATCGTTCCTGTCCAAATATGCAATCACATTCCTACATTTTCGGGGGTTATTAAGACCTCGGACATTCCAGGACAATATGGACACAGTGGATAAAGCGCTATCACCCGCTCTCGTCATCGCTATAAAGAAGCATGCGTACCTCCAGCCCTCCAGCTCTACGAAAGATCACGCCCAGTAACAGTACCTCCGCCCCCACAATCCATCTCTGTGCAAGTGCATACACGCCTACATTCTCCAAAACTCCCGCACCAGAATGCATACCATGTACATTACCCTCAATACCTCTGCCATTCTCAACAACATCCACCCCAACATGTGTCCCCCCCCCCCTACATACACACCTTCTCCACTCCCTCAGCATTACCCCACCCCCAACCCACTGAAGCAACCCAAACTTGCCAGTACCAGATTCCCACCCACCACCCCGACCCCCAACAACAACAACTGTAGTCAAACCATGTGGGGTATCCCCTCCTGAAGGCACTAGAGATACACACCTATACACCCCCGCATTCCCTTCCCACCCCGCAAGTGGCATACGGGGAAGTCAGAGAAGAAGGGGTGGTGCCTGGCATACACAAATCCTGCAAGTGTCAGCCGTCAAAACACACCTTCCAAGTTCCTTCACGGTTATCACCAGGCCAAGTCAACAGTGTGGACAAGGGAAGCAGCCCTGGGTCCGCCCCCTCCCACTCTCACCTCTTGCAGCTCCACCAACCCGCGCAAGCCCCAAGCCATTCCAACAGTGTACATTGGGCAATCTAGCCTTCACTCCGTAAAGTGTCTCTATGGCCGTGGAGCAGCTGTTCGTGTCCCCGCGTGCGGGGAAGATCATCCTGTCGGGCGTAAGGACGAGCCTTCAAAACAGACACAAGCAATCCAACAGAACCCAATAGCCAAACCATCAAGATGGCTGCGTCTCCAATTGAGCCTCACCCCAGGTAAAGTGATGTGCTATGATAGCTCGGCGCCATAGTTTCCAGCACTGCACATTTTTAGTCGGCACTTCAGAACAACTGTGCATGAACAACCACAACCCAGCTGCGGAACAGAACACACTAGCGCCCACCATCGCCCAGCAGCTGGACTAGGTCGCAAGTCAACAGTTATCATAGGCACCGTAGGCTGTGAAGGTAGGTACCAGTATCCCAAAGCAACAGTGGCCAAAGTAAACATCAACAATGCAACAAGGAGCTATCGAGCAAATAATCATCAGGACATTATTAAGACTCATCCTGCTCGGCCGGATTGCCGTCTGCATCCACCTCCTCATCGTTACGCCTGTCCCTTCTAGCAGCACGGAGCTTCTTTACGTAGTCCTCGGCTTGCTGCGGAGTCGTGAAGAAGTGTTGTTTACCCTGATGAGTCACCCTGAGGCGTGCTGGGTAAAGAAGAGCATAATCCACCTGCATATCCCTTAATTTCTTTTTCACATCCAGAAATTTCCTCCGCTGGTCCTGGACCATGGGTGTGAAATCTGGATACAGGGAGAATTGAACACCATCACAGGCCAGGTTCCGGTTTGTACGAGCCGCCCTCAGCGCCACATCCCTATCACGGTAGTTGAGTAACCTGGCAATAATAGGGCGTGGTTGCGCCCCCGGTTTGGGGACCGGGCCAAGAGAGCGGTGTGCTCGCTCAACAATGAACTGATTGGAGAAGGCCTCTTTACCCACCGCGGCTAGCAGAATGCGTTCCACATAGTCCTCCATTCGTCCGGTGTTGGTGGATTCCGGAACTCCCGTGACGCGGATGTTATTGCGTCTGCTCCTCGCCTCCAACTCCTCATTTTTAGCCGCAATCACTCTGAGTACGTTATCCATACGGTTGAGGCGCGTTTCGTGAGTGTTGGTTGTGTCTTCAGCAGTGGAGATGCGTCGTTCCGTCTCTGTCAGTCGCTCCTCGTGGACTTCTATCTTCTGCGCTACCCCGTCCATCCTGGAAGAGAGGCGGTCAACCTTATCTACGATTGTCGCGAAGCCCTGCCGCATCTCGTCGATAATCAGTCGCAATTCTGGAGTCACAGGTGCAGGGGATGACTCTGCATTCGATGGACCTGGAGCACCACTAGATCCTGTGGTGCCTCGCGTTGGTTTTTTGGCGACTGCAGGTTCAAAGGATAGTTTGGGTTGTTTTGCGTCGTTTTTACCCATAGCGCCCAGTTCGTTGACGCTATTCGGGGCAGGTGAATGGCTAGCAGTAGTAGGGTTCCTCACCTCCAGGCTATGGCGCCCTGCCGGTTGTCACCCACGTGGCAGGCCTCCCCAGGCAGTATAAGCAGACGAGCAGGTCAGTGATTACCAGTGGCCTCTTGATCCCCTCTGCACCTCAGTTACGGTGTTCAAAGCGCAGTAAGGGCCCACGTGTTGGCGGCCGGGTCACAGGCAATACGCGCAGTACCAAGCAGTCTCTGGCGCCAAGAGCGCACAAAAGGTGAAGGGCAGTACAGCGATGTGTTGTCAAGCCCGCTCCCACAGCACCACTGCAACTGCCCCCGCTAAAGGGCCACCGCCACCGCTACCGCAGGTCCAGATGGCAGCAGTGTCCTGCAGTTGTGCAAGAGAGGCCGCAGGGTGGCGTGCAGCACGGCCGGGCGTGATGGCGTCCTCCGCCGTTAGTCCAAGCTGTGTGCCCCGGGAGCGGCAGCCGTCCCCAGGTACAGATCCCCGGTCTGTGTCTTGGCCCCACGCCGTCTGAGGTGGCGAGGTACGCCCCTGTCCGTCCCCGGCGCTCGGTTCACTCAGCAGCAGCAGCCGGGGGAGGTCGGCAGGCAGGCGCGCCGCAGGGCCGGTTGCAAATCACCCCCCCGCCGCGTCCGTCTCGGGAGAGCTCGCAGATCCCAGCGCCAGTCTCTGGACTTGCCACTCGCTGCGGTGCCGGCAGAAGGGGGCCAGACTCACCTCCGGCGGGATCCGATGACCCGCCCGCCGGCCGCCCGACTACCAGGCCTCAGTCCACAACCTCACGGCCCAGCCGCCTCGTGGGAAGCCGCGGCCTCGCGTTGGTCGGCGTCCGGGGCGCCGCAGCAGCCGTCTGCAGTACCTTCTCCCGGTGGGTGCACTCCGCGCCGATACTCAGGCGTCGGACCTCGGATCGTCACCAGACTCGGCCAGGATCAGCAGCACACATATATCCACCCTCGGTGTGATTTTCAGGCGTCAACCTCCAGTGTAAAAGGATGAATGCAGGATGTTACTGGCCAGGCAGCCAGAGCCTCACAGAAGTGCGGCCATTAGCTCGTGCGCCCTCTAGCGCCCCTCGATTACTCTATCTTAAAACCTTTACAGGAGCATGCAGTGAGTGCAGAGTAGTGAGTAGTGAGTGCAGTAGTGAGTGCAGAGTAGTGAGTAGTGAGTGCAGTAGTGAGTGCAGAGTAGTGAGTAGTGAGTGCAGAGTAGTGAGTAGTGAGTGCAGTAGTGAGTGCAGAGTAGTGAGTAGTGAGTGCAGAGTAGTGAGTAGTGAGTGCAGTAGTGAGTGCAGAGTAGTGAGTAGTGAGTGCAGAGTAGTGAGTAGTGAGTGCAGAGTAGTGAGTGCAGAGTAGTGAGTGCAGAGTAGTGAGTAGTGAGTGCAGAGTAGTGAGTGCAGAGTAGTGAGTGCAGAGTAATCGCAGTATGGCGCACTTTACTTTCAAACATATTCATCTAAAGAGCAGCATGCCACCACTGCTACAAAAATAAATACACATTTTTTTGGGCCTACAATTTATAGACTTTTGGTGCAATTGGTGTTGCAATATTAAGCAATGCCAATAGCTCAAACTTAATTAACACGAGACCTATTGCATTGTAAATGCTTGTTTTTATTTGCAGCCAATTATCATCTGCTTCCAATGAAATAGGAAGTAACACGCTCAAACAGGTTTTGACATTCACTTTGCATATAATATTATTGCTTACTCCCTCCTAAATAGAATAAACAGACACAACTCAGTAAAACCTGGGGGTACTTTCCAGTGGTAATGGAGGAGCGATCTAAATTTGAACTAATCAGTGGTATTGCTTAAACGGCACAATTTGCATTTGCGGTCATTTTTGCAGTAGTGCATAGATCAAAATATCCCAGGAGGGTGTTTTGTCATCCCGCTCACGTTTGAAGAAATCTGTTAAATTATATTCTTTAATCATGATTAGATGTTTAACTGTGTTAAAAACGTGCAAGGAGAGGGACAATGCACTAACATGTAAAACTGTTTCTTTTTCTGTTACGTACTTCAGACTTCTTGGTACTTATGGGATATATTCTGAAAGCAATATTTGGTTTCTAAACTATAAATACAAAAAGAAATGGTTTCATACAAAATGAAAAGGTGAACAAGGACCGCCAGATGACTTAGCCGCATTAGACCTTATAAACCATTTTATGCATTGCTTTATAGGTAAGAATTTAATGAACACCTAACACAATTAAATAACAGGCCTTATCTATTTCGTGGATTCTCACAGGTGCATGAGTCAAAAGTTGGTAACTTAACTCGTTCGTTTGCAATTTCCCTGCTTGCATTACACTGATGCTCGCTTTCAGCTCTTTGGCTGTCTAAATGCTGAAACTGCAGCCCTAGCGAGTTTCTAAGGGCTGGGGGAAGGGAGAGGTGTCCTTTAGTTCATTTAGTGCAGGGCTCAACCTTTGACTTTGACCTACGTTTCCAGCCTCAGAAAGGCCAAACAAAAGCCGTGATTTGCATTCGTTAACACCTCTTCAGGTAGGAGCCCTGGAAACCATTGTGTTGTTAATCCGGTGCTGTCTGCGCTGCTGTTCAGGGAAGGGTGGAGGTCTTCGTTCTTACATTGTGAGAAGAACTGCTTTGCAGGGTCTTGTCCTAACTCTGCGTGAAAATGCAAAGTCTGGTTTCCCCTCCTTGTTTTAATGGTGATGAGGGGGAAACTAAGAAACTGAATGCATTTTCTTTTATTTTCGGTTCGTTACTTGAAAGAGGAGGTGGAAACGCCTTTCTTTCTCTTATTTCCAAAAGGAAATCGATAAAATGCCAGTTATCTCTTAAATTGTGAAGTAAGACCTAACAGCAAACAATCACTCTCTGACCAATATATTTTGTTTAGTACACAGACAGGGGGATGATAGACTGGACCCTTTTTACGGACACTCAGCTTAGTCAAATTTGAAGTACTTCAAAAAGACCACTATTCACTGCCGCAATAGTGGAACATGTTTTAATGTGCTATTGAAATGATTTGTGAAGAATGTGATTGTCACATTCATGAAACACTGGTTAACCTTTTAAGTAAGAGATTCATTTTAAAAGATCTACAAAAAATAGTAGATATTTGGTGATAAGACTTTAAATGGAACAGCAGCGCTTCAATGCCTCAAAAAGCACATATTGGAAACTAAGGAAGTTGAAATATAGGTATTTTTTAACTTTATAGCACAAATGAATACTAAAGGCTAATTTGCAATTAAAGGATTTCATGCTAAACGAAGGTTGCATTTCCCTGCCGGGCAGGCAGAGTGGCACAATAGGTAAATGCGCTTCCCTGAGACCTGCTGTGACTGTCCGGGCTTTTCATCTTTCTGAGATCAATGGTGGATAGTGTAATGATTGCACCTATCATAACTCTTGATTGATTTATTATGTGCAGTATATACTTATATTAAATATTATTATCATTAAAACTCCCCTTCGCTCCTGGAGCAAGTTGCCATAAAGGTGCATTTATACCTCACACGTGCTTTGTGACAATACACACAAGGCACGGTCTTACAGTGTCAACTTTTCTTTCTTACAGCTTATATAGTACAATTATGGACCAACCAAATGGCCTTGAAGTTTATATAATGAAAACGTTTTCTCTAACTTCTACAACACACATCGAACAGGTATACAATTGCAGCAGTAGTTGAAGAGTCACTCGGATATGCAACAGGTACAATACAGACAATAGTAGTAAAAACTTACTTTCCCACATAGGGTATGTATAGCATGGCCATACATAGTGAAACCTTGAATGTACACAACATAGACATAAGAACTAGGACATTTTTTCTCAAGCGCAAGGAGTACACACTTCCCTAATACACGCAGATCAGGCACGGAGAATGCAGCAGCTCTGTAAGCATCTCACACCCACACACAGCATTTACAGTGTGGTAAGCAGAAATGCAAGCTTTCCTAACCCACATTCAGATTAAGTACAAACAGCAGAAAAACATGTTTTCCTCAGACAAAAACATGTACAGCTCATGTTGCAGCAGTTCAAGCTGATTACCTACTCAACAGAAGCACATTGGAGGAGTAAGACGGCACAGCCCAAACATTTCAGAACCACAGCCCAAGTTTCAGAATGACACACTTTTGAGACTCTCCTAACTTTAGCAGTGAAGTTTCCATCACATTAAACAAGTGCAACATGGGAAGTAGTAGTGACTGACAATAGATGCACACTATAGCCAACTATTGTGGCAGCATCTCTTATACCTAGTTCTGTAGTGGCATACATAGAAAGACTCATGGTGATAGGCCCACAGGGAAGCAACCATACCCTGTAGTTACCCGTGGAGGAAAGCAGTGGTGGTACTTTTAAGGTATAAGGTGGGCTTGGGCTATTGAGTGGTGCTACATTTTTTAGGGTTTCGGGTAAATATAGATTTTTGGGTGGTAAGGGATTTTTTAGGGCTTAGGATGAGTATGGTTTTTTGGGTGATTGGGGATTGTTTAGGTTTTTTGGTGTATGGGGTTTTGAGTTGCAAGGGAGCCTTTATTGTTTAGGGTGTGTATGGGTTTTAGGGTGGTAAGAGATTTTTTTAAGGTTTAGGGAGGGTATGGGTTTTTGGGTGGTAAGGGAATTCTTGGGGGTTTGGGTGGGTGTGGGTTTTAGGTTGCAAGGGAATTTTTAGGGTTTAGGGTTGGTATAGGATTTTGGGTGGTAAGGTATTTTTCAGGGCTTAGGGTGTGCATGAGTATTTCCATGGTAAGTTTTTTTTTTAAAGGTTTAGGGTGGACATGGGTTTTGTGTGGGTATGGGTTTTTGGATGGTGATTAATCTTTTAGGGTTTAGGGTTTGTATGGGATTTTGGGTGGCAAGGGATTTTCTAGGGTGGGTGTGGGTTTTTGGGTGGGAAGGGAATTTTTAGGGTGTGGAGTGGGTATGCGTTTTTGGTTGGCAAGTGAATTTTTAGAGCTTAAGATGGGTGTAGGTTTTTAAGTGGTACAGAATTGTGTAGGGTGGGTGTGAGTTTTTGGGTGTTAATGAATTACTTAGGGTTTATTGTTTGTATTGGTTTTTTGGGTGGCGAGGGATTTTTTAGGGTGGGTATGGTTTTTTAGGTGGCAAGGGAATATTTAAGGTTTAGGGTGTGTATAGGTTTTTGGTTGGTAAGGGATTTATTTAGGGTTTACGGTGGGTATGGATTTTTGGTTGGCAATGGAATTTTCAGCATTTAGGATGGGTGTGGGCTTTTGGGTGGCAAGGGCGTTTTTAAGGTTTACGGTGGGCTTGAGTTTTGGGTGATAAGGAATTTTTAGGGTAGGGTGATTATGGGTTTTTTGGTTGTAAGGTTTGCCTTAGTGTGTGGGGTAGATATG
Source organism: Lissotriton vulgaris (assembly GCF_964263255.1). Classification (NCBI taxonomy): domain Eukaryota; kingdom Metazoa; phylum Chordata; class Amphibia; order Caudata; family Salamandridae; genus Lissotriton; species Lissotriton vulgaris. The sequence continues at coordinate 1,055,255,006 of NC_141685.1, read as the reverse complement.
GTTTTTTGGGTGACAAGGGAATTTTTAGGGTTTAGGGTAGGTATGGGTTTTTGGCTGGCAAGTTATTTTTTAGGTTTTAGCGTGAGTATAGCTTTTTAGGCAAAAAGTGCTTTTTTTAAGGCTTACTGTGGGTGTGGATTTTTGGGGGCAAGGGAAATGTTATGGTTTCAGGTAGGTTTGGGTGTTCGGGTGAACGGGGAATTTTTTGCATTTAGGGTGGGTATCGATTTTTAGATGGTAAGGGATGTTTTAGGGTTTAGGCTGGGTATGTGTTTTTGAGTGGCAAGGGAATGTTTTATTGTTTAGGGTGGGTGTAAGATTTTTGGTGCAAAGGATTTTGTAGATTTTACTGGGTGTATGAGTTTTTGGGTCGGAAGGGAATTTTTAAGGTTTAGGTTTGGTGTCAGTTTTTGGGTACAAAGGGATTTTCTAGGGTTTTGGGTGGGCATGGGTTTTGGGTGGCAAGGGAACATATAGAGTTTAGGGCTGATATGGGTTTTTTGGGTGGTAAAAAATAATTTAGTGTTTAGTGTTTGCATGGGTTTTGGGGGAAAGGGATTTTTGATGGTGGGTATGGGGTTTTGGGTGGCAAGTTACATTTTTGGGTTTAAGGTAGGGGTAGGTTTTTGAGAGGAAAGGGATTTTTAGAGTTTTGGGTAGGTATGGGTTTTATGGGTTTGAAGGGAATTTTTAAGGTTTAGGGTGGCTGTGGGTTTATGGGGGCAAGGGAAATGTTATGGTTTAGGATGGGTATGAGTTTTTGGGTGATAATGAATCTTTAGGGTTTAGGGTGGGTATGAGTTTTTGGGAGATAATGAATCTTTAGGGTTGAGGGTGGTTATGGGTTTTTGGGTGCCAAGAGAATATTGAGGGTTTAGGGTGGGCGTGGGATTTTGGTTGGCAAGGTATTTTTTATGGTTCATGGTGAGTATATGTTTTTAGGAGGTAAGGGCTTTTTTAGTGTTTAGGGTGGGTATGGGTTTTTGGGCTGCAAGGGAATTTTTAGGGTTAGGGTGGGTATGGGTTTTTGGGTTGTAAGGGATTTCTTAGGGTTTAGGGTGGGAATGGGTTTTTTGGGTGGCAATGGCATTTTTAGGATTTTGGGCAGGAAAGGGTTTTTAGGTGGCAAGGGAATTTTGCAGAGTTTAGGGTGGGTATAGATTTTTGGGTGGCAAATTAATTTTTGGGGTTTTGGATGGGTATGGATTTTTGGGTGGTTGGGGATTTTTTAAGGTTTAGAGTGGGTATGGGTTTTTGGTTGGTAATGAATCATCTAGGGTTTAGTGTTTGTATGGGTTTTTGGGTGGCAAGGGATTTGCTAGTGTTTAAGGTGGGTGTGGGATTTTTGGTGGCAAGGGATTTTCTAGAGCTCAGGGTGGGTGTGTCCTTGTGGGTTTTTGGTTGGTAGGGGATTTTGTAGTTTTTAGGGTGGGTAGGGGTTTTGGGTGGCAAGGGAACCTTTAGGCTTTAGTGTGTGTTTTTTTTGGGTTGTAATGATTTTTTTTAGGGTTTATAGTTTGTATGGGTTTTTCGGTGGGTATGAGTTTTTGGGTGGCAAGGGAATTTTTAGGGTTTAGGGTGGGTGTGGGTATATTTGTGTGGTAAGTTTTTTTTTTAGGGTAGTTATGGGTTTTTAGGTGGCAAGGGAACATTTTGTGTTTAGGGTGAGTATGGGGTTGTTGGGTGGCAAGGGAATTTTTAGGGATTACAGTCAGTGTAGGTTTTCGGTTGGTAAAGGATTTATTTAGGGTTTAAGGTGGGTATGGGTTTTTGGGTGGCAATGGAATTTTTAGCATTTAGGATGGGTGTGGGTTTTTGGGTGGCAAGGGAATTTTTAAAGTTAGGGTGGGCATGAGTTTTTGGGTGATAAGAGCTGTTTTAAGGTTTAGGGTGGGCTGGATTTTTGGAGGGCAAGGGAAATGTTATGGTTTCTGGTGGGTATGGGTGTTTGGGTGATAGGGGAATTTTTAGCGTTTAGGGTGGGTATGGATTTTTGAGTGGTAAGGCTTTTTTTTAGGGTTTACGCTGGGCTTGGGTTTTGGATGGCAAGGGAACATCTAGGGTTTAGAGCTGAAATGGGGTTTTTGGGTGGTAATGAATAATTAAGGTTTTAGTGTTTGAATGGGTTTTTGGGACTCAAGGGATTTTTTACGGTGGGTATGGGTTTTTGGGTGGCAAGTGAATTATTGGTGGTTAGGGTGGGTGTAGTTTTTGAGTGGCAAGGGATTGTTAGCGTTATAGGTGGGTATGGGTTTTGTTGGTTTGATGGGGATTTTTAGCGTTTAGGATGGGTTTAAGATTTTGGCGGCAAGGGATTTTGTAGGGTTTAAGTTAAGTATGGGTTTTTGTCTCACAAGGGAATTTTTAAGGTTTATTGTGGGTGTGGGATTTTGGGGGCAAGGGAAATTTTATGGTTTAGGGTGGGTATGAGTTTTTGGGTGATAATGAATCTTTAGGGTTGAGGGTGGTTATGGGTTTTTGGGTGCCAAGAGAATATTGAGGGTTTAGGGTGGGCGTGGGATTTTGGTTGGCAAGGTATTTTTTATGGTTCATGGTGAGTATATGTTTTTAGGAGGTAAGGGCTTTTTTAGTGTTTAGGGTGGGTATGGGTTTTTGGGCTGCAAGGGAATTTTTAGGGTTAGGGTGGGTATGGGTTTTTGGGTTGTAAGGGATTTCTTAGGGTTTAGGGTGGGAATGGGTTTTTTGGGTGGCAATGGCATTTTTAGGTCTCGCCTGTCGATGCGCATGCGCATCGAGCAAGCGAGACTATGGGGGCTTATCCACTCTTTATCCAACTTGCAAGGAATCGTGGCGATTCCTTGCAGTGCCCGTGACTTTTAAGCTCAATGCGCATGCGCATTGAGCTTAAAAGCGCGTGCACATCAGTTCCCTCATCCGCACGTCGCATTTCTCATCCCCAGCTCCCCTCCCCAGCTCCGCCCCCTCACTTCTTGATTGCACGGCCGCTAGGCCGTGCCTCCCCTACTCTCCTCCCCCCTCCTCCTCCTACTCTGCCTGCCGTGTCGCACCTCTCCCCGCTCCGCCCCCTGCACACTGGCCTGAATTGTACCGAAGACTGGTTAGGAGACTACGCTCCAGTCATACCCGACAGTGCGTGCAAGCCATCCGTCAGATGTATGACCCTTGCCCGTTATTCCTTCATTAAGATTGCCCTGTTTCACCGGATTGACCGGTGAGTTTCCACTAGGACTTTCCCAGACTTCGGCTAATTTTTTTACCATTGTTCATTTCCCGCCAACCACCCTTTCAGCCCAACTGATTCCCTCCCGTTTTCTGCCCTCACAGATCTGAACACAAGCACCTATTCAGGTATTTACCATATCACTCACTCCGACCCCCTTTTCACTATTATCACCGGCCATATGGGCACTTCGTTTGGGATCATATTTTAGCCATAGGCCGACTCGGCATCTGAAATGTAATGTGTATTGTACACTGCGTCTCCTTTAAATGTTTTTCTAAACAGTGCGGTTTATGACACAGGCTCTCTGCCGGCTCCTCAATTGCCACCAACTAGTCGCGGTGTCACCCTTCTCCTGCCATGGCTTTGATAATCATTATTCCCCATTTACCGAAATGTTTATGAATTGTCTAGTGCGTTTTCCCTTTTACACATGTGGCAACCATCTTTTTCACCGTGCACGTTTCTCTGAACTATTCTTACAGTATCGTTCCTCACTTTTGGCATGACTCAAATTAGATTTTACTGTTTTTTCCACCTCGTTATTTTGAGATTCTTTCCTTTATTATATGGCTCAGATTTGGCATCATCCGCACGTCGCATTTCTCATCCCCAGCTCCCCTCCCCAGCTCCGCCCCCTCACTTCTTGATTGCACGGCCGCTAGGCCGTGCCTCCCCTACTCTCCTCCCCCCTCCTCCTCCTACTCTGCCTGCCGTGTCGCACCTCTCCCCTCTCCCCGCTCCGCCCCCTGCACACTGGCCTGAATTGTACCGAAGACTGGTTAGGAGACTACGCTCCAGTCATACCCGACAGTGCGTGCAAGCCATCCGTCAGATGTATGACCCTTGCCCGTTTTTCCTTCATTAAGATTGCCCTGTTTCACCGGATTGACCGGTGAGTTACCACTAGGACTTTCCCAGACTTCGGCTAATTTTTTTACCATTGTTCATTTCCCGCCAACCACCCTTTCAGCCCAACTGATTCCCTCCCGTTTTCTGCCCTCACAGATCTGAACACAAGCACCTATTCAGGTATTTACCATATCACTCACTCCGACCCCCTTTTCACTATTATCACCGGCCATATGGGCACTTCGTTTGGGATCATATTTTAGCCATAGGCCGACTCGGCATCTGAAATGTAATTTGTATTGTACACTGCGTCTCCTTTAAATGTTTTTCTAAACAGTGCGGTTTATGACACAGGCTCTCTGCCGGCTCCTCAATAGCCACCAACTAGTCGCGGTGTCACCCTTCTCCTGCCATGGCTTTGATAATCATTATTCCCCATTTACCGAAATGTTTATGAATTGTCTAGTGCGTTTTCCCTTTTACACATGTGGCAACCATCTTTTTCACCGTGCACGTTTCTCTGAACTATTCTTACAGTATCGTGCCTCACTTTTGGCATGACTCAAATTAGATTTTACTGTTTTTTCCACCTCGTTATTTTGAGATTCTTTACTGTACTATATGGCTCGTCGGTTTTTAGAACTCCATCGATACGATCTCACATTCATTTGGTAATTACAACCTGCATAATCAGGATTTTGTTTGTGAACTCAATACTCTGACTGTCATGGATTAGCCACTATGTCTCTACTGTTTCCACTTCCCTCTCACTCTCTCCTCTCTCCTTTCTCACCCTCTCCCTCTCTCTCTCCTCTCTTTACCTTCCCCCTGCTCTCCTTTTTCCCCCTCTCCCCATCTCCCCCTCTGCCTGCTCTCCTCTCTCTCTCTTCCTCCCCTCTCTCCCCCTCCGTCCTTCGCTCTCGTCATCCCCCTCTCTTCTTACCCTCCCTCTCTCCCTCTCCCTTTCCCTCTCTTCCTTTACCTCACTTCCCTCTCCCTCTCTCCCTCTCCCTCTCTTCCCTCTCCTCTCTCCCCGTCTCTGTCTCTCTCCTCCATCCCCCTCGATCTCTCCTCTCTCCTCTCTCCCCCTCTCTCTCTCCTCTCTCCTCTCTCCCCCTCTCTCTCTCCCCCCTCTCCTCTCTCTCCTCTCTCCCTCTCTTTACCCTCTCCTTTTTCTCCCTCTCCCCATCTCCCTCTCTGCCTGCTCTCCTCTCGTTCTCCCTCCCCTCTCTATCCCCTCCCCTCTCTATCCCCTCCGTCCTTCGCTCTCGTCCTCCCTCTCTCTTCTTACCCTCCCTCTCTCCCTCTACCCTCTCTCCCTTTCCCTCTCTCCCTTTCCATCACTTCCCTCTCCCTCTCTCCCTTTCCCTCTCTTCCCTCTCCTCTCTCCCTGTCTCTGTCTCTCTCTCCTCCATCTCCCTCTCCTCTCTCTCCCCCTCCTCTCTCTCCTCTCTCCCCCTCTCTCTCCACTCCGTCCTTTCCTCTCGTCCTCCCCCTCTCTTCTTACTCTCCCTCTACCCTCTCTCCCTTTCCCTCTCTTCCTTTCACTCACTTCCCTCTCCCCCTTTCCCTCTCTTCCCTCTCCTCTCTCCCCGTCTCCGTCTCTCTCTCCTCCATCCCCCTCTCTCTCCTCTCTCCCTCTCTTTACCCTCTCCTTTTTCTCCCTCTCCCCATCTCCCCCTCTGCCTGCTCTCCTCTCTCCCTCCCCTCTCTCTCCCCTCCGTCCTTCGCTCTCGTCCTCCCCCTCTCTTCTTACCCTCCCTCTACCCTCCCTCTACCCTCTCTCCCCTTCCCTCTCTCCATTTCCCTCACTTCCCTCTCTCCATTTCCCTCACTTCCCTCTCTCCCTTTCCCTCTCCTCTCTCCCTTTCCCTCTCCTCTCTCCCTGTCTCCGTCTCTCTCTCCTCTCTCCCCCTCTCTCTCTCCCTCTCTCTCTCCTCTCTCCCCCTCTCTCTCTCCTCTCTCCCCCTCTCTCTCTCCTCTCTCTCCTCTCTCCCCCTCTCTCCCCCTCTCTCCCCCTCTCTCTCCTCTCTCCCTCTCTTTACCCTCTCCTTTTTCTCACTCTCCCCATCTCCCCTCTCACCACTCAACACTCTACCCTCTCACCACTCACCACTACACTCCCTCTCCAATCCCTCTCTCTCTCCTCACTCACCTCTCTCTCGCCTCTCTCCCCTCTCCTCACTCACCCCTCTCCTCACTCTCTCCAGGCCTGACTCTCTCCTCCCCTCTCACCACTCTCCCCTCTCACCACCACTCTCCCCTCTCACCACAGCATCACTCAGCACCAACACAGCATCACTCAGCACCACCACAGCACCACTCAGCACCACCACAGCACCACTCAGCACCACCACAGCACCACTCAGCACCACCACAGCACCACTCAGCACCACCACAGCATCACTCAGCACCACCACAGCACCACTCAGCACCACCACAGCATCACTCAGCACCACCACATTATCACTCAGCACCACCACAGCACCACTTGTTCAAATATGTTCTCTCCATGTTTCAAGCTTTATTACAATTGTCACAAAAAAATGTTAAATAATGCTATAGGTGTCACATTTGCAAATTCTATAAATATTGGCATTTACAATAACAAAATTAATACGTTTGCTATTATAAAAACATAAACATGACTAAAATAATTATTACATTTACAAGACCAATAGCTCCAACTTTTCTAATGCGAGACCTATTGCATTTCCAATGCTTGTTAGGATTTTGGGCAGGAAAGGGTTTTTAGGTGGCAAGGGAATTTTGCAGAGTTTAGTGTGGGTATAGATTTTTGGGTGGCAAATTCATTTTTGGGGTTTTGGATGGGTATGGATTTTTGGGTGGTTGGGGATTTTTTAAGGTTTAGAGTGGGTATGGGTTTTTGGTTGGTAATGAATCGTCTAGGGTTTAGTGTTTGTATGGGTTTTTGGGTGGCAAGGGATTTGCTAGTGTTTAAGGTGGGTGTGGGATTTTTGGTGGCAAGGGATTTTCTAGAGCTCAGGGTGGGTGTGTCCTTGTGGGTATTTGGTTGGTAGGGGATTTTGTAGTTTTTAGGGTGGGTAGGGGTTTTGGGTGGCAAGGGAACCTTTAGGCTTTAGTGTGTGTTTTTTTTGGGTTGTAATGATTTTTTTAGGGTTTATAGTTTGTATGGGTTTTTCGGTGGGTATGAGTTTTTGGGTGGCAAGGGAATTTTTAGGGTTTAGGGTGGGTGTGGGTATATTTGTGTGGTAAGTTTTTTTAGGGTAGTTATGGGTTTTTAGGTGGCAAGGGAACATTTTGTGTTTAGGGTGAGTATGGGGTTGTTGGGTGGCAAGGGAATTTTTAGGGATTACAGTCAGTGTAGGTTTTCGGTTGGTAAAGGATTTATTTAGGGTTTAAGGTGGGTATGGGTTTTTGGGTGGCAATGGAATTTTTAGCCTTTAGGATGGGTGTGGGTTTTTGGGTGGCAAGGGAATTTTTAAAGTTAGGGTGGGCATGAGTTTTTGGGTGATAAGAGCTGTTTTAAGGTTTAGGGTGGGCTGGATTTTTGGAGGGAAAGGGAAATGTTATGGTTTCTGGTGGGTATGGGTGTTTGGGTGATAGGGGAATTTTTAGCGTTTAGGGTGGGTATGGATTTTTGAGTGGTAAGGCTTTTTTTAGGGTTTACGCTGGGCTTGGGTTTTGGATAGCAAGGGAACATCTAGGGTTTAGAGCTGAAATGGGGTTTTTGGGTGGTAATGAATAATTAAGGTTTTAGTGTTTGAATGGGTTTTTGGGACTCAAGGGATTTTTTACGGTGGGTATGGGTTTTTGGGTGGCAAGTGAATTATTGGTGGTTAGGGTGGGTGTAGTTTTTGAGTGGCAAGGGATTTTTAGCGTTATAGGTGGGTATGGGTTTTGTGGGTTTGATGGGGATTTTTAGCGTTTAGGATGGGTTTAAGATTTTGGCGGCAAGGGATTTTGTAGGGTTTAAGTTAAGTATGGGTTTTTGTCTCACAAGGGAATTTTTAAGGTTTATTGTGGGTGTGGGATTTTGGGAGCAAGGGAAATTTTATGGTTTAGGGTGGGTATGAGTTTTTGGGTGATAATGGATTTTTTGGGTTTAGGGCGGTTATGGGTTTTTGGATTCTAAGTTGTGCCTTAGGGTTGATGATGGGTTTGGGGTTTTTTGGTGCCAAGGGAATATTGGGGGTTTAGGATGGGTATGGGATTTTAGGTGGCAAGGTTTTTTTTATGGTTTAGGGTGAGTATAGGTTTTTGGGTAGCAAGGTATATTTTATGGTTTATAGTGAATATAGGTTTTTGTGTGACAAAGGATTTTTCAGGGTTAGGGTGGGTATGAGTTTTTGGATTGTAAGGGATTTCTTAGGGCTTAGGGTGGGTATGGGTTTTTTGCGTGGCAAGGGAATATTAAGGGGCTCATTATGATAACGGGCGGATCGCCACTGCCCGAATGGCGGTGGCGATTCACCCGCCAAAAACCACCGCCCGCCTCTAACTTCCCCCGCCACATTTCCATGGCAGGGGGGACCCCAGCGAACGGGAATTCTGTCCGCCGGTTTTCCACAGGTAGGCAATCCACCCGATTGCCTACAGGGTGGAAAAGCAGTTTGTATGGTGGCAGTGTCTGGTAGACACCGTCATCCATATTTGTATGCAGGCTGGGATATGCCTTTCCGTGGAGGCAACGCCACCACGGAAAGGCAGGCAGTTTTTAACATTGGGGGCCCGTAGCGGGCAGGCAAGCTAGTGATAAATCCTGCATATTGGTGAAAACAGAGTTAGAAAAAACACTTTTAGAAGTGGGTATTTCTGTGTGCTTATGAGTTTTTGCGCCTGCCTGATGTGTATTGACCATTTGGTTTTGACTGACAGAGAAGGGATGTGCATTCACTCTAGTCCCTGGGGTAGTTGAGGTGTGTCCTGCCCTGCGTGGGTGACTCAGTGCTAGGCTGAATAGACCTTTCCTGAATTTAGAGTGGCAGGGGGAGTTTTCCTTGCACCTGAATAGGCCCGGTCTTCATTTGGTGTGGTGGTAGGAGTTGCACATGCACCTGAATAGGTCTGTGCCTACCTTCCACAATAATGGCTCCACCCCCTGTGGTGTGTCTGGGGCCAAGGCTTTCAATATGAACGGCAGTGTTGTGCACTTCTAATATGTGGTTGAAGTTCCCTCAGAACAAAGACTTTGGCACTATAAATACAGGGGCTATGACCCCATGAAAATAAAAAGACACTATGTGGGGCACGTACCCAATGACTGCTGTGTGCCAGGAGGAACCGCCGTTTGTGAATACCGTCTTGTGAAACTAACCTGCTGGGTGGCTGAAGTGACTGCCTCTCTGCTAAGGGACATTCCGTGCTAGCCAGCCTGTGCCCTGTTCTCTGCCCCAGTGTCTCCAGGGACGAGGTAGTGCTTGCCTCCCTGTTTGCTAATAGCGCGTGGTAAGCGTTTTCAATTCTGTTGCCCAAGGAGTTGGCTGTGCTAACCCCATAAAGGAGCGCTTTTACCCTGCAGCATGGGCAGCACAGCTCCCTCATCTAGGGCCTGATCATTGAGAAGGAGGAGGTGAACGGAACAAAACGCTCTCCCTCTCGTATTGCTTGCCTTTGTTTATGTGGGCCAGCAGCCGGGGCTCTGCTACATGGTTGCGAGGCCATGCCCAAGCAGCAAGGAATATCAGCCCGGGAGTTCCCTTGGATGTCAGAAGATGTTGCCCAGCCACACCCAAAAGGGCCAGAAATAATAACCGTGAGGCCCTGCTGGAGGATAGTCCACGGAAAGATGATGCCGGAAAAAGGACAGTATGTGTCACCACGTATAGCCCAGTCACTAACCAAGTCACGAAATTGGTTAACAAACATTGGCGCACTTTGACAAGTGGCGGCCTGACTTTGGAGAAACCGCTTTTTGCACACAGAAGGGGTAAGAACTTGAGAGACATGCTTGTCCATACAAGACCACCCCCTCCAAAAAGGGACCAAACAAGACTGCAGGGCATACATGGCCACCATCCGTGTGGCAACTGTAACAACTGCCACCTTACCAAAAAAAGCATGATTCTAACCTTCTCGAATGGGACACAGTGGGAGCAACGTGTATTTACAAATTGCAACAGTAAGAATGTTGTATACCTGATCACGTGCCCGTGTGGAAAAGAATATGTGGGGATGACCACAAGACCTGTAAAAGTGAGGCTAAATGAACACAAAAGTAATATCAGGTGTAAAAAACTTACAACGAAAATGTCAGCCCACTTTATTGAACACCAACACTGTATAAATGAGCTACAGTGGACAGTAATAGAACAACTACCCTCAGAGTTGGGCCTTCTGGAAAAAGAACAACGGTGGGTGTTCCGCTAGGGAAACGACACCACTGGGCTGAATGATTCCATTCCTTGGAACCTCCTAAGATAAACTCTATCCGGTCAATACATTTGACAGCTGATGTACATTTGGGGCCACATTTTAAACAATGATATTGGGGTTTAATTGGGTCATACTGCTACCATGAAGTCATGCTCACCAGCTCTCTATGTAAACAGATAAGATTTATTACTTATCAGTAGGGACCATGTCTCCTGGGGTCCCCCATGAGCAATATTTTCTCTGGCTCCCCTTATTATATTATATCACATTGGATGAGCCCTTCCATGCGATAGATTCTTTAACAATCACTAAATGCGCTATTTTTCTCATTCTTATAGCTCTATACCCGGGGATGTATTCCTCCGTTTTTCCATTTCTGGTAAACAATACAGCGCTCCCCTGTTAACACATGCGCGGTCACTCCGGGTGCCGCGCATGCGCATTGAACATAGTACAGCGCTCCCCGGTCAACGCATGCGCGGTCGCTCCAGACGCCGCGCATGCGCATTGAATTAGCTACCATGCACATGCGCGTTAGGTAGTGTGAGCCCAGAGCGCAGCACCGGACCCACAGAGATTACAATCTCCGTATTTGGGCATCCCCCGGACCTCGTAATCAATCTACTACCACCAATTACCTCCAGGGAGAGTATATTTAAGGGCTTAGACGCGAATCATGCTCACTTCATCGGAGCCGCGTTGAGGGAAGGCAGGCGATTAGCCATTGCAGTAACCGTGAGTTTTGGTCATAGAGTGGAGCAACTGTTTCATCACTTTGGTGCATTCAGTACTATGTTTCCAACTGAACCCCATATATTAATGTTTTATAGGTCATTTCTGAGCAGAAAGGAAGGATCCCCCCAATATACGCATAGGCTCATGAGGTCTTATAGTTGAGAACTTTAAGTAAGACCTACCTTTCCTATTATTTGCTCTCTTTCCACCTGAGCAGAGAGTAATTTTGTGTTTTGTATATATGTCTGTAAGTACTGTGTTATGTCCATTTGTGTTTTTATTTTTTCCACAGGGTCCCATTATTTTTGGTTTAACCTTGATGTATTCAGAGAAGCTTTTTTTCTTCTCCACTGGTCTGTGCATTATAGATCTATGTATTTATCTGTGAATTTCTTTCCACAGGTTCTATCGCCAATTGGGCGCAACGACATTCACTAACATAAAAACATAGTTAGGAATATTACACATTGTGGTAATTATTTTTAAATACACTTTTACATTTTACATGTGAGTAAGGGGAGGGTAAGTGCATAACCCTTGTCCTGAAGAAGGGGGCTTTGACCTCCGAAACATGTTGACGACACTCTAACAGTGGTTTTGATACCCTAATACGTATCTATCTAACCACGCCCTGCACTTCTTTTAATAATACCAGCCGGGGATTAAATTAAAAAAAAATTTCCTCCCACGTGCCAGGTATTTTTTAACCATTCACTTTTTTTCACCTCACCTCACTCACACTTTGGTAAAACACACACCCCCACACATATTTCACCTCTAAGTGCTCCTGCGTATCCGCGAGTCGCAGCACGCCGCATCCCGTAGAGGGGTGCGAAGGCCCCGATGATGAAGCATGACACCAAGGGGCCTGTTGGTGTGTGAGGGGCATTTAAACAACACTGTGTGTTCCCCATCACTCTAGGGATCACTATCACTTTGAGTGGATTCCACTTTGTTTACTCATATAACTAGGGAGACTGAATCCACTGACTCTCTCTCTCCCCCCTCCTGTTAAATTCCAGAGCCTCACGTGTCCATTCAGATGCTTCCACACGCAGCCGATGTGAGACCCTAGGTGGCCGACGTGAGCCCCTGGGTGCAGGCATTGCTAAGGAAGGCAAGAGCCTCCCAGCTGCACCAGGCCACTTGCAGCGAAACATGAAGAGATTTGTACCCATGCCACACTACGGAGCTGTACCGGAGGCATTTGGCTCCCCTTGGCTTCTGGCCCCATTGTTGTGAATAGTGGGGGCAGGTAGACCCATCACGCTAGATAGTGCGAGCACCCAGGGATAGTGTGCTCGCACCAACAAACAGACCTCCCACTGGGCTGATCTCCAGGAGTAAAATCCTTTGGTGTTTCCTTACCCCGCAGATCACCCCTGTACTTCCGTCATTCCCCTGCTTCTATGGAAACCGGTAGTGTTTCCTTGCAGAGAGTGCAGGGCAGTGGCCCTATCACACTGGTGAGCACAAGCACCCATAGACCGTGTTCTCTCCCTGTCGTGCAGGCAGGAGATCTTTTGGCGTTTTCTTGCCCCGTAGGGCGTCTCTGTAATTCCTGGCATTTTCTCTGTTTCTATGGGAACCAGTGGAGCATTTTCATGTAGAAGGAGGCAGGGGGATGTAGAGGGGATGTAGTTGGATGTTAACAAAGTTGGAAGCAACTATCTTAAAAGATTGCCCTGTCAGACTGGTGACACCGGCTCAAGCGGAAACATGTTTAACTAATCGTTATTGTCTTGATTGCACTAACTGTAATGTTAGGCCTTATGTTTTCAGTGTGGTGTTCACTTATAAGTATTTACTAAAGTTCACTAACATTGTTAATTATGACAATTATCCAATTGGCAAAAGTGGTGTATGACTTTATGTGATGTCATGACAAAGTGCCTAGTGGCACAGTGATTTATGTGATTGTGGTCTAACTTTTTAAAAATAAATAATACAAAAGATATTTTTATGTAACCTTGTGTGGAGTCGCTTTTTATGGTGTGCCTAAAGTGTCACTGTTGTGTGAGTGCGTTGTGCAAACGCTTTAGACATTGCCTCTGGGATAAGCCTGACTGCTCTGCCAGGGGTTGTCTTTGATGTGTTACTATCTTACCCTTACTAGACTGATGGGTTCTGCCCTACCATACCTGCATACCCTAGCCAACCAGAAACACCATGTCAAACAACTGGAATACTAAAATTAAAATGATAATACGGTCCATTATTATCATTTCCTTTTTTCCATTGCCCTGCTTTAAAGCAGTGGGGCGACGCTCTTCCACCTTAGTGGAGCAGCTGCCACTGTTGATATGGCTACATTAGTTTGCTAAACCACTAGATTATGACTATCTATTTAAATCTTCATAAAACCTATAATCACAGACATCACTGTGGAGCCATACTATCTCTGTGGGGATTTGAACAAGTCCATAATCACACACTATCTCAGTGGGGTCATGGATATCGATATAATCAATCAAACACAACCTTTGTGGGGAATTGAACCAGACTGTCATCACACACTATTTCTGCGGGGACTGTGGTAACGCTATAATCACACACCAACTCTGTGAGGACCTGGATATTTCTATAAATACACACTATCACTGTGGGGAGCTTGACATCTCTATATTTATAGACTATCTCTGTGGGGACCTAGCACCCCTATAATCACACACTCTCTCTGTGGGGACCTGCCATCCCCATAAACACACACTATCTCTGTGGGGACCTGGGCATCAATATAACCAATCAAACGCTTTCTTTGAGAAATTGAACATAACTATCATCACACATATCTTTATGGGGATCTGCCATCCCTATAAACACACAGTATTTCTATGGGGACCTGCCATCCCCATAAACAGACACTATCTCTGTGGGGACCTGCCTCCATATAAACACACACTATCTCTGTGGGGACCCGGTTTCCCTGTAGTCACACACTATCTCTGTGAGGACCTGGGCATCCCTATAATCACACACTATCTCTGTGGGGACCTGGGCATCCTTATAATCACACACTATCTCTGTGGGGACCTGGACATCACTATAATCACACACTATATCTGTGGGGGCCTGGGCATCAATATAATCAATCAAGCGCTATCTTTTAGTAATTGAACATGAATTTCATCACACATATCTCTATGGGGACCTGGCATGTCTATAATTACACTCTATCTCTGTGGGGACGGGGGTTCATATACTTTAACTTTGTGGGACTTGAATAGGACTCATCACATACTATCTCTTCAGGGACATCAACATGTATATCATAACAGACTGTCTTTAGAGGGACTGGAACTTTACATGCATCACACACTTTCTCTATAGGTCAATAATCACCACCTTAGTGGGCCTCCCTAATCATGCACTATCGCTTTGGGGACCTAAGCTTCAGTATAATCACAACATATCTCAACATCACTTGAACATGACTGTAACTACACACTACCTGAGCAGGCACCTAGGCATCATTATAATCACATACTACCTCTGCAGGAGCCTGAGCATGACTGTTATAACAGCAAGCACCTCAGCATCATTGTTATAACACTCTCTATGTGGGGCCCTGAACATGACTGTAATCACATACTATCTCTGCTGGGATGTAACATAACAATAATCACACACTATCTCTGAGGGGACTTGAACATGAATATAATCACACATTTTGTCAACGGGGTCTTGAGAGTGACTATAATTAAGCGCTATACGAATTCTGAATGAATGTCAGAATGACTCATCGTACACTTTCTCTACAACACTTGAACAACACGATCATAATACTCTCTATGTGGGACTATAATATGGTTATAATCACACACTATCTCTGTGGGGGTCCGGGCATTCCTATAGTAACACACTATCTCAGTGGGGACTGGAACATGACTATTATCACACACTATCTCTGTGGGGACTTGAACATTACTATGACCACACACTATCTCTGTGGGGACTTGAACATTACTATGATCACACACTATCTCTGTGGGGACTTGAACATTACTATGATCACACACTATCTCTGTGGGGACTTGAACGTGAATATGATCACACACTATCTATGTGGGGACTTGAACGTGAATATGATCACACACTATCTCTGTGGGGACTTGAACATGGCTATAATACCACACTATCTCTGTGGAGACCTGGGCATTCCTATAATCACAAACTATTTCTGTGGGACGTGTGCATTACTGTAATAGTGTTATTTCTGCATGAACTGCAGCATGACTATCATCGTACACCAAAACCACAATATCTGTATGGACTTGGGCATCAATCTAATCATGCAATATCTCTGTGGGGGCTTGAAAATTATCATCATCATACACTTACTCTGTCAGCTCTAGAATATTATTATAATATCATGCCATCTCTTTGGGGACTATTAATGCACAGCCATACGTAGATGGTGCCAATTGGTGAGGTTGATGAAAAACAACTAGGTGGTCAGTTGGAAACTTGGTTTTGCCCTCTGACCCCATTGCAGGATCTTAACCCTCTAAATTAATTTAACTATGTGTTGTTTTCATATTCCTTAATGTTTGTGTGCACTCAGTAATAGGCTAAACATCCGTGAATCCCTGTTCATGCACTTTATATATAAGATCATTTTGTACTGTAAAATGCATTATTAGACAAATCTCTGTTCTAGGTGCAACTAGGACATAGTGACCTATTCAAATTTGACTAAAGTATCATGTTGTGTATGTATGGCACTGAAAAATAGCATTTATCTATTAGATAATTAGTGTATTCAATCAGAAATGAGAATTATTGAGTAGGTCCCCACAAGGATGGTAACACATGTCCAAGTCCCCACAATGATGGTTCTGTGCGCGTGACTAAATAACAACATATTTGTAAAATTGAAGCAGGATCCTGTATTATGAATTTTTTCTTAACATTTTTCTGTTATTGGTATATTTTTAAAACATTGGGAAGGGTTAGTCCCCACAAGGCTGGTGAAAACACATAGTCCCCACAAGGATGGGGGGGGGGGGGGGGGGGTGTGTGTGTGTGTGTGTGTGTGTGTGTGTGTGTGTGTGTGTGTGTGTGTGTGTGTGTGTGTGTGTGTGTGTGTATATATATATATATATATATATATATATATATATATATATATATATATATATATCAGCAAGAACTCCGCAATACCACCTCCAATCCCACAGGACCGGCGAATCATAAGACAGACCTCAGCTTCTTTCCAGGTAAGTTTATGTTTTCAGTTTATTCGTGAACCAATATATATACATATATATATATATTCCAAACGGAGTTGCTCCCAACATTGAAGGTGCCACACACTGTCGTTGTTTCAATCCTTTTAATTGCAGCACTCGCAAATCACTTGCGCTTCCACCCTTCATCAATGGTTCTGGCTTTCACGGGGATAATGCAGCAAGCGTTCACATCGCACTTGCGATGATTTTATAGTCCCACCCATGTGGACGTTCACAAGTATGCATCTTGGTTTTTGTAGTTCTTATTGTTCTGTGGTAGAAGCCACGATATTCCCCACTTCATTCAAATAATCACCACAGTGGGTTGGTGACAACATGTAAGTTCACGGGCCTGCACATTAAAGTGCTTGCAAATCGGACACAACGTTCCAGATGCGTTGAAATACTTACAGCGAGGGCCCGCTGGGATCGCGGTGGGATGAAAAGCACAATGACAAGTGAATTACATGACCATAATGTATCAGGCTGACTAAAAGCGCGCTTGTCTTTCTGTTTTATGTATAACGTTGATTGATATAATGTTGAAACACTACATATCCCATAATGCCAATTTAAGGCAAAGATGGGAGTAAAAATGTTGAAAGCAAGGAAGGACTTACTAACCGTGAAAAAAGCCTAGAGTGGCTGAAACGCGTTGGTGAGGTGAACGCTAATATAAAAATTATATATATATATATATATATATATATATATATATATATTATGCTACTAGGTACAGGCTCCTTATATTCACCTAACATCCTACTGCAATGAAATCCATTTCTGCAGCTCACCTCTGAGACTGTTGTACAGCGCACCCTTAGTAAGCTAAAGCTATGCACCATTGATTTACTCTTCACAGACAGGCAGGCAATAACCATGTCGGACTTGCTCACAAAAGCTGAAATGCCATATATTGACAAATTTATAGCGACCAGATTGAATGGTTCCCTCCGCTAGCCACCCGTTCATTCCCCTCTTTTCCTGTTGAGTTTGCACCGCTTACGCTGCTTATAGCTGATAAGGACGGGGCACATTTGGTCACCAAGTTGTACCGGGTGTATATGGCGCTCAAACAAGTGCAGAACAGGGGGGTGCGACGTCGCTGGGTGGGGGACTTGGGTCAACCACTGACGGATAAGGAATGCGCTTACTGTCATGAATAAACAAAGAGGGTATCCTCTGACCATAGGCATAAACTGCTTAATTTTAAGTTTATAAACCGGATCTACATTACCCCATGACAGCTGACCAAGTATGACCCTACCAAATCGTCTAGTTGTCCAAAATGTCAAGCTTTAGAAGCAGACTTGGCACACATGATTTGGACGTGTCCCCCTGTGGCTGTATATTGGGCAGATGTGTTCCAAACGCTATCAACTATAATCTCCATGCCACTCCCTATCTCTCCAAAGTTGGCCCTACTGGGCATAGTTAGCGATGTGAAACTCTGCTACCGCAGTTTTTTTTTTTTTTTTTTTGTGAAAACCTTTATTGTTCCGAAAAGGCAAACAAATACGGGCCTACAACCATCCAGCCGGCCTCGAAAACATTATGAGCACAGTTGCAGGTAGACGGATCCCAGCAGCATCACAATTCAAGTTAGCAAACAATCCAAGGTACACTGAACGTAGGAGAACTGCCGGGGAACAGGAGGTATAAAGGTTAATTTTAGTAAGTTTTAATAACATACTATAAAGAATAGAGACTAAGTAGGATCAGGGACCAAACAACCACCCAGGAACGGGAGTGGGCAACGCCATCAGCAATAAATAATCAGGCAGAAACATAGGCGAAATAGCGGCACGAATCAATACAGAAGGACAGAAAACCACTATCCATAGCACGTGCCGATCGTCACCCCCCCTTCACCCAACCACCCCACCGATCCAAGGAAAAAGAGAGAGAACAGTAAGACCAAAAGAGAAGAAAAACAAGACCCATAGAACTAAAGACAAACAATAACCCACCCCCCAACCCCCCACCCTGCACGCATGCAGAGGCTATGGCCTACCCCCCCCCCCCCCCCCCCCCCTTGCAGTGTGCATGTCGCCCAATAAGGAGTACCCGAAATACAGCTAGAGAGAAAGGAGGAAAGGAAAAAGAAATCACGAATGAACCGAGAGGAGGGCCAGTTCCATATGCTCCCGATCACCCCGGCCCCACACACATCCTCCACCCCAAGTATCATCAATACGATAGCAAATAGCAAACATTATTACAAATGGGGCGAGTCATCTCTTATTGTGCAACCGAATCATACATAAAACAGTCCCAACCTAGTCTCCGCCAGCCAGTGAATCAATTCCACGAAATAAACCGCCTAGCCCTGGCCCGATCTCGGATGTCCCCCCATACACACCCTCCGTGGAAAGTCAGTCCCCTCTGAGACAAAGAAACAAAATGGCCGCAAAGAGGGAGGGGGAGGTTCATGAACACAAAATGGACGTCGCCAGCCTCCAAGAAGTTCGTTGTCCTCAATGAAAAGCCCCTCCGATATATCCTGATGGCACAAGTTCCATAACGGGAAGAATGAAGACCACAAAGAAAGAGCAAACGAGGGGGCGAGAGGCCGCGTATCCAGCGCTCGAGTCAATGGTGATGTTAAGTGAAACAAAGACTCAGTCCCCGACTGAGAGGGAAACAAAGTAGCACAAATAGAGCTAACGGACGGTCGTCCGTTGGTGCAAATACAGGCAATAACAGTACCATCATCGCTGTGAGCACGTAGAAACATTGTATCCCATTCAGTCATCGGCAAAGGCAAGTCTAAGCGTTGTCGGGAACAGACCCTCCGCTCCCGCCCCAGATCGAACACAGTTCCATCAAGCTTCTCACCCAGTATGCGGGAGCCATTTTCCAGCGCTGATCGTAGTTCACCAAGGCCAGCTAAAACGTCCCTATAAGACAGGTCAGGCTGCGGTCCCCCTGTCTCTAAATCACAAGAGGATGCATGTAATCCGGCCCCCAGCTCAGACGTGGAATCGCAGTTCCAGGGCGAGGGTGGGCAGTCTTCCCCATGCTGTGAGTAATCGGGCACAGCCATCCTGCCAATAATCCAATGTGAGAGCTGGGGGGGGTGCGCGGCACGACTGAGTTGCAAGCCAAGCCCCCGAAGCCGCCAGGGCCGACTACAGGCAAGCGTTTCTTGCAAAGAGCCGCCTCGACTCAGGTGAACAGCCGGGGCGGAGGAGCAGTCCGCCGATGCCAGGCAAGAACAGAGATGGGGTCCAAGCAACACACCGTCAGCGCCAAACAAAGGAGCCTCGCGCTCAGCATGTCCCCGCCTCGCACTCGCGCTACAATCTCAATGCGCGATAAACCACGGCAGGCTGTGCAGTCCAGTCTGTGTCCCGGTCAGGAGGCAGCGCTTTCCAGTCTCCGGCACCATGCGAGCAGCCCGGCCGCCACTGATCCAGCGAGGTCCGGCGGCGCGCGGCGATGTAAGCAGGGGTCCAGGGCTGCGAGGCGGTTTCCAAATATCTCCGGTCACCGGACAGGCGGAGAACTCGGAGGAAAGCTGGCGAAGTCAGCACAACTTCCCGCACGTCCCGACGCTAGAATGCATCAGGATATTAAGCAGGATTCCGGTGCGGGGCTCAAGGGCCGGTGGAGCCGAGAGCCTACACGTCTGCTCCGGTCGCCATCTTGGCTCCTCCTCCTTCTACCGCAGTTTTAACGCCATAGCATTGTTGCTAGCGAAGAGATATTGTTGTCATGGCGCGCCAAACACTACCCTAAGCAGGAGGCATGGCTGCGAAGCATGACATAATGTAACATGCAAACTGAAATATACGCTACGCTCCAGCCCCCAACCTCGCAACCCAAGGACATTTGGCATGTCTACCGTTGCTGTATACAATTGGTACATCCAACCTCCTCTCACCCACACAGCGGCCAGTGCCGGAGGGATCCTCCTCTACAACTTCTTTACACCCATTTTCAGGACAGGCACACTAGATGTACACATATTCCCTGCCGTTCCAGACAAGGTATAGGTTATTTCTACAAGTTGAGTACAAATGCAGAACATACGGCATAGACAGATTGACACGTTTCCAAAATAACCGATATATTGGAAAGTACAGAATGCATACGTTGGCCCCTCCCCTCTTTTCTCCCCTCCCCCCTCACTTTCTGTCTGTATTTTTGTTACATTTTTCAATATTACTACATGGAAGGTCTGTGTTCCTTCAAGTGAATGATGCTGACAATCATGTTTTTTTCGTTTTGTTGTTCATGTATATGTGTCATTATATAATAAAAATGTATAAAAAAAAAAATATATATATATATATATATATATATATATATATATATATATATATATATATATATATATATATTCACTTGAAAAACTAAAGGTTACAGGGATGTTATAGTTAAAAAATAGTATTAAAAAAAGTGTAAATTCACTGGAAAAAACAAAGGTTACAGGGACGTTATAGTTATGCTCCAACAATGCACTGCTTAGGACCTCAAACGTTACATCACTCATGACATGGTCAGAGACATCACTCATGACATCTCAAATTACATCACTCATGACCTCATCCAGTAAGTGTGTTTTGTAAGAGTTTGAGTGTTAAAGATATATACAGACCTACTACAAAAGTTAGATTAGTATACTAGGCGCCCTACAAATGAGTGATACTATTTCTAACATATATTATCTGAGTGGTTGTGTGACTGTATCAATATGTGAGTGGGTGTTTGAGTGGAATGTGTGTGGGTGGGTGTGTTAATGGCTGTATGGGTGAGTGAGTAAGTTTGTAAGTGACTGAGTGGGTGATTGGTTAAGTGAATTAGTGTGTGAGTGGCTGTATTAGAGATTGTCTGTGTGAATGGATGTATGGGTGAGTGAGTGGATGTGTGCATTCTTGTATGGATGTGTGCATGGGTATGTACGTGGTTGTAATGTAGTGTATGAGGAATAAATAGGTGTGCGAGTACCAGTGTGGGTGAGTGGCTGTATGAGTGGTTGCGTTGGTGAGTTAGTGGCTATATGGGTGGCTGAGTGGTTGTGTGAGTAGCGCTATGGTTGAGTGACTGGATATGTAAGGAGGGTGTATGAGTGAGTGAGTGGCTGGTTCATTGGACTGATATTGCACAGTTAGTGTCTGTGTGAGTGGCTTTAATGGTGAGTGAGTGGGCATGTGAGTGGTTGTATGGATGTGTTAATGCGTATGTAAGTGGTTGTGTGGGTGCGTGAGTGGGTGAGAATCTGAATGGGTGAGTGTAGGAAAGTGGGTATCTGTTGCAGTAGCCCCCCCACTTTTTGCCAGACTACTGATGCACTTTTCCTTGGTCTGCTCTGGGTCCCTGTCAATCAGGTTCCCAGGGCCTGTGTTCTACCCCCAAAAACTAACCCAATTGGCATCTCTGGCCACAGGTCAGCCCCTGGTAAGTGGTACCACAGGTACCCAGGGACTGTGACCAGGAAAGACCTCTAAGGGCTGCAGCACTTATTGTGCCACCCCTAGAGGCCCTGTATACTGAAACTCACACACTGCCTTGGCAGGCTGTGTGTCTTGGTGCAAAACAAAGTACCCAGGTTCATTCCTGGGCACTGTAAGTGCAGTGCTGCCATTTAGAGTATATGGTGTTGGGAGTTTGTCATTACGAACTCCACAGCACCATAATGGCTGCACTGAAGACTGGGAAGTTTGGTATCAAACTTCTCAGCACATTAAACCCACACTAATGTCAGTGTGGGATTTAATGTAAAATGCATGACAGAGGGCATCTTAGAGATGCTCCCTTAAGCTCGACCAACTCCCAGTGACCTGACTGAGTGGCTGCCTAGGCTGCCACCACCAGACATGTTTCTGGACCCCTGGGTTGAGAGCTTGCTGCTCTCGGGGGCCTGAAACAATGCACATCCTGGGACGAGGTGCCTAGCCTCCTCCCCCAGGATGGGCAGGGTTCACGAAGGAGAAACTTCAAAAGGCATGCCGCCTTTGTGAGCCTCTCTAGACCATTTGCTGCTTTCAGTAACTGGTCCCCACTGGTTCTACCCCCCACTTTGGGCGGGAGAACCGGTGGAAAAAACAAGTGAGGAAGAGAGGTGGGCCCACCTCTGCCAACTCCACCCCTAAGGTGGGGGAAGCGGGGATGGGAGGACCCAGCCAACCAGGGACAGGCTCCTTCCCCCCTCCCACTGGAGAGTGGCAGAATAGGGGGTGTACTCACCCCAGGGAAAGGACCCATTGGTCCCTGCCCTTTACCTACCTGCAACATCCCTAAATTTAGTATTTAGGGGCACCCTGGAACTTCCTTCCTCAGATACAGCAACCACAAGAAAAGAAGAAGAACGAGAAGCGGTGCAGAGCTAACAAGAGGACGACGCCCACTGACTTGGCACCAGCCTTACAGGCCTGTCTCCCCCCGAACCTGCTCCTACGAAACCCCGGCGTGTCCAGCGGCCAGCAACCTCAAAAAGCCCGGAGGACCTGCCAGCATTTACATCACAAGCTGTTTCTCCCATGAACACCGGACATGTTTAAACTGCAGCTTCTGGTGCCAGCCAGAAACCGCAAATCCAGCACAACTCTGCACCCGCCAAGCCTGGCCCGTGTTTGTGTGAACAAACACCATGAGGAGGTCCCCCCGGCGATCCTGACCCGAGAACTGGCGACCCCTGACCTGCCTGCAGCCTCAACCCAGAGGACCCCCCCTACCGTAACCAGAGCGGGTAAGAAAATCTGACATCCTAAGGCACCCCTGCACCTGACCCTCCACGGCCTTGTGTGCCCAACCCAGCGGTGCCTAACCATCCCTCTACATCTCAACTTACCCCTCGAAGTAGTGATCACTCCTGGAAGATCCTCGTTTCCGAGCCTGCAGTGTTTCTTTGTCCCGGAGAATCTCCATTGAAATCAACGAGGCACCCGACCTCAAAACAGCACCCTGCACCCGGCCGCCCTAGTGCTGATGAGGGTGCCCCTTTTGTGCTAAACTGGTCCCCAACTTGCCCTGAGCTAAACCCTAGGAGCTTTGCTCCCACAACCCCGTGGCCTGCTTGCCAGCAGCCATCAAACGGAGCACCCCTATCCTCCGTAGGATAACATTGGCCTCAACACTCTGCACCTGGCCGCTCGAGTGCCACTGAGGATGCAACAACAATGCATCACTGACCCTGGGAGACCCCTGAGTCTAACTCCAGAACCCTAACTCCAAAGACCTCGACTACTTACCTCGAAACCGATAACCTGTTTTTCCTCATAGAATAACATTGACACTTTTTCTCCCAAAAAGTTTCTGGGTGTCGACTTTTGAAAACGAAGAATATTCCTTAAAAATCACACAAATAACTCAAAAACATTTTCTCAACTGTTTTCAGGAAATGTCCCAATGCTAAATCTAGGTATCCAGCACTGAGTAAGAAAAGTAGCGTTAAAGAACAATAGTTACTTACCTGTAAACAGGTGGTTCTCCAGTATTGGTGTCTTTCATAGATTCACATGCCTGAATCATTCCCCGTCGTCGGAGTGGGAGTCCCACGGTATATATAAAAGCAATAAAATGCCATAATACATATAGCAAATATCAGAAATACCCAACCAGGAAGTAAAGTAGCACCAGCTACAGTATAAAAAACCTTCACAATCGTGACTATCCTAGTCATTATGTCTTAGTCCAAACTGCAGCCAATCAGGCGACAGCACCCACCAGAATGTTCTCCCCTGAGGCTCAGGCTCTCAGATTTTCTCGCACAGGAGTGAAACTCCATAATGCCTGAGTGAGTCTCTGGGGGGAGGCGGGCGGGTTGCATGTGAATCTATGAAAGACACCAATACTGGAGAACCACCTGTTTACAGGTAAGTAACTATTGTTCTTCTCCAGTATTAGGGGTGTCTTTCATAGATTCACATGCCTGAATCAGAATAGTAAGTAATACTCCTAGCATAATGCTCGTAGACGTCAGAGTATCAAAAATATATATACATCCACATATATATATATATAACAGTATAAATGAATAATAATAATCATCAATATCTGAATAACGTCTAAAGAGCATAGAGGAGGAGGTGGAAACAGAGGCTCACCTTATTTGAAAAGATTGCGCAGCACTGCTCTTCCAACCGAAGCATCTGCGTCGTCTGCTGAATCTAGACAGTAGTGTCTAGTAAAGGTGTGTCTGCTAGACCATGTAGCAGCTCTGCAGATCTGTCGAAGAGGCACACCAGCAAAAAGGGCAGTGGAAGAGCTAACCGCCCTTGTAGAATGTGCTCTTGGCAAGGCCTGTAAGGGTCTACCGGCCTGCTGATGACAGAGTCCAATCGTAGAGGAGACCCATCTAGCAATGGTCTGTTTTGAAACTGCACAGCCCTGGCGCTGCCGCCCATAAGCCACGAACAGTTGGTCTGTCTTGCGGATGGCAGAGGTTCTTGATAGGTAAAACTTAAGACATCTTCTAATGTCTAATGAATGTAGTGCTCTTTCAGCTGGAGACTATGGGGTTGGAAAGAATGTCTTGAGGACAACCGGCTCATTCAGATGAAAATCCAAAGGCACTTTTGGCATTTACGTTGGATTAGTACGCAGTACTACTGAGTCCGTGGTGAATTGGATGAAAGGCGCTTTAGATGTAAATGCCTGAATATCGCTAACCCTTCTAGCAGATGTTAAGGCTAGTAACAATGACACTTTCCATGTCAAAAATTTCAGGTCCACCTTATGGATCGGCTCGAAAGGGTGACGCATGAGCTGAGTTAGTACGACATTCAGATGCCATGCAGGAGGAGGTTTCCACACAGGCGGAAACATACAAAACAATCCCTTGAAAAATTGTTGTATGATCCGCACAGAAAACAAAGAATTTGATCCATCTTGACGAAATCTAGAAATGGCAGCCAGGAAGACCTTAAGAGTAGAATGTGCCAACCCCAATCTGGCCAAATGCAAAAAGAAGGGAAGGATTTGCTCTGGTTTGGCATGAATGTGATGAAGACCATTAGACTGGCACCATGCACAGAAACGCCTCCACTTAAGCTTGTAGGTCTTGATCGTGGATGGAGCTCTGGCCTTCGCCAGTACATCCTGGCAATCCTGTGGAATGTTTAAGTGTGCAAATTCCATGTGCTGAGGAGCCAAGCTGACAATTTCAGCGAGTTCGGGTCCGGATGGTACACCCTGCCTTTCTGGGTGGAGAGAAGATTCGGAATGCGAGGAAGTTGGATAGTTGTGCATTCCGAGAGAAGGAGTAGCTTGATGAACCAGTATTGCCGGGGCCATCGTGGAGCAATCAGTATCAACCGGCATGGCTGCTTCTTCATCTTCTTGATGACTTTCGGGATCAGAGGTATCGGTGGAAAAGCGTATGCGAATATTTGATTCCAATTCAGCGAAAGGGCATCCCCGCGCGAGTCCTTGTGGGGAACCCAACTTGCAAAGTATGGGCATTTCCGGTTCTGGTGCGTCGCAAACAAGTCCAGATCCGGATGCCCCCATGTCTGAAAGATGCGGTCTAGAGATGGTTGATGTAATTCCCACTCGTGAGTGCAGCCTGTGGACCTGCTGAGAGAGTCCGCTAACACATTCGCGATTCCCGGGACATGGACCGCTGACAGATGGATATTGTGAGCCAGGGCCCAACTCCAAATCTCTTGTGCTTGCTGCGACAACCGGGCTGATCTTGCGCCTCCCTGCTTGTTTAGATAATGCATGCAGGTGGTGTTGTCTGTCCGAATCAAAACTGTGGCTCCTTCTAGGGTCGCTTGAAAGGACTTCAGGGCTAGAAAGATGGTGTGCAATACTAGCCTGTTTATTTGCCATCTCATTTGGATCTTGTTCCATTTTCCGCTGACCGTCATGCCTTGGAGGTGTGCACCCCAGCAAGGGCCTCATCCAAAGACGACAGTTGGGGGTGAGAAGAATACAGGAAGAAATCATCCCGATGAAGGACTTGAACATGCGCACTGAAACGCACCTTTTTAATAACAGTGCCGCAGCCAACCGTTGTATCTTTTCCTGTCTTTCCTTTGAGATAAATACTTGTGCGAGCTTGGTGTCCAGTGTCGCTCCCAAGAAAGTCTTTCTCCTTGCTGGCGTGAGGTGCGATTTCTTGAAGTTCACTGAGAAACCCAGGCTTTGCATCAGTGACAGAGTTTTTTAATGCGAGCTTGCACCATGTCGAAAGAACTGGCCTTGATAAGGCAATCGTCTAGATATGGATATATCTGTATCGACTGCAACCGAAGGTGGGCTGCCACCGGGACCAGTATCTTTGTGAACACTCTGGGGGCTGAGCACAGTCCAAATGGAAGAACTTTGAACTGGAAGTCCCTGCCAGCCACTCTGAACCTTAAAAACTTCCTGTGCCTGGGAAAAATTGGTACGTGGAAGTATGCATCCTGAAGGTCGAGTGTTGCCATATACTCTCCCGCCGAAAGAAATTGGAGGATTTCTTGAAGTGTCAGCATCCTGAATGACAGCTTTTTGAGGAATTTGTTTAGGGCACGTAGGTCGAGGATGGGACGCCATTCCCCCGACTTCTTGCGAATAAGGAAAAATCTTGAGTAGAAGCCTTTTCCTTTCTGATGATGAGGTACCCTTTCTATTGCTCCCTTCCGAATCATAGTGTTGATCTGGGCAAACAGCTCCTTGAGATGTGCTGGAGGCGGTCCTCTTGGGGGGAAATTTGGGGGAGTTTTTACGAATTCCAAAATGTGACCTCTGGCTACCACATCCAGAACCCATTTGTCTGTGGTAATTTTGGACCAATTTAAGTAATTTTGGGATATTTTTCCTCCAAGTTGGTGCGGGTTGGGACAAAGTGGCGGCAGGATGCGTTCCTCACTTTTTATTGTCTCTTCCTCGATAGTTAGATTTTTCTCGAGACTGAGAGAAATTTCCTTTTCTCTGTCCGTAAGTCTGTTGACGATATGGCTGGTATCTTTGGTTTCCCTGGGAGGAAGTATAGGAGCGCTGTTGTTAAAGCCTCCTCTATTAGAGAAATTCCCTCTTCCTCTTGCTCCACGAAAGGAAGACTTCCTGTATTGTAAAGTGCCCAGCGAACGTGCTGTCTCAGTATCCTTTTTGATGGCTTCTAGAGCATCGTCAACATGCTTTCCAAATAAGTATTCTCCATCAAATGCCATATCTATAATCCTTGTTTGGACCTCCTGCCGAAAGGATGTTGCCTTCAACCATCCTTGCCTCCTGAGAACAGCTGCACCCGCTAGTTGACGAAATCCTGTGGCAGCAACGTCCACTGCAGCATCAATCATCTAAGACGAGACGCACTCTCCTTCCTGAAGGATCTTCTTCGCTTCAGCCCGATCTGGCTCAGGAAGTTTGTCCACATACGGCGAGATGTCAGACCACATCTGCCTATCGTATCTCCCTAATATGGCTAGAGAGTTTGCGGCTCTAATGGTTGTAGCAATTGTAGAAACTTTTTTCCCGATAGAATCTAGACGCCTCCCGTCCTTGTCAGGCGGAACAGAGACCTGAGATGCTGGGTTAGAAGACCTCTTTTGCGCTGCCTGCGCCACCACAGTCTGCTTTCGCTTGTCCAATGAGGCACGTGGGGGATGAATTCGGCGCCCTATATTTCTTATCCACTCTCGGGAGCACTGCTGGCAAAGAATTTGGCTTGGACATGATCTTCAGTCCTTCCTTCCATATGAATTCTATGATTGGTATGGTCCAACTATGTTTTTGTGGTGTAGACTTGAAGTCATACAAGAAGCAGTCTTCTTGTTTTGACTCCATAGTTATCATGAACCTCTTCGTTGCTCTATCCATGATCTTGTGGAATGAGGCAATGTCCACAGGAGGTGACTCTGACGTAGTAGGTTCTGCCGGAGAGGGCGTGTTTGCATTATAATCCTCATACTCCGACGATTCTGACCTATTGTCTAATTCTCCTTCTTCTTGCTCCTCATGATCTGAGTACTCTTCATCTCCTGTTTCAGGAGCTGTGACTTGTGACGCAGACAATGCTGGACGTCCTTCCTCCAACGTCACAGAAACCACTGGCTGTGTCTGCTTAGAAAGCGGCGTCGCTATTTTAGGTCTTGGCGTAGATAGCTGCGAGTCACCTGACTCTGAAGGTGGGAAACGCCTAGTTCGAGGCATATGGGCTGCAGATGGTACATTATGAATAGATCGCCATCTGGTGTTGGGCTCGGATGATTGCACTTTGTTTTTCTCTTGGAGAGTCTTTTGTATCTTGGTGACTCCTCCTTTGGTTGGTAGTGCGCATGGGCATCGGCTCCATCCTTAGATTGTTTTTTTCCGCCATCGGGTTCGGATGAAGATCGAGACGCTCCAGATCAACTTCAGAAAAAGTGATTTATCGGCGCGTATTCCCTTTCCAATTCGACGGTATTGTTATCGAACGCGTTCATTTCCATTCCGACGCGTTGCAAATTCAAAATCGAAGAGAAAAACTTGGATCTACGTCGAAGAACAGGAGACCTTTCTCGACGCAGTCAAGCCCGGAGTCCATGGAAAGGACTCCATTCAAAAAATGTCCAACGTGTGGTGCTAAGTTCCCACACAAGGACCTACACGAGGTGTGCAACCTCTGTCTATCGCCTGAACACGAATCCAGGGACTGCAAAGCCTGTGCAGCATTCTCCTCCAAGCTAACGATTAGAAATCGTCGAGCTCGAAGACACGAGGTTTCCAGAATGCAGGCGGAGGCGATCCCGGAGCTGTTCGGAGACGAGCAAATCGAGGAAGAAGAGGACCAGTCGGGGTCGGAAGGGGACCAGTCGGAGGTCGAAGAACTCATCGAGCAACAAACCGTGAGTGACGACGTCCCCTTACCGAAAAACCGACCCGTGCGGTAACGACCCCGCCCTCGGGCCCGGTCAAACCGCAGAAAAAAGTTTCCGACGCCCCGCCCTCGGGCCCGGCAACGAAACCGAAACTGAAACCGAAACACTCGGACTCCCACCATGTCGGATCCGAAAAAAAGGGCGACATCAACTTCGGCACCGAGGCAACAAACAAGGGAAAGCTCGGTATCGAAACATTCCATGTCGAAACATAAATATGATTTATCGCCCAAAAGACACTCGATACCCAGAAAGTCGGAATCGAGCAGACATTCGGTGTCGAAAACAACAAGATCTGACGATCGAAAACAAAAACAGCTCTCGGAACCAGGATCTTCGGTACCGATTCAGGAGCAACAGACAGATCCCAAACAAAAGATCTTGTTTATTGATCCACAAACTGGGAAAGTGGTCACGAAGAAGAGAAAGAGTGAACAGTCAGAAGATAAACCTCTTCCTTCAAAAAAGAGAACAATGGGGACAAATATAACTCCTCCTGCTTCTCCTCGACCTAGAGTCACACCCTCTTCTCCTATTCCTCACAATAGGCCAAATATTCCAACACCCTCCACACCAAGACCAGCTACACCTCAGTCAGATGTAGACAGTGATCTAGGGGAGGGAGAACCTCAAGAGGATGACGAAACTATCCCAGATGAGGAGGACCCATGGGAAAATTATGATGTAGGGTCAGATGAGGACAACGACCCAGAGCTATATCCCTCAAAGCCTTCACCACCTGATGATAATACAGGTTTTGTGCAGCTCATTAATAGGGCAGCAAAATATCACAAACTAGATATGCATACAGAACCTCAAATAGAGGATTTCTTGTTAGAGACTCTACCTAATGCACAGAGAACATCAGGTACTCTTCCTATGTTGAAGGGTCTTCTTAGTCACACAGAGGAAATATTCGAAAACCCAGTGAGAGCCAGGGTGTTAAACCCAAGAATTGATAAAAAAATACAAAGCGGCTCCAAAGGACCCAATATTTATTAAAGGGCATGTACCTCTAGACTCGCTGGTGGTCTCAAACGCTCGTAAAAGAGCAAATTCATTATCTACAGGAGAGGCTCCTCCACCAGATAAAGAATCAAAGTTAATAGATGCATCAGGCAAAAGAGTAGCATCACAGGCAGCGAATAGCTGGCGTATAGCCAATACACAAGCACTACTCGCACGTTACGACAGGGCACATTATGATGAGTTAGAAAAACTTCTCACACATCTCCCAAAAGAACATCAGAAGAAGGCAGATCAATTAATACAGGAAGGTAAAATAATAACCAATACTTCCATTAAGTGTGCATTAGACGCAGCAGACACTGCAGCAAGATCTATTAACACCAGTGTCATGCTAAGAAGGCATGCATGGCTCAGAATCTCAGGATTCAAACAAGAAGTACAAACAGCCCTACTGAACAAACCATTTGATCAGAAGACACTGTTTGGCTCAAGCACAGACGAGACCTTAGAAAAAATGAAGAAAGATACAGAAACGGCTAAGTCAATGGGAGCATTGCAACAGCCAACACACAGAGGTTCCTTTCGTAGATCCACCTATAGAGGGGGCTCAAAGAATACAGGAACGAATCAGCAATCCACCTCTTTCACACCAACATCACCCAGAGGTAATTCAAGAGGCAGTTACAGAGGTAACAACAATAAGGGTAGAGGCCGCGGAAATAATAACAACCGCAACGCCTCAACACCAAAACAGTGACTTCATAGAACTCCCCCCAGACCACATAACACAGGTCGGGGGACGTCTATCACAGTTCCTACCTGTCTGGGAGAACATCACATCAGACAAGTGGGTGAGACAAATTATCCAACATGGTTATTGCCTAGAACTCACAGCTACCCCACCAAACATCCCCCCCAAACAGCGTCCAATGAGTCAAGATCATCGGACATTGTTAAGAGAAGAAGTTTTAGCACTTCTACAAAAGCATGCAATAGAGAAGGTTCCAAAGGATCAACAAGGAACAGGAGTATACTCTCTATACTTCCTGATCCCCAAAAAGGACGGGTCCCTAAGACCAATATTAGACCTCAGACCTCTCAATGCTTACATAAATTCGGAGCATTTCCACATGGTCACGCTCCAACAAGTACTCCCTTTACTGAAGAAAGGGGACTTTCTTTCTACACTGGATCTAAAAGACGCTTACTTTCATATCCCAATTCACAAAGCCCACAGGAAATACCTAAGGTTTGTGTTAGAAGGACAACACTATCAGTTCAAAGTCCTTCCCTTCGGTGTCACAACAGCACCAAGAGTTTTCACAAAATGCCTAGCTGTGGTGGCAGCACACCTAAGAAGACAACAAATACATGTCTTCCCATACTTGGACGACTGGCTAATAAAGGCCAAGTCAAAAGAAGAATGTCTTCACAACACACAGAAGACAATTCAATTGCTGCACCACCTAGGGTTCACGGTGAACTACAAAAAATCACACCTGCAACCAAACCAGATTCAGCAATACCTGGGGGCTACAGTAGACACAGAAAAGGCAATAGCATACCCCAACCCAATCAGAGTACAGACAATGGTCGGGTTAATACAAAGATTTCAACCACAACACTCACTACCAGCACGAGTGTTTATGCAACTATTAGGCATGATGTCCTCCTGCATACTGCTAATACCACATGCCAGACTACAAATGCGCCCACTACAAGAGTGTCTAGCGACACAGTGGAATCAGGCTCAAGGTCAGATTACAGATCTGGTGTTGGTAAACGACCGGACGTATCGCTCTCTGAAGTGGTGGAACACAGAAAACATTTCCAAGGGACGGTCGTTCCTAGAGCCAATTCCACAAGTAATAATAACAGCGGACGCATCGCTCTCCGGATGGGGAGCGCACATGGACAGATACACAGTGCAGGGGAAGTGGAGTGTGCAGCAAAAGAAACTGCACATCAACTACCTAGAACTATTAGCAATATTTCTAGCACTAAAAGCTTTCAAAATGCAAATAACAAGCAAAGCAGTCCTGATCAGAACAGACAACATGACTGCAATGTATTATATTCAAAAACAGGGGGGGACACACTCTCTCCAACTGTCCAGACTAGCACAGGACATATGGAGATGGGCCATTCCTCAAAAGATCTACCTGTTAGCGGAACACCTACCAGGAGTTCAAAATCAGATAGCAGACATCCTAAGCAGACAGTCAGAACAAGTACACGAATGGGAGCTGCACGACCAAATACTGCAGCCATTCTTCCAAAAATGGGGGCAACCAGAGATAGATCTGTTTGCCAATCATCAGAACGCAAAATGCAAAAACTTCGCATCCAGGTACCCACACCACCGGTCCCAGGGCAATGCACTGTGGATAAATTGGTCCAACAAATTTGCTTACGCATTCCCTCCTCTACCACTAATTCCGTTACTGGTTCGGAAACTGCAGCAACACTCAATGACAATGATACTAGTGGCACCCACGTGGGCAAGACAGCCGTGGTTCACCACGCTGCTACAACTCTCACAAGTACCACATCAAAAGCTAAGATTATTACCCATGCATCTTACACAGAACCATGGAGAAATAATGCACCCAGATCCCAAACAACTGAACCTAGCGATCTGGCTCCTGAAGTCATAGAGTTCGGGTATTTAGATTTACCACCAGAATGCATGGAAATCATTAAACAAGCAAGACGTCCTACCACCAGAGCATGCTATGCAGCAAAATGGAAGAGGTTTGCTATACACTGTAACAGTAAGCACATCAACCCTCTGGACGCATCCACTAAACAAATCATTTGCTATTTACTACACTTACAGCAATGTAACCTAGCATATACCTCTATCAAAGTTCATCTCGCAGCCATAGCGGCGTACCTACAAAACAGGCAACATCTTTCACTGTTTAAAGTACCAGCAATTAAAGCTTTCATGGAAGGACGCAAAAGAGTCATTCCACCAAGAAGACCACCTTCCCCAGTCTGGAATCTCAACATCGTGCTTACCAGACTAATGGGGCCACCCTTTGAACCTATGCATAGGTGTGAAATACAATTCCTCACATGGAAGGTGGCCTTCCTCATAGCTATCACGTCACTTAGAAGAGTAAGTGAACTGCAGGCTTTAACGATTCAAGAACCATTTATGCAGCTACACCAAAATAAAGTGGTTCTTAGAACAAACCCAAAATTCTTACCGAAGGTTATTTCAGCATTCCACATCAATCAGTCCGTGGAATTACCGGTTTTCTTTCCAAAACCACAAACAGTAGCAGAAAGAGCCCTACATACATTGGATGTTAGAAGGGCCATATTGTACTATATAGAAAGAACACAAACTTTCAGAAAGACAAAACAGCTATTTGTTGCGTTTTCTCCTACACATAAAGGCAATCCCATCTCCAAAGCGGGCATTGCCAGATGGATTGTAAAATGCATTCAAATATGCTACTTAAAGGCAAAGAGAACATTAACTGTTCCTCCTAGAGCTCACTCTACACGTAAACTAGGAGCATCTATGGCATTTTTGGGAAACATTCCACTAGATGACATATGCAAAGCAGCTACCTGGGTTACACCGCACACCTTCACAAAACACTATTGTGTAGATGTGCACACAACACAACAAGCTAGAGTGGGACAAGCAGTATTAAAAACATTGTTTCAGACAGTTGCAACAGACACGGGCGACCACCGCTAGGGAGAGAACTGCTGTATAGTCTATTCATAATGTACCATCTGCAGCCCATATGCCTCGAACGGAATATGCTACTTACCAGTATGCATCTGTTCTTGGCATAGAGGGCTGCAGAGTGGTACATGCCCTCCCAGCCTCCCCGGAAACCTGTGTCTGTTCCAACATTATCTTATTTAGATACACTTACATGGGCACTCTTATCTGTATTCTACTATACTACTCCATCTAACCCTACTATGGCAAAACAATCTAAGGATGGAGCCGATGCCCATGCGCACTACCAACCAAAGGAGGAGTCACCAAGATACAAAAGACTCTCCAAGAGAAAAACAAAGTGCAATCATCCGAGCCCAACACCAGATGGCGATCTATTCATAATGTACCACTCTGCAGCCCTCTATGCCAAGAACAGATGCATACTGGTAAGTAGCATATTCCTAATAGTCACTGAGCATGTACTGTAGATTGCGAAACAATTCCTCAGGCATCTGCATGCCGGGAGCAGGCCTGTCCTCATGTGACAGAAGCTCTGTTTCGTGCATTTCTTCCTCCATATCATCTTGAACCTTAATTTGGAGGTCAGATGGGCTTCTGGCTGCTCCAAAGTTTTCATCTTCATAGGATCCTTCCTCATCCGAATCCAAAAGTTTTCTCTGGCACTACTAGCGTAGAAGGAATCGCCTCATTAGTAGCCCCTTTTCTTCAACAGCGTAGCTGTAGTTGCAGGTGATGGTAACGGAATCCCCGATGACTGTGCTGACCAGACTTGTAAGGTAGTGCAGCTTGACAGAGGTGGCGTCGATGGGATCTCCATTTGCTGCTGATTTGGTTGTCTCGTCGACGGTATCATCGTCGACGGGGCCGTCGTCGAGGTCGTCGACGGTAGCTTCGTTGACGTAGATTTCATCGTCGACGAGGGTTTCTTCGTCGACGGTAACATCGTCGACGGGGACGACGTAGAGGTCGTCGACGGTAGCTTCGTCGACGTGGATTTCATCGTCGACGTGGATTTCATCGTCGACGGTAACGTCGTCGGCGAGAGCTTCGTCGACGGCACAATTTTCTTCGTCGACGGGGAGCCAACCGTCGACATCATAATAGTAGACTAAGAGCTCGTCGACGGTACCTTAGCCGTCGTCGACGGGACTATCGTGGACGACGAGATAGGCCTGATCTGCACATCAACCAGCGTAGGCGATGAGGCCGAAGACATCACTAGAGTCGGCTTCGGAGAAGAGAAAGTCATAGTGCAGGTGGTAGACGTGGCCACATGAGAGGAAACACAGTCCATTTTTGACGTTGAAATTGTCAAAGGTGGTAACTGATGAGGCACAGACTTTGAAGATTTCTTGGGAACTGCAGATTTCCCAGACTTCTTAGAGGGCGTACTATCCATCTTACCAGGTGGAAGAGTCTTTTTTGAATCACTAGGCCCAGAAGTATCCAGGATTGGGCCTTCTTCGCCACCTTCGCCCTTGGAGATGAAACTTCAGTTTCAGCCTTCCTCTTATGAGAAATTAAAGAAGAACCAGAGGCAATTCTTCCTACCTCAGACAAAGGGTCCTCCTTGTTCTTGAGTCTGTTAAGCCACAACATTAGTCGTCCTTCTCTGTCCCTGATGGTTTTAGGGGGGAAGGTCCGGCAGATCTTGCACTCCTTTGCCTTATGGTCAGGATAAAGGCAATATAAACATTTTTTGTGGGGATCTTCTTTGAATAGCCCTTGCTTCCCACAAGAATCACATGCCCTGAACAGGGATTTAGAAGTAGACATAGTGAAAAACTTGAAGAAACTAAGTAATCTAGAAGAAAACTGAGCAGAGCTAAGGGAGACTCCCTTCACACGACGTGCGGTAGAAAATCTGAGAGCCTGAGCCTCTGGGGAGAACATTCTGGTGGGTGCTGTCGCCTGAT
Organism: Lissotriton vulgaris; assembly: GCF_964263255.1. Classification (NCBI taxonomy): domain Eukaryota; kingdom Metazoa; phylum Chordata; class Amphibia; order Caudata; family Salamandridae; genus Lissotriton; species Lissotriton vulgaris. The sequence continues at coordinate 1,055,219,238 of NC_141685.1, read as the reverse complement.
TGGCTGCAGTTTGGACTAAGAAATAATGACTAGGATAGTCACGATTACTTCCTGGTTGGGTATTTCTGATATTTGCTATATGTATTATGGCATTTTATTGCTTTTATATATACCGTGGGACTCCCACTCCGACGACGGGGAATGATTCAGGCATGTGAATCTATGAAAGACACCCCTAATACTGGAGAAGTAACTTACCTGTGAATTGAATTTTCTTGCGTAGGATAACATTGGTCAACTTTAGAAATACATGAATATTCTTTAAAAATCGTACCACTAACTAAAACGCATTTACTCCACTATCTTCAGGAAATGCCCCGGTGCTGAATCTAGGATCCAGCACTGTGTTAGTAAAAGTAATCTGAAAAGTAATTAATTGCATTTTTACTGAAAAAGCCTATTTATTCCTTTGTACTGAGTCTACTAAGTTTGTGCATTGCATTGCAACCTCTGTAAACTCGAAAGTCCTACTGTATTTTGAAAGTGTTCAACAACAGCATCTTGTAGCTGAAAAGTATTTATATGTTTAATATGCTTACCTGTACCAGGCTTGCTTGTTTCTAGAAATAAAACAACAATATAATTTTTTATCATACAGAACAATTGGCCTAGAGTGTGTGAATTCATTTGCTGACTAGGTGTGTACATCAAATGCTTAACACTGTCCTCTGATACTGCCTTACTGCTCGACCAAGCTACCACTTTAGAGAGTAAGGTTCTATCTAACTATAACCTCTGCCAAACCTCTGGAGATCCATGAACTCTATACACACTGTACCTCACTTTGATGCAGTATATATAGAGCCAATTTCTTACAGCTGTAGGGTAGCTGTAAGAAATTGGCTCTATATATACTGCATCAAAGTGAGGTACAGTGTGTATAGAGTTCATGGATCTCCAGAGATTTGGCAGAGGTTATAGTTTGATAGAACCTTACTCTCTAAAGTGGTAGCTTGGTCGAGCAGTAAGGCAGTATCAGAGGACAGTGTAAAGCATTTGTTGTACAACCTCAGTCAGCAAATGGTCTCACACACTCAAGAACTGAACTCTAGGCCAATTGTTTGTATCAAAATATATAGTTGTTTTATTTTTAGAACCAACAAGTTATCAAAATATACTTTCTCAGAATGAGTTACTTTAGTTAAATACTTTTCAAATAGGCAATAGACTTTTTGATTACAATAGTTACAGTTGTTGCAATAGGCAACACAATTTCAAACACAATGCAACTTTGAGCTCAATGGGAACTTTTAGTAAAATGCAATTAGTTACTTAGTAGATTACTTTTTTAACCACAGGACTGGATCCTAGATTCAGTCCTGGGACATTTCCTGTAAACAGTTAAGTAAAAGTGTTTGGTTACAATAGTGATGTTTAAGGAATATTATTATATTTTAAAAGTTGACACTTAGAAACCTGTTCACGTAGAATCACCAATGTTATCCTATCTGAGGGAATTCACTTAGCAGGTAAGTAGTGTTATTGTTACTTTTTCTTACTCGGTGTTGGATCCTGGATCCAGCACTGGTGCATCTCCTGTAAACAGTTGAAAGAATGCGTTTAAGTCATACAGGCGATTTTTAAGGAATATTTGTAGTTTGTGAAAATCGACATTTAAATACTTTTCTGGTGAAAACCAGACAATGGATTCCTATGGAAGGAAATTCAAGTTACTGGTAAGTATGGTTAAAACTACTTTTCAGGGTCAGTGCTGGGCTAAAAGGTGGGTTCTCTCCTGATAACAGGTGAGTAAAACTCCACACTTAGAACAATTTCCAAGTGAAACCAATAAATGTTAGCCTATGGAAGAAAAGTGAGTTATCAGCTTATGGGTAAGTACACGACTGGCAGAGTTAAGGTTCTGGGCATAGACTCAGGGGTCTCCCAGGGGCAGGTAGGTACATAAGGTACAACCTCAGCGGCACAGGGGCAGCCGGGTGCAGAGGTAGTTACGCCCAATGTTATCCAATGAGAGGCAGGGGGCCTTCGGTTGGTGGCTGCTGGCATGCAGGCCACACGGCTGTGGGAGCTGGGCTCCTGGTCACTTTCTCAGGGCAAATGGGGAAGTAGTTTTGGACCAAGATTGCACTGCCAGGGGCACTCGGGCGGCTGGGTGCGGGCTGCTTTTGAGCCATCGGGCGCTCAATGTTATTCAATGGAGATCTTGGGAGATGAACAAAGGCTGGAGGCTTTGAGACAGAGATTCTTCAGGAGCGACTAACACTTCGAGAGGTAAGTTGGGATCTTGGAGGATAGGTAGGCACTCAGGAGTTGGGCACAGGGGGGCCGCGAGGAGCCGGGTGCAGGGGTGTCTTTTGACGTATGGAAATCTTACCCTCTGCTGGTCGCGGTTGGAGGGGTCCCTTGCTTTGAGGATGCAGGCGTTGTCTGGGTCATCGAGGAGGGTCCTTGGGCACTGGATTCCAGGTCAAAATCGCCGGGGGACGTCCTCAGGGTCTTGGTCCACTCAGGCACAGGTCGGGCTCGGCAGGTGCAGAGTGTGCTGGATTCGCAGTTCCTGGCTGGCACCAGGGGTATTGCTGTTTGAGCAGAACCACTGCTCATGGGAGTCCCAGTCTTTAAAAGGTTCAAGGTAGGCAGGTCGTCTGGGGTTTTCAAGGTTGCTGTCCGCAGGAGTCGCCGGGATTTAGCAGGCACAGGTTCAAGGATTAACAGGCCTGTAGGGCTGGGGCCAAGTCAGTTGGTATTGTCCTCTTATTAGCAGCTGCACAGCAGGTCTTCTTATTCTTCTTGATCTTCTTTCTTGTTTTCAAATCGGGATCTGAGGAAGGAAGGTTCAGGGTGCTCCTAAATACTAAGTTTAGGGGTGTTACAGGTAGGGTGAGAGCATGGACCAATGGGTCCCTGCCCTGGGGTGAGTACACCCCCTATCCTGCTCCTCTCCTGTGGGAGGAGGGCAGGAGCCTATCTCTGATTGGGCAGGGCTCCCCATCCTCAAGATAGCCGGAATTGTGCTTCACCTCGCCTCTCCCACCTGAGGGGTGGAGTTAGCACAAGCTGGCACACCCCCTTTTCTCACTGAGGGTTTCCCGCCAGAGTGGGGGTCAGAACTAGTGGGGGCCAGTTGCTGAGTACAACAAGTGGCCTGGAGAAGCTCACAAAGGCCTGGAGAAGCTCACAAAGGCGGCATGCGTTTGAAGCTTGCCCTGCCCACCCTGGGGAAGGAGACCTAGCCCAGGACGTGCATTGTTGCAGGCCCAGGAGAGCGGATAACTCTCTACCCAGGGGTCCAGCAACATGTCTGCTGTATGGCAGCCTAGGCAGCCCCTCAGACAAGACGTGGATAGTAGGTTAGGTTTCAGGGGGCATCTCTATAAGATGCCCTCTGTTGTGCATTTTACATTAAATCCCACACTGGCATGAGTGTGGGTTTAATATGCTGAGTCTTCAGTGTAGCCATTATGGTACTGTGGAGTTCGTAATGACAACCTCCCAGCACCATCTACTTTTAATGGCATCACTGCACTTATAGTGCCCAGGAATGTCCCTGGGTACTGTAGGGGCACAGGGCTCATGCACCTGTGCCCACACCTCTGGCATAGGGCACCCAGCTAGAACGGTGATTGATGTATGCCAGGGCAGTGAGTTTGTGGGCATGGTACACAGGGACGTGTGCCATGTTGACTCTTTGTTTAGTTCTTCACCAGGACACTCAGCCTGCAAAGGCAGTGTGTGTGAGTGTGTGTGTTAGGGTGTGGGGCCCATAAGAGTGGCACAATAAGTGCTGCAGCCCCTAGGGATCTTGTCTGGTCACAATGCCTTGGGTACCTAGGGTACCATTTACCAGGGGCTGACATGTTGCCAGAGATGCCAATTAGGTTTTAGTTTCAACACCGTTTTAGGGAAGGAACAGAGGCCCTGGGCACCTGATTGGCAGGAGCCAAGGGCACACTCAATCAAAGCACACCAGCAATTCAGCAAAAAGTGGGGGCATACCATGCAAGAAAGATGGCACTTTCTCACAGTATCCTCTGCATAAAAATGTGTTACGCCTTAGTGAAGAAGGAGCCTCCTGAAGGGCTTACTGCCCATTACACAAGGGCAAAAACGGCCACCACGGCTCTCCAACATGGTGTTCCCGTTTTGAGTATATATGCCAAGCTGCCACGTGGACATCTCTGCACACATTTGCCAGACACTACTGCCTGGATTCCCAGGTTTGCAGAGAGGGCCTCTTCGGTCGCTCTGTTTTACAGGATTTTCTGGTGTGAACCGTTCCGTAGTCCCTCCTACGGAGATAGTATTGCTTGGGTAGCTGTTCAAAGGTAAGGAATCTACAGCTAGATCTCTCTATAAGATGGATAGAGACATGATCTAGCCGCAGATTTCGTACCGGCCCACCCATCCTCCCTGCACTACGGAATTGGTTTTTCGAGGAGACGTGGAGCTTGGTACCCTTGTATAAGTCTGGTTATACCACGCTCTTTATCCCTGCATTAACGCAAGGCTTGGGTCGTCCATCAGGGGGTCTACATATATGGGTCAAGATATCAATTAATTTGGATATCTCTGTCCACTATGTAAATTCAGAGGACATTCTACACCTATCCTTTAAAGGACACCTGAATGGCAATAGAGTTGATCTTTTCAATGTATATGCCAGAGGAAGCCCAAGCAATCAAAACTTGAGCACAGTTCTAACTCTGGAAACGGCTTTAGCAGGTATCCCTCCACGTTCCAATATTATCTTGGGGGGTGATTTAAACTGCACGTATGAACCCCTAAGTAAGGAAGATCTGTTGGGGACTAGTGAGGAAGATATGAAACACTCTATCCCTCTATTAAACCTGAGTCCTATTAAAAGATGGACTGTCAGGGCCCTACAGATAAATGCCCTGATATTAGAATATAACCTTCGGGCACTTAATGGAAGAACAACTTCGGACCGCAATGGGGCCATGACATTTAACAGGCTGAATGGCCCCTCTCGCATTGACTATATAATCTTAGATTCAAGATTATGGGGGAACGTGATAGATATGGAGGTTAAACAGATGCCCGACAGTGACCATAACCAGGTCCCCTTACATACAGACCCTATAGAGTGTGATTTTTTTTTTGAAACGTTGTTCAGCAAGGATGCACAAGTTACTACTTGTGTAACGATATATCTGTAAGAGACATTAGTTAGTGATAGATTCCTTACCTTAGAATATCTCCAGGCGTCAGACTAGAGCCGGAAATTTTTTGCGTAGCAGTTCCCATGCACGTCGGTAGGCATCATCCGCGTCTGTCGTCTGCGTCGTGGGTGCCGCAATGACGTCATCGGAGTACTTAGACGCCGCCTCCGCGCGCTGACGTCAGTTCTTATACACAGCTTTTCCGCGCCAGAAACGCAGAGCCATGATAAAAACCAACACTGGTGCCATGAAACTCGGGCCCATGAAAGGGGATGACCTTAACCCTAGATATCTGTTCGCAGAGCGGGGAGGATGGGTGGGTCGGTAAGGAATCTATCACTAACTAATGTCTCTTACAGATATATCGTTACACAAGTAGTAACTTGTGCATCTGAAAGAGACACGTTAGTGATAGATTCCTTACCTTAGAATAGATACCCCAGCAATACCAACCCCGGTGGTGGGTCTGCGAACCAATAATCACACCAGAAAGTCCTGGAGGACGGAACGGCCAAAGAAGCCATCCCTCCGGAATTGGCTGTCCAGGCAGTAGTGTCTTGTGAACATGTGCAGCGAGGCCCACGTAGCTGCCTGACAAATGTCCTGCAAGGGGACTCCTCGGCCCAGGACAGTAGTAGTCGCCGTGGCCCGAGTGGAATGGGCCCTCAGCCCAACAGGAGGTTCCTTTTTAGCCAAAGAGTAGCACGCTTGGATGCACAACACGATCCACCGAGAGCTGGTCTGTTTGTGCACCGCCCATCCTTTCTTAGCGCCCATGTAACCAACAAAGAGTTGGTCATCCACCCGGAACTGGCGTGTGCGATCCAGATAGTATGAGAGCGCACGTTTTGGGTCCAGACGGTGGAGCCTCTCTTCCTATTTCAAGGGACGCGGAGGCGGAAAGAAGGTGGGTAAGGTGATGGACTGCCCGATGAGGAAGGTTGTGACTACCTTGGGCAGGAAAGAGGGTCTTGTCCGCAACACAACCATGTCCGGATGGACAGAAAGGAAAGGAGGTTTAGAGGAAAGAGCCTGGAGCTCACTCATTCTCCTGGCAGAGGTGATGGCAACCAGGAAAGCAGTCTTAAGTGTAAGAAGACAGAGAGTACAGTTATGAAGCGGCTCAAAAGGAGCGCACATCAGGTACGTTAGAACCAGGTTCAAGTCCCACTGGGGCATCACGAAAGGAACAGAGGGAACATATGAGTGATGCCCTTTTAAAAGTCTGTTAACAATCGGGGACTTGAACAAAGAAGGCTGATCAGGCAGCCTTAAGAAGGCGGAAGGGCAGAAAGGTAGCCCTTGATAGTGCCCAGAGCAGAGCCCTGCTGGGCAAGAGAAAGAAGGAAGAGGAGAACCTCAGAAAGGGGGGCAGAGAGTGGATCCACAGCCTTTGCTGTGCACCATGCCACAAATCTGTTCCACCTGCAGGCGTATACCGACTTTGTGGAGGGACACCTGGCTGCCAGAATCACATTACAAACTTCAGGAGGCGCTTTACAAATGTCTAAAATAAAAAAGAATAAGTCAAATGGCCTCAACTGTCGCCGCTCAATCTCCAAGCATGGAGGTGGAGACTGGACAGATGCGGGTGGAGGACCGTCCCCTGCTGCTGCGACAGAAGGTCCTCCTGAAGAGGCAGCCGAATCGGGGGATCGACAGACATGCTGAGGTGCTCTGGATACCAATATCTTCGTGCCCAGTCCGGAGCCACAAGGATAACCTGGGCCCGGTCGCGCGTGATCTTCTTCAGAACTCTGGGCAGAACTGGTATAGGCGGAAAGGCGTACAACAGATCGCAACTCCACTCGCGACGAAAAGCGTCTCCGAGCGAGTGCTGCCTTGGAAATTCCAACACGCAGAACTGATGACATTGCGCATTCTCTTCTGTGGCGAATAGATCTAACCAAGGCTCTCCCCATTGCGCCACGTCCGAGTTCAGACGCCATTCGTGATCCATCATGCACCGACGGCTGAGTTCGTCCGCCCTGGCGTTCAGAGAACCTGCCAGGTGTTGAACCACCAGGGTCACGCCCTGATGTTCCTGCCACTGCCAGAGGCGCAGAGCCTCCTGGCATAGGGTCCACAACCCCACCCGCCCTGTTTGTTGCAGTACCACATGGCAGTGGTGTTGTCTGTGAACACCTGCACCCGGACAGAGGGGAGGAATGTCTTCAGTGCAAGCCGGATCGCCCGCAGCTCCAAAAGGTTGATGTGGAGCTGCGACTCCGCCGAGACCAGAGCCCTCTGATCTCCGCCTCTCCCATGTGGCCCCCCAGCCCTGGAGGGACGCGTCCGTCACAACTACGTGCTCCGGTTGGGTTAGGGAGAGGGATCTGCCGCTGACCCAATCGCGATCCGTGAGCCACCACTGCAACTGTCTTGCAGTGCCCTCCAAGATCAAGACATGGTCGGACAAGTTACACTGATGCTGGGCCCACTGAAACTTCAGGTCCCACTGCAGAGCCCGCATCCGCCACCGGGCGTGATGCACCAGCAGGATGCAGGAGGCCATCAGCCTCAGAAGCCGCAGTGTCAACCTGACAAAGACTCGGGATAAAGGCTGAAAGATCGGAATCAGAGCCTGAATATCCCGAACCCGCTGTTCGGGAGGATAAACCCGAAACTGCGCCGAGTCTAGAACCGCTTCGATGAAGAGGAGCTTCTGAGAGGGACACAGGTGTGACTTCGGCAAATTGATGGAGAACCCCAGCAGGTGCAGTAGGTCGGCCGCAGTCTGGGGGTGGCTGACGACTGTCTGGGGCGAGCCCGCCTTCAACAACCAGTCGTCGCGGTAGGGGAAGACTGAAACCCCTAGCCTGCGCAGATGAGCTGCGACCACCGCTATCACTTTGGTGAACACCCGTGGGGCGCTGGTAAGGCCGAAGGGGAGAAGTGCTTGTGGCCTACCGTGAACCGGAGGTAGCGCCGGTGGTAGCGCCGGTGGGCCGGCAGGGCGTGGATGTGGAAATAAGCGTCCCTTAAGTCCAATGCTACCATCCAGTCTCCAGTCGCAGATAACGCCGGTGGGCCGGCAGGACGGGGATGTGAAAATCCAGTCTCCAGGGTCTAGGGCAGCTAAGACCTGAGCCAATGTCAGCATCTTGAACTTCTCCTTCCGGAGGAAGCCGTTGAAGTTCCGTAGGTCCCCTTTGCCCTTCTTGGGTATCAGAAAGTAGTGGGAGTAGCAACCACGCCCTACTTCTGGCCCAGGAACGCGCTCGATGGCCCCCTTGGCCAAGAGGGCCGTAACTTCCTCTTGTAGAAGTTTCAAGTGATCTCCCGACACGCGGTGGCACTGCGGTGGCATGGCTGGAGGGGTCGCCTTGAAGGGGAGGGAGTAGCCCCTTTGGACGATTTGCAGCGACCACCTGTCCGATGTGACAGTGCGTCAGTGGAGGTGGTGATGGCGAACCCTGCCCCCCACTTGCGTCACATGGGCCTGAAAGCTCAGACTAGGAGGGCTTTGAGGCGGATGCTGTAGGGGCAGGTGTGGACTGGCCTTGCCGTTGTCCCCGACCGCCGCCACGGCGGTTTCCACGTCCGCCACCGTGCTGGGTGGTAGTCTGCGGCCCATGGCTGACAGGACGTGTGGGGGCGCCCCTTCCTTTACCACGAAGGGGGCGAAAGGCAGCCGTTTGCTGGCGCCGCGCCGAGACGCCCAAGGACTTGGCCGTAGCCCTGAAGTCCTTAAAGCGCTCAAGCGCATGGTCTGCCTTGTCCCCAAAGAGGCGACGGCCATCGAACGGCATGTCAATAAGGGTGTTTTGGACATCAGCCGAGAAGTTGGCGGACCTCAACCAGGCGTGTCGACGAATCGCCACTGTCGTTGCCATCGCTCTGCCCAGTGAGTCAGTAGTGTCCAGCCCACCCCGGATGGAATAACGCGCCGCATCTCGACCCTCCACAAGGGTTTGGCCGAGTTTAGCCCGGACCTCTACCGGGCGTTCTGGCAGCACGTCCGCAACCGTATACCACAGAGAGTGGGTGTAGCGGCCCAAGAGGCATGCAGTGTTGACTGACCCCAATCCTAAACTCAGGGAGGAGAAAACTTTCTTCCCGTATTGCTCGTACCTCTTGGATTCCCGATCGGGGGGAGCCTCCGGGAATGCGGTCTGGGAATTAGAGGCCGGGATAACCAGGCTCTCGGGGGTGGGGTGGGTTGACAGAAAGCAAGGGTCGCCCGGAGCCGGGCGGTGGAGTCGTGCCACGTTCCTATCCAGAGGCTGACCTGTAGCGGGCTTGGACCAAGTGCCCAGAAGAACGTCCGATAAGGCCTCATTAAACGGCAGCAGAGGCTCGGCCGAGCTTGACTGTGGTTTAAGGACCTCAGTGAGGAGGTTAGTCCTTACGACCGCGACGGGGAGCTCAAGGCCCAAGGCCTTGGCCGCCCTCATCAGCACCACGCTATAAGCAGCCCCCTCCTCCGTAGCCACGCTAGGAGGGGAGACAAAACCAGTGTCGGGCGAAGTGTCCAGACCACTGGCCTCTCCAAGCTCTCCTGTCCAGTCCGCAGAAGACTGACACTCATGTGCCAGAGGGTCCTCGGACCCCTCCCAATCCCCCTCATCACCCATCGCCTGGTACTGAGGCTCAAAGGATGGGGCCGGGTCATAGAAATAGAAATCTCCAAACGGCGTCTGATATGGCGCCAAGCGGCGCCGGACCCGAATCGAGGGTAGGACCAGGGACGGCATCGTCCTGGGACGGCGCCGGGGGCGACACCCTTGGCACCGGCGAGGTCGTGAGGTCGACCGGCGGCGACCCGGATCCAGAGCCGGATCCAGTGGGGCCATGGGGCGTCTGGACCGAAGTCGCTGACGGCGCCGGGGCCGAAGCACCCGCTGGAGCCGAAGCACCCGGCCCGATGGGGGACCCAGTTGGGGCTGCTTGGCCCGAAGGCGCTGCGGAACCCGACGGAGGAGTGAGCGATCTCATGGCCGAGAGGAAGGCCTTGATCTCCTCCGGCGTCGCGTGCTGCTCAGGGACCGGCGGGTATGGAGCAGGCCGCGACACCTGCGGCTCCGGCGGAGCTGCATGGGCAGTGTCGCCCGAACTCCCGGCCGCATCGCTCGAGCGTCGGGGGGGAGTCAGAAGAGCGATGGTGCCTCTTCGACTTCTTGTGCCTCTTACCTGAGGACTTCGAGCCCGAAGACCGATGACGACTCCCGGAACTGTGGTGGCTCCGGCCCCGCGACCGGTCCCTCGACCTCCTTTCGGACCAGGACATCGAGCGGCACAGGGCGGACTGCCAAAGCTCGAGTCGCTTACGGGACCGCTCCCGTCTAGGTTTAGACGTCAGGGCCCGGCAGTCGGAGCAGGACTTGTCGTCATGGTCCAGGCCTAGAAAGTGCAGGCACCGGCGATGGGGGTCGGTAACCGACATCAGTCTGTTGCAGTCGGCGCAGGGCTTGAACCCGGGCATCCCTACCGGCACCGTCGGAGTCGAGAGACTTTGAAAGTAGATCAAAAGGATCGTAAAAAGTTACAACTTTTTCCGGATCTGCACTTGCTGGCGCAGAAAAAAGAAGAACTGACGTCAGCGCGCGGAGGCGGCGTCTAAGTACTCCGACAACGTCATCACGGCGCCCACGACGCCAACGATGGACGCGGAGCCGCGGACTACGCCTACCGACGCGCATGGGTACTGCCACGCAAAAGATTTCCGGATCCAGTCTGACGCCTGGGGATATTCTAAGGTAAGAAATCTATCACGTTTCTCTTTCAGATAGATAATGTCAATATCCTGTTATGTTAAAAGCACATTGGGATGAAATGGAGGAGCTCCTATAACACCTCCCTGAGGAGTTTAAAAAAAGAGGACATGAAATTATAAATTAGGGCAAATTAATGTTTGAGCTGCAGATCCTACATTTAGCAATAGATCGCCACCTGGTGTTGGGCTCGGATGATTGCAGGTTGTTGTTGTCTTCTTGGAAGAAGTCTTTTGTAGTCACGAGCAATGTTCCCTCTAATTTTTTTCCTCTGTGTGTGGCAGTATACGGTCTCTGTGCGCTGCTACTAAGGCTATGTGCGCCTGAAACCAGACCACGTATGTGGTGCAGCACCAAATATCACTCTAAACCTTTGCTTAAAAAAGTGAAAAGAGTGCATTTCCACACATGCAGCGCCACATGTAGTGTCTTAAGGCAGGTTTTCAATTTAGATATACACGCAATGACATGAATTGGTTACACAGGCAAGTACACTTTGGGTTTAGAAAAGCACAGGACTCCAATGGTGGTATCATAATAAGATGTTACTGAAGATCCTCAGCTCAAAGACTGTTCATAGGGTGGGGAATGTTGGGAGCCTATACAAGCTCACATATATACACAATTACATGACATATTTTCAATTAGACGTGCAAGCTATGGAGTAATGTCTGGATATCCCGTCAGAGATAGTTTGTCACCAGTCCAAAAATGAGTCCCTTACAGCAAGTCGCCGTAACAACTTTTGGGTTAAAGTAAATTGTGGTAAAGTTGCAGTTGGGGTAGTGAATGCTTTGCAAATGCTGATCATTGTTGAGACTGCGATGTAATGGTTTCCCGTGATTAAAATTTGTGCCGGAGAGAGATGTTTGCCTGGTTGCAGTTTTGACTCATCAGAAAGTAGTACAGATGGTTAATATGCCGGTTACAAAAATGTGTAACATACACATAACAGAACTGTATTTTATGTGGATAGTTCAGTAGGTTACTGCTTTTGTTGTAGAGAACCTTTTGTTCCTTGCAGTTCATAAGTTACAATTATGATATAGGACAGTAACCTATGAAGTGTTGAAGAGCTGCTTGCAAACTGCATGGTATAGGTTAAAGAGTTGTGTTTTTTCCTTATCTTTCACTATACTAATGATAGTAAAAAGGGTTGGTTTGGGTTGAAATACATTCTCATTAGTAAAGACAACAGTTTGTGGGGTCTTTATTTTCCTAATTGCGTTCAACAAAGGGCCATCAAATGTATTTCCGTTGATGTCTTCTGGCTGTGGCAGAGTTAATGTTCCTTTGTCGCTAAATGCAGACTGATGTTCATTAATTAGCTCTTCTTGGGTTAATTGCCCCAGATGAATCTGAGATTTAAGTAGCAGACTGCTCATGCCCTACAGGATCATCAGCCAGATTGATGGTCTCAACTTCCGTTGCCTGTACTAGATCTGTATGGTTTGCTAGTAAAATTGAGCACAGCCAGGAGCTCTCTGCTTCCTCAATGGAGACAGAGATGGAATTGTTTGTCTGTGGATAGCGCATGTTAGGGTGGGGTCTTGGTGTTGAATAAGAATAGCTTGGTGCGTGAACCTGGGCCTGTATCATGATAACTTTATCTACTGACATTTCACTGTTTCCAGGTGCTGTTACTTTTAAATTCATAGATTGACTTATGCTGGACCGTTGATCTGGATTTAATAGTGAATCTGACTTTTGAGGAATGATTGGATTGGCAGTTCTGCAATATTTTCTTCTTTTGAATACATGGCTGCTGCTGAGTCTCTTAAAAACATAAATTTACAGCAACGGTTAATTTTCCCAAATGTCTGCATTGGCGATATCAATGGATTGCCATGGCCTTCACTTGCTTTAGTTATGTTATCTAGCACAACTTCTGTCAGGGGTTTCCATGCAATCTTTTTTTGATTCAATCATTTCTGCGCAGCCTGTTGTCCGATCTTTTCGGATTTAATTCTTCCTGTAGATGCCTTGGTTCCCTTGATTAGTCAAGCCTGCATTGCAATCCTAACAATAACAGGAGGCTTAAATGTTTTTGGTATGTTTGGTGTGTCATGGGGGAGCAAGCACAGAGCTCTCTAACCTTGTGGGGCCATCTCAATGAGGTAGAGCTCAACTCAGTATGGCTGCACTAGCACCCACCCTACCGCAGCCCCTTTTCAAGATTCTTGAGTTCCGAACTTCAATTTGGTTCAAGACTGTGCACCGGGCCACAATCAACAAGCATCTCACTGCATTTCATGGCAGAACACTTCAGTAATTCAGCCTCAAGCGATTCAGGGTTGAGCACCATGCTCCAACCCAGAGCACTCCCTGTCTTCCAACAGATGTAGACCTCCGTACCTCTGTGCCTTCACCCACTGCGCGTCACTCTCCCAAGATAAACCAAGCGAGGGAGGGAGCCTTAGGAGGAGAACTTCATGGCTTCACTGCCCTTGTAAAAACCTCACTGTATGCCTCTGTTCTCTCCACTTGATGATGCTCTTCGGAGTTGATACGAGCGGGAACTGGGTATAAGAAGGAGACCCAGAAGAGCAGAGCGAGAGCGTCGCCCGCTGAAAGACCTCTGAGGACTGCTGAGAACCGCCGTGTAACTCTGCTCTGTTGCTGAACCACAACCACAGTCTCCAAGATTTTAAAACTTTTTTCACTTTTCCCATTAGCAAGAGTATCATTTGCAACAAAAATGTTTGATAAATTGGCCCAAATATTTTTTTTCAGAAAATGAAATAATTTTCATTGATTCATGAAATCTTACGGAGTGTTTGCGTACTTTCAAAACCTACGATGTCCAAATCTCAGACTTTGCAAGCGCAAAACAAAACCTGCCGACCTGTGTACTTAAGGGGACCCTTGACAGGATGAAGCATGACCACTGATGTGTCCCTGCGCTGCGCCTGCTTGATTTTGTGACGGAGGAGGGTGTCTTGAGGAGCAAGGGGCTCAGGGGGAGTTTACAGCGGTTAACCCAGTTCTGGGAAACTCCCATCAACCATCTAAGCTTTAAAAAACTGTCTAGAAAAACATTAAAAACTCTCTCATTGATTAAAGATGAGACAGCTCTACAGTCCAGAGCCCATGCCTGGATTACTCTAAATAACTACAGTATAGTCACACCTCAACAGTACTTCCACTCAGGGTACACCACACATTCAAGGAGAAGTTCATAAAGTATTTCTTAAGTTTGCTTCCTTCCCTGATACATCTACCCCATTGCAGAAACATGACATACAGACTGGATGCCGCCTATGCAGCAATGGCAAAGAAGTTCAGCCACATCTGGTATGCTCCTGCAAGGAGCTAATTGGGAAACGGAGGCAGCTATCAAAAGCTTTTAACCAAAGAGTTCTAGGCACACAGAGGCAGGATGTGCTGGCCTGCTGCACCCCAGGGGACCCGCAGATGAATTGCTGGTTTGTAAAGTTTCTTATGAAGGTGGAAACGAAAATGGCAATACAACGCTAAACTTTTCCTGTGCTAATAAGCCATGAATCGTAACCTAATGGTAAAAGCGCACACCAGAAGATCCCCCACCAATACAAATACTGCACTGAATCTGACTCCAAACTCCTAAGGCTTCTGCATGGACTGCAAATGCTGTTCGAGTGCCGCAGCTTCTGAGCGCACTCTGTCTAATGGAAGTGAGATTATCTAAACTATACAGCTGCACCCACACTCATCCTGCTGCTAATCTGCTGACTAATTGAATGAGCGCCATACCAAGCAAGGTGTTTTACAAGTAATAAGGGCCTGACAGAATATTTATCTGCACAATACGCATTTAATTGGTTTTTACGGGTGGCTGCACCCTATGTTACGCCTGGCGCCACCGGCCATTGGGATCTGATTTGTGCACGGAGCACCTCATGGGTATCGGTCGTATTAAAGATAAGGGCGGGAACACAGGTTTGCACTGTATAGAGCTGCTTGCACTAAGCTTACATGATAGTTTGAATGTATTTATTTGAATTTTTTAGACAGCAGTTTTATAATTAGATGCACGATGCTATGCACTTTATTTGATTTTAAGGACGGCTACACTTCATTCTATGCAGGACATCATCCCCCATTGGACTCAGATTTGCACACTGAGCCCCTCGTGGGCATCATTCCTACTGTAGGATGAGGGTGGAAATACATGTCAGAACCTGCCCAGTTTTCACTTAGCAGAGCTGCTTGAACTTTAGCTGATCATGATGGTTTTTAATGTATTTGTTTAAATGTATCGATAGAGCTCAAAATTCCGCTGGAGGATGTTACATACTTTTAAATGTATGTGTATTTTCCGAATTTTATTGTCTTTTTGAATTTTGCAAAGATTGTAGTAGCCGAGCAAATTTAATAATAAACTTAAAACTTGAGAATTGAAAAAAAAAAGGTCAACAAGCAGATCTGGTATTGGCTAATAGGAATAGGTGGGATGGCAAAGCAGACATTCTAATGACAAAGCAAATACATGTTCATCGGTGGCCCACCGAAAAAGAACTTTTAATTTCAATAAAAAATGTTGCGACTTTATCAATTGCCTCCCAACATTACTAGTAGTACTCCAGCCGATGCCACATGCTCCCTAAAAGCACTGCCTAGCCTTACAAAGAGCCGGTCACTGGTATTTGTGAAAAGATAGCTAAACAGAAGTCTGAGGGCAGCGCACAATTAGGCAGCGGATGTGCCCTCTGAGAGACCCGTGGCATTTGTAATTGGCACCCAAACATGACAAACATGGTCTGAATAAAACATGCACACAGAGAGCGGCTGTAGTCGCTTGAGGGTGTTTCATTTCTTCCAGGAGTAGGAAGTGTGGAAATGCAGGGGCGAAAAAACACAAAGCTCATTAACATTCAAATGGTCTTTTAAAGACCCTTGAAGTACTCGGTGCGGCTGTTGTGTACCCAGGAAGCTGTCTCAGCAGGGCGCACACGACGGGAGTGTTGGGGGCTGATTCTGAAGCCCTTTAAGCACAATGGGCTTTGCACGTCTGCAAGCACTTTGTCTCTGCCTCCTGCCTGGATTTCACGCCGCTCACGTTTGAAAAGCAGCGGCGCGAACAGTCTTTTAGGGATGTCCCGGTCTGAACAGTGTGCGCGCTAAATCCATGACACTGCCCGCTCCGGGTGACAATCGTGCGAGCGTGCCCACGCGCGCACGTTCGTGGGAACAGTGGTCACGAGATAGGTGACTCCTCCCTTGGACAATACTGCGCATGGTCATCGACTCCATCCTCAGATGGTTTTTTCCGCCACTGGGTTCGGAAGAAAGTTTTCCGCTCCTGCTAGAAAAAGACTTTTTCAGCTCTTTCGAAGCGAGAAACTTCAAACAAACTTCTTTCGACATCGAACACACTTTCGACATCACCAGATACATTCCGGTGCGTCGACGCGGGCCGTTGGGCCTATCGGCGCCGTGCGGCCTACGCCTCATGGAAAGAACTCCATTCAAGAGATGCCTGGTATGTCAAGCCAAATTCCCTCATAGCAACCTCTGTCTCTCGCCAGAACACGACGAGTCGACCTGCACAGCCTGTGCCTCCTTCCGATCGAAGAAAACAATTCGAGATCGGAGGGCCCGTCGACACGAAATGAGACCAGCACTGGAGGCCATCTTTGAAGAGGAGATCGTCGAAGAAGACGTCTCCGAGGACGAATATCCAATCAAAGATATCTCCGAAGACGAGGCTCCACTCGGCGCAGAGGAAGACTCGCCTGATCTGCAGATAATATCGGGGGCAGAGGATTCGGACGATTCGATCCCGTCTCGACAACCCGTGAGTACATCTGCCCCTGCACGACAGACTTTACCCAAACAGAAGGCAACGGTCAGCACTCCGCCCATGGGGCCCAGTCAAGACCGACATTTACCCTCTAACGCCCCGCCTTCGGGCCCGGCTCCGAGGAAAGACAATACGCCTTCCGGTGCCTCGGCACCGAAGAAACACCATGTGCCAGTTGCACCTCCTCCATTGGCACCAAAACATCCTTCGGCACTGAAGGATTGGTCGGCACCGAACATAAAAAATACTTCGGCGCCCAAAGACAAAGACACTTCGGCACCCGTACCATCTGCGCCAAAGACAAAAACTGTACCAAACCCGAAAGCTTCGACCCCAAAACCTTCCGGTTCAAAAACAAGGAGGGAAAGCCAATTTCCGGTGCCACAGGCCCAGCAAAACCTGTCTCCACGCCAAAAATTCTAACACCGGTACCGAAGACACCAGATAAGGTTAAACAACATTCGGCACCGAAAACATTGTCAAAAGACTCAAGTACTCCTCATAAGGCAAAAAGTACTAAACAACCTCTATCGGCTCCGAAAAGATAGACGCCGAAGAAGGTTATACAAGAGGAAGAACTGTTTAAACCAGATCCAAAACAGAAAAAAAGCCCATATTAATCCAAAAACTGGACATGTGGAAGCAATTCCTCATAAGAAGAGACCAGCAGAGACACCACTTACACCTGTGGTCCCCGCCAAAAAGGACTTTGCAACTTCTCCAATGCACCCTTCCTCTCCTTCACCTTCTTCCTCTCCTGTTACTCCATATCTGAAAGAAACACGTTAGTGTTAGATTCCTTACCTTAGAATATCCCCAGGCGTCAGTCTGGATCCGGAAACTTTTGCGTAGCAGTACCCCTGCGCGTCGGTAGGCGTCGTCTGCAGGCGTCCCCTGCGGCTCCGCGTCCGTCGTCGGCGTCGTGCGCCGTGATGACGTCGCTGGAGTACATAGACGCCGCCTCCGCGCGCTGACGTCAGTTCTTCTTTTTTCCGCGCCAGTGGACGCAGATCTGGAAGAGCAGTACTCCGGTCTTTGACCAAGTTTTTCGACTTTTTTTTTTTCTCTATTGTGCCTGATAGGATGCCTGGATTTAAGAATTGCGATGACTGTGAGCGCACGATGTCGGTCACAGACCATCACCGCCTCTGCCTCCGGTGTCTGGGCCCCGACCACGACGTGGAATCGTGCCTCGACTGCCGGGCCCTTACCAACAAGGCTAGGCGGGAGCGGTCCCGCAAGCTGCTGGAGCTCCGGGTGTCGGCCCCACGTCGGGACCGGGAGCGGTCCCGGTCCGGCCGGAGGTCGGGGGAGCGTTCGAGGGAGCGGTCGCGGAGCCGCGCTGGGCGCTCCGGAAGTCGACACCACTCGTCAGGCTCGTCAGGTAGGAAGCACAAGAAGTCGGGGCGTCGTCATCGTACCCCCGACTCCCCCCGACGCTCGCGCGATGCGGCCGGGGGCTCGGGTGACCCCAACCCCGCGGCTCCGCGAGAGTCGCCGGCGCGGCCTGCCTCATACCCTCCGGTCCCTGGGCATGGCGCGACGCCTGAGGAGATCGAGGCGTTCCTCATGGCCATGAGGGCGCTCGCTTCTCCGACGGGGCCTACGGCGCCTTCGGGCCCAGTGCTACCGTCTGGGGGCCCTGGCGGTTCGGGTGTCCCTGCCTCGGCGCCGTCGGGTGCTCCGGGCCCGGCGTCGCCGACGGCTCCGACCCCGGCGCCGCAGGGGCCTTCGGGATCGGCGCCGGCTGGTCTTCCGGCCTCCCCGGCGCCGTTGCCATCGGGGTTACCCCCGGCGCCGCCCCCGCGCGGCGCCGGTTCTCCACTGCCGGTTCCGGCCGGCGGTGGGGTTCCGGCGCCGGCTCCGGGCGGCGCCGTCCCCTTACCTTCTCCGACGCCGGACGCGGCGCCGGATGGGCGTCGCACGACGCCGGTCCCGGCGCCGATGGGGCCCATGAACCCCGAGGAGCCGGTCTTCATCATTGACTCCGAATACGGAGAGGATGAGGAGTACGGTGAAGGTTGGGAGGGGTCCGAGGACCCTCTGGCTCGCGAGTGCCAGTATGACCCGGACTGGACGGGTGACTTGGGGGATGCCAGTGGTTTGGACGACTCCCCTAACCCTGGTTTGATCTCTCCTCCAACCGTGGCATCGGTGGAGGGAGCTGCCTATTCTGTGGTGCTGATGAGGGCTGCCAAGGCCTTAAACCTTGAGCTCCCCGTCGCGGCCGTGAGGCCTAACATCCTCACCGAGGTCTTCAAGCCGCAGTCATGCCCTTTGGAGCCTCTGCTGCCGTTTAATGAAGCCTTGTCTGACGTTCTGTTGGGCACGTGGTCCAGGCCCGCTTCAGGTGCGCCTGTTGATCGGAACGTGGCCAGGCGCCACCGTCCTTGTCCGGACGACCCCAAGTACCTGTCTACCCACCCCACTCCTGAGAGTCTGGTGATCCAGGCCTCGACCTCCCAGTCCGCATTCCCGTCGGCCCCGCCCGACCGGGAATCCAAGAGGTATGACCAGTTTGGAAAAAAGGTCTTCTCGTCCATTAGTTTGGGCCTGCGGTCTTGCAACACCGCCTGCCTCTTGGGCCGCTACACCCACTCTGTGTGGGATACGGTCGCGGAGCTGCTGCCAGAATGCCCCATGGAGGTGCGGGCAAAGCTCGGTCAAGCTGTAGCTGAGGGCCGGGATGCAGCGAAATATTCCATTCGGTGTGGTCTTGATACGACCGACTCGCTGGGCAGGGCTATGTCTACGACGGTGGCGATTCGCCGTCACGCCTGGCTGAGATCCGCCAATTTTTCGGCTGATGTCCAAAATACCCTGATGGACATGCCGTTTGATGGCTGTCACCTGTTCGGTGACAAAGCGGACCACGCGCTGGAACGCTTCAAGGACTCCAGGGTCACGGCCAAGTCCTTGGGTCTCTCGACCCAGCGTCAGCAACCGGGTTCGTTTCGTCCCTTTCGTGGCCAAGGAAGGGGCGCCCCCACACGTGCTGCCAGCCACGCGCCGCAACAATCCTTCCAACGCGGTGGCGGCCGTGGAAACCGCCGTGGTGGCGGTCGGGGACAACGGCGGGGTCAGACCACACCTTCCCCCGCAGCATCTACCCCAAAATCCTCCTAGTCCGTGCTTTCGGCCCCATGTGACGCCAGTGGGTGGCAGGGTTCGCCATCACCACGCTCACTGGCGCACGATCACTTCGGACAGGTGGGTGCTGCAAATTGTCCGAAGGGGCTACTCCCTCCCCTTCGAGACCTCTCCTCCAGCCATGCCACCGCAGAACCACCGTGTGTCGGGGGACCACTTGACACTTCTGCAGGAGGAAGTTACGGCCCTCTTGGCCAAGGGGGCCATCGAGCGCGTTCCTGGGCCAGAAGTAGGGCGTGGTTGTTATTCCCACTACTTTCTGGTGCCCAAGAAGGACAAGGGGGGCCTACGTCCTATCTTGGATCTAAGGAACGTCAACGGCTTCCTCCGGAAGGAGAAGTTCAAGATGTTGACGTTAGCTCAGGTCTTGGCTGCTCTAGACCCGCAAGACTGGATGGTAGCGTTGGACTTGCAGGACGCCTATTTTCACATCCCCGTCCTGCCGGCCCACCGGCGTTACCTGCGGTTCACGGTAGGCCAGGAGCACTTTCAGTTTGTCGTGCTCCCCTTCGGCCTTACCAGCGCCCCACGGGTGTTCACAAAGGTGATGGCGGTGGTCGCAGCCCATCTGCGCAGGTTAGGGGTTTCAGTCTTCCCCTACCTAGACGACTGGTTGTTGAAGGCGGGCTCGCCCCAGACAGTCGTCCACCACCTTCAGATGACGGCAGACCTCTTGCACGACCTGGGGTTCTCCATCAACGTGCCGAAATCACACCTGTGTCCCTCTCAAAAGCTCCTTTTCATCGGAGCGGTTCTGGACTCGGCGCAGTTTCGGGTTTATCCTCCGGAACGGCGGGTTCGGGATATTCAGGCTTTGATTCCCATCTTTCAGCCGCTATCCCGAGTCTCGGTCAGGTTGACGCTGCGGCTGCTGGGACTGATGGCTTCCTGCATCCTTCTGGTGCATCACGCCAGGTGGCGGATGCGGGCTCTGCAGTGGGACCTGAAGTTTCAGTGGGCCCAGCATCAGGGCAACTTGTCCGACCACGTCTTGATCTCGGAGGGCACTGCGAGACAACTGCAGTGGTGGCTTACGGACCGCGATTGGGTCAGGGGCAAGTCCCTCTCCCTTCCCCAACCGGAGCACGTTGTCGTGACGGACGCGTCCCTCCAGGGCTGGGGTGGCCACTTGGGAGAGGCAGAGATCAGAGGCATCTGGTCTCCGGCGGAGTCCCGGCTCCATATCAATCTGTTGGAGCTGCGGGCGATTCGTCTGGCACTGAAGGCATTCCTCCCCTTTGTCAACGGGAGTGTAGTGCAGGTGTTCACCGACAACACCACCGCCATGTGGTACTGCAACAAACAGGGCGGAGTGGGGTCGTGGACCCTTTGCCAGGAGGCTCTGCGCCTCTGGCAATGGCTGGAACGTCAGGGCGTGACTCTGACGGTTCAACACCTGGCAGGTTCTCTGAACGCCAGGGCGGACGAACTCAGCCGTCGGTGCTCGATGGATCACGAATGGCGTCTGAACTCGGACGTGGCGCAAGGCATCTTTCTGCAATGGGGAGAGCCTTGGTTAGATCTATTCGCCACAGAAGAGAACGCGCAATGTCATCAGTTCTGCGCGTTGGAGTTTCCAAGACGGCACTCGCACGGCGACGCCTTTCGGCGCGAGTGGAGTTGCGGTCTGTTATACGCCTTTCCGCCTATACCACTTCTGCCCAGAGTGCTGAAGAAGATCAGGCGCGACCGGGCCCAAGTTATCCTTGTGGCTCCGGACTGGGCTCGAAGGTACTGGTATCCCGAGCTACTCAGCATGTCAGTCGGTCCCCCGATCCGCCTGCCCCTTCAGGAGGACCTTCTGTCGCAGCAGCAGGGGACGGTCCTCCACCCGAACCTGTCCAGTCTCCACCTCCATGCTTGGAGATTGAGCGGCGGCAGTTGAGGCCATTTGACTTGCCTCCTGAAGTCTGTGATGTTATTCTGGCAGCCAGGCGTCCCTCCACTAAGTCGGTATACGCCTGTCGGTGGAACAGATTTGTGGCATGGTGCACAGCAAAGGCTGTGGATCCTCTTTCTGCCCCTCTTTCGGAGGTTCTTCTGTTTCTTCTTTCTCTTGCCCAGCAGGGCTCTGCTCTGGGCACTATCAAGGGCTACCTTTCTGCCCTTTCAGCCTTCTTGAGGCTTCCTGATCAGCCTTCTTTGTTCAAATCCCCGATTGTAACTCGATTCTTGAAAGGCATCACTCACATGTTTCCACCTGTTCCGTTTGTGATGCCTCAGTGGGATTTGAACCTGGTTCTAACTTTCCTGATGTGTGCTCCCTTTGAGCCCCTTCATTCTTGCCCTCTCCGTCTCCTGACTTTAAAGACGGCTTTCCTGGTTGCCATCACCTCTGCCAGGAGGGTGAGTGAGCTCCAGGCTCTTTCTGTCCAACCTCCTTTCCTGTCCATTCATCCTGACAAGGTGGTTCTGAGGACTAGACCTTCTTTCCTGCCCAAGGTTGTTTCGGCCTTTCACATCGGGCAGTCCATCACCCTCCCTTCCTTCTTCCCGCCTCCGCATCCTTCAAAGGATGAAGAGCGGCTCCATCGTCTGGACCCAAAACGTGCGCTTTCATTTTACATGGATCGCACACGCCAGTTCCGGGTGGATGACCAACTGTTTGTTGGCTACGTGGGTGCGAAGAAGGGACGGGCGGTTTGTAAACGAACCATCTCTCGATGGGTCGTCCTCTGCATCAAAGCGTGCTACTCTTTGGCTCGGAAGGAGCCTCCTGTTGGGCTGAGGGCCCATTCCACTCGGGCCACGGCGGCTACTACTGCCCTGGGCCGGGGAGTCCCCTTGCAGGACATTTGCCAGGCGGCTACGTGGGCCTCGCTGCACACCTTTGCGAGGCATTACTGCCTGGACAGTCAAGTCCGGAGGGATGGCTTCTTTGGCCGTTCTGTCCTCCAGGACTTTCTGGTGTAGTTTTGTATTGGTTCGCAGACCCACCACCGGGGTTGGTATTGCTGGGGTATGTATTCTAAGGTAAGGAATCTAACACTAACGTGTTTCTTTCAGATGAACAAGTTACTTACCTTCGGTAACGATATATCTGTAAGAAACATTAGTTAGTGTTAGATTCCTTACCGAACCCACCCATCCTCCCCGTTCTGCGAACTGATACCTAGGGTTAAGGTCATCCCTTTCAGGGCCCTAGTTTGTACATGGCACCAGTGTTGGTTCTCTCATGGCTCTGCGTCTCCTGGCGCGGAAAAGCTGTGTGCAAAGAACTGACGTCAGCGCGCGGAGGCGGCGTCTATGTACTCCAGCGACGTCATCACGGCGCACGACGCCGACGACGGACGCGGAGCCGCAGGGGACGCCTGCAGACGACGCCTACCGACGCGCAGGGGTACTGCTACGCAAAAGTTTCCGGATCCAGACTGACGCCTGGGGATATTCTAAGGTAAGGAATCTAACACTAACTAATGTTTCTTACAGATATATCGTTACCGAAGGTAAGTAACTTGTTCATCAACCTATAACGTCTCCTATTCACTCTCCTGCATCATCACACCGCACTGATGAGGAGTATGATCTGGGTGGGGGGGATGATGTTCCAGAAACACATACATACCCTTTAGATGAGGAGGCTAACACAGATTACCCTAAGGATGATGAGGATGCATATAATTTTTCACCAAATAATGCACCAGACATCCCTGATCATCAGTACTCCCCAACAAAACCTTCCCTTACAGAGGACAGTGTTGGTTTTAATCATTTGTTAAACAGAGCTGCACTTTACCATGAGGTTCCCATGCACTTTGATGACATTGAGGAGGACTTCTTGTTAGACACTTTCGAACAGTCACAAAGGTCTACTCAAATATTACCAATGAATAAGGGAGTCAGAAAACATGCTCCAGAGATTTTTAAAGATCCAGTAAGGTGTAGGGTGTTAAATCCTAGAATCGAGAAAAAGTATAGGCCAGCACCAGCTGATCCAGTATACATTAAGGGTCATCTGCCACTAGACTCCTTGGTAGTGTCTAATGCGCGCAAAAGGGCCAATTCTCAAACATCTGGGGACACACCCCCGCCTGACAAAGAGACCAAGATCATTGATGCGTCAGGGAAACGAATTGCTGCACAAGCAACAAACATATGGCGCATAGCAAATGCATAGGCTTTACTCTCACGCTACAACAGGGCCGATTACGATCAACTAGAAAAGTTAATGGAACACCTACCAGATCAACACAAGGATCTAGCAGCGGAGCTTTTACAAGAAGGCAAATTAATTTCAAATGCCTCGATTAAATGTGCACTAGATGTAGCTGACACAGCATCCAGAGCAGTAAACACTAGTGTTATTCTCAGGCGTCACGCGTGGTTAGGCATCTCAGGTTTTAAACCAGAGGTACAAACTACCATTCTAAACAAGCCCTTTAATCAGAACCAATTGTTCGGGCTGGAGGTAGATAACACATTAGAAAAGATGAAGAAGGACACAGATACCGCCAGGTCTATAGGGGCGTTACAGTACACCCAAGCTAGAGGTTCCTTTCGCCGCTCCTCTTATAGAGGAGGCTCCAAGCAGACCGGCGCAGACACAACATCATCTTTTAAAACACACACGCAGACCTCCTCTAATAGAGGATTTTTTAGAGGAGGATACAGAGGCAATAACAACAAAGGAAGAGGTAGAGGTAGTAACACCAACCGCTCCTCTTCCGCTCCTAAACAATGACTTCCCTCTGCCTCCCCTACAGCACTTCACTCCTGTGGGGGGCAGACTCTCACAGTTCCTACCTGTCTGGAACTCCATCACAACAGACAGGTGGGTAAGACAAATTATCCAACATGGCTACTGCCTAGAACTCACAGCAACCCCCCACACATACCACCCAGGCAGCGTCCAATGTCTGCAGAACACATAACTCTGCTTCAGCAGGAAGTTCTAGCACTCCTACAAAAAGATGCTATTCAAGTAGTTCCATTACAAGAACAAGGAACAGGAGTCTACTCCCTGTACTTCCTAATTCCAAAGAAAGACGGGACTTTAAGACCAATTCTCGACCTCAGGCCACTCAATCACTACATTCAATCAGATCATTTTCACATGATCACTTTACAACAGGTACTCCCATTACTACAACAGGGAGATTTTCTGTCCACACTAGACCTAAAGGACGCCTATTTTCACGTTCCAATACATCCTGCGCACAGGAAGTATTTAAGGTTTGTCATACAAGAACAACACTATCAGTTCAAAGTCCTTCCATTCGGGGTTACAACAGCACCACGAGTGTTTACAAAGTGCTTAGCAGTAGTGGCAGCACATCTCAGAAGACAACAAATACATGTCTTCCCCTAACTAGACGACTGGCCCATAAAGGCAAGATCGTACAACCAGTGTGCACAACACACAAAGCAAAAAATTCAAACACTACACAACTTAGGGTTTACGATAAACTACACAAAGTCGCACCTAGAGCCTTCGCACGTTCATCAATATCTAGGAGCTACTATAAACACATCAGTAGCTCAAGCCTATCCCAGTCAAGCCAGGATTCAAAGTATTCAGAACTTAGTCTCCCTTTTTCAATGTCAGCACTCTCTACAAGCCAGAGTGTTCATAAAATTAATAGGGATGATGGCGTCTTGCATCTTCATAGTTCCCCACGCAAGACTGCAAATGCGTCCACTACAGGAATGTCTAGCACAACAGTGGAATCCGGCTCAAGGTCAGCTTACAGACCTGGTGTTGGTGGACAGCCGTACATATCGCTTTCTACAATGATGGAACACCAAAAATTTGACAAAGGGACGGCCGTTCCTAGAACCTGTTCCACAAGTAGTGCTCACGACAGACGCATCCCTCACAGGATGGGGAGCCCATCTACTGCATTATACCACACAAGGTCAGTGGAACAATCAACAGAAACAGTTCCACATCAACCACCTAGAGCTGCTAGCAATTTTCCTAGCACTCAAAACTTTTCAAGTACAAATCCGGAACGAAGCTGCCTTAGTCTGAATGGACAATATGACAGCCATGTACTACATACAAAAACAGGGGGGGACACACTCTCTGCAACTGTCCCAACCTGCACAGAACATTTGGAGGTGGGCCATTCCTCAAAACATACATCTGACAGTAGAACACCTTCCAGGAATTCACAACCACATAGCAGATCTGTTAATTCGTCAATCTCAACAGATTCACGAATCGGAGTTGAACCCACAAGTACTTCAACCATTCTTTCAAATGTGGGGGCATCCACAAATAGACCTGTTTGCCACCCACGAGAACTCAAAATGCCCAACCTTCGCCGCCAGGTTTCCACACCCACGGTCGGAGGGGAATGCAATATGGATGAATTGGTCAGGCAGATTTGCATACGCTTTTCCGCCTCTCCCACTCATTCCACTAGTAGTACGCAAGCTCAGACAACAGTCCCTCAAACTGATACTAGTGGCCCCTATATGGGCACGTCAACCGCGGTTCACCACGCTACTAGATCTCTCAATGGTTCCACATCAGAAATTACAGCTCACGCCATCCCTGTTAACACAGAACCATGGAGAAATAAGACACCCAGAACCGAGCCAACTGAATTTGGCAATCTGGCTCCTGAAGTCCTAGAGTTTGGTTACTTAAACCTACCACCAGACTGTATGGATATAATTAAAGAAGCTAGAAGACCCACTACCAGAGCATGCTATGCTGCTAAGTGGAAATGATTTGCAATATAGTGTAACAACAATCACATTGATCCTTTGGACGTTTCCATCCAAAATATAATTTGCTACCTTCTACATTTACAAAGGTCCAATTTGGCTTACTCTTCCATTTGCCTGCATCTAGTAGCTATTGCAGCATATTTACAAAATAGACAACATCTATCACTATTTAGAGTACCTGCAATAAAAGCATTTATGGAAGGATTAAAAAGGATAATCCCACCCAGGTTACCACCTGCTCCAGTATGGAACCTAAATGTAGTCCTTACAAGACTCATGGGACCCCCCTTTGAACCGTTACATAAATGTGAACTACAATTTCTAACATGGAAAACTGCTTTCCTTGTTGCCATTACCTCTCTCAGAAGAGTTAGTGAAATCCAAGCATTCACAACAGAAGAACCATTTTTTCAAATACATCCTAACAAAGTAGTTCTTAGCCCCAATCCAAAATTCCTACCAAAAGTGATTACTCCTTTTCACCTAAATCAATCAGTAGAGTTACCAGTGTTTTTTCAAAAAACGGACTCTGTTGCAGAAAGAGCTTTGCACACCCTAGATGTTAGAAGAGCTCTACTATATTACACAGACAGAACTAAATCATTCAGGAAAACAAAACAACTATTTGTATCCTTCTCTCCCCCACACAAAGGCAATCCTATCTCTAAAGGAGGTATTGCTAGATGGATTGTTAAGTGTATTCAAATCTGCTATCACAAGGCTTAACGTACACTAACAGTTCCCCCTAGAGCACACTCCACTCGCAAACTAGGAGCCTCTATGGCTTTCTTAGGAAGCAAACCATTAGAAGATATATGCAAGGCAGCAACATGGTCTACAATACACACCTTCACTAAACACTATTGTGTTAATGTGCAAGCCAAGCAGCAAGCTGCAGTGGGCCAAGCTGTCCTTAAAACACTTTTTCAGTATGCAAGCGACCACCGCTAGGGGAGACACTGCTGCACAATCTGCAGCTCATATGCCTCGAACGGAAAATGCTACTTACCAGTATGCATCTGTTCTTGGCATGTAGAGCTGCAGAATCCTACATGCCCTCCCGCCTCCCCGGAACTTGTATCCGTTCCAGTACTTATCTTACTTAGATGCACACGCATGGACATCCTTTTTATCTTTACTTCTACTAACTCCATCCTTTCCCATCATGGCGAAAAACAATCTGAGGATGGAGTCGATGACCATGCGCAGTATTGTCCAAGGGAGGAGTCACCTATCTCGTGACTACAAAAGACTTCTTCCAAGAAGACAACAACAACCTGCAATCATCCGAGCCCAACACCAGGTGGCGATCTATTGCTAAATGTAGGATTCTGCAGCTCTACATGCCAAGAACAGATGCATACTGGTAAGTAGCATTTTCCTTCCAACAATTCAATCAGATGAGCCCTAGATTCAGCAGACACAGCAGCAGGATGCATCAATACAAGCGTATTATTGCATATACATGATTGACTCTGTATATCTGGCTTCAAGCTAGAGGTGCAGCAAACACTCTTAAATATGCTATTTGTTATAGAGCATCTATTTGGTCCCCAGGTGGACCAAGCATGAGAAAGGACACTGAGGTAGCTAAATCAGTGGGGGTGCTATAAACCCCTGCTTCATGTGGTTCCTTGCGGCGTCCCGCATACAAACAAGGTGCCGAAACTACACCACTTAATACCTCTACCTCCTCGTACAGGCAGCAACATCAAACTTGCCCCCTCAAGAGGGAACTACAGAGGTACATATAGAGGAAACATTTCAAAGGGTTGTGGTAGAGGTGCCTCAACACGCTTTGTGCCCTCCACCTCAAAGCCGTTTGGCTAGTTAGTAAAGCAGTGCAATCCCCTAGAACTTCGGATTGTCCTCTCTACAGTAAGTATAGTGCAAGTACTTAAACCGCATAATAATTTATCAGCAAATTGGGGTAGGAGTTTGTAATCTTTGATTCTTATAGATGTATATATATTAAATATACTGTATATATTTTAAAATAGGTGGTTCAACTGTCATATTGTGCACTGTATATACATGTACTGTTAGCATTTATGCTGTCAGCCTTTTTAATGAATCTATCACATTGACACCGGATAGACATTTGACGATTGCACTTTATGTAAATACATGTTTTCATATATTGCATGTTAATCATACTTCGTTTCCCCATTCTCAATGTATTAACATTAATTAATGAATTTAACTGGACTTACATAAAGGTCGGCTAGTGTAAATGTATTTATACAGTGATTTAATTGTCCAGGGCTTTCATTTATGTTTGACATGAGTTTCCCCGCCTTAAATTAAGTGCAATTGCAGAAATTCTTTTCTGTTGCAGTTTTGTTAACACTCCCACTGCATTCAAACTCACCAATCAAATGTTCCCCTCTATTGTGAATGTCCCCTTTAAATTTCATGCGCCTCTTTCAATGCGCCATGTGACCAAGGCCTCTGTGCAGGCCGAAACGTTATGCTGCCGTGGTGTACTATCGAATAAACTAAACTCACCTGCATTCTGGGTCTTCCTGTTCTTTCCTGTGTGGGTTCGGTGATTGCAGACTGGCGCAGTGAGAAGGACAGTGCGGATACATTTCGAGCCGGTTAAGTGTTTTTCCGGCGTCTGGAAGACCCCTCCTCCGTTGGTGGCTGAGCAGCAGGAAACCCTGGCGTCCGGTGGCCCGGAAGTCTTTATTTCTCCCGTTGGGGAGTTACTGCTCGAGCCCCCGGGCATCTGGATAACTACTTCGCTGCTGCGGTTTGCTGGTAGCCGGTTTGGGACGGCCGTCCCAATCCTTTGGAGCCCGCCTATCTGCGACGGCGAGTTGTGGATAAAGAAGTGTCCCGGTGGAGGAGTTGTGCAACAACGGAGGACGAGCCGCGATTATCGCAGTTTCCCCGTTCAAAAGTGAGTGCGACATTAGTTTTAATTTCAGTAACACCATGGCGGCCGGCGCACGTAAGGCGAGAGAGGTTGCAGCGTTGGAAGCGTTTGACGACTCCCCGGCTGGGGGGCCGTCGGTGACTGTTTCGGAAGATCCTGGTGCCAATGCTGCGGGAGGTTCCAACCTCCGTGATAAATTCAAGCTACTGGAAAAGCTCTCAAAAAGAGAGCAGTCTAAATGGTGGGAACATCGATCATTGAGCCGTTACTTAGAGGTTAATCGCATACCACGCGGACTTAGGGTGATGCTCGCCCCCAGTTATGAGTACATGGATCCAGCAATGTTAAAGGACTGGGCGGAGTGGAGCTTGGATTCATCGCGCCGCCTAGTTACCATGCTGGTGAGGTATGCGGAGAGTGACAGGCTGAAGCTGCAAGCAGAGATTGATGAGCTGGAGGCAGAAATTTCAAGCCTATGCGAGGATGACAATAGCATCGAGGAGGAGTGTAAAAAATATCGTGAGACAATGGTACAACGGTTGCAAAAAGAAGAAGATATCAGAAAACGCAAAACTTTTAAGTTTCAGCGTGACAAAACTGATTATAGTGAAGGGAGAATCTTCACGTTTGCACGGAAGTTTGATGCCATCAAAGCCTCCAAATTAAAGAACTCACGCTCAACGCAGAACAAGGCTCACAACACCACCCAAGCGCGGTCCGCCTCGCCCGGGGGTTCAAGCCTCACAGACCTGAGCTCAACCGTTGACAGCGGATCGGAGGCTGAAGCTGCCAGATACTCGGAGCGCTTGGGGTTTACACGGCTGACCCCGGAGGAGGAATTGGAATGTGTCAGGCAGGACAGGCGCGAGACCTTGCGCCCTCGCAACCCACTACCAGAAAAAGCTCAAACCAAAAACGACAAGAGCGCAGAAAATGTAGCGCTAAACGGAAAACCGAAGAAGCGAAATTACAAACGTTGGAACACAAACAAAAAGAAGTAACCAGCACAGCACCAAGTAGCGGCCAACAAACACTGGACAATGGTCTTTCTGTCATTAACTTGACCAACACTGCTTTTTCTGACGCTGAAATCGGCATCCTGTCCAAGGGATTATCATATTGCCCTCCAAGCAGTCTCAACTATGCGGACACCAGAATAGATCTTTTTAAATTTACGCGCAAGTTGAGACTCAAGAAGCATTTTACTAACAGCAAGTCGCGGGGGTCGATTAAAAGGCCAGGTTTGGAATCTACCACCCGAGGCCTGGCAGTACACGACATCCCGCTGATGCAGGACTTGGCGGACTTGCGTGCAGAGGCCTCAAATTCACAAAGCACGCAAAATGAGGGGAGTATCCATACTGGTGGCCTTAGTGACCTAAAGCCTAGGTCCACGTTCACTCCCATAACCCCCTATGATAACATCGACATATTTCAGGATGCTGCCGTCAAACAGATCAAGGCACTGTATATTAAGACGCTGAAAGCCAATGATCGCAAAAATCATGACAACAATGAGTATCGGAAATTGATCACCAAAATGAATGCAGATGGAAATATAATTGTCAGACAATCTGACAAAGGTGGCAACATTGTGCTTTGGCCAAGAACTCAATATATGGAGGAAGCTTACCTACAGCTCAATGACCCAAACTGCTACAGACATTGCGACCTCACTGCACTAAAGAAGGCACAATCCGACTTTCACTCTCTACTAATGGGATGGCGCTCCAGCGGGCTGCTCAGTATGGATGAGCTAAAGTGTTTGAAAAATGACCACCCTGTGACCCCAGTATTGTACCTAATCCCTAAGGTGCACAAGGATGCAACAAAGCCGCCAGGTAGACCCATCATATCGGCGTGCGGGGGGTTGTTGGAGAAAGCCACCATTTATATTGATACGTTCCTCCAAGAGCATGTTTTATCACTAGAGTCATACATCCAGGATTCGAGTGAGTTGCTAAGGAAATTGGAGGGTTTTGAGTGGAAGGATGACTACTGGCTGATTACATTAGATGTGTCGTCGCTATATACAAGTATAGTGCATGCAGATGGGCTCAGGGCTATAGAGTTCTTCTTAGGCAGACGACCCATAGAGATGTTTGAGCACAATAGGATGCTGCTAACAATGATCAGTTTCTGTCTGCACCATAACTACTTCATGTTCCTTCATCGATATTACCAGCAAGTCAGGGGTGTTGCCATGGGGGCCTGTTTCTCTCCTAGTTACGCCTGTCTCCATATGGGCTACTGGGAGAGGCAGGTCCTCAGAGGCATCCACCATGACACCTGTACCCATCATATCATCAGATGGTACAGGTATATCGATGATATACTTTTGGTGTGGCGAGGAAAACATGAAGAAGCAGTCAGCTTCATTGAAACCTTAAATTCCAACTCATTCAACTTGTCTTTCACGTCTCATATCAGCCAACAGGTGGCACACTTCCTTGACATTACATTAGAGGTCAGTGAGGGCAGACTGGAAACTAAGCTGTACAGGAAGCCCACATCGGGCAATACCATCTTGCATGCGGGAAGTCATCACCCCCCACACTTGATTAGAAGCATCCCCTATGGGGAGATGCTTAGAATCCGTAGGGTGTGCAGTACGGACTCCCACTGCAGAAGTGCACAGGCTGCGAGCAAAGAAAGATTTCTTGCTCGTGGGTACAGCGAGCAGCTTATCAATACGGCTATTAGAAAAGCTAATGCTCTGTCACGGACCCAAGCACTGACCCACAGGAAGGAGCAGAAAAATAAGGCAACGAACAAAGAGCTCCCAATCAGACTTATCTGGACCTACAATAGTCAGCACGGGGCGCTTAGAAAGATTGTCAACCAATACTGGAATCTCATCAAACTTGATCCAGTTATTGGTGAGCACATGCCTAATAAACCAGCGATTGCTTACAGGAAGGCATTCTCCTTGCAGGATGCGCTAGTTAAGTCTAGCCCTGAAGTAATACCACCCAAAAACTGGCTAGCTGCCAGCCGAGGGTTCAGGAAGTGCTCTAGCTGCAAAGCTTGTTCTCAGGGGCTCAACAAAACTGAGTTCCGTACAGCATTTTCATTGGCACCCCGTAAGATTAACAAGCAACTTACGTGCAAATCGGAGTACGTGGTGTATGCGCTGGAGTGCCCATGTGGCCTGCAGTATATTGGCAGCACTAAATTGCAGGTCCACAAAAGGGTTCTCCAGCATATTAGAGCCATCAACACCAATGACACCGCTTACCCGGTGGCACGGCACTTTAAGGAGTTCCATGGTAACAACAGTGGTCTCCTTAAATACTATGCCATTGACTCAGTAGGCCCACTAAGGAGGGGAGGTAACCGGGAAGGGATCTTGAGGGCACTCGAGACCAGATACATCCTGGAGATGGATAGCAAGAGCCCTAATGGCCTCAATTCAACAGAGGATTTTCACACTTGTCTGTAAATCTCACATATCTGAACAGCTATCTGATAACATCTCTGCCTCTCCCCCAGTAGAATAGTGTTTGGGAACTGCCAATTTGCTTGTTCCTGTTGTCACCTGTAAGACCATATAGCAGTGTCGGCCAAAAACAAACTAAAATGACTATTCATGAATTAACACACTAGGTCATTATAAGGTAGTTTGTTGGTTGCTACTTTCCTAAGTAAACAAATGTCACCAAGAGTTTTTAATGTACACTTGAGAAAAAAAGTATGTTGCACTTATTACATTTTTCACCTTCCTTTTAGCATTCACATTAGAGATGGGTGATTGGTGTTGGAGTTTGATTTTTCTTGGTAATAGGGTGGGGAAATGTTAATATATATTCAAAACAGAGCCCAGAATAGCCAGCCGCAATGTCCATTTTGATTAATTTCTCGTTTTGATAATTTATCAGCAAATTGGGGTAGGAGTTTGTAATCTTTGATTCTTATAGATGTATATATATTAAATATACTGTATATATTTTAAAATAGGTGGTTCAACTGTCATATTGTGCACTGTATATACATGTACTGTTAGCATTTATGCTGTCAGCCTTTTTAATGAATCTATCACATTGACACCGGATAGACATTTGACGATTGCACTTTATGTAAATACATGTTTTCATATATTGCATGTTAATCATACTTCGTTTCCCCATTCTCAATGTATTAACATTAATTAATGAATTTAACTGGACTTACATAAAGGTCGGCTAGTGTAAATGTATTTATACAGTGATTTAATTGTCCAGGGCTTTCATTTATGTTTGACATGAGTTTCCCCGCCTTAAATTAAGTGCAATTGCAGAAATTCTTTTCTGTTGCAGTTTTGTTAACACTCCCACTGCATTCAAACTCACCAATCAAATGTTCCCCTCTATTGTGAATGTCCCCTTTAAATTTCATGCACCTCTTTCAATGCGCCATGTGACCAAGGCCTCTGTGCAGGCCGAAACGTTATGCTGCCGTGGTGTACTATCGAATAAACTAAACTCACCTGCACTCTGGGTCTTCCTGTTCTTTCCTGTGTGGGTTCGGTGATTGCAGACTGGCGCAGTGAGAAGGACAGTGCGGATATATATATATATATATATATATATATATATATATATATATATTCGCTCTACTTGCACCATGCTCACGCACTCTTGAACGGGTGTTGTTACGGCGGGGGGGTGCTCCCACCAATATTATCGCTCCTCGTAGTCACAGAAAAGACACAGCACTTGCCGGGGAGAGTCCTTAGATTTTATTTAGACTCTCAACCCACCAGACGCATTTCGGCAGTCGCCTTCCTCAATGGTACCAGTTATAGTTAGCGCAACTAACTATAACGGCCAAATTGCTCTGGTTTTGTACGAGTGAAATGTCCAACTAACTATAACGTCCCTGAAACCTGTGGTTTTTTCATTGAATTTTAAAGGTTTTTTAAATGGTAATTTCTAACTATAACGTCTATTAAACCTATGGTTTCTTCTTTTCAGTGAAAGGGAATATATATATATATATATATATATATATATATATATATATATATATTTGGTTTTCACACTGAATAAACATATTAAAGTAATGCTCTAGTTAGGTGTGATAAAAAGATCTGTTCTTGTTTAAAAAGAAAAAACATATAAAATAAACTGAAACAAACAAAGGTTAAAATAACGTTATTGTTAGATGGATACGTCAGTGACCAAATTAACGTTCTGAACTCCTAAAAACCACTGAAATTCGCCAGTTACACTTAGCAGAGCCAACTATAACTTTCACCCCGCCATGCACTGCTTATGACCTCACATATTACACCACTCTTGCCATGCTCTGTGACATTTGACATCACTGATGACATCTCAAATAACCTCAATAATGGCATCGCTGATGACATCATCCAAGGAAAGTGGCGGGTAGCTACCATATTACTTTCCTACCTAATTTTTTTCAGCCTGTGTCCAGCGAATGGGTGTAAGTGTTTACATAAATGTGCTCCTAATGCATCGTAGTTGTGTAGAGGTATTGAACACATTATATAGTTTTGCATTGAAGAGTAACTCTGTGTGCAGATGACAGTTGACGACTTGTGTCCAGTATGGGCCACACAAGTTTTTTGGTTCTCGAGAAAAGGTTTCCAACATGGCAAAGATTCTACATAGTGTAAGAACGTGGCTCTATATATATATACTTGACCAAGGTAAGGTACAGTGTGTATAGAGTCCCCAGTCTCCAGAGGTATGGCAGAGGTTAAAGTTAGATATAACCTTACTCTCTAAAGTCGTAGCTTGGTCGAGCAGTAAAGCAGTATCAGAGGACAGTGTAAAGCATTTGTTGTACTCACTCAGTCAGCAAATGGTCTCACACACTTAAGGAGTGAACTCTAGGCCAATTGTTTTATATCAGAAGATATAGTTGTTTTATTTTAGAACCAACAAGGTATCAAAATATACTTTTCTCAATATGAGTGAGTTTAGGTAGTTACTTTGCAAAAATGCAATAGATTTTGTAAGTACAATAGCTACAAGGGTTGCAATAGGCAACACAATTTCAAACACAATTTAACTGAGCTCAATGGGTTTTTCTAGCTAAATACAATTGATTACTTTATAGATCACTTTTCTAACCACAGGGCTGGATCCTGGATTCAGTCCTGGGACATAAACTGTAAGCAGTTAAATAAAAGCGTTTTGGTTACATTTGTGATTTTTAAAGAATATAAATGTATTTTCAAAGTTGACACTTAAAAACTTTTCAGTGAAAACCAAGCAATGTTATCCTATGGGAGGAAATTCAAGTTACTGGTAAGTACACTTATATAATTACTTTTACGGTGCTGGGCTAAAAGGTGTAGCACAGGCTTCTCTCCTGATCACAGGTGAGTAATTTGGAATTCGTTATTCAGAATTCGTTATTCGGCAGATTTTAGATGAATATTTTAATGTTTCAAAACGCCGCACTTTCAAGTGAAACTAGTCAATGTTATCCTATGGAAGGAAAATGAGTTATCAGCTTTTAGGTAAGTACTTGACTGGTAGAGTTAAGGTTCTGGGCATAGACTCTGGGGTCTCCCATGGTCAGAAAGGTACAGTAGTTACACCCTCAGCGGCACAGGGGCAGCCGGGTGCAGAGAGAGTAGGCCCAATGCAATCCTATAGAGAGTAGGGGGCCTTCGGTTGGTGGCTGCAAGCAGGCAGGCCATGCGGCTGTGGGAGCTGAGCTCCTGGTCACTTACTCAGGGTAAGTGGGGAAGTAGGGTAGTAGTTGCACTTCCAGCGGCACTTGGGCGGATGGGTGCAGGGTGCTTTTGAGCCGTCAGGCGCTCAATGTTATCCAACGGGAAAGGTAAAAAGTGAACAAAGGCTGCAGGCTCGGGGACAGAGATTCTTAAGGTGCGACCACCGCTTCAAGAGGTAAGTTGGGGTCTTGGAGAAGAGAGAGGTACCCCAAACGAAGGCACAGTGGGCCGTTGGGTGCCGGCTGCAGGGGTGTCTTTTGGCGTCGGGGAATCTTACCCTCAGCTGGTCGCGGTTGGAGGGGTCCCTGGTTCTGAGGCTGCAGGCATCGTCTGGGTCGTTTAGGAGGGCCTTTGGGCACTGGACTCCGGGTCACAGTTGCCGGGGGGACGTCCTTGTGGTCTTGGATCACACAGGCACAGGCCGGGCTTGGCGGGTGCAGAGTGTGCTGGATTCATGGTTCCTGGCTGGCACCAGGGGTATTGCTGTTTGAGCAGAACCACTGCTCGTGGGAGTACCAGTCTTTTTAGAGGTTCAAAGCAGGCAGGTCCTCTGGGTTTTTGAGGTTGCTGTCCGCAGGAGACGCCAGAGTTTCGCAGGAGCAGGTTCAAGGATCAACAGGCCTGTAGGGTTCTGGGGTCAAGTCAGTTGGTGTCGTTCTCTTGTTAGCAGCTGCACGGCAGGTGGTCTTGTTTCTTGTTCTTCTTCTTGTTAAAATCGGGATCTGGGGATGGAAGGTTCAGGGTGCCCCTAAATACTAAATTCAGGGGCGTTACAGGTAGGGCAAGACCAGGGACCAATGGGTCCCTGTCCTGGGGTCGGTACACCCCCTAGCCTGCTCCTCTCCTGTGGGAGGGGCGCAGGAGCCTAGCTCTGATTGGGCAGGGCTCCCCATCCTCAAGATGGCCGGAGCCCGTAGTCATGTTTCACCTCGCCTCTCCCACCTAAGGGGTGGAGTGGGCATAGGCTGGCACACCCCTTTTCCTCACTTAAGTTTTCCCGCCGTTCTCCCCGCCAGAGTGGGGGTCAGAGCCGGGGGGGCCAGTTGCTGAGTACAGCAAGTGACCTGGAGAAGCTCACTAAGGCAGCATGCCTTTGAAGCTTTCCCTGCCCATCCTGGGGGAGGAGGCTTGGCACCTCTTCCCAGGATGTGCATTGTTTCAGGCCCCCGAGAGCGGCAGGCTCTCGACCCAGGGTCCAGAAACATGTCTTGTGGTGGCAGCCTCGGTAGCCACGCAGTCAAGACACTGGGAATTGGTTAGGTTTCTGGGGGCATCTCTAAGATGCCCTCTGTTGTGCATTTTACAATAAATCCCACACTGGCATCAGTGCGGGTTTAATGTGCTGAGAAGTTTTATATCAAACTTCTTTGTCTTCAGTGAAGCCATTATGGTGCTGTAGAGTTCGTAATGACAACCTCCCAGCACCATATACTCTAAATGGCAGTACTGCACTTACAGTGCCCAGGAATTGCCCTGGGTACTGTAGGCTTTAAACTGAATAGAGGTCTTGTCCATACCGGACCAGGTAGGACAAATTCAATAGATTATAAAAGACAGTCACCTGGTCTCGATTTTGTCTTGCTACTTTTTATTTGAGTAGACTTCGTGCCTAAATTACTCAATTCATAGGCACGTGTTTGCTTTGTATATTTATAACATTTTCTTAATGAATTATGAATATTTCAGCATATCCAAGTTTTACACAATACATAAAATGAGTTAGTCAACACATTTAAAACAAATAAACACACTTTGTATGCACCCAAAGGTGTCATAGAAAATTCTAAACGATAAAAATGCCAAATAATATACATAACATTTCGTAACAACAGTACACCAGTTCTATTTTCCCAACAGCAGTCCTTTCCGAGAATTCAATCACAATATGCTAGGACTGTGCTCACAAGGAATATTTATCAAAGAATAATCCCTTTGTTTTACGCGCGCACCTATCAGATGCGCACTGTTAATTCTATACCCCTTTGTGAGTGCTATGCCATATGCTATTAAATGGTGAAAGCCGGCGCGTTTCTAAACTCAGTTATGATTTGGCTGAGTTTTCATCAGGGCTGGACTGTGTACCTGTCAAAGAAAAGGAAATGGAATGATTGAGGGGGACCTTCGTTTTTCAAAATAATCTTACTAAGTATGTTTCCTTTAATGGTTACCTCTGTTTGGAAAAGATTCGTTTTTTTCCATTTATCCAAGTTGTAGTGGCGTTATTAGATAGCGACTTGGTGGTCTGAATGTGAAAAAAGAAGAGACATAACTTGTCTCAAGATAAATATTTCAGGTACATTGTTATTTATCTCTTAATTACAGGTTTAGCAAATGCGGCACTAAGCGACTTACTGCTTCATTGCGCTGTTCTGGTGTCAAACATCCTCTTTTGTCTCTTGTTTGTAAATCATTGAAATCGCGCTCCGGTGGGAAATGACTTTACCTATTATATACAATGAATGACTTTAAACTGGTAATTCATTGTCGTATGTCGTTGTATCAAGTAGACTGTTTGGCTTTAAACTTTCTTGGGAGAGCCGATTGGTGGCTTATTTGTTGGTCTCAAACCTTCAAGTATGTTTGTGAAGCGGGCCGCTTCAACGCTTACACTTCGCCTGCTTTTCTCATCTGTTTAAACAAAATAGACAAAGTGTTGTCGATTTCAGTTTCACTCTGCCGGGCGCGTGGATCTAAGTAATAACTCTGCACGGGCTCACCTTCTGATTAATTTGATGAGCGCTGTCAGTGCCGGTCATAACCCCATCTACTTCGTACTCCGAGAGCTTTCGGATCTCGATATTTTCAAACGGCTCAACAGGAAGTGATATCAATCAGCACCTAGTCAGTGCTGCAACGCGTGAATTATGGAACTTATAGTACAATTACGCATGGTGTCACAGATTTGAGTCTACTCAAATAAAAAGTGTCTTTTATAATCTGGGTACTGTAGGGGCACAGGGCTCATGCACCTGTGCCCACACCACTGGCATAGGGCAACCAGCTAGAGGGGTGACTGATAGATGCCAGGGCAGTGAGCTTGTGGGCATGGCACACAGGGATGTGTGCCATGTTGACTCTTTGTTTAGTTCTGTACTTAGAGACTCAGCCTGCAAAGGCAGTGTGTGGGTGTCAGGGTACAGGGCCCCTAAGGGTGGCACAATAAGTGCTGCAGCCCTTGAGGGTCACTATCTGGTCACCATGCCCTGGGTACCTAGGGTACCATTTACTGGGGCTGACAGGTGGCCAGAGATGCCAATTCGGTTTTAGTTTAACCCCTTCGATGCTGGTGACGGAACCATTCCG
The DNA here is from genome assembly GCF_964263255.1 of Lissotriton vulgaris. NCBI lineage: Eukaryota > Metazoa > Chordata > Amphibia > Caudata > Salamandridae > Lissotriton > Lissotriton vulgaris. Next base: position 1,055,179,898 of record NC_141685.1, on the reverse strand, counting down.
TCATCAGACACGGTTGGGCTGTGCTGATGACGGAATGGTTCCGTCACGACCACACCCATTATCATTGGGGCCCAGCACAGAGGGAAAATATCAACAGCAGCGATGAGGTTAAACACAGTTTTAGAGAAGGACACAGGCCTTGGGCACCTGATTGGCAGGAGCCCAGGGCACACTCAGCCAAAGCATATCAGCAATTCAGAAAAAGTGGGGGCATACCATGCAAGAAAGATGGCACTTTCTCGCACATAGTAGATGCTAAGCATTGTAAGCTGCCTTAAGTTATTTGTCAGAATTGTCATAGTGTGGCATTTTCTACATAGAATAGAAGACTGTGTGCACCAGGAACTAACCCATGAATATGGGCTTGTTTAGCTTCAGAAGATGGGCTATCTGTAACGTTTTCACCACAGTATGAATTCTGCAGGTAGTATAATATTTAGCACCTTCAAACCTTGGTGATTTTAAGCAAATAGTGTGTTTTTTGACAGGTGTTGCATAGAGTCTATACTCTACTTACTAGATACTTTTTTAATACTCTTGTGTATTTCTCATGAAAGTTTCACTGTCTGCAAACAAAGTAAACGCTCTTCATATGTAAAATATAGCACTAGGGCATTTCACAAGCCCACCTTAGCGTTTAACCACAATGAGACCACTAGTTCAGTCAGAGCTGACATGTGGTCTGCCAAAAAGACAAACAAGGTTTCCAACTTTGTGGAAAATGTAGACACAGAGTGAGGAAACTCAAAAGCTTTCCTTGTTTCAAGGCATGTGTGGCTGTAGATGCACATGCTGTGTGTACTCCTGCCATCTAATGTTGCGCCCGGGTGTGTGAAAGTTGTTTTTGTTCAAAAAAGTCTTTAGAGTCACGAGGTAATGTTACTCCTCCTCTTGCTGGTAATGTGCATGGTCACCAGCTCGATTGTTAGATTGTTTTCTTTCCTTGTCGGAAATGGACATCTGCTATGGGTCAACACCATTGCGGTGCTCTTTTAGGTTCACATGGTTTACTTCTCTACATTGATATTGTATTTGATCGCGTTTCCCTTACTCTCTGTCTCAGGTCGATGTTTGCTTACTTTGCTCGAGCGGGTCTGGGTCTAGAGCAGCTCCTCATTGGCCTCGGTCTTCGGGGCCTACTCCTGTCTCTTGGTCACATCTCTCCACCATGCCTCGACGGTGATGGAACGGATGAGATTCTGAAATTATCCTTGCTGCCACGCAAAATAACTTTGAACCAATGTCTATCAGGTCTGCAATTTGTGTCTGTCACCTGAACACAACAATGCCGCCTGTGACGTCTGCCACTCCTTCCGTTCCAAGAAGACTCTCTATGACCATACGGCATGTTGACACAATATGTTGTGCAGGAGCGGCAACGACACCCCAGACCTCTTTGGTCCCGAGGACATTTAGAGGGAACCTCATCCACAACAGTCAGCTACAGATGAAGAGGCTTTCTCCTCCAAATAAATTAGGCTCCAATCTGGATATTGAGGACTTTCTGCCAGCCCAGCAATCCATGAGTAAGGCGCAACCTCCCCCTCAACACCACTCTCAATCTGAGCAGCTCCCTACCAAAGGGTATACAGCCACTCTGGAGTACCAGAGACAGGCTTTCAGACCATCACTGCCTTCGGGCCATGGTTGGCATGACAAACCACTTCAGACTTTCCACCCAGCTCCTGCTCAGCATTGAAGAAGCTTTTGAGACTGGCCACCTTGACACCGGCTACTCCAACACTGAGCTGACCTTTGGCGTCTACCACATCTGCCTCTTCGCCAACCAGAACCTTGGAGCTGAAACCAAAGCAACCCTTGGAGCAGAAGACATTGGCATCGACAAGCAAGACCAAAACGTTTTCTCCATAAACTGTAGAAGATCGACTCATGACAAACACCTGGTCATCTACCCCCATACAAGCCATATCCTTGCCTGCCCTTTGGGGCCTATTGTTCCACCCTCAAAATGCCAGCTGTCCTTCGAGGAAGCCTTGGACATTCCGATTCCACCAAAGCAGTGCAAGAAAGTGGATATGGCTACCAGCCCCTTACCCTGTTCTTCACCTTCCTCACCTGCATCTCCAGGGGACTCAATTGACATCACACCTCAGGGGTCTCCTCACACTGACATGGGTGGGCACAGGGAGAGGATAACACATTTGACATTCCTCTGCAGGGTAATTGATGGGACTCCTATGATGCAGACCCACCAGGGGACACATACCCTGACCTGTACTGTGCCCATGCCGTCCCTCTCATCCAGACAATTCAATTTTCTACCAGGAACTCATTGGTAGGGCTGCCTTATTTCAAAGGTGGATCTTTATACAGAGCCCCTAAAGGACAACTTCCTTTTGAAAACCCTTTCATTCACTCTCCACTCTACTCTGTACCTCCCCATGCTTATGGGGTGCTCCTTTACAGGCCCGACATCTTCAAGGACCCCTTTCAAACAAAAGGAGGGTGGAAGCACACTGGCTTACATCCGAGCACTCAATTTGCCACTGTGCATCATGGTAAATGCAGTGCTTGATAACACTTACTACAGTAGTAGTTTTTAATTTTTCATACAAGTTGGTGCAGCGGTGCTGTGCATCTCTAGACACGCGTTTCTGGACTCATTCCTTTATCAGTGGAGAGCAACAAGTCGTTTTGCGGTGCTGGAAAAGCTGCCCTAAGTCTTCTCAGGTCTATGTACCACTCACTGGGCGCAGGTGCATCAAATAGCCCGGTACTAAAGTGCAAACTAATCACCCCTAATGTTGTCAAGGTTGGAGGCCGTCGGGGAGATTAAGTGAGCTATTGCCCAGGGTCACATGATGCTGAGCTGATCTGCTTCCGGCCCACGGCTTCGAGCTGTGAGCCCCGTGCTCCAGACTCAGCCGCCCTGGGCCTCACCTCTCCCATTAACACAAGCTTGTCAGCTCAGTAGCTCTTTCACTGGTCCTGCGCAGGAGGCTCCCCAACAGGCCGGACCTATTCATACAGAACCATGTAGAAATCAGGCACATAGACCCCAGGTTTCTCAATCCGGCACCTGAGGTCATAGAATTTGGGTACTTTAATCTTCCACCTTAATGCGTGAGCATTCTCAAAGCAGCACACACACACCAAACAGGCCTACTATGATGCCAAGTGGAAGAGATTTGTGTGTGCTCTCACTCGAAAGATATTGTTACTTTTAAAGTCATAGTGCAGAACATAGTCTGCTGCTTACTCCACTTGCAGGTTTCTGGTTTAGCCTTTACCTCCATATGACTAAACCTGGCCGCCATTGCTCCGTACCTGCAAAATAGGCAACACATTTCTCTCTTCAGTATTCCAGCCATTGAAACTTTCATGGAGGGTCATTCCTCTCAGGGTCCCACCAGCCGCAGCATGGAATGTCAACATTGTACTCACAAGACTCATGGGCCCTCTGATTGAGCTCTTCTATTCCTGCCTCCTTCACTTCCTCTCTGGAAAGGTGGAATTTCTGGTCGCTATGTCTTCACACAGGCTTGTCCATGAGATTCGGGCATTAATCCTGGAAAAACCCTTCTTCCAAGTTCATAGGGATAGGGCTGTCCTTCCCAAGAACCCCAAATTACTCTTGAAGGTGGTGTCTCTCTTCCACCGTAACCAGTCCATTGAACTTCCTGTCTGTTTTCCACAACACGATTTGTTGCTGAACGGACTTTCCAATCTTTGGATGTAAAATGTAACGTCCTGATCGTCTCAGGATCGTTAACAGACACGATAATGAGGACGCAACCACTTGTGTACGGTTTAGTTATTTTAATGAAGGCAAAAACAATACAATAAGTAAACAAATGTTATAGTTACTGGAATCCTCCAGTCTATCCACGTTACCAACCCACAGCACGGATGGTCCTAACCGTCCTCTGCAAATACGCCGGTCCCGGCGTATGCCAACAGAGGGCAGATAAGCAATGGCCGAAAATGCCAATCGGTATGCTGTGAGGGGTACGAAGAGTGATGGGGAGAACAGAGGAGACAGGGAAACACCCAGCCGGGGTCTCTACCTGAAGGGAGCAGCCGCTCGACCTCTTCCTCGTACTGCACCGGGACGCGGAGTCACCACCGGGTGCTGCGTCACCGATGCCCAAATCAGAATATGGTACAGGGATCGAGAGCAGCCGCTCGATCGATCCTGTGGACTTCCTAGACTGTAACGCGGAAAACACCTCCTGGTGTGCGTTACAGCTGGTAGTCCCTGTATCTCGGGTCGGGCTGAGAGCTACGGCTCCTACCAGCACACGGACCAAGACGCCTAGACTCAGCCGAGTCAAGGCAAAGCTCAATGGTTGTCCGGTAGAGCTTCCGGGTCAGGAACAAGTTATGCTTGGCAAGACACGGCCCAGGGAGTAACGACTCGACCTACCTCCGTTCTTGCCTGACGGGATTACCTCTTCGGAACGCTGCTTTTCACGAAGCAGGTACGTCGGTGGAAACACAATATCCGACAGTGTTCTTCCTCTGGGTTCCTCCTTTTATAGGGCGTGTTTCCTGGAGTTATGTAACGGCTCTCCCGTTTACATAACATCTTACTCGCTAAGCATCCTGGGATTCGTAGTCCGTATTTTCCAGGTGCCGGTTTACTCCTTCCCGACGGGAATTCTTGACAGTACATCCTCCCTCTCTCAGCGGCTCCCCACGGGGCCAGCGCTGGAAGGAAACCTACGATGAAACAACAAGACCAAGCGCGGGGCATGGACTCCTTCAGCCGGCTCCTATGATTGCTCCTCCGGGCCATAGCCTTTCCAAGCCACCAGGTACCACAGCTTGCCCCTACGCCATTTGGACGCTAGGATGCCCGATACTTCATACTCCACCTCCGATTCCACACATATCGGCCTAGGTGTCTCAGACTGCTTGGAGGTTGCTGGTTTAATCAATGATACGTGAAAGACAGGGTGTATCCGCAATGACTGGGGCAAGCACACCTTCACATTCACTGGACCGATACATTTGGAAATCCGATAGGGGCCCATGAATTTGGGATGGAACACACTGTTCTTTCGAAATCGCATGTTCCTTGTGGATATCCAGACGAAGTCTCCAGTACGGTACAGTGGCCCAGGCCTTCTTTTCCTGTCAGCCATTGCTTTGTACCTTTTCTTGGCCTCTGTCAGGACAGCCTTTGAGCGCATCAATGCGTCCTTAATGCGTGCTACCCTGTCCGCCGTGGCGGGAATCCTGTTTTCTTTGAGTGGATGGAGAAATGGCAAGAACCTGGGATGCTGGCCATAGTTGCTATAGAACGGTGATGACTGGGTGGAGCTGTGAGTGGCATTGTTGTATGCTATCTCCGCTACCCATAGCAAGTCCACCCATTCCTCCTTACCCTGGTCCACAAAACATCGCAGATACTGTTTGAGCGTTTGATTCAGACGCTCGGTTTGTCCATCTGTTTGAGGGTGGTAGCTGGTGGACAGGGCGGTTTTGACGTGCAGCGCTGTCCATCATGTTTTCCTGAACTGCGCCGTGAATTGCGACCCCCGGTCTGACACTATCACCCCTGGCAATCCATGTAGTCGTACCACATTCTTCAGGAGGAGCGACGCCAATTCGCCTGCTGTAGGGACTCTTTTGCAGGGGATGAAGTGTCCCATCTTCGTCAGATAGTCCACAACCACCAGGATCGCTGTCATCCCTTGGTCTATCGGTAGCCCCACCACGAAGTCCAGTGATATGTTATCCCATGGCCTATCCGGGGTCGGAAGTGGACGGAGGAGCCCCTTGGGTCGGCCGTGGTCGGTCTACATGGTAGCACACGTAGGACACGCCTGTCCCCACCTCCTGACATCCACTCTCATGGTGGGCCACCAGAAATGCCGTCCCATGCTAGCCATTGTTTTTTCGAAGCCCAAATGTCCTGCACATGGAGAGTCATGGCACCAGACGAATGCTTGTTTCCTTAATCTAGGCGTGGGTATCAGCAGGCACCTGCCTTTCAGGGGTATCCCATCCTTCACCTGCCATTCTTTGTGACTGAGGAGCCACCTTTGCCATGCGAATGACCGGATCCCTCTCTGGATTCCCCTCAGGAATGTATCCGGCTGGATAACTCCCAATACCATCTGAGGGAGAATGATGGAATGTTCGGAAACAGGCATCGGCTCTTTAACAGCAGATTGGCGCGACAGGGCGTCTGCCTTCCGTTTTCAGTCCCAGGCCGATACGTGATGTGGAAGTTGAACCCTGCAAAGAATATCATCCACCTCAACTGCCTGGGAGAAAGGTGTCTTGCGGCTGTCATGAACTGCAGGTTCCGATGGTCCGTATACACCGAAACCACATGCCTTGCACCCATCAACCAATGCCTCCATTCGGTGAAGGCGTCCTTAATAGCGAGAAGCTCTTTCTCCGCTATGTGGTAGTTGCGTTCGGCGTCGTTGAGTTTACGTGACATGTACGCCACTGGATGAAGCACCCCTGTGTCCTGATTCCGTTGGGACAGGATGGCCCCCTGCGCCACATCCGACGCGTCTGCCTCCACCACGTAGGGGAGATCCGGATCAGGGTGAGCCAACACCGGTGCCCTACCAAAGGCGTTTTTCAGGGCCTCAAAGGCTGCGTTCGCTTCTGGGGACCAGACGAACTCCTTGGACTTCCTCAGCAGCTGCGTGATCGGGGCCACCAACCCTGAAAAGCCATCTATAAATCGCCTGTAAAAGTTGGCGAAGCCAATGAAACTTTGGACGTCTTTTACTCCTTGAGGCACCGGCCACTCTTTCACCGCCTTGATTTTGCGTTCTGCCATCTCCTGTCCGTCCGGACTCCGGACTCAGCATTACCCCGAGGAATTCCACAGATGTGACGTGGAAATCACACTTGCTGAGTTTACAAAACAGCATATACTCCCTCAGCTTTTGGAGTACTGTAGAGACGTGGTGAATGTGCTCCTCCTCATTGGATGAATAGATGAGGATGTCGTCGATATAGACGACCACGTATATATCCAATACCTCTCGAAATACCTCATTCAGAAAGTACTGAAAGGCTGCAGGGGCGTTGCACAGGCCGAACGGCATGACGAGGTACTCGAAAAGGCCGAACCTGGTCTTAAAGGCGGTCTTCCACTCGTCCCCGTCTCTCATGCGCACGAGATGGTATGCCCCCTTCAGATCCAACTTAGTGTAGATACGAGCTTTCTTGACCTGCTCCAAAAGAACACTGATGAGTGGCAAAGGGTACCGGTTCTTGATTGTGATTGCGTTTAACGCCCTAAAGTCCACACAGGCTCTGAGCTCTCCGTTGGTCTTTGGGATGAAGAAGAGTGGCGAGGCGGCCGGGGACTTGGATGGACGGATGAATCCTAGCTTGAGGAGTTTATCTAGGTACCCCCTGAGATGCACGTTTTCTGGTTCCGTCAAGGCATACAGCCTGCCACTGGGAACGCTCGCTCCGGGCACCAGGTCGATCTGGCAGTCAAACAGTCTATGCGGCGGGAGTACCTCGGCCTTGACTTCATCGAAGATGTCCTCGAAGCTGCGATAGTGCAGAGGGAGTGTCACATCTTTCTCAGCCGCTGTAGCCACCGTCTGTCTCCCGTTCTCTTCTACGTCAGGGGATTCGGGTCGCATTCCACAATGCAGGGTGGAATATGGTGACGTCATTTCTATGCGATGCGTTGGCCAATCCACAGAGGGGTTGTGCTTCTGTAGCCACGGCAATCCCAATATAACACCATATTGGGGGGCTCTGATGATGTTAAAGTCGATTTGTTCCAAATGGTTCCTTCCATATCTCACCGGAATGACCCCCGTGTGTTGCCCAATGGGCCCCGTCACCAATCGCCTTCCGTCTACAGCATAGACGTCTTCGGGTACGTCTTTGGGAAGAAGCACTAGCTCTAGCCGGCATGCCTCGTTGTAGTCCATAAACATGCCTGTGGCCCCTGAATCCACCATGGCCACAACGGGTATCCACTGGTCGTGCACTCCCACGTGCACCGTGAGAAATAGATGTCGCTGTCCTTTTGTGACAGAGTTGGATAGTGAAGGGATGGATGCGTGACTCCGAGATGCCCCTTCATTGGTCTGGGAGTCCTCTAGTTTTCCGCCGGTACATCCACCACGGCTGTTACTGACCGGTTGGTCCGATAACGTGAGGTCTTCGGTTTGGCAGGGCATTCACGTACGTAGTGGCCTTATTTGCCACAATATAGGCACAATCCTTGTTTACGGCGTGACTCTTTCTTCGTGGCTGTGAGACTGGCTCGTATCGCGCTAATGTCCATGGGTTCTCCCTTGGATGCGGAGGAGGGTTCGGGGCTTCCCACTGTCACATATGATGGAAGGGCTCTTCCCTTTCTCCCATGATCCCCTTTTCTCTCATTTAGCCTATGTTCCAACCGTAATACCAGGTTGATAAGTCCTTCGCATGTCTTGGGTTGGGGGTCAATATGAGCCACGGCGTCTTTGAGCTCATCGCACAGCCCTTGATGAAAGAGCGCCGTTTGTTTAGCAAGAGGCCACTTGGTTTCCGCAACCAACCTCCGGAATGCGTTGTGATACTGTACCAGGTCGTTGGATCCCTGTCTCAACTCGAGCATTTCACGGTCCGCCGTGTACGAGTCTGCCCTTCGGTCGAATACCTTCAGGAATTCTTCGCGGAAAGCACCCCAGTCACATAAGATGGGGTCGTCTCTGCTCACCAGAGGCACGGCCCACTGTGCCGCATTTCCAGCCAAATAGGAAATAAGGAAAGCCACCCGGGCCTCACTCGTGGGGAACGCCTTGGGTTTGCACGACAGATGTAGCGCTACTTGTGTGAGGAATACCTGTACCGTGTTGGGGTCCCCACTGTATCTCTCTGGTGTTGCCAAGGGTATGGCAACCGGCATCTCCACGACTACCGCAGGGTTTTGGTTCATGAGGGAGGCGCTGGGTGTGAGCGGGTCCAACTGTATAGCATCCAATCTGGCCTTTACATCGGCAGTCTCTTGCCTGGAGGCTGCCAATTCAACTTGCACGGCAGCTAAAGCAGCCAGCACGTCATCAAGTGTTGCCATGTCTGTTTATCGACCAGGAGACAGTTAATGTTATAAGGTCGGATATTTTGTAACGTCCTGATCGTCTCAGGATCGTTAACAGACACGATAATGAGGACGCAACCACTTGTGTACGGTTTAGTTATTTTAATGAAGGCAAAAACAATACAATAAGTAAACGAATGTTATAGTTACTGGAATCCTCCAGTCTATCCACGTTACCAACCCACAGCACGGATGGTCCTAACCGTCCTCAGCAAATACGCCAGTCCCGGCGTATGCCAACAGAGGGCAGATAAGCAATGGCCGAAAATGCCAATCGGTATGCTGTGAGGGGTACGAAGAGTGATGGGGAGAACAGAGGAGACAGGGAAACACCCAGCCGGGGTCTCTACCTCAAGGGAGCAGCCGCTCGACCTCTTCCTCGTACTGCACCGGGACGCGGAGTCACCACCGGGTGCTGCGTCACCGATGCCCAAATCAGAATATGGTACAGGGATCGAGAGCAGCCGCTCGATCGCTCCTGTGGACTTCCTAGACTGTAACGCGGAAAACACCTCCTGGTGTGCGTTACAGCTGGTAGTCCCAGTATCTCGGGTCGGGCTGGGAGCTACGGCTCCTACCAGCACACGGACCAAGACGCCTAGACTCAGCCGAGTCAAGGCAAAGCTCAATGGTTGTCCGGTAGAGCTTCCGGGTCAGGAACAAGTTATGCTTGGCAAGACACGGCCCAGGGAGTAACGACTCGACCTACCTCCGTTCTTGCCTGACGGGATTACCTCTTCGGAACGCTGCTCTTCACGAAGCAGGTACGTCGGTGGAAACACAATATCCGACAGTGTTCTTCCTCTGGGTTCCTCCTTTTATAGGGCGTGTTTCCTGGAGTTATGTAACGGCTCTCCCGTTTACATAACATCTTACTCGCTAAGCATCCTGGGATTCGTAGTCCGTATTTTCCAGGTGCCGGTTTACTCCTTCCCGACGAGAATTCTTGACATAAAATGAGCCTCATGTACTACGTTGACATAACTAAACCATTTAACCCCTTTGATGCTCATGACGGAACGGTTCCGTTATGAGCGTCGGTTGGCATGTGCTCATGACTGAACCGTTCCATCATGAGTCCATAAGCCCAACGGAACGTTCAGCACAGCGCACAAATTTGCGCCGCGCTGATGAGGTTAAGAAGACACAACAACATTTTGTTGCTTTCACCAAACCCCATAAAGGGAAGGCTCTATCCAAGTCCGGCATTGCCAGATGTAACATTAGATGCATCCAGACATGCTATGCTAAATCTAAACGGTATCTACCCCCATGAACCCCCCCTTTCCCTTCTTAGGGCCACTCAACTTTGAAGAAAGGAGCCTATATGGCCATCCTGGGAAAAATCCCAGTAGCTGAGATATGCCAAGCAGCTACTTGGTCCATATCACAAACGTTCCCAAAGCATTACTGTGTGCATGTGCTAGCACGCCAATAAGCTAATGTTGGTCAGGCAGTGCTCCGTACACTCTTCCAATCTGATGCAACACCCACAGGCTAGCCATCACTTTCTGGGAGGACTGCTTTACATTCTATGTACAGCATATGTATATACAGCCACACATGCCTCAAACAGAAAATGTTACTTACCCTCTAAGCATCTGTTAGTGGCATGTAGTGCTGTAGATTCACATGCACCCACCCTCTTCCCTGGACACCTATGGCTGTTTTAGTGTTTCTTACTTTCTTTTTTCCCTGTTTTTGCATGGGCATCTCTCTATACATCGCTTCATTTCACATTCCATCCTCATTCGCCCTGCTAAAAAACATCTTAACAATAGAGCCTATGACCATGCACATTACTGGCGAGAGGAGGAGTCTCACTACCTCGTGACTCGAAGACTTCGAACAAAAACAACTTGCACACATCTGGGCTCAACACTAGATGGCAGGAGTATGTACAGCATGTCAATCCGCAGCATTAAATGGCACAAACAGATGCTTACCGGGTATGTCACATGTTCCTTCTTCCATTTGTAAAGTTGTGGAGTTCACATATCTGAAATACATGCCCTGTATATCGCTTTTGGGATGTTCTTAGCTTTTTAAACCCTGAGCTTTGCTTCTCTAGTATTAGGTTGTCTTTCATAGATTCACATGCTTGAATATTCCCCGTCGTCGAAGTAGGAGCCCCACGGTAAATAAAATAGCAATAAATCCCAATAAAATATGTATATAAAAACATATCACACAAATTCCAAAACCAGAAATACTTATAAGTACCAGGTTAGCATTAACACATAGGAATACATAGGAGAAAAGAAAGGCGCCTATATAACATATCCATGTCATTATGTTAGTCCAAACTACAGCCAATCTGGGGCAAGCACCCCTCTAGAACCTTCTCCTCAGAGGCTCAGGCCCTCAGATTTTCTACTGCACGTCATGTGAAGGGAGTCTCCCTGAGCTCTGCTCAATTTTCAACTTTTTCCTGGATTTCTTCAGTTTTTCTAAGATGTCTTCAAGTAAGAAGACTTTGTTTTGTCCATGTTCTTCTTGTGGGAAGTTGAGACTCTACTCAGGGGACCCTCACAAGAAGTGTATTTACTGCCTCTATTCATTTCATGAGGTAGGAAAATGTAAAATCTGCAGGACATTTTCAATCAAGACCCTTAAGGACAGGGAGGGACGTCTTCTCCTATGGTTGAAGGATAAGGATTCACCTCTATCTGATGCAGAAAGCCTTACGTCAGGTGTGTCCAGAGCTGCTTCAAAGCGTAGTAGTGTTCAGGAGTTGCCATCTCCTTTTCTGTAGAAGAAAAAACTTCCTCTCATGAAGGTGCCTATTGTGTTTCCACCTCCTCATACTACGCCTGCGCCCTCGAGATCTGACTCTCCCGCGCCCTAAGCTCCTTCTGCGCATGTTTTCATAAAAAAACATGCTAAATCATCGACGGGCTCGTCGACGGTCGTTCCGACAACGAAATCTGCCGTCTCCAGTTCACTGACGACGACAGTGACGACGACTTGTGCCAGTGGATCGGCGGCTGCGTCAACGTCTTCTATATCGACGATGGTCTGTGTCACTTTTAAGTCAGTCTCGTCGATGATTACCATCTCATCGTCGACGTCAAGGAAAAAGGTCCAATCGACGTCGAAATTCTCGTCGCCGCTTGCTGTTAAAAGACCCTCTTCGTCGAGTGCTCCATCGACGACGGCTCCATCGGCTCGTCGATGACAGCTGACAGCTCCATCGACGATAGCTCCGTAGACGGCGGCTCCGTTGACAGCGGCTCTGTCGACGTCTGTGGTCTTGTCGTCGACGGCTCCGTCGACGGTGAATGTTCCGTCGACTTTCTCATCGTCGTCGTCATCTGCCTTTGCATCTTTGCCTTTGGAGCCATTTTCTTCAACAGTTTCTGGGCCTCCTATGGCTGACCCATTGCACCAGCTACAACAAGTGCCTCTGGAACAGCTCTCGCTTCCAATTCACCCTTAGCCTCCATCACCTCTTTTTGCCACCGGTTCGGAGCATGATTCAAGTTCCGATGAGGAGGAAGATGATAGATTCCGACAAGCTCGAAGTCCTTCAGAGCTAGTCAAGATTACGAGGATGATCAGGACCATTCTTATTTCCAAGAAGGGTAACCTTCTGTTCAGGTTCCAACAGTGCAGATACCACTTTCCCTTATTTAAAATCTCCAATATATGCTGGAGGATTACAATAGATGTTTTCCACTGTCTCATCGAGGGTCTCCTCAACCTAATGTGCCTGTAACTTCAGTGGCTCCTCCTGCTCCTTCACTGCTGGAGCCTGCAGTATCTTCCCCCCCATTGACCTCCATTCAAGTCCATGCTACGGTCTATGAGGATGATGACATTCGCACTGACAAAGAGGACGGCGAGGTTGCGGATGATGATGGGGACATGGCGGATTGAGACGACTATCCGGTCCAGACACCGTCTCCGCCGCCTTCAGTGTCAGGTGATTCCCCTCATGTGGACATTTCTAGTTTTCACCAGCTTATGTAGAGGGTGGCACAGCGCTTTAAGCTTCCTATGGTCACGAAAGACGAGGACTGTTTTCTTTACGACTTCAAGAGTCAGCCCTTCAAACAGGTCCGGGCTGTGCCCATTATTGACTTTATTTGGAATGAAGGTGTCAAGTTGATGCAAACACCCAATACCATTCCGGCTCTTCTTCCTCGTTTGGAAAAGAAATATAGAGCATCCCAGGGGTCACCTGCTTACTTAATATCGCTGCCTAAGCCTGATTCCGTAATCACCCAGGCCGCGCAGCGGCGATCCAGGAATCCGTCTTCCCCTATCACCGATCCTCCGGACCGTGAAGTACGTCTGCTTGACGCCATTGGCCGCAAGTTTTCCACCATGACTTCTACCACCGTGAAGGCTGCAAATTCGTTGGCCATTCTGGGGCGCTATGACCGCTAGTTGTAGTCTAATATGTCTTCTTTCATCGACCTCATTCCCGAGCCCTCTAGAGCTGAGGCCCTTAAAATTCTTCAGGAGGGAGAGAGGGCGTCCTCTGAAATTATCGATTGCTCGGTCGACATTGCCTGTACTGGTTTTCGACAGCTTGCGGGAGCAGCCGTATTGCGTCGCCAGGGCTGGCTTCGTTCCACCTCCTTCCGCCAGGAAGTTCAGTCGAAAATCCTCGACATGCTCTATGATGGCGAATCACTTTTTGGCCAGCATGTGGACGATGCACTGCAAACTATAAAAAAGGACACCCAGACGGCTCGTGCACTCGGCACGCTACAATTTCGCAAGCCGCCTTTTCGTGGTGTGCACGGACTCGGCACCTCCTCTTCTTCCTTTCGCGGCGGACCCACCCAGTACCGATCCTACGGCCAAGGAAATCAACGATACTCCTCCCAGTCACAGCAGTCCTATCGGCAACAGTCTTTAAAATCTTACAGAGGAAAACCCTCCTACAGGGGATCCGCTTCTAAAAAACAATGACTTGCCTTCCCCGCTCAAGGGTGGAGGTCGAATTTCCCTTTTCCACTCCAAATGGTCTTCAATCATCTCGGACTGTTGGGTGCTGGGCATTGTTTTAAAAGGCCATACCTTGGAGTTTGTCAAGTCCCCTCCAAACACTCCTCCAACTGGTTCTCCCCCGGCTCACCTCAAAGAGCTCTTTCAGCAGATTCGGCTCATGATTCAGAAGGGTGCCATCGAAGTGGTTCCCAAGTCTCAACAAGCACTGGCGTTGCCAATAGGTTTCGCATTTAGAAAGTTGGAGCTATTGGTTTTGTAAATGACATTTTATATTTATATATCGTTATTGGCATTGTCCATAACAATATATAAATATAAAATGTCATTTACAAAACCAATAGCTCCAACTTTCCAAATGCGAAACCTATTGGCAACGCCAGTGCTTGTTCTACGCACTTAGTTACCTTAGAGATACTTGTGCTCAAAACATTTAAGAGTCTAATGCTATTGTCTGTGCTTTGGTTAAGTCATCTGCTGCTAAATGTCTGCGTACTAGATCTTACAAGCAGAAATGAGATTCTTTTTATCTTTATTTTCTGTTTTTTTATTATTCTTATTTTCTTTTAATCTTTTGCAAAGGTTTTAATTAACTGAAACAAATTAACACTTCATACCATGCAATGTCCATTTTGTCCAGTCTTAAGTGTTTGGTTAGAGGAGGGAATGTGTTTTTTTCCGGCACAATGACAGAGGGGGATGGCCATAGGGAAGGAGTTAACATCCACATAGTTGAAATTAGCTTCAAAGCATTTCTGATGTACTCTCACTTTAAGAATGGAAGCATCTCACACAGAAACAACATAAAAATGTGAAAAAAGATCTAAACCAGTCCGAGATAATAGGAGAAAAACAATAACGCCACACGCGTGGATCTTTCAAGGTTCATGTGAAAGGGTAAGCAAGCTTTCTTCAAATTGAAATTAGAAATGTGCTTGCCATTACTTCCCAATGTGCTTTGTGTGTCTTCCCTGTGCTATCAATTTCCCTGTAGCTTTGTCCGTGACATCTACTGTGGCAAAGGCGAGGCTTCTTCCTTGCTTCAAAATCTGAGCAGTGATTAACACAGAGTCTCCAATTTTAGCTGCATTCATGTACGTAATTTTCATATCCACACTGAGCCCTCGAATTCCTTTTTCTGTGAACGCAAGCGCTGCGGTTGAAACAACATCTATTAGAGTGGCTGTCATACCACCATGCATCCTTCACGCTGTGCCGGTGTGTGTGCACTTTCGAAAGTGAATTACAGTGACAAGCAACCACTCGAGATAAGATAACACCAGCAAGAATGTAGCCAGGCCTCATTGATGGATGCCAGACGTCGCTCTATAGCTGCCTTCTGCTCGTGGGAGTTAATGCCTGTGTGCGAAAGCGCGATGCGCTTGGAGAGTGTATGCTGGCAAATGGCCGGAGGGAAGCCGGATGGGGGCGGGAGAGCCTGGTGGGGGGGGGTGGGAATGCGAGCGAGGGGAGGAGAAGTGTGGCAGGCGGATTAGGGAGATGGGCGGAGGGAAGCCGGATGGGGGCGGGAGAGCCTGGTGGGGGGGCGGGAATGCGAGCGAGGGGAGGAGAAGTGTGGCAGGCGGATTAGGGAGATGCGCGTGCTTGTGTGGTCACGTGACCCGCTTTTGTGGTCACGTGACTCACATGCACTGTGGAAAAACCGCAGTGGTTTGACGAGTCGATGGAGCACTTGGATTTTTGCCTATTACATTCACAAGCGAATGATAATAGGCGAAACCTAAAAATGGATGGGATTTTATTCCCGGTTCTTCCTCGTCCTCAAAAAGTCCGCCGACTGGCGTCCAATCCTCGATCTGAGAGCCCTGAACAAGTATCTGAAGAGTCAATCCTTCCGCATGCTCACGCTCGCGGAAGTTCTCCGCTTTCTCCTGAAAGACGACTTCATGACCACCATCGATCTTCAGGACGCGTATTTCCATGTGCCACTACTTCCAAGACACCGGAAGTACTTGCGCTTTCAAGTGGGACACAGAGACTTTCAGTTCAAGGTCCTGCCTTTCGGCCTTCGCTCCGCCCCTCGCGTCTTCACGAGGGTCCTGGTTCCAGTGGTGGCGTACCTATGGTTGAAGGGAATTAAAATCTTTCCCTACCTGGACGACTGTCTCAAAGTCGCACTCCGGCATCAGGCGTCCTTGGACACCCGGTTCTGTCAGGATCTGTTCCACTCTCTTGGTTTATCCATCAACACCGAGAAGTCTCAGGTCGAGCCGGCTCTTTGCAGGACTTTTCTGAATACTTCACTGGCGAAAGCGTTCGTGTCCGACGAGCGTCAGTTACGGATACTGCAGATGGTGGCTCTCCTCCGCTCAAAAGGGTCTGTCCTTTCAGGGAATGGCGTCCTCCTGCATCTCCCTGATCCCAAATTGCAGACTCCAGAGTAGTCCCATTCAGGAAGAATTGGGCAAGCAGTGGCGTCAGGTCACCTGCTCTTTCAGCAATATGGTTCAAATGACCAGTCTGATGCGGTCCTCTCTCCAATGGTGGGCTCAGCCGTCAAACATAGCTGCCGATACTTCCTTCCTCACCATCGCTCCGGAACTCGTCCTTACCACGGACGCCTCCCTGGAAGGCTGGGGCACGCATCTTCAGGGACTATCCATAAAGGGCAGGTGGACCCCATACCAACGCTCCTGGCACATCAACAGACTGGAGCTAATGGCCATCTTCCTGGCGCTCAAATCCTTCCATCTCCTACTCCAGGGAGAAGCAGTGCTCATTCAGACCGACAACACCCCCGGTATGCACTATGTCAACAAGCAGGGCGGCACCAAGTCACTGCTCCTCTCTCAACTGGCACAGAGTATCTGGGACTGGGCACTTCGTCACCAGATCACCCTAACAGCGGTTCACCTACCAGGCATCTCCAACATCCTGGCGGATTCCCTCAGCAGGTCCGCATCCTCGACCCACGAGTGGGAGTTGCATAAGCCGACTCTGGATTTCATCTTTCGGCTGTGGGGTCGCCTGACCATGGTTCTCTTTGCGAGTCCTGTGAACCGGAAATGCCCGTCCTATGCAAGTTGGCTTCCCCATCAAGGGTCGTCCGGAAATGCCCTTTTGATGGAATGGTGCAATCTATTCGCCTACGCTTTTCCGCCGATTCCGCTGGTTCCTCGAGTGTTGTGGAAAATGCGGAGACAGCCGTGCCACATTCTCCTGATCGCTCCCAGATGGCCTCGACAAGCATGGTTCTTGGAGCTGCTGCTTTTCTCACAGTGCGAACCCATACTCCTTCATCCTCGAGAGTATCTCCTCACGATGGACGAGGGTCAGATCTGTCATTCGGACCCCTCCTCTCTCAAATTATCAGCCTGGAACCTGAGCAACTTGAATTTGCTCATTTGAATATTTCGCCAGCGTGTAGGGACGTTCTCCCCAACGCGAGGGCTCCGTCTACGATAAAGACCTACAAGCTAAAGTGCAAAAGGTTCTGTCACTGGTGTGCAGCTTCTAATATCAATCCCACTCCTGCACAGCTTCTGCCGTTCTTTCTACAGCTTGCTCAATCAGGACTTTCCCACTTCACTTTGAAAGTTTTCCTGGCGGCAATATCTCGTTTTCAGCAGGATGGGACTTCCTCTCTCTGCTCTTCAAGAATCATTCAACAGTTTTTCAAATTACTTTTCAGGAAGTTCCCGCCCATTCGGCGTCCTCCTCCTTCCTGCCATCTCAATGTCGTTTTGGCACAATTGATGAAGGCGCCTTTCGAGCCTATCCACAAAGCGAATTTAACATTTTTTACTTGGAAGGTGGCTCTTCTAATTGCTTTGACCTCTTCACGTCGCGTGAGTGATATTCAAGCCTTCACCGTTAAACCTCCTTTCCTTCAATTCAAATCGGACTATGTTCTGCTTCGCACCAATTCGATTTTCATGCCTAAAGTACCAACTGGTTTTCACCTAAACGAGCCAGTGTTGTTAAAAAATGTCTTCGCAAATCCTCAAACTCCAGCGGAGCAACGTTTACATTCACTGGACGTTAAAAGATGCCTTAAATTTTATATCGACAGAACGGCGCCCTTTCGTAGATCTGACCAACTGTTCGTTGCTTACGGACGCATGCGCAGAGGGCGTTCTGTTACCAAGCCAACTATTGCACGTTGGATTTCTTCAGCAATTTCCTTCTGCCACCAGAAGGCAGGCAAGCCTCTTCAATCTTCATTGAGAGCTCATTCCACCAGGGCGATGTCATCCTATACTGCCCTGTTTGCTGGGGTGCCAATTCACCAGATATGTCGAGCAGCTACGTGGTCCAGCAGGCACACTTTCACAAAGCACTACTGCCTTGAGACGATCAACGAGGCTGATATGGCAGTGGGCCAAGCGGTGCTTTGCAACCTTTTTAAATAAGGTGAGCCTCTATTCTTCCCTCCGCCTCTTGGTGGTATATGATTAGTTATTACCTGCCTTGGCTACATTATGTCATTGCGTATTTCTTCATGCCAATGCACTGCTGTTTTGGTCCTGCAGCCAGTTATTATTGCTTACTATTCTATTCAAGCATGTGAATCTATGAAAGACACCCTAATACTGGTGAAGAACAATTGTTACTTACCTGTAAACAGGTGGTTCTCCAGTTTTGGTGTCTTACATAGATTCACATGCGACCCACCCACCTCCCCTCAGAGGCTCGCTTCTCCTCCTAGACTCTTTTGTCACTCCTGTGCTGCGAAAAGGGCCTAAGCCTCTGAGAAGATGGTTCTAGAGGGGTGCTTGTGCCTGATTGGCTGTAGTTTGGACTAACATAATGACATGGATAGGTTATATAGGCGCCTTTCTTTTCTCCTATGTATTCCTATGTGTTAATGCTAACCTGGTACTTATAAGTATTTCTGGTTTTGAAATTTGTGTGATATGTTTTTATATACATATTTTATTGGGATTTATTGCTATTTTATTTACCATGGGGCTCCCACTTCGACGACGGGGAATATTCAAGCATGTGAATCTATGAAAGACACCAATACTGGAGAACCACCTGTTTACAGGTAAGTAACAATTGTTCTTCTATACTATTTCTGCCCTAACTCCTCTCAAAATAAAATATCATACCATTAGTGTGGGCTAACTGAACCCTTCCAGCTGATAAGTGGATGTCAATTCCTACTGTCATCAAATAAATAAATGAACGAACATGTTGTAGAGAAGAGCCCGAGTAATTTATTCTTTTGATGAATAAATTCTTGTCATCATTTTTAACTTGATCAAATATGTTCCGATTAGACCAAAACCCTAAATGAAACACCGATAACTATTAGATGTTGCAACCCTTTGTCTGTGCAATATAATAGAACCTATTGTCTGCTTCCAGGAGAAGTGGCAGAGGACTTGAACCCACCTTGTGACTATCCCTGAACCCACTCCTGCATTCTACACACGTGCCTTAATGTAGCACCGACCCTGGCCAATAGTTAACAATCAGTGATATAGGGGCACATTGCAGGAATCTTTTGGCTAACTAAGGGGGCATGGCTGAGGGTGACTCAACAGCTATCATCAGGGTGTTGTAGAGAAATCATTCAGAATCAGTAGTACCCAAATCCTTATCCACATTGAGCTCAGCTGGCTTAGGAAGACTCACTTATAGTAATTAGCAGTGGTCAAGGGCAACAGGTATGCCCAGAGGTCCAATAGAAGCAGGTTGAGGCTACTGTCATTTCCAGTTCAGGAGGACTCAACACCAGTGCAGCATGGAAAGAAATCATTTGTAATGTCTTTGCAAGAAAATAAATCACAGATGTTAACCCGTCAAACATCTCTTTACGTAAACGGTCCTAGGTTTATGCTGTGACAAGGGATTTATCTAAGGGGAGTAGGCAGGGTGGCATGGACCACTCCTAAAGAAGACAGGGCTAATAAGATAGCCCACTGATATTAGATTGCAGGAAAGTGCCCCTTTTTGCATGGTTGCCCCCCACTTTTTTGCCTGATGTTGATGCGGTTTGACTAAGTGTGCCCTGGGTTCCTGCCAACCAGGTACATAGAGCCTATGTTCTTTCCTTAAAACTGTACCGTTGCAAACCCAATTGGCAACTCTCTGGCCACATGTAATTCCCTTGTAAAAGGTACCATGGGTACCAAGGGCACTGTGACCAGTGACTGTTTGTGGTATGAATGCGGTATGCCTGATAGATCAGATGCAATGACTCTCTTGGTGTTCTGACACAGTTGTCTTTTCCCATTTATTGATTGTATGGTATTTATCACCCCGATTTAATCTCAATATGTCTAGTTTGGTTGCTTTGATATGAATAAAAATAAGAAATAAGAAACACAAGTTTTATTTAGGTCTTAGGATGTAATTCAATGTATACCATTTGTAACTTTTTTGTATTTGTATTAAATGTTACCTTTGTGAGCGGAACTCTTTCTAGGCGCATGTCTGTGACTCGTTGGCGCAACCATAGAGACAAATTTTTCTCCGTTATTTAAAGCATTTTTGCAGACAGGATAACTCTTTCTTGCTAGTAACATAAAATAACATAAGGCACAGGCCATTGAATTGGCTAGTGACACCTATTACGTAAGCTCTAACAGTTGATTTTATCTGGTTTAAAAGATTTCTTTGATTTAATGTGCTGTATAAATGGTCACTGAAAACCTGCCTTGTGCTAGAAAATGTAATGACAATGGTGAACTATGTGAGTGGTGTGAGATGTCAAAAATGCAAGAGAGTTGACTGGGGTGTGGAAAGGGTAAAGAAAAGGTTTTTCTTATGGTCTAAATTTTATCCCATCAGCATTAAGCAGCAAAACTTGGAACAGCGTCAGGCTGATGTGGAATACGAGCTTCGATGCCTCCTCAACAAACCTGGTGAGTGAATATGTCAGAGTGATGTATTCTGTGGAGATGCTCTCTGTGGAGAGACAGAAGTGGATGTGTTAGGTGTTCTTTGGGGAAAGAGGTGAGCTATGTTATATGCTGCATTGCAGAAAGGCCTACGCGGAGGTTAACTGTGACCCACAGTGGGAATCGGGAGTCACAGAAAAAGTTGTGCATATGGAAAAACTCGGGTGTGCAGCTTAAAAAAAAATATTGGATGTGCCTTACAATTAACGCTCATGGGTGTTTTGGAATTCTGCGCTATTAAAAAATGGAGAGGAAAAAATGGGTCAACAGTGAATTCACTGTAAAGATGAAAATTGGGCAAGCGGATTCACTAAAAACTGTTATTCAAATAAAGATTGAGTTGAGGTTTACCTTTTACTGTCACCATTGCCTCTTTCGGGCAATGGTGATACCCATACTTTGGATACTCCTGCCATCTAGTGTTGGATCTGGATGTTTGCAAGTTGTCTTTCTACATAGAAGTATTTTCTAGTCACGAAGTAAGGTGTCTTCCTATTGCTTATACTGCGCATGGGCATCGACTCCATTGTTAAATTGTTTTATTTCTGCCATCCGGTTTGTATGTGTATTGCGGCGCTCCGGTTCAAGACCATTTTTCTGGTTACCTTTGGTGCTCAAATCACTCTACCCTTGTTGGTATTGTTTCAAACGTGTTTCACCATCCCTTGCGTGTCGAAAATCAGAAAACTTTCCATAGTCAGGTCGGAATACTCCAACTGCAGTCTTTGGGCCTAGTCTGCCAACGTATCTTTCCAAATCAGCTGATGGAATGGACTACATTTCAATTCTGCCTTCTGTGCCACTCGAAGCCTCAGCGCACCGACCTTCACAAAGTCTGCAATCTGTGCCTCTCCCAGGAGGACAGAGAAGAAGATTGTGACGCCTGTCAGTCGTTTCGATCCAAGAATAACTTGCGGGACCACCGAGCTCACTGGAAAGAGATGCAGAGGCAGAGCACTGAAGACACTCCTGATATCAAGATACCGAACAGGAAGATGTGGAAGTGTCGGCAGCTGAAGTCTCTCCAAGACTCTGATTCAGAACTCTAGATCAAACTTGAGTCCCATAATGTTCCAGCTGGTCAACGCTACGCGAGTACCCAAACCTCTTTGCCCACACAAAAACCTGCTTTCACCAAACAAAAAGCTTCGGGCCACCACTGGCCATGGTAGGCCCCGAGATTCTGCTTCCAACGCCCCACCCTCCGGCTCGGCACCGAAAGCACAACTAAAGCCTTCCAGCTCTGGTGCGAGCCGAGACTCCACCTCCGCTGTGAAAACTTCAGTTCTAAAGGACAAAAAAGAGAAGCCTGATTTGGCTTAAAAAATGTTGTCATCAAAACATAAACCTGTTCATCCAACGCTTCCAGAACTAATTCTGGAAACAATGCAGGAGAAACGGGATCCAAAACAAAAAAAACATAATAATCATCAAGAGACTTGGCGAATCATAGTAAAATCTGAGTTACCACCACGCTCCAAAAGGAAGATTTCTTTTCTAGAGAACACTGGATATAACATGCCTTAAAAAAAGACATTGCTACCAGTCCCTTCCACTGTATTCCTCATTCACCACCACTACCATCTTTACCTGTATCATTAATACCTTATTCACCAGGAAATCCTTTGAACATTACACCTCAGTGTTCTCCTCAAGCAGACCCTGATGCAGATGGGGACGGGGGGCACCTATGAAGCACCACCAGACCCCCATGACATGCCTACAATGTAGACCCTCCAGGAGAGACCGATCCTTATCTCTATCCTGCAACAACTTCACCTCCTGATGACAGCACCTCATATCAGGCGTTTATACCCAGAGCAGCTGCGTATTATGGGGTCACATTACATAAAGCAGCCTTAGAAGAAGACTTCCTATTTGAAACATTAGGGGCTACACATAAAACATCACAGTTTCCCAATGTTAAAAGGCATGATGCATCATGCAAAGGATATTTTTAAGGACCCTGCATGAGTACACATTATAACACATAGGGTTGACAAAAAATAGAAAACCACCCCTACTATCTGAGCTCATTTTTATAAGAGGTCAGCTTACACCACATTCTTTTATACTGTCTAATGCTTGTAAAAGACCACATTTACAAACATCAGCTGATGCATCACCACTAAACAAAGAATCTAAATTAATAGATCAGCCAATTGCTGGCGTATAGCTAACACACAGGGTTTGCTTGCAAGGTATGATAGAGCCCACTGGGACAAAATGGAAGAATTAATCCAATACCTCCCAGAGGAACACAAGACAAAAGAACAAGAATGAGTCCAGGAGGGAAAATTAATCTCCAACTCCTCTATCAGGTGTGCACTAGGTGCTGCTGACACTGCAGTCAGAGGAGTCCACACCAGTATTCTCCTCCAAAGTCACACATGGCTGTGTATCTCTGATTTTAAACCAGATGTCCAACAAACAATTGTAACTGCTCCTTTTGATAAAGAACATCTTTTCGCACCACAAGTGGATGAAACACTAGAGAAGCTGAAAAGGGATACAGAAGTGGCTAAAGCAATAGGGCCACTTCAGACATTCTCTAATAGAGGTTTCTTTTGTCGTTCATTCTAAAAGGGAGGTTCAAAAACTATATACACAGATGTGTCCACATCTTCATACAGGCCCCAAACGCAATCCTTTAACTCTAGAGGATTTTTAGAGGTGGATATAGAGGCAACAACTCTAAAGGTAAAGGTACACCAACCTGTACTTCCCCATCACTCATCAAGCAGTGACTCCAAAACCATTCCCCGACTACCTTACACCTGTCTGGGACGACTACAAAAGTTTCTTCCCACTTGGCAATCAATAATATCAGACAAGTGGATGTTGGACATTATCCAGTATGTTTATTGCCTGGAGCTCACCAGCAATCCTCCCAATAGCCCACCTCGTTGTCTCTGGAGCACAAGCAATTGCTCCAACAAGAAGTACATGTTCAGCGTTTATTCACTTTACTTCCTAATACCCAAAAGGGGCGGTTCTCAATGGCCAATTTTAGATCTCGGGCCTTTAAACCTTTACATACTATCAGAACACTTCCATATGGTCACACTTCAACAAGTGCTTCCACTACTGCAACAAGGTGACTTTATGTGAACACTAGACTTAAAGGATGCATATTTTCACATCCCTAGTCACTGCAGATATCTCACACTTGTGATATCAGGAAAGCATTATCAATTCAAAGTGCTCCCATTTGGAACTACTGCTGCACCCAGAGTATTCACCAAATGCTTAGCAGTGGTAGCAGCTCATCTAAGGAGACAACAGATTCATGTCTTCCCATATCTCGACGATTGGCTTATCAAAGCCAACACATACCACCAGTGTCTACAACACACTCAAACTACCGTAAATCTTCTACATCAGTAGGGATTAAGAGTCAATCGCAAAAATTCCATCTTCATCCTTCAAAGCTGCAACCTTATCTAGGAGTAATGCTCAACAGTGAAAGATGGCCAATCAGTATCTACCAGTCAGAACTTTCATGCAGCTACTGGGAATGATGGCATCATGCTTTGCCATAGTACCTCATGCAGGATTAAACAAGCATCCTCTACAGGAATGCTTAACACATCAATCACAGAGTCAACTACAAGATCTAGTGTTGGTAGACAGCCGTACCCATTGATCACTGCAGTGGTGGAACACACAACACTTATCAAAAGGGTGGTCCTGTGTCAAACCTGTTCCACAGATTGAGCCAACATCGGATGCATCCCTTACAAGGTGGGATGCTCACTTACAACTTTTAACAGTTCAGGGACAGCAAATATCAGAATCTCCATATCAACTACTTAGCACCTAAAGCTGAAAGCATTTCTACCTCACCTTACATGCAAGGTTGTCCTAGTCCGTACGGACAATATGACAGCCATGTACTATGTAGAAAAACAGGGGAGGGGGACACACTCTTTACAGCTATAATGCCTCTCTCAGACCATTTGGTGTTGGGCAATACACCACAGAAAGCAACTGTAGCAGAGAACATTCCAGAGACAGGCAATGACTTTGCTGACCTCCTCAGTAGGATACAGCAACAAGTCTATGAGTGGGAACTCCTTCTTCAAGTCCTCGTCCCATACTTCCACAGCTAGGGCTTTTCAAAAATAGAGCTCTCTGCGACAGTAGAGTACAAAAAATGCCAAAACTTCACATCCAGGTCCCCACACCCTCTACCCAAAGGTAATGCCCTATCAATGAATTGTAATAAAACAAGGCCGTGGAAAACCACAACCTATGTGTAGCACAGCTGAAGACAATGATGTCTCTACAAAAGTAAACACACTTCAATTACGTAAATCGAAAAATATTTGTATGTAATCTAATGAACAAGAATCGTTTTAAGAAAAAATATACAACCCAATACTGAGTATATGTCACTCTCATGAGTTCCAACAGTATTTATGTAAATCATAAGCGTTATTCATTGGTTTGACATCAGCCAACAAGAAACAATGTGTTGCCTATTTACAAAAGCAAAAACAAAACATCAATCCCAATGCATTTCGGGTTCATACTAAACCCTTCATCAGGGGATATATGATAATCAGCGTTTGTATCTTGATGTCCTCCATCCAGAGCTACAACAAAAGTCAAAATGAATATTCAATGAGCAACTTGTTAAATGTCATGACAAAAAGTGTTAATAGGATTTGCACTTGGGGGAATTCAAGGGTGTGCTACGTAGATAGAAACCAGAGAGAGCATTGGTTGAAACTAGTGTGCTTTGAGAATTATTTTTAAGCAAGGCTAAAATACCTTTGCACTAAGGAATAGGAGGGAATGTTTTTTCACTGTTTGGGCCCAATAATTAAGTGTATTGTGGCTAGTATTTATATTTTTATCTCGGTTAACAAGAGGCTCAGTTCTCAGATCAACAAAGGGGTCTTATAGTAAAGTATTTTGGAGATTTTCCTGCTCCAGGATTTAATGGGGAATCCATGGCTTCTTTTGTATTCTCATGTAAAAATCTTAAATCCAGTTATTGGAAGAACAAGATTCCTTTAGCGCCCACTGGATAGGGTTTAAGCGAGCCACTTTGTCAGGTTCAGTGACCGCCTTAGCGCACACTTGTGAGTGACATGGGCTAGAGATGATTCTTTGGGCACTAAGACAGAGAGATTGTTACAGTAGCCTACTTTTATGATTGTGGTGCCACAGACTATTGTAATAATATGGCCATTGGAAATAAATGGTAGGATTCTTTTAAATTGATAGAGGTATTTGGGTCTGGTTACACGGACCTTACAGAGAGGATTTGATAACAAAAATGGCACTGGGTGTTCGATTTTTTTTAAGGATGGTCATTTGATTTTCTGCAATGGCCCAGTGTTGTAACATGGAGATCATTTCCTCGGGTTAGGTTCAGTGGCCGAATTGAAGGATCACAGTTTTTAGACTTTTGAGACTCTACCAAGTATTATAGATCCAGCTCTTGATGTTGCTGAAAGTGTCACAGAGTTGGGTGGAACCTATGGAGAGAAGTTGTCACTGATACAGCATCAGAGTTAGGTGCCATCAATGTAGCAATGAAAGTAGAAGGAATTCTGCAAGATGTTTGGCAGCATCCTACATCAATATCCGCTGGCCATAGATTAGTTGAACAGCATGGAGTAAGGCAAGCCAAACAATTTTCCGCAAAGAAGGGAAACAGACAGGGGGTCTCTTCAAACCTCTTATGGGCTTAGTTAAAAAAAAGTGGACTAGTGTGAAAGCAGCTCATACATTAGGGTTCTACATAGGGTAAATTTAAATGTAGGGAATCCCCTCTTTGTTGTGTAAGGTCAGAGACAACCGTTTTAAAATTAGTTCTTTAACTTCAATCTGGACCATAAAAGTTGCAAGGCAATTATTAGAAAAGCATTAAAGCAGGCAATTTTTAGAAATGTGCACAAATTGAAAATGCCTAACATTTTACTAACAGCCACCAAGTGTCTATATTTGGTATCTTGATGATCTGCTAGAAATGTAAGCCTATGAATCCCCCTCGTACCTCTCCTGATATTAGCGACGGTGAGCCTACCAGTCATTAAATTAATATTCAGAGTTTATTGGGACTGCATTTCAGCCGAACAGCATATTGTCAATCAGAACACAAGGAAAGGGGTGAGAGATATCCCCTCCTCCTTCTGATTTCCCTCACAAGTAACTTAGCACACACAAAAAGGGGGAAAGTAGGCAATCTTCCTCTCAAACTCTGAGAATACAGACACGCCGCACTCAGCGTGAATGTACTCTTCATGGCAGTCCCATGGAATGGAGGTAGATTGTATTGTTAAATTCCAGTGAGCAAGTGCCCTCTTTCTGCATGGTTGTCCCCACTTTCTGCAGAATTACTGATATGCTTTGACTGAGTGTGCCCTGGGCTCCTGCTAATCAGGTACCCAGGGCCTATGTTCTTTCCCTTAAACTGCATTGAAGCCTAAACCCAATAGGCATCTCTGGCCACAGGTCAGCCCCTGGTAAATGGTACCACAGGTACCCAGGGCACTGTGATTAGAGAAGGCCTCTAAGAGCTGCAGCACTTATTGTACCACCTTAGAAGTCCAGTACCTTCACACTCACACACTGCCTTTGCAGGCTGCGTGTTTTGGTGCAGAACAAAGTGAAGAGTCAACATGGCACACATCCCTGTGTGCCATGACTACAACCCACTGCCCTGGCATAGATCAGTCACCCCTCTAGCTGGGTGCACTCTACCAGTGGTGAGGGTACAGGTGCACGAGCCCTGTACCCCTACAGTGTCTTAAGTCCATTCTTAGACATTGTAAGTGCAGTGCTGCCATTAAGAAGATATGGTGCTGGGAGTTTGTCATTACGAACTCCACAGCACCATAATGGCTACACTGAAAACTAAGAAGTTTGGTATCAAACTTCTTAACACATTAAACCCACACTGATGCCAGTGTGGAATCTAATGAAAAATGCACACAGAGCATCTTAGAGATGCCCCCTGAAAACTAACCTACCACTAGTATCCAGGCTGAGTGGATGCTTTCAGCTGCCACCACCAGACATGTTTCTGGACCACTGGGTCGAGAGCCTGCTGCTCTCGGGGGCCTGAAACAATGCACATCATGGGACAAGGTGACAAGCCTCCTCTCCCAGGATGGGCAGAGTCCACGAAGGGGAAGCTTCAAAGGCTTGCCGCCTTTGTGAGCTTCCCCAGGCCACTTGCTGCTTTCCGCAACTGGTCCTCACTGGTTCTGACCCCCACGCTGGGAGGGAGAAACGGCGGGAAAAACAAGTGAGGAAGAGAGATGTGCCAACCGCTGCCAAATCCACCCCTCAGGTGGGAGAGGCAAGGTGGAGCACAACTCTGTCCCTGCCATCTTGCAGATGGGGGACTCAGCCAAACAGAGAAAGGCGTATGCCCCCGTCCCATGGGAGGTTGGTATAATAGGGAGTGTACCGACCCCAGGTAAGAGACCCATTGGTCCCAACCTTTAACCTACTTGTAATGCCCCTAAATCTAGTATTTAGTGGCACCCCTGAACCTGAACCTTGCTTCCTCAGACTAGAAAAATCTACAAGAAAAGAAGGAGAAGGACCGAATAGCTGTGCTCAAGCTAAAAAGAGGAAGACGCCCACTGACTTGGCCCCAGCCCTACCGGCCTGATTCCACCTCTAACCTGCTCCTGCGAGATCCCCGGGTGTCCTTCAGCCAGCAACCTCGAAAACCCCAGAGGACCTGCCTACCTTCAACCACAAAGACTGTCTCCTGTGTACACAGGATTTGTGCATCTCCAACCTCTGGCTCCGGCCAGTCACAGCAAATCCACACTACTCTGCACCCGCCGTCCACAGCCCGAGCTCAAGTGGGAAAACACCACAAGGAGGTCTCCCCGGCGATCCTGACCTGAGATCCGCCAACCCCTGATCTGCCTCAAGCCTCCAGCTGATGCCTGCAGCCTAAATCCGGAAGGTCCCCCCAACCGCAACCAGGAGCTGGTAAAAAGATCCGACCCTAAAAGGCAGCCCTGCACCAGACGCCCTATGGCCTTGGGTGGCCAAACCGACAGTGCCTAACCAACCCCCAACATCCAAACGTACCTCTCGAAGTAGTGATCGCACCAGAAGACCTTCGTCCCGAGCTTGCAGTGCCTTTGCAAACCAGAGGTTCCCCATTGCAAACAACAGGGCGCCTGACGTCGAAACAGCACCCTGCACCCGGCCGCCCTAGTGCCGCTGAGGGTGCACCTTAGGTTCTACTTTGTTTCCCCATTTGTCCTGAGCTAAAGTCCAGGAGCTTTGCGCCCACCACCAAATGGCCTGCTCGTGAGCAGCCACCAACCGGAGGCTCCTATCCCCTATTGGATACCGTTGGGCCTCAGCACTCTGCACCCGGCCGCCCTAGTGCCGCTGAGGGTGTAACAAGAGTGCATCCCTGACCCTGGGGGGACCCTGAGTCTACCCGCGGAACCTCAACTCCCACTACTGAATACTTACCTTAAATCCGATAACACTATTTTCCTCCGCAGGATAACAGTGACTGTTTTTCTTGGAAAAGTTTTCAAGTGTGGAATTTGACAACCTAAAGAAATTCTTTAAAATTGTACTATTTAACAAAATTGCTTTTACTTATCTGTTTACAAGAAATGTCCCAGTGTAGTATCCAGGTATACTACACTGTAAGGAAAGTAATCTAAAAAGTAACTTACCTGGCATTTAATTGAAAAGCCCATTCAAGTTTATGTACTGTATTTACAAAGCATTGCGTTTCTCTGGAACAATACTGTAAGTCAAAACAAAGTGCATGTACCATTACAAGCCAAACTTTATTACAACTGTATATTTACTGCAAAGTATTTATCACTTACCTGTGCCAGGCTTACTTGGTTCTAGGAAATAAAATAACAAAAAGAATATTTTTATATTAAAACAATTGTTCTGAAGTTCAGTCTTTGAGTGTGTGAAATCATTTGCTGGTTGAGTGTGTGCAACAAATGCTTAACACTGTCCTCTGATACTGCCTTACTGCTCGACCACCTTTTCAGAGTTAGCCATCTTTGTATTGGCAAACTTAGGGATTCTGGGACAGGGTTATGCCCACTTCCCACAGGAAGTTGTCATATATAGGGGGTAGAGACCTCAGGGGTAAGTAGCCCATTGGCTACTACCCTTCACTCCCCTTAACGCCCCTTAATGGAGTATTTAGGGGACCCTGTGACGCCACATCTTTAGATTTCGATGGAGGTGCTTTGCAGCTTTGGTGCTACAGCGAGAACTGCCAGTGCGGGGGTAACAGGATGCGAAGGTGAGGCCTGTCACTGCAGGCTGAGCCCCCTGGAGACCTGCTGCGTCAGGGAAGGTGCTTCCCCCGTCTACTTGTGCAGCGGGTGGCGGGGATTCTTCATCGCTTAGGCCTATGAGAGGCGAAGTGCATCGGGCCTGTTAAGGTGGCCTACCCTGGAGCGCGGTGTGGCAGCTCACCATTATATTCTGCGATTGACTGCAAAACACAATTTTTAGAGTCTAGGAACATGCGGCGAGAAGCACAAGAAATAGAGAAAACTACTGTGAGGGCTCACTATATTGTTGTATCCACCATGTCCATCCAGCCTTATTTAAGGGTAGTGAACAGGCCGTATCATCGGTGGCTTCTCACCAAATTCCGTTTCAACCAGATGCACCTTCTTCTGGGAGAATACCAGAAATGGAATAAACCAAGGGATAACATCCCATGTAAATGTGATTCCTTTTCCGACCAAGACCTGACCCATTTTGTATTTTTCTGTCCCTTTTTTGCGGAGGGGAGAAAAAAATACATACTACCACTGATGAGAAACAGGGGATTTATGCAAGTGAAACCCGCATTGCTGTTTTTACAAATTATGGAGACCCCTATTGTGATGTATGGGGTCGCAAGTTTTTTGGTGGCAGCCATGAGAGCTAAACGTCTCAGATCAATGAATTCCTTAAATATTGATTGAATCACGTAAATATAGGTGTAGTATATTACACAACCTATGTCTGTAGATTTGTATAAATAACTTGCACCATATAGTTTTTAAATGTTTTCTGAAATTGCCAATGAATGAATTACTTATAGAATATAAATGTGATGTTGTATCAAGGGGTTTGATTTACTTTAAAAAATAAAAGTAAATAGTAAAAAGGAAAATGTAAAAGTAACACCTGACCCCGATTTTCCCTTCATAATTGTTCTTTTTAATGTCTTTTAAATACTTTTATATGTATACCACATCCCTGAACCGTATTGTTGAAATATGAATGAAATGCCATCCCCATCTTTATATTTCTTTATATGTCTTCTCATGCCTTATATGCCTTATATGTGCTTATATGTGTTTATGTGTGTTTGTAGTTTACTTTTATGATTTTAACTAATCGAATAAAGTATTTTTGACTCTGACTCTGACTCTGACTGCCTAACAACCGCGTGTGCCATCCTGTGGTAGAACTCTGGCCCCTGACTGCGGGCGGTGCGGCTGGTGACTAGTGGGCCTGGCGTTGGCATTCCGGCTCGCAGAGGTATTGGTACAAGTAGCGCACGTGTGCCTGAGTCTGTTGCCCTGGAGGTGGTGTGCCCCGGCGGGGGTGCTGTGTTGCTGCTGCTCGTGGCTGTGGCTACCCGTGGCTGCGGCTACCCGTGGCTGCATCGTCACGTTACTGATGCCCATCTCAGGGCCGCTGGCTGGGGGCAGGATTTACTTCATACAACAGGGGTTCAAGTCATCCTTCCTGCGGAGTGACTACTTACTTCTTTTGTGGCTCTGAGTGTACATAGCTGGTGTGACGGGTACTGGTCACAATGGGCAAAACGGACAAGGCTCAATCTCGCCTAACGATCGAGATGCGTAAACCTGGGAGGTCTCAAAAAAGGCAGAACTCAGACTCCGAGTTAGATCCCTCGACTGCAGCCACCCATGCGCTTGAGACAACGCTACTGGCAATGCAGCACAGTCTCCAGTCGATAGATGGCAAGATTGACACACTAAATCTGCGTATGGACCACATGTCTGCGAAACTTGACAAACAGGGCACCAGGCTGGGAGAGGTGGAGAAGCCTGTCTCTGCGACTGAGGATGACCTTCAAAGTGTATCCACTAAAGCTCTGAACATGGAATAAGTCTTGGCGGTCATTCAGGCAAAGAATGAGGACTGGGAGGCCAGATCGAGGCGGAGCAATCTGAGAATAACTGGCCTGCCAGAATCGACCAACAATGGGTAGCTGCAGATTTATGTTGAGGTGATGCTTAAAGAAATTTTTGGGTCTGAAAATCTGTCAGCCATGTTGATTGTGGAACGTGCACACCGGTCGGTGCTTTTTCGGTCCCTGGGGCCCCCGCCGCGCCCGATCATCACGTGGTTGCTCAATTATAGAGAATAGGACTCGATCCTCCGCATGGCACGTGAAAAAGGTTCAATTAATTATCAGGTGAATGAGCTGGCCTTTTATCCGGACTTCACGATTGCTGTCCAAGCAGTGAGGAGCGAATTCACACCAGTCAAAAAGCTGCTGATGGCGGAAATCATCCTGTACGCTATGCTCTACCCGGCCCACCTGGGAATCTGATCAGAAGGGACTGCCAAGATTTACAATAACCCCAAGGCCATGGAACATGCTAAATCTATGAAAAAACAGCGCTGTGATACTGCTAGCGAGCCTGACGTAGAGGAGCAGTGACTACTTATCTGGGACTGCATATCACAGATAGGCTATTATAGGATTGCTGCTGCCATTTGAATGCACTGATGGTTATGGTTTGTAGGGAATTGCTCACTGGAGGAGGATAATACCACTAAAAGTATCCTATTCTGGCATTCCAGCGCCTGGGACATATATCCTGGCAGTTGCCTGAGTATGTCACTTGGGCTCTGGACTCTAGTTGGACTGTCACGTTAATACAATGGACATGTTCGGCCACCTCCCTGCTCAGTCGGAGGCTGATTGTACTCAAGTGTTTCCCAATGGGTGTACTCCACTTCTTTTACAGGGTGATGTTTTTTTTTTGGGGGGGGGGGGGGGGGCTTGTTCATTCTTCGATGGGATGTCTTTAGCAAGATTGGGTGCTGAAGTGGGTGGTGGGGCTGGAAGGGTGGGGCAATATGTTACAGGTGCAGTGCAATAGCAATGCAGTACATTATCAAACACGTGTGATCTCCCTAGTAGGTCTTCAATGTGGGATCTTGCAAATTATGATTTGAAAATGCATGTCTGGGTGATACTGTTAAATTAATAACATGGAATGTATGCGGTCTCAACAGCCCCAAAAAGATCTGCTATGTGTTAGCTTTCCCTGATAGGAATGATATCCAGGTCGCGTTTCTGCAGGAGACGCATCTCACCAAGTATTCAGAACTTAATGTGGGGGCTCGCTGGGCTGCGGTGCGAGTGGCAGCATCGTATTCACCGTACTCTAGGGGAGTGCTAGTGTTCGTCAATAGGGGTACACCGTTGACTCTGCTTAAGACTCAGGCGCATGAGCTGGGTCTGGTGCTTCTGACCCGGTGTTCTGGGCCACAATTGGTGACACTATTACAATTTTTTTCCTTGAAAATGAAGGTTAGGTTCATGGGGCATGCACTCTTTGGAAGGCTTTCAGGGTCACCCTTAGGGGAGAATGCATTGGGGCGCAGGCAGGTGTATTAAAAGCACTTAGGGAATAGGCTACAGGGCCTTTGCAATGACATAAGTGTGCTGGAGCGTCGTTACGAACAGAGCCCCTCGTCCATATTCTTAGCTCAAATCAGAGACTTGGTGTTGGAATATAATCAGGTTGCTGAACAGGAGCAACTGTACAGGTCCAGGAGATGAAAGGCGCTTACCTATGGGGAGGAAGGCAGGCCCAGTCGCTCTCTGGCGCATAAATTGGCTCTTCCAAAGGGACAGGAGCACATCATAGAGATGTAAGACAGTGATTCCATATCACAATTCACCACTCCTCAGATTAGCAAGGTGTTTCTTGACTTCTTCTCTGATTTATATGGGAATAGGCCGTCGGCGAGTGATAGTGATATTTCTAGCTATTTTGATAATGTTGCGGTGGGGTGGTTGTCCAACGGTCAGCGGGAATATTTAACACAGCCTTTTATGGTAGAAGATGTCAAAAAAGCTATAATGGCATTGCCATCCTTGAAAGCTTCTGGGTTAAATGGGCTGACTAGCGAGTTTTATAAAACGTGTGTTGAGGCTCTGATGTACTAATACATGCACATATT
The DNA here is from genome assembly GCF_964263255.1 of Lissotriton vulgaris. Classification (NCBI taxonomy): domain Eukaryota; kingdom Metazoa; phylum Chordata; class Amphibia; order Caudata; family Salamandridae; genus Lissotriton; species Lissotriton vulgaris. The sequence continues at coordinate 1,055,145,818 of NC_141685.1, read as the reverse complement.
TGCAGAAGCATACGAAACTGGTGTTCTGCCCCCTTCTCTGAGGGAAGCTCTTATTGTAACACATGTTAAAGCCGGACAAGGAAGCTAATAGGTGTGAGTCGTATATGCCCCTTGTTGCGAATAGGCTTTCGCCCCTGGTCCCCAATTTGATACTTCCAGACCAATGTGGATTGGTGTCCAAGCGATCAACCGTGCATAACTTACATACCATTTTCGTAGTGCTGCATCAATTGGATCCCGAGCGCCCGGCTGTTGTGGTGCTTCTAGATACGGTAAAAGCTTTTGACTCGCTTCAATGGGGGTACATGTTTATGGTCTTGCAGAGAATGGGGATACCGCCGTTTTGCCTGAAGTGGGTGCGCCTTCTGTACACTGGCCCAGTCGCCAGGACTCAGGTTATTGGATGGGTATTGTGTCCAATCACAGTATGCAGGGGCACCAAGCAGGGCTGCCCCTTCTCCCCAATGCTTTTTTTGTTGGCACTAGAGCCCTTGGCGTGCAAGATCCAACAGCTACATGCTAATTACGCTCTGGGATTTCAGCAGCGTCCGTTTGCCATTTCACTGTATGCAGATGATTTGATGCTATACGTCTGGGAGCCGGCCACACATCTGTCACCCATACTACGTGAATATGTCCTATTTGAGAGACACTCAGAGTTGGGCATAAATTGGGCAAAATCCACGGTCTTTCCACTATTTGATTGCACACAAGAAACTGTCTTGGAGTACCCACTTGCCTGGTCTACGGAGCCAGTAAAATATCTGGAGGTCTGGGTGCACAGAGATCCTGATACAGTGCTCGGTAGGAATTATGGGCACGTGATAACTAAAATTACCAATCAAGTTGACCGATGGACGCGTCTCCCGTTGTCCCTGGCAGATAGGATTGCGGTGGTGAAGATGACTATTCTTCCGAAGCTCCTTTTGTAAACATTCCGATAACCTTGAATATGGCACTTTTAAAAATATTGCAGTCCTGTTTGTTGGCCCTTGTGTGGGCTGGTAAGCAGCCAAGATGTGGCTGGAGCACTCTGATATTGCCATTTGAACGGGGGGGGGTTTGAGGCACCCAATCTGCGTCTGTACTATCTGTGTGCACAGGTGCAATTCACACATTACTGACATTTCCCTCAACGTTATCTGCCACACTTAGCTGTGGAGGAGGACATGCCTTTCTAATCCCTTTTACCGCTATGGTTCTACACAATGGAGATGGAGGACCCAGGAGAGAGAGGAACACTGTCAGGGAGTGGAGAGCTTTGGGTGCTCATGCAGGGGGATAGTATTTGTATGCGCATGCCATGCCAATTGCTGCACACCCGGGTATCTTAGCTGCGTAGGAACGCGGAGCAATGAGTGCCTTGCAAAATGCAGGAGTTATTAGGCTTTTGCTGGGCAAGCATATAAGTCAATGCATGGGTTTATATATATACTAGATCGCGCATGGCTGTGAGAACACTTTATGCTGAGTTCCCTCAAGAGCCACAGATGCTGAAAGCATTACAAGTAGTGCTGACGGTAGGGGAGAGCAACTAGACCATACTGCGGCTCCCAGCAGGAAAACAGTCAATTGTGCATCATTGGGGTGGGAAGGGTATGGTCATGTGTATAATCGTGCACAATTGAATGTGTTTTTATATGTCCTTTTTAATGATTATGTAATTAGTTTATTTTTGTGAGCTGGTGTATTGATGTATTTCATGTGTTGGTAAAAACAAGAGAACAAATAAAATAATTTATCAATTGTTCCTGTTGGAATCATAGGTGGTACGCACTTTATTGTTAGTAAGTCAAAGATGAAGGGACTGTGTACCAAATAATTGGATTTAACCTCATAGATGCTATTAAACATTCCTCCCCAGTGCTGCGCTGTCCATTGGAACTAGTGCTGAATGGACGTCCAATGGTCGTGCGCAGCACTGGGGAGGTAGTGCTGCCGTCGGCCAATGCACCGAGGCAGCACTTAAGGGGTTAAGTTGTATGTGTCCTATTGATATTTGTACTGTACTTATTCCTATGCATCACTCTCTGTGTATAGTTAGATATTCATTTGTCCAGATGCTGGAGGAGGATTAGGGCAAACCCTGTTTTTATATATGTTTTGGAATGCTAATAACAGGCCATCCTGTGGGAGGGGGTGTTATCACCCTCTTTCTGAGACGGCTTTGTTTCTGACCTCCTGAAAGCAAAGGCTCTCACCCTTGAGGATCAGACACTCTCCTCTGGTGGCAGGCTGGCAGAAACCAGTCAGCCAACACACCAGGGGTTGATATGTTTTCAGGGGGCACCTATAAGGTGCTCTCGGTGTGCATGTATTAGTACATCTGAAACTGGCATCAGAGTGGGTTTATTAATACAAGGTTTTTTATATCAAACATCCCTATTTTCGGTGAAGCCATCATGTAGCTGGGGGACTCATTTTCACCAGTGCCCAGCACATGCTTTTAAAATGGTTTCCCTGATCACTTGCAATATCTAGTAATAGAACTAGACATCATAGGGGCACATCTGCTCATGCATATATGTCTTCACATAAAATATAATGCACCCTGCCTTAGGGTCAAAGGCCAGCTGTAGGGGTGATTTGCACCATGTCACACAGTCTGCAATGGCAGTCTGTGTGGAATTTGGACGTGGGTCCCTTAGGGTGGTACAAGATATGCTGCAGCCTTTTGGGACCCTCTGCAGTACTCCTGCCCTAGGTACCTGGAGTACCATTTACAAGGGTCTTACAGGGGTGGTAAAGTCCTTAGCCAATTGTAGCACAATTAGGCTTACCTTGTTTTAGGGAAGGCGCATTAGCACAGAGGTCTGCTTAGCAAGCCTCAGTGCAGTGCCAGAGTCGAAAATCAGCATCTAGTGGCTGAAAAGGGGGCAAAAAGTGTGAGAGGTAACTGAAGCAAAAGCCCAGTTATGTACACACATCAAGCATTGAGAGTGATAGTAGTGATTATGATTTCTGGCCAAGAACCAGAGGGAGAGGGTTGTACCAGGGACATCCACAGATGTGCAATGGGGCCCCAGCACGGGTTACCAGTGGCCCCCGATGTACCCCCCTCATGCAACCCTTCCAGTACCATCAAAATCCCCTTCCTTTTTTAGGGAGAGGAAGGGGCAGAAGAAAAGGGAAACATAGAGGACCGAAAGTCCAATGGGAAGACCTCAACCAGAGGGTGACCAGGAATATGACCCGGGCGTTCATGCTCGGAACTAACAAGAACTGACCCTGATCATGAATCTTACAGATATTGTCCTAACTGTACATCAAGAGATGTTCCTCAACAAGGGACTGGGTTTTGTCCCTACTAATGTGGATGACACTTTCCAACTCAGATGTGAACTTGCAGAGTTGTTCAGAAAGGTCCACCTCAGGTGATTGTCGTGCCCACCTCCCCCTCCCTCCTTTACCCTTACTATTCTCGTTTATAATGTTTGCTCTACCTATTTGATTCGCTACCTACTGAGCAAGCCTCCAGCTGCACGTACCACTGGTAAAAGGGTTGTAGGTGGCTTATGCTGTATTATTGTTACACTATATAAAATCAATAAAAATGATTTAAACCAAGAAAGGACCTCCTCAGGATCTTATTTCATAAGGAAAACTCAGGGCCCACACAACTAGGTGATAATGGTTTTCGACCCAAATCCACATTTATACCCATGCACTCACAACTTCCACTAGAAATGGCAGCATTTAAACAGGAGGTAACACATGATGAACAAAACTACTAACCAACCTTCCAAGAACCTCACAAAGTTGGAAACACAAGTCATACAGGAACTTGGACAGAACCTCAACATTGTTATAAAACCAGCAAATAAGGGGGCAGCCATTGTGATAAAAACTGAGGTAGCCTGTGAACAAGAGTGCTTACACCTGTTATCTGACCAATGTAATTACAGAATACTTACGAGAGACCCCACTCTAGAATTACAAAAATAAATTAGGACTGAAGTTGAGGAGGCCATAAACAACGATTGAATCTCATGGAATGAAGAGGTGTTTCTCTGAAAAGAGAAACCAGTAATCCTGTATTTCTATACTTTACCAGGAGTGCATGAACTCACCAGACCCCCACCGGAGCAACCTATAAACATTAGGTATTGGGTCCGTTTTAGAACTCTTATCACAATTTTGTGATAACCTCCTCAGATCGTTGGTTCAGAAAAATGCCTTATTATCTGAAAGGCTTTTTTAGAGACAACTTTTGTTCCTCAGACATCGATGCTTATAGGGCTTGACATTGAGTCCCTATATACTTACTTCCCTCAGAATGAGAATATGCGGTTCATTAAAGATATTCTATACCAACAACAATAGAACTTACAAACCCCTAGGCCTTTTATCCTCAATCTGGCACAGATGGCTCTTACTAAAAATTACTTTGACTTTAACAACTACCTCCAGTCCCACAGGACTTCCATGCTGTGAGTCTGACGTGTCTGTACGTCTCAGACTTTGAGAGGGAGTTGATTCATCTTCCCAATAACCCTTCAAGCCAATGGATTAGATTATGGCGTCATGTCATTGACTATGTCCTCTTTATTTGGCATTGTGACCTATATTCAGCACAGGTCTTCCTGGACAGGCTGTACAGTAGAAATCCACTTTTACATTTTACCTAAACCATCACTAATATGTCATCCCCCTTCCTGGACCTGGAGACCAAGGCCAGGGCAGGGAAATTAGTGATTCAGGTATACCATAAACATACCAATAGAAAAAAATCTTTTGTCATACAGAAGCTTCTATCCCAGATCCTTAAGAGAGAATCTGCCCTTTGGGCAGGTTCTGCGCATCGGCAGACACTGCTCAGATTTTGTGATTTTTAAACTAGAGGCAGACAAACTCCATAACAAACTGCATGAGAGACACTATCCTAATTCGGTTACAGCTCAAGCATGCAAGAGGGCAAGGAATTACAACAGAGATGCCCTATTTGAGACAAATGAAAAACCCCATACAGTCAGAACTATCTGTGTAACTAAATTCAGCACAGCCTCCAACCACATAAAGATAATTGTTACAAAAAATTGGCACGTCTTGAATTCAAATGGTTTGGGCCTACCACCGCCCACATTTTAATTTAAGAAAAGCGCAAGTATCAGGAGCATGTTGATCCATATTAGACCACTGGATTACGGACCAAGGCTAAAGACAAGAGTGTAGGATCTCCCCCCACCCCATAGTTGGACATAATGCCTGCGGCTCATGTAAAGTGTGCCCCCTAACTATGAATAAAAAAACAGTGGATGTAGGTTTCAAATACCCATGGATTTGAACAAAACATACTTACTGCAATTCTGAAAACTTTATGTTCGAGGCATGTGGGCTGCTGAATTCATATCTGTGCATAGATCGCCGCCTAGTGTTGGGTCCGGATGATTGCACATTGTTGTCCTGGAAGAGTCTTCGAAGTATCACGAGATAGGTGGCTCCTCCCCGGACTACAGTGTGCATGGGCATCCTCTCCATCCTCAGATTGTTTTTCTCCGCCATTGGGTTTAGATGTACTTTCTTTACTCAAGTTCGGAAACTTTTCTAAAAGGACAAAAGGCCTTTGGGGTCGTCGGTATTGTTATTTCGATCGGTACCGAGTACTTTGTTCCGCTTCTTTACCAGCAGGACGTCGAAGAGAGCTACGTGGCCTTTTCGACACTGGAGGCCCGATCGTCGATGGAACGGAGCCCGTTCAAATGATGCCCCCTTTGTAATTCTAAGTACCCACACATTGATGTACACCCAGTGTGCAACGAGTGCCTATCTCCGGAGCACAATGAGGCCAACTGTCTAGCTTGTGCTCAATTCAGGTCAAAGAAGACGCTTAGACTTCAACGCGTAGCGAGGCAGACTATGACGAAGCCAGCGCCCGACCCGGTGACGAAGAAAACGTCGAGGATGAAGACGCAGTCGAGGTAAGGGACGACGTATCACCCATTGGAGCCGTCGATGACGACTCAAGCGATGAACCAGGCCCAACAGTGAGTACGGGGCCCGAAACAGACACTGAAAGACTTCCAAGGGCTCAGGTCGAGGCATCGCCAGAAGGCCTTAGCCAAGCTCATGACGAACATTCTATAGCCCCGCGTCTCGGCCCGGCTAAGAATATATCACGCGAGCCATCGGTCGAACACTACCAGTCGCTGGTTAAATCGAAACCGAAAGCCATGGAGTCGAAATCGAAACCAAAACTGCTGGAGACAGTCTTCGGATCGAAGAGTTCGAATCCATCGGATTCAACAAAGAAGAAAAGTGTCGACGACCCTGCGGGTTCACAAACAAAGGGTGTCGAACCGAAGATCGGTACGCTTAAGTCCATGACTAAAGCCAAGCACGTCGAACCGACAAGGTCGACGTCGACGGACAGCGACACAAACAAGGGACTCGAGTCTCGGAAGGTTCTCGATCCGAAGCATCGAGTCGACAGGCCACAGTTCGTCAAAGGCTTCGAGCCGAAGTCCAAAAGCGGCTCGAAGGAGCACGTCGAGTCGAGGCAAAAGAGCGTGCTTCCAACGCATCAGGCGCCGAAGTCGACGCAAGGCCAAAAACATATTGGCGAAAAGACAAAGTCGATCGGGCCAACAACGCCGGCCCCGAAGAAGGTCAGTGTGTGTACAAAACGTATGCCACCGATAAAATTCGGACTGCCCCCGACTGCACGGCCTAAGGCGTTCGATCCTAAACCTGGGATCGAAACATCCAAGAAGGTGTCGATGGGGAAAGAGTCATTCGGTAGAAGAGGACATTTTATACCAAGAGCCCTCCTATGACGAGCAGTCGAAGCTACATATCAACTCCGACTCTGGCAGACTTACTAATTATCAGAGGAAGATTAGGTCAGAAAATCCTCTTGAAACATATAAAATTCCACTCAAAAAGAAAAGGGATTCTTCCACATCACCTGTCCTTTTTGAGACTGTAAGGTACCATGACCAAGACACTTCTACATACTCACCCACACGCACTGATGAGGATATGGAGTATGGCTACAAGGAAGAATTTAATTACTCTGTGGACACGGATCAGGATGACCAGACTCAAGCCTGGACAGACCCTGTTGACCCGGGGGAGTCACAAACTATTCCTGACACTCCTTCTTATCCTGTCAAGACTTCGCCAACAGAGGATACAGCTGCGTTTAACGCATTAATAGAAAGGGCAGCACACAATCATGATATGGAAATGCATGCTGACCCAATTGATGAGGACTTCTTATTTGACACTTTCTCCACTTCAGAGAAATCAGTCAAGACATTGCCAATGTTGAAAGGTGTCCTTAAACACGCTGGAGACATTTTCAAGGAAACCACAAGAGCCAGGGTTTTTAACCCCAGAATCGAGAGAAAATACAGACCGGCGCCTGTGGACCCTACAAATATTAAGGGACAGCTGCCATTGGACTCCTTAGTGGTATAAAATGCTCGTAAGCGTGCCAGCTCACAAACCACTGGTGATGCTCCTCCTCCAGACAAGGAGTCTAAAATATTAGAAGCTTCTGGAAAAAGGGTGGCTGCTCAGGCAGCTAACATATGGAAAATTTCTAATACACAAGCCCTATTAGCCAGATACGATAGGGCTCATTATGACACACTAGAGCAACTGCTACAACATTTGCCTGATGTCTACAAGGAGGGAGCAAAAACACTGATACAAGAGGGCAAACTCATATCTAACGCATCCATTAAATGTGCGCTAGACACCGCAGCCAGGGCCATCAATACAAGTGTCATGCTCAGGAGACATGCGTGGTTACGCATCTCTGGATTCAAACCTGAGATACAAACCACATTATTAAATCAGTCCGTGAACCCTGATTATTTATTTGGGCCTGATGTGGACACAATATTAGAAAAGATTAAGAAGGACACAGAGACAGCCAAGTCTATGGGTGCCTTGCAGTCACAACAGTTCAGAGGAGGCTCCTTTCGTCGCTCCGGTAACAGAGGAGCTACACCAGGCCAGGCATCTCAGCAGACTCCATACAATAAAGGGAGCACGCAAACCACCTCTAATAAAAACAATAGAGGTGGATACCGTGGCAACAGCACCAAAGGCAGAGGACGAGGGAATAACAACACCAGATCCTCCGCCAATACTAAACAGTGACGTCTTGTCACTGGCCCAGACCATATAACACCGGTCGGGGGACGATTACAGCAGTTCCTGCCACTCTGGGAAAGCATTATCACAGACAGGTGGGTGAGACAACTTATTCAGTACGGCTATGGTCTAGAGCTAACCTCCACTCCACCCAACATACGCCCAAGATACCGTCCTATGTCTGCAGAGCACATACACTTATTGCAGCAAGAGGTCATCAGTATGCTGCAAAAAGGGGCCATAGACCTCGTACCTATAGAACAACAGGGTACAGGGGTGTACTCGCTGTACTTCTTAATTCCCAGAAAAGACGGGTCTCTGAGGCCAATACTGGTCCTCAGGCCCCTAAACCAATACATCTTGTCAGAACATTTTCACATGCCCACATTACAGCCGGTTCTACCATTACTCAGTCAGGGAGATTTCCTCGCAACACTAGACCTCAAAGACACATATTTCCACATACCGATACATCTGGCACACAGAAAATATCTCAGGTTTACCATACAGAACCAGCACTACCAGTTCAAGGTCCTGCCTTTTGGGGTGACAACAGCCCCAAGGGTGTTTACCAAGAGCCTAGCGACAGTAGCTGTGCACCTACGGAGACAGCATTTTCACGTCTACCCATATCTGGATGACTGGCTTATCCAATCAAAGTCAGCCCAGCAATGTGCCAGCAACATGTCCCGCACTATTCACCTCCTACACAGCCTCGGATTCTCATTAAACTACCCAAAGTCTCATCTTCAACCCGCCCACGTACAACAGTACCTGGGAGGGCCAATAGACACTCTGGCAGCAAAGGCACAGCCAAACTCCGCAAGAATCAACAGTATTCAATTACTGATTCAAAAATTCAGACCTCAACACTCGCTCCCAGCACGGGTGTTTATGCAGTTGATAGGCACGATGGCCTCCTGCATCTTCATAGTCCCTCCCGCGAGATTACACATGCGTCCACTTCAGGAGTGCTTAGCACGGCAGTGGAACCAGGCTCGAGGACAATTAAAAGACCTAGTGTTGGTGACCGGTCGCGCATACAACTCTCTGCATTGGTGGAACCCACAAAACCTTTGCAGGGGACGACCGTTCCAAGAGCCTGTACCACAAATAGTGCTTACGACGGACGCATCTCTCCTGGGATGGGAGCGCATGTCCTCCATTACACAGTGCAGGGACTATGGACGACACAGCAAAAGAAGATGCACATCAACCTGCTGGAACTGATGGCAATCTTTATGGCAATGGAGGCGTTCATAGTACATTTGTGCAACTAAGTCGTGTTGATCCGGATGGACAACATGACTGCCATGTACTACATACAGAAGCAGGGAGGGACACACTCTCCACAGTTGTCACATCTAGCGCAAAGCATGTGGAAGTGGGCCATTCAGAGAAACATATTCCTCATGGCGGAACACCTCCCAGGCAGGGACAACCAGATGGCGGATCTGCTCAGCAGACACAGCAACCAAATGCACAAGTGGGAGATACACCCCTCAGTCCTACAACCGTACTTCCAGCAGTGGGGTCACCCAGAGATAGACCTGTTCGCCACAAGGGAAAACGCAAAATGCCAAAACTTCGCCGCCAGGTTTCCACATCCGCAGTCTCAGGGCAATGCGATATGGATGAACTGGTCAGGCAGGTTTGCGTACGCTTTTCCCCCAGCCCCGCTCATACCACTAGTGGCACGCAAACTGCAACAACACTCGATGACACTCACCCTAGTTGCTCCAATGTGGGCGAGGTAACCATGGTACACCACGTTCCTAGAACTTTCCGTGGTGCCTCATCAAAGGCTGCGACTAACACCCAGCCTCTTAACGCAGAGCCATGGAGACATTCAGCACCCAGATCCGCAACAGTTGAACCTTGCGATCTGGCTCCTGAAGTCATAGAGTTTGGTTACCTAAACTTGCCTCCTGACTGTATGAATATTATCAAGGAGGCAAGAAGACTCACGACCAGAGCATGCTATGCGGCAAAGTGGAAACGATTTGTCATTTATTGTAACAATAATGACAAATCCACTAGATGTATCAACTCAAAACATCATATGTTATCTGTTACGTTTACACAGATGCAATCTAGCCTACAGTTCCATATGTACACATTTAGCTGCGGTTGCAGCTTACCTTCAGAACAGGTAGCACCTTTCACTCTTCAGAGTGCCTGCTATTAAAGCTTTCATGGAGGGACTCAAACGAGTGATTCCTCCAAGACACCCACCTTCACCTGTCTGGAATCTAAACGTGGTTCTAACCAGACTAATGGGACCACCTTTTGAACCTCTACACTCGTGTGAAATACAATTCCTAACGTGGAAAGTGGCTTTTTTAGTGGCAATTACATCACTTGGAAGAGTTAGTGAGCTGCAAGCCCTAACTATTCAGGAGCCATTATCCAAATTCACGGTAATAGGGTAGTGCTACGTACTAACCCTAAATTTATGCCAAAGGTGGTATCCCTGTTCCACATCAATCAAACAATATAACTGCCAGTGTTCTTCCCAAATCCAGATTCAGTGGCAGAAAGAGCTCTACATACACTAGACGTTAAGAGAGCTCTCCTGTACTCTATAGACAGAACAAAAAATTTCAGAAAAACTGAGCAACTGTTTGTTGCCTTTCACCTCATCACAAAGGCAACCCCATTTCTAAATCTGGTTTAGCCAGATGGATTGTTAAGTGCATACAAATCTGTTATCAAAAAGCTAAACACACATTAACAGTTCCCCCAAGAGCGCATTCAACACGCAAGCTAGGGGCATCCATGGCTTTCCCAGGAAACATTCCTCTAGAAGAAATATGTAGAGAAGCCACATGGTCTACCATACACACATTTACCAAACACTATTGCGTAGATGTACACTCCAAACAGCAAGCAGCTGTAGGACAGGCTGTTCTCAAGACTCTTTTTCAGACTGCTGCAGCTGGCACAGGCAACCACCACTAAGGGGGAGACTGCTATACATTCTATGCACAGATATGAATTCAGCAGCCCACATGCCTCGAACGGAATATGCTACTTACCAGTATGCATCTGTTCTTGGCATGTAGGGCTGCTGACATTCATATCGCCCGCCCTCCTCCCCGGTGCCTGTCGCAGCTAATGCACTCAGAATTAATCTCTAGCATGGACATCACTTACTGTTTCATACTTCATCTCTGCCACAATGGCGAAAAACAATCTGAGGATGGAGAGGATGCCCATGCGCACTGTAGTCCGGGGGAGGACCCACCTATCTCGTGATACTTCGAAGACTCTTCCAGGACAACAATGTGCAATCCTCTGGACCCAACACTAGGCGGCGATCTATGCACAGATATGAATGTCAGCAGCCCTACATGCCAAGAACAGATGCATACTGGTAAGTAGCATATTCCATATCTCATTTGCTTTCCCTGCAACCTACTTTATGTTGGTTATCACAACAAGGAAAGTCAAAATAAGGATCATAGAACATAGAATCAATGTCAAATGCAAAAACAATTTACAAAATTAACCACACATTACATAGAAAAGAGTCACACGGTGGGACAATGGTTGATAAGCCCAACATCCCCAGAAATGTGAAAGATGTGAAAAACCTCATATTGAAATGAGAATAGAGATGAATATATCGAATACTCAGTCATGATAGAGGATTGAACGATGACATCCCCTGGCACCATCTGTATTGCCTCCAATAAACACACTTATAAGGGACTGTTTTCCTCTCCCTTTTTATCTAATTGTTTATACATTTATGGTTAACTCGCCAGGAGGGTTGAACACCCTGACTCGTAAAAATTCCAGAGGGGACCAGGGAGCCTATTTATCAACAGCGTATTCCCTTAATGGGAGTGAGCTCATTAGATTTACACCAGTGAGTTCAATAACACCTCTACACCTCAGGAAATGTGCCCCCTACCGACCTAGTTAACTGGAAAGCAGTGATTGGACGCTGTGTTGATAGTTGCACAGAGTACACATCGTAAAACTATCATAAACACTTAAAAACACCATTCCTACTGAATGTTTTATTTTTAGAGAGCTCTGTTTTTACATAGGAGGATAATAGATGGGTGTGTAATCATTGGTAATGTGTGTTCAAATTTGAATCGTGGTCACTCATTAGCCGTTTTGACCTAACCCAATATAGTGGAGAATTTCAGCACAATGAAATTGCCGAAGATTAGGTCTAGCATGTAGGACGAATCACGTGGTGCACTCGATTGCTACCACCGGTGTCCAATTGGAGGACTATTAAAGGGCAGTTCAACTAGCTTACTACGAACCAACGAAGGGCAGCAAGCAGTTGAGCGCCATTGGTCCCTTATAGACATGGGTGGGGGCGCTGAGATATGTCCTGTGATGCTGGGGTGCCGAGATTGTTACAAAGGGATGTTATAGTGCACACTAATTTGGATTGCTGCCCGAGAGGCAGGGGCAGCTTTACTTAATGGACAAAGGGCTGCTTGATCGGCCTGGGCACACTAACATTGTTAGCCACCCACAGGTGCATGTGCACATAGAAATATCTGTGATGTGGAGATCTTTTTCATAACATCAATATCACGTTCTAAATTTATGCATGCTTCGCAGCGTTTATAACCACCAGAGAGAATTAGGCACACACATCTACCGGTGTTTCAGTTCAGCTTGATTACCGCACAAACTTGAGGTCATTACCTACTACACAAGTGCTGCATGCCATGTTTGGTAATGCAGCTACATTTGGGCTCTACTTACCGAAAGACACAGACCATCAAACATAATAAAAAACTACCTGCTCCTTTAATACAACACCATGTAGTTGATGAGCAATCCATTGCTTTTTGACAACAACTTGAATAGCATGACCTAGATGTTATGTTATAGTGTAGTGTGTCACTACAGGGAGATTATACCGTCCCAACAAGGTTTCAGAGATAATTTAGATGAACCAGGGTAAGATTAATGAGTCTTTCTACTGACTATGATTTTAACCTCACCCTTTCTTGGTGCACATATGGTGATGGGGTGCTTAACATTATGGATATGGGGGGACTTTTAATTGGGAGTGTATTTGGAACTTCCCTGTATAAAGGCACTGGACCAAGAGTGATATGCTTTGGATGCTGGGATTATATCTTTATCTATATATTCTTACCATCATGAGGAAGTAAACGCATGTTATTTGTCATTACAGGATGTCCAAGAGTGTGTATACATGGAGTGACAAGTAAGGTCACAGCCTGAGACTCTACCACCACTCACTTAGCATTGTTTCAGGAACGAGGTGTGGTGGGCTTGAGTCTTGGGAACTTAATCCTGAAGAAGACCAGGAAACCCATAGGGGAGAAAACTAGACCGAAACATGTTGGCAGCAGATGAGATGATGGGGCCTTAATTTCCCCAAATCATCACAGGAGATTTGTTTAAATCCTCCCTAGGGGGCCCCAGTAATAAACAGGAATTAGGGATATCCATGAGGCGGTTTTAACTGTATTATCAGCACAGTGGATCCCTTTAAAAGTTTGTGCGTCTTCCCAGACCACCCCAAAAAAAACTTTGCTCCACGCAGAACGTTGGTGTGTGCAGGGGTGTTGTAGCACACCCAATCATAAAGCATGCCACTATTAGTGGGTGAGGGCAATTTTAAAACCTTTTTTGGGTTTCACAGAGAGGGTGGAATCTCATTAGGATGACTTCCTCTTCCCCCTTTTGTGTGTGCTAGGAACAGCATATTGTCCAGTGAAGTCCAAAACGTCTTCCTCAAGAAACTAAGCCCCAGAATTTATACTTTGTTTCTTTCTAGAAAAAAATGCTGTTTTTGTCACCCCCTCCTAACTGGACTTTAGGCCACTGCATGAGAACCTGTACTTGCATGAGGGAATAAGGGAACCTGTGCGTGTGCTGTATATGTGACAAGGCTCAGCTGCAATTTTTCACATGATGTTGTTCACATAATACATTAGAATATAGGCATTGGTAAATATCGATAAGGTTCCCTCCTGTTCATATTTAGCGTATGCTAACATGTCAAAGTTATTATGAACCAACAACATTTTCACAATATGAAGTTCTTAGTGCTTAACGGTTTCTGTTACTCCATCAGGAAACAGGGTTCACAGGTCACAAATCATAAATGGTAAGAATTTACAACAGTGATATCAAGGTATTCTGGGGGGTTTCCAGTGCAGTCAAATTTTTGGCTTAACTGCAACTTATGCCTGAATTGCTAGTATTGGGGCCAGGTCAAAGAGCAGTGCTTCCTTTTTTCTCACAGTGAACGTTGTGCGTGAGTAGGTTGTAGGTTGTGGCCATAGTCATGAAGAATGACTCTTTGTTTTCTATTTGCAGAGAAGGATTGGACAGTGGACGACAAAGCACGGGAGGAGGTACTGATGGCTGAGCTTGTGACCATCATTGAACAGCGTAATGCCATTGTCACCTGCTTGGATGAAGACCGGCAAAGGTGAGGTCTAAATGATTGAAATGTTTTTTCAACACATACGACTGTAGATCATGAGATGTAGGGCTACTGCGATGAACCATATGGGACCTACCTGTAAGCTTTGAAGTTTGAGCTCTAAAGGATTTCATAGGACACAGCAAGATACTTCCCTAAACACTTCCACTCCTCCATTCCATCTCACCACACTGCTCAAAGACAACTGGATGTCGCTACCTCTGTGGCACTCTTGTAGGACATTCTCTGTCTCTAAAGTATTATTTCATCTTGCAGGGAAGAAGAAGAAGATAAATTGTTAGCTGCGATGATCAAGAAGAAAGGTATGGGATGAATTGTGGTGTTTTTTCTTGGCACTGTTCGTCTTTTCATGTATTTCCTCCAACCAACCCCTGCACATCCTTCTGCCAAGTATCACTATGATGGTCGATCAGCCATTGGGTTTGTAGTATTATCTTATTTAATTGGTTTTATAGCAAACAGATACCTGGAGGGTTTCCAAGGCTCCTACATGATGTAATCCTACTGCCTTTTTCTGTCGGTCCTTGTGTGTGAGATAAGTCTCAAAAGACTTCAGGGCCTTCTACAATGGAATACCTCTATGCAGGACATAAGATGTTTAGGGTCACCTGGTTGCTATAGGTTGGATATCTGGTGGACGATTGGTAACCGATTATTACTGATGGTGCTCTCAGGTCCCAAGGGGACCTTAGTCAGTCCTGGCAGCTGAGATAGACCCCCTCCTTTTTAAATCTTGTTAATGTATTGCCTTGACCACAGGGGGCTTTGTTGTGTCTTAGCCCACACCCCTTTAATTTTCCCTCACATTGTCATTTGAGCTAGAGTTACACTTGCCTGATGCAGGCGTGTGTGTTTTGTCTCTTTAAGGCTGTTGTGACGATGTAGTACCAAAAATAGAAGATTTGGTTCCAAGACTCCTTCCTCGCTAGGGTTCCTAGCTCCTTTCCAACCCTGGGAGATGACAGGGGAACTGCACTGGAACAATAGGTAGCCTCACTAGTGTGAAGGTATACAGTGTTCAAGGCATTTGTGGCTAAAGATACACATTCTTAGCATAAGTCTGCCATCAAGTGTTGGGCTTGGATGTGTGCAAGTTGTTTTTCTTCAAAGAAATTCCTTTGAGTCACGACCTAGTGTGACTCCTCCTTTTGCTGGTAATGCGCATGGTCATAAACTGCATTGCTAGATTGTTTTCTTCTGCCATCTGGTTTGGATGTGTGGTCCGGTTCGACACCGTCATGCTGCAGCTTTCTCGGTCTATACCTACTTCTCGTCGGTATTTTTTTCGATCACAGTTCTCTTTTACTTCCTTCGGATCGATTCAATAACTTAACCTTCATCGGGCGATTTCGCATCGACCGCGTCCCCTCGTTGGCCTTCGCCCTTCTGGCTACTCATTTCACACATATGTACGTTCAACCTGCATCATGTCCACTCGTGCCTTTTTGATTTTGTCCTCTGTGTCACACAAAGTTTCCTTGCACCGTCCTTCATCAGGTGTGTAATCTCTGCCTCTCCCCAGAGCACAACGAGGCCAGTTGCAAGGCCTGCCGCTCCTTCAAGTCCAAGAAGACGTCTTGAATGAGCGTCGATGAGACACCACACCTGTTCAGACCCAAGGATCTCCAAGAAAATCTACAGGCACAAGCATCGGCTGCAGGTGAGGGAACTTCTCCCATTATAATAGCCGGGGCTCCCACACCGAGCTGCAAGGGCTGCCTCCAGCTCAACCAGCTGTGAGTAAATTGTCTCCACCACCTCTGCTCGACCTCAGCAAACCACCACAAAGGGTAAACAAACTGTCCCAGAGAGACCTAAAACCACTCCCTTCAGTTCATGGTTGTCACCGACTGCCTGTTTCGGATACGCCTAGCCCCAGCTCGATGCCCAAAAAATCTTCGAAGCCAACCTCTCCTGCCTCGGAACTGAGTCAACCTTCGGAACCAAAACGTTCAGCATCAAAACTCCACCTGGCGTTGGCACAGAAACCAGTTGCTTAGAGGCCTAAATGTTCAGCACCGAAAATGTTGGTGTCGGAGCCAAATACTTTTCAACCCCTAAAGCAACATATAGGTTGGAGCCCTAATTACTGGTGTCCAACCCTCCTAGAGACAACTTTCTTTCAAAGAGGCTTTGGATGTCCCCATTCCACCCAAATACAGGAAGAGGTTGGACAAGGCCACCAGCCCTGTGCTCATCATCCCACCACGTACACCTTGTCCACACTATACACCCTCGACACCGGCTTCACCGACTGCCCCTGCACCATATTTACCGGAAGGGTCATTGAATTCTTACTTAGCGGGTGGAGATGGCGGGGACATTTGGGATACCACACCACAAGATGACCCCTGGGATACATATGACATTGATCCATCAGCAAATACAGACCCCGATCTGTATGCTTTCAAATCCTTTCCCCCTGACAACACTACCACCTACCATGATTTAATATGTAGAACTGCCACCTTCCATAAAGTGCACTTACATACAAAGCCCTTAGAGGAATATTTCTTATTTGAAACACTCTCTTCAACACAAGTATTATCACAATACATGCCCATGCTCAATGGCATGATCCGCCACACCACTGACATTATCTGTGACCCTGTAAGATCTGGGTTCATAACGCCAAGGGTCGAGAAAAATATAAAGAGTCACCTAGTGACCCATATAAATCAAAGGTAAACTTACAGCAGACTCTTTGTTTGTGGCAACAGCGCGTCAAAGGGCCAATTCACGGGGGGGGGGAGCTAGAGGGCGCCCAGCGGAATGGCTGCCTTGCAAGACAGCTCCGCCGGCCAGGTTGTGCAAGCACCAAAATAGAGCGGAAAGCGAGTGCCTGACCAGAAACAAAAGTTAGCACCCGCTGTCGGAACATCTCGCGCATCTGCTGAGCGCAACGGACGGACTGGGTGAAGAACGCAGCCCCTAAACACTGTAAGAATATACTGCAGGGCTGAGCACTGATGCACATTAAGATGGGGGCGCCATGATCACATAACGGATGGGGATCGGCGGAAATGCCTCCTGTGCTGATGTGATTAACGGACGGACTCCTGACCAGAACGTAAGCCCGGTACCAGCATACTTTGCCGATTGCATGCCACAGAACTGCACATTTTGAATGACGGTGCGAAACTAACGCCGCGAATGCGGGTCACAAGATGGCGGCGCCCATGGAATACAATGCGGACTGCTGCAGTGAGGATTAGAGCTGACAACGGAGGCTCTTATTTCTGCCGCCTGATGAGACCAGTGAGTGGGGTGTGGGTGCCTAAGACGACTGATGTGGTGGCGCCCCCGCCTGCTGCATGACTATGGACGGAAGATCGAGGCAAGAAGCGGGTTTCATACCGCTGCTGCCTATCCATCGTACATGAGTGATACCTTTGGGAGCACGCTCAGGGAGACAGTTGCCTGAAGCAAAAGCGGGAACAGTTGGATACCAGTGTCTGTGCGTTAAGGCGCGGGGTGCGAAACGGACGGCGCGTGTGCAGACCCCTTCCCCACGACCAGATATTGTGGACTTTGAGGAATGATGTCCGCATAGGCCCGCTAGTATACCCGCCACATCGCAGAGCCTCCCTGCAAACGCTTTCGTACTACCCCCAGGGGTTGAACCACTACTGAGACCCAGACTGAGATCCACTGTATAGCTCTGGTGCTCCCGGGGTGCACACCACGGTGTAGGTGAGTGTGGTAGAAGCCCATAACCGCACCCTTACAGTCCCCATCTACACAGGGACTCTGCGACTCTGCTGCCATGGGTTAGCCGGAGAAACTCCAGTCCACGTTGGCATTCCCTGCAAAAAAGTCAGTGAAGGGAGCAAACTCGCACTCGGACACCGAAGCAGACAACGAGACAACACCACCCAACGGAATGGAACAAGTCCTCAAAGCCATACAGAAAAGTCTACAAGATGTGCATTGAGCTCCAATCTTTTTATGTAAATAAGTTTTTGAATATAATGTTCTTTACTCATCTTAAGCCAAACAGCATGAATTCGTATAAATTGTCACATAGTTTACCAATCTTTTTGTCAGTCCCACCAAATAACCTAAACTCACAACACAATGAGTAGACTCAAACTATTATCCTGGAATGTTAATGGTCTCCGCACCAAGCCTCGTGCTAATAGAATCATGCAATATTTACGAGATACCGATGCGGGGATCATTATCCTCCAGGAGACACACTTAATTCATAGTGAAATACTTGTTGGTTCGAAGGAATAGTTGGATAGAATCTTCGATTTCAACAACACAAGGTTCTAATACACGGGGGGTCTCGATTCTCTTCAAGAAATCCGTAAGGTTTAAGATAAAACAACAGAAAGTCGATTCTGGAGGGAGATGGGCCATCGTAGCAGTAGAATTAGGAGAAATCAAGTTAACATTAGTGGGATATTATGGTCCAAATATTGACGATCCCTCAGCACTGAAAACCCTATTCAACCACTTGTTAAGTTTCCCAGACCCGGTGATTATCGCTGGAGATTTCAATATCACCCTGAATCCACTCCTCGACAAATCACCTAACAGTAGACAGAAAATTATCTCTAAATCCAGAAACTGTCTTTTAGGTTTAATGAAACAATATGATTATATTGACATCTGGCGGTTTAGAGAGGGTCAAAGGCAAGACTTCTCATTCAGGAATTCGAAGTATAGGCATAAATCTAGAATTGATTTTATTCTTACTAGTAGAGTTCTGGCTGATAAAATTACCTCAATACACTACACTCCAATGCATCTCTCTGACCACTCTGCAATTGAGTTAGAATTAAAATTGGCTATGGCACCTCTTACAAGAATGTGGTCCTTTGACAGGTCTTTACTTTCATCAATAGAAGATATTGAATTTTTACTGTTAGAAACACGTCATTTTTTTAACACTAATAATGGTACTGCCTCAATAGGAACTATATGGGATGCATTTAAGTGTACATTAAGAGGCCTTATCAAAAATAAAGTAGCCTATAGAAGAAGACAGTATTCAGAGGAAGTAACCTCCATTGAAAATAATATTTTGGCAGCTCAGTCTGATATTGACAATACTGATTTAATAGACAATCACAACCTTGCCGAAAAACACGCAGAGTTGGATAGGCTAAAGTACACACTATCAGCAATTCTAGAGAAACGTGTCTTGCAGAGATGGGAGGCAAGCAAACTTTCGCATATCCAATATGGGGAGGGGGCAGGGAAATTGCTTGCCTGGAAAACAAAATCTGACCGGGTCCGAAACAATATCTCCTCTGTAACATCCGCGGGGGGCACCTTTTCCAGGGACAATGAGATCAGAGTAGCTTTCAGAAATTTCTTTCAATCCATATATCAGGACGATCTGAACGTTACTCAGAATGACATCATGAGCTGGCTGGAAGGTATCTCTCTACCATCTTTAACATCAGAACAGAGCTGTTCCTTGGATGAGGAAATAACCATCACAGAGGTAGAAGAGGCTATAAGGAAAGCAAAATGTGGT
This sequence comes from Lissotriton vulgaris, assembly GCF_964263255.1. Taxonomy (NCBI): domain Eukaryota; kingdom Metazoa; phylum Chordata; class Amphibia; order Caudata; family Salamandridae; genus Lissotriton; species Lissotriton vulgaris. Next base: position 1,055,125,761 of record NC_141685.1, on the reverse strand, counting down.
AAGGCTGCAGGCACTGATGGTTTGCCATGTGAAATCTACAAAAAACTCATCACAGAGGTCTCTCCATTCCTACTTACCCTTTTTAATCAAATTCTAAGAGACGGCGAATTGCCACCCGAATCATGGGATAATGCCTCCATAATCCTTATCCTGAAGCCTGGCAAACCCTCCTCAGATTGCGGCTCATATCGGCCTATTTCTATACTAAACGCCGACTATAAAATCTTTACCACTATATTGGCCAATCGGCTGGGCCGGGTAGCGCCTCATATTATAGCTCCGAACCAAAAAGGGTTTATAAAGGGGAGACAGCTCAGTGAGCTCACTTATGAATTACTAGGCTCTATAGATATTGCTATAAAAGAGGCTATCCCTTTGGTTGTCCTCACGTTGGATGCTACCAAGGCCTTCGACAGGGTGAATTGGCTATACTTGTCGGAGGCCTTGAGGAGGTTCAACGTAGGGGACAGATTTCGGAGAACGATAAATTTGTTATATCGGTGCCCATCTGCCTCTCTATTGATAAATGGAGGTTTGACGGAGCCCTTCAGGGTTACGAGAGGAACTAGACAGGGTTGTCCCCTGTCCCCCCTCCTCTTTGATGTATACATTGAACCTTTCGCTCAAACCTTAAGAGACAGTATACTCATTAAACCTTTTATTTTTGGTGGCTGGGATAAAAAGGTGGCACTTTATGCGGACGATATTATGATTTTTACTACGAGTTATGATGAAGCATACCCAGAGATAATTGAACAGGCCCTCAAATTTGGCAAAGTGTCAGGGTATGAAATTAACGCTTTAAAGACAGAGTCAATGTCCTGGAATATTAATATAACTGATAATAACGGGACATCCAAAACCCAAATTCGCTATCTGGGGGTAAACATAGTTAAAGACATCAACTCGATTGCTTCTCTGAACTTCACCAAAGTAGCTGCAGAGTGTCGGAAACTTATGAGAGACTGGTCTCATCTTCCGCTCACTGTTTTGGGTAAGGTCAATCTGGTGAAGATGAGTATCCTACCGAAAGTTTCTTTTTTGTTTAACTCAATTCCACTTTGTTTTGATTCAAAACTAATCTCTAAGTTACAGAGCACGATTACCAGCTTTATGTGGAATAATAAGAGCCCAAGAATTTCGTGGAAAAAAATCAGGCGATGCAGGGAGAAGGGAGGGCTCGCCGGTCCAGACCTTCAAATATACGCATGGGCGTTTCAGCTTTCGCACACACGCATGCTGCTTAAAACCCCTACATCAACAGGGCTGGGCCTTCTTTTTTCCACATTATTGGATTGTGAAAAAGTAGACCAATTTGGCTTTTTGTTTAAATTTGGCGACCCCAAATTCTTTAAGAAAATTAAATTGAAAATCTTACAAGGGATTGCATCTACTTGGTATAAAGTGAGGCAAGCGACAAAGGTTGGTTACTATTCTGGGAGGGCTCCTATATGGAACTTGCTCGCCCCCCCCCCCCCCCCCCCCCCCCCCCCATGGACAATAGATGCCCTTACTAACCCGCTAAAAGAAGCTGGCATCAATAGATGGGATGACTTGTTTATGGATGGGTCATTACTTCCATGGGACTATTTAATTAATAAAGTAGGCCCAAGTCTGTCGAGATTTAAATATATTCAGATCTCCAGCTGGACACAGTCATATAAAGAGCAGCCAGCACGGATTAGTAAACTACCTATAGGTGGTCATAGTGATTTGGTAACTTGCCTCTTAGACAGCCCAGTGGCAAAGAAAGAAATTTCACGTTGGTACAATAAAATAATCGGTGAAATAGATGCCAACTTTCATCTACCCACATCACTATGGGCTGAACTAATGCCAGGCTTAGATGTGGAAGAGCTCTGGACAGCTTCTTGCTCAACGCTCTGGGACCTAGTTAAACCGGCGTGGCTTTGAAGGAACCACCTCTTTACTATACATAGGGTATACTATTCCCCCCAAAGGCTGACTAAGTTTTCTCTAACATGCCCAGTCCTATGCCCAAGATGCGGGTCAATCGCAGCATCAGACATCCATATGTTTTATGAATGTCCAAACCTATCCGCTTATTGGGAAGCCATCAAGAATAAGCTATCACAATCTTTGGGTGAACATATCTCTATAGACCTCACTCTTGTTATCTTTGGTCTTAAAAGTAAAACCCGCAACCCCGCAACCAATCTGTTATTTTATTCCATTCTAGCGGCACGTAGGGAGATATGTAGACATTGGAAAGATGCTCAACCACCTACAGTGCATGAATGGCGAGCGTCACTTCTTCAAATCTCCAAACTCGATCTCGCTAGAGCAGGAAATCCCATTAGGAGAGCTTTTTGGGCTATGCTTGGATAGCAGGGACAAACCTGGGGTTTTTTTTTTTTCCCCCAGGTCCTATGATTAATGTGTGCATTGCTTATCCTTGCTACCATGACTAACAGTCTTGGTGGTATGGAGGTCTCGATAATTCGGGAACTATCTACTAAGGCACAGCCCTAAGCAAGATCATGTCTGGCCTATGTGTATGGTGCTGATGGGAACTGGTCTTCCTCTCTCCCGTATGAATTCTCCCACCAGCTATAAGCTGAGACAGCACAGAACATGACCATTCGCCTTTTTGCTCTGTGGCGGTCTTTTGGTTTTGATAGATTGGAGCTATGCACGCAAATGAGGATAGAAAAAAAAAATGTGCATGGAAAGCTGGATACCATCACGCTAAGAGTGGACAACCTGGCTTCAAAACTAGACAAACATGGCAAACGCATCGAGGAAGAAGAAACCTGGATATCTGCGGTGGAGGACGAGTCGCTCACCACCACACAGAAATGTTCTGAGATGGACAGGCTACTAGAAGTGATCAAAAACAAGTCGGAAGACCTAGAAGCGAGGTCTAGGCGCAACAAGGTCCGGATAGCTGGCCTTCCGGAGTCGACAAACACTGGCAGGATGGAGAGCTACATAGAGGATATGATAAAAAATATATTTGGAGCTGAACACCTATCTGCTGTCTTTATAGTCGAACGGGCGCACAGATCCCTTGCACCGCGACCAAAACCAGGAGCCCCTCCACAACCGATAGTAGCCCGCCTTCTAAATTACAGGGACAGAGATATCGTTCTAAAATTGGCGAGAGAAAAGAAAACAATTGACTATCAGGGAACAAACTGGAATTTTACCCAGATTTCACAATGAATGTCCAACTGGCCCGGAAAGAATTTGCACCCGTCAAACTGAAATTGAGAGACCTGGGCATAAAATACGCGATGCTGTATCCTGCCAGGCTGCGGATTACACAAGATGGTAAGCACGTGATATGCCAGACGACGAAAGAAGCACAGTACTACATCAAGAAACTCGGGAGAAAGCGTCAGGACCTACGAAGAACCGAACACCACCAAGATTCGGACTGATTAAGTGTCACAATGGGAGTACGAATAGATCACCCTGACGGACCCCGATGTTGGCACACGAGCTGTTTCCAGACCCTCATTCGCTAAGCTCTGAGAAGCTACAACAGATGGCCCATTATCACACCAGGCTCCACATTGTGCTGTTGAGGGCTGTGTGCATGGCCCTCCCGCGGAGTTGGAAGGGGGGTCGGCGGACTACCTCGGACGGCGAGTACCTGATCGCTGAGTGAGTAATGGGCGTGCTGGGAGTGATCTGCTCAAAGGTGGTGCTATGGGAGTGAGTACGTACTTTACATCAGACAGCTGCTAGGATATAAGAAGCTTTTGCCCACTGTCTGGTTCAGGGAACTTGTATAGACTTCCAGCGATGCCGAACATTCCCTACCTTTCCTTCGGAGAACTATATGTGGATTTGTATCTCACGGAAATAGTGAGTGGAGGGTAGCGTCAGTGGGGCAATAACACAGTGTAGGCCATAATGCCGGGCGTTTCAGCCCTTAACCGTCACATCTGCTCGATAGCAGGGAGAGCGGGGAAAATAACTGTTACTTGCGTTATGATTGTGAACCTGGCCACATCCACCATGTTGGATACAGTCGTGTGACCCTGGTGAACCCCCCAAGAGGGTGTGGGACACCCCCGCGCCGCACGGCCACCAGCTGCTGCGTGTGCCCCAGTGCCTGCCTTCTGCCTCAGCGCCGGCCTCGCTGCCGCCTTGAGCGCTCCCCTTTGGTTTTAGCCGGTTTCTGACCGAAATTTGTGCTTGTTTTATTTGTTTGCCGTAAGATCGTTTGTCAACTGTTTTTGCCTCCGTTTTGACCTGCATTGTTGCCTGTATTTATTGTTCTGTTTCTTCTTCGTGTTTTGCATTTGTGCCTGTCTCCTTCCTGTGTGCCCGCCTACCTCGCCGCCCTCCGCTCTCCCTCCCCGCTCCCGCTTCCCGCCACCGCCATTAGCCCCGCCCCTTTTCTCTTCTGTTCCCTCCCCGCTCCCGCCTCCCAGCTGCTCCGCCCACCCGCGCACTTGGCCTTTAAATGGCGACCGTGCGACGCAGATGAGTGTGACCCACTTGTGGGACACCCCCGCGCCGCACGGCCACCAGCTGCTGCGTGTGCCCCAGTGCCTGCCTTCTGCCTCAGCGCCGGCCTCGCTGCCGCCTTGAGCGCTCCCCTTTGGTTTTAGCCGGTTTCTGACCGAAATTTGTGCTTGTTTTATTTGTTTGCCGTAAGATCGTTTGTCAACTGTTTTTGCCTCCGTTTTGACCTGCATTGTTGCCTGTATTTATTCCGTTTCTTCTTCGTGTTTTGCATTTGTGCCTGTCTCCTTCCTGTGTGCCCGCCTACCTCGCCGCCCTCCGCTCTCCCTCCCCGCTCCCGCTTCCCGCCACCGCCATTAGCCCCGCCCCTTTTCTCTTCTGTTCCCTCCCCGCTCCCGCCTCCCAGCTGCTCCGCCCACCAGCGCACTTGGCCTTTAAATGGCGACCGTGCGACGCAGGTGAGTGTGACCCACTTGTGGGACACCCCCGCGCCGCACGGCCACCAGCTGCTGCGTGTGCCCCAGTGCCTGCCTTATGCCTCAGCGCCGGCCTCGCTGCCGCCTTGAGCGCTCCCCTTTGGTTTTAGCCGGTTTCTGACCGAAATTTGTGCTTGTTTTATTTGTTTGCCGTAAGATCGTTTGTCAACTGTTTTTGCCTCCGTTTTGACCTGCATTGTTGCCTGTATTTATTGTTCCGTTTCTTCTCCGTGTTTTGCATTTGTGCCTGTCTCCTTCCTGTGTGCCCGCCTACCTCGCCGCCCTCCGCTCTCCCTCCCCGCTCCCGCTTCCCGCCACCGCCATTAGCCCCGCCCCTTTTCTCTTCTGTTCCCTCCCCGCTCCCGCCTCCCAGCTGCTCCGCCCACCCGCGCACTTGGCCTTTAAATGGCGACCGTGCGACGCAGGTGAGTGTGACCCACTTGTGGGACACCCCCGCGCCGCACGGCCACCAGCTGCTGCGTGTGCCCCAGTGCCTGCCTTCTGCCTCAGCGCCGGCCTCGCTGCCGCCTTGAGCGCTCCCCTTTGGTTTTAGCCGGTTTCTGACCGAAATTTGTGCTTGTTTTATTTGTTTGCCGTAAGATCGTTTGTCAACTGTTTTTGCCTCCGTTTTGACCTGCATTGTTGCCTGTATTTATTGTTCCGTTTCTTCTTCGTGTTTTGCATTTGTGCCTGTCTCCTTCCTGTGTGCCCGCCTACCTCGCCGCCCTCCGCTCTCCCTCCCCGCTCCCGCTTCCCGCCACCGCCATTAGCCCCGCCCCTTTTCTCTTCTGTTCCCTCCCCGCTCCCGCCTCCCAGCTGCTCCGCCCACCCGCGCACTTCGCCTTTAAATGGCGACCGTGCGAACGCGCAGCGGTCACGCGCAGCGGGCGCGCCGATTGTGCGCCGAAGGCGCGCCAAAGGTAAGCCCGTCTGCGCCCGTCCGCGACCGGACCGCGCCCAGCGCCAGGACCCCTGGCCGACGAGGACCCCGACCGACCCGCCTGACGTACTCCGCCGCCACCCTCACCGCACTCAACACCGGCCGACTCCCAGAATGCCATCAAGCCACTCCACGACGTACCCACGGACCTTTCAGCTGCCACGCCTGCAAGTTCTCCTGCATCCGGACCAGCCTCGCACCAGCACCCGCCAAGTCGAACACCAGCAGCACCCACCTCAAGTGCATCCTGCTCAACACCCGCTCCGTCCACAAACACGCCATCGAACTCTGGAACCTTCTAGACGCCACAGCCCCTGACGTTGCCTTCCTCACGGAGACCTGGATGAACGCCTCTTCAGCCCCCGACATCGCCATCGCTATCCCAGAGGGCTACAAGATCGTCCGGAGGGACCGAAACGCCAACCAGATGGGAGGAGGCATCGCCATCATCCACAGGAACACCATCCGTCTCACGACCAGCACCGACAACACCCTGACCAGCGCCGAACACCTGCACTTCCAGATCCACACCAACCCGACCACCACCCTCAGAGGCACCCTGATCTACCGACCCCCTGGACCACGCACACAATTCAGCGAGGACATCGCCGACTTCCTCAGCCCGCATGCCCTCCCCTCCGCTGACTACATCCTCCTGGGAGACCTCAACTTCCATCTAGAGAACAACAACGACCGCAACACCAGCACCCTGCTCGACAACCTCGCCAACTTGGGACTCAAGCAACTGGTGTCCACCCCCACCCACCTCGCCGGACACACACTCGACGCAGTCTTCTCTTCCAGCACAGACATCGACTTCAGCCACGCCACAGAGCTTCAATGGACAGACCACAGCTGCGTCCACTTCACCTTCAAGAGAACGACGACCCACCAACACCAGCAACAGGCCGCCCACAGAAGCTGGAACAAGATCACAGCAGACCAGCTCGCCACCTCCCTGAGCCAGCACCCTCCTGCCAGCTCAGCGAACCCCAGCCAGGCCGCCGACAACCTCACGAAGTGGATCAGCAACTGCGCGGACGAACTCGCCCCACTGAGGACCCCGCCTAGCAGACCCGGCAGCAAGAAGGCGCCATGGTTCACCGACGAACTCAAGAGCTCCAAGAAGAACTGCCGAGCCCTCGAGAAAGTCTGGAGAAAGGAACCGACACCGGACAACAGGACCTCCTTCAAACTTGCCACCCGGAAACACCACCAGCTGATCCGCGCCGCCAAGAAAACAGCATTCAAGGACCGGTTGGACAACAACGCACACAACTGCAAGGAACTCTTCAACATCGTGAAAGAGCTCTCCAACCCCAGCGCAGGGAACAACGACATCACCCCATCGCAAGACCTCTGCAACTCCCTCGCTTCATACTTCCACAACAAGATCGCGGACATACACAACAGCTTCTACAACCAACCAACGCACACCATGACCGACCAACCACCCCCCACCACCACCCTCCACGCCTGGACCCCGACCAGCACCGAAGACACCATCCGCACGATGAACTCCATCCACTCCGGATCACCGACCGACCCCTGCCCTCACCACGTCTTCAACAAGGCCGACGCTGTCATCGCACCCCACCTGCGAGACATCATCAACACATCCTTCGACACCACCATCTTCCCTGAGAGCTGGAAACACGCCGAACTCAGCGCTCTACTCAAGAAACCATATTTACAACAAGGGGTGGTGAGGGACAGAGTCTCTGAATTAAGCAGAAAGCTCTCACCCAGTCAAGAGATCAGGGCTAGATCCAACACCGTTTTTTAGCTCACTGCACCATCCCAGTTTCAGAACCTGGCTGTATGCAAATTAGTCTGTTCCTGTCCCAGTGCATGATGGGAACAGGGCAAACCAAACTACAAAAGCCAATTCTTACACTGGGAAGGAAACAAGCTCCCGGGGACCGGTTTCTGGCATTACAGCCGTCTTCGGCCCGGTTTGCTTGAATCCTGATGGTGCAATGAGCAAGGGTCTCACATCTGAGAATACCCTTCCACGCTTAGGGTGGACAAAAATATTTACAACAAGGGGTGGTGAGGGACAGAGTCTCTGAATTAAGCAGAAAGCTCTCACCCAGTCAAGAGATCAGGGCTAGATCCAACACCGTTTTTTAGCTCACTGCACCATCCCAGTTTCAGAACCTGGCTGTATGCAAATTAGTCTGTTCCTGTCCCAGTGCATGATGGGAACAGGGCAAACCAAACTACAAAAGCCAATTCTTACACTGGGAAGGAAACAAGCTCCCGGGGACCGGTTTCTGGCATTACAGCCGTCTTCGGCCCGGTTTGCTTGAATCCTGATGGTGCAATGAGCAAGGGTCTCACATCTGAGAATACCCTTCCACGCTTAGGGTGGACAAAAATATTTACAACAAGGGGTGGTGAGGGACAGAGTCTCTGAATTAAGCAGAAAGCTCTCACCCAGTCAAGAGATCAGGGCTAGATCCAACACCGTTTTTTAGCTCACTGCACCATCCCAGTTTCAGAACCTGGCTGTATGCAAATTAGTCTGTTCCTGTCCCAGTGCATGATGGGAACAGGGCAAACCAAACTACAAAAGCCAATTCTTACACTGGGAAGGAAACAAGCTCCCGGGGACCGGTTTCTGGCATTACAGCCGTCTTCGGCCCGGTTTGCTTGAATCCTGATGGTGCAATGAGCAAGGGTCTCACATCTGAGAATACCCTTCCACGCTTAGGGTGGACAAAAATATTTACAACAAGGGGTGGTGAGGGACAGAGTCTCTGAATTAAGCAGAAAGCTCTCACCCAGTCAAGAGATCAGGGCTAGATCCAACACCGTTTTTTAGCTCACTGCACCATCCCAGTTTCAGAACCTGGCTGTATGCAAATTAGTCTGTTCCTGTCCCAGTGCATGATGGGAACAGGGCAAACCAAACTACAAAAGCCAATTCTTACACTGGGAAGGAAACAAGCTCCCGGGGACCGGTTTCTGGCATTACAGCCGTCTTCGGCCCGGTTTGCTTGAATCCTGATGGTGCAATGAGCAAGGGTCTCACATCTGAGAATACCCTTCCACGCTTAGGGTGGACAAAAATATTTACAACAAGGGGTGGTGAGGGACAGAGTCTCTGAATTAAGCAGAAAGCTCTCACCCAGTCAAGAGATCAGGGCTAGATCCAACACCGTTTTTTAGCTCACTGCACCATCCCAGTTTCAGAACCTGGCTGTATGCAAATTAGTCTGTTCCTGTCCCAGTGCATGATGGGAACAGGGCAAACCAAACTACAAAAGCCAATTCTTACACTGGGAAGGAAACAAGCTCCCGGGGACCGGTTTCTGGCATTACAGCCGTCTTCGGCCCGGTTTGCTTGAATCCTGATGGTGCAATGAGCAAGGGTCTCACATCTGAGAATACCCTTCCACGCTTAGGGTGGACAAAAATATTTACAACAAGGGGTGGTGAGGGACAGAGTCTCTGAATTAAGCAGAAAGCTCTCACCCAGTCAAGAGATCAGGGCTAGATCCAACACCGTTTTTTAGCTCACTGCACCATCCCAGTTTCAGAACCTGGCTGTATGCAAATTAGTCTGTTCCTGTCCCAGTGCATGATGGGAACAGGGCAAACCAAACTACAAAAGCCAATTCTTACACTGGGAAGGAAACAAGCTCCCGGGGACCGGTTTCTGGCATTACAGCCGTCTTCGGCCCGGTTTGCTTGAATCCTGATGGTGCAATGAGCAAGGGTCTCACATCTGAGAATACCCTTCCACGCTTAGGGTGGACAAAAATATTTACAACAAGGGGTGGTGAGGGACAGAGTCTCTGAATTAAGCAGAAAGCTCTCACCCAGTCAAGAGATCAGGGCTAGATCCAACACCGTTTTTTAGCTCACTGCACCATCCCAGTTTCAGAACCTGGCTGTATGCAAATTAGTCTGTTCCTGTCCCAGTGCATGATGGGAACAGGGCAAACCAAACTACAAAAGCCAATTCTTACACTGGGAAGGAAACAAGCTCCCGGGGACCGGTTTCTGGCATTACAGCCGTCTTCGGCCCGGTTTGCTTGAATCCTGATGGTGCAATGAGCAAGGGTCTCACATCTGAGAATACCCTTCCACGCTTAGGGTGGACAAAAATATTTACAACAAGGGGTGGTGAGGGACAGAGTCTCTGAATTAAGCAGAAAGCTCTCACCCAGTCAAGAGATCAGGGCTAGATCCAACACCGTTTTTTAGCTCACTGCACCATCCCAGTTTCAGAACCTGGCTGTATGCAAATTAGTCTGTTCCTGTCCCAGTGCATGATGGGAACAGGGCAAACCAAACTACAAAAGCCAATTCTTACACTGGGAAGGAAACAAGCTCCCGGGGACCGGTTTCTGGCATTACAGCCGTCTTCGGCCCGGTTTGCTTGAATCCTGATGGTGCAATGAGCAAGGGTCTCACATCTGAGAATACCCTTCCACGCTTAGGGTGGACAAAAATATTTACAACAAGGGGTGGTGAGGGACAGAGTCTCTGAATTAAGCAGAAAGCTCTCACCCAGTCAAGAGATCAGGGCTAGATCCAACACCGTTTTTTAGCTCACTGCACCATCCCAGTTTCAGAACCTGGCTGTATGCAAATTAGTCTGTTCCTGTCCCAGTGCATGATGGGAACAGGGCAAACCAAACTACAAAAGCCAATTCTTACACTGGGAAGGAAACAAGCTCCCGGGGACCGGTTTCTGGCATTACAGCCGTCTTCGGCCCGGTTTGCTTGAATCCTGATGGTGCAATGAGCAAGGGTCTCACATCTGAGAATACCCTTCCACGCTTAGGGTGGACAAAAATATTTACAACAAGGGGTGGTGAGGGACAGAGTCTCTGAATTAAGCAGAAAGCTCTCACCCAGTCAAGAGATCAGGGCTAGATCCAACACCGTTTTTTAGCTCACTGCACCATCCCAGTTTCAGAACCTGGCTGTATGCAAATTAGTCTGTTCCTGTCCCAGTGCATGATGGGAACAGGGCAAACCAAACTACAAAAGCCAATTCTTACACTGGGAAGGAAACAAGCTCCCGGGGACCGGTTTCTGGCATTACAGCCGTCTTCGGCCCGGTTTGCTTGAATCCTGATGGTGCAATGAGCAAGGGTCTCACATCTGAGAATACCCTTCCACGCTTAGGGTGGACAAAAATATTTACAACAAGGGGTGGTGAGGGACAGAGTCTCTGAATTAAGCAGAAAGCTCTCACCCAGTCAAGAGATCAGGGCTAGATCCAACACCGTTTTTTAGCTCACTGCACCATCCCAGTTTCAGAACCTGGCTGTATGCAAATTAGTCTGTTCCTGTCCCAGTGCATGATGGGAACAGGGCAAACCAAACTACAAAAGCCAATTCTTACACTGGGAAGGAAACAAGCTCCCGGGGACCGGTTTCTGGCATTACAGCCGTCTTCGGCCCGGTTTGCTTGAATCCTGATGGTGCAATGAGCAAGGGTCTCACATCTGAGAATACCCTTCCACGCTTAGGGTGGACAAAAATATTTACAACAAGGGGTGGTGAGGGACAGAGTCTCTGAATTAAGCAGAAAGCTCTCACCCAGTCAAGAGATCAGGGCTAGATCCAACACCGTTTTTTAGCTCACTGCACCATCCCAGTTTCAGAACCTGGCTGTATGCAAATTAGTCTGTTCCTGTCCCAGTGCATGATGGGAACAGGGCAAACCAAACTACAAAAGCCAATTCTTACACTGGGAAGGAAACAAGCTCCCGGGGACCGGTTTCTGGCATTACAGCCGTCTTCGGCCCGGTTTGCTTGAATCCTGATGGTGCAATGAGCAAGGGTCTCACATCTGAGAATACCCTTCCACGCTTAGGGTGGACAAAAATATTTACAACAAGGGGTGGTGAGGGACAGAGTCTCTGAATTAAGCAGAAAGCTCTCACCCAGTCAAGAGATCAGGGCTAGATCCAACACCGTTTTTTAGCTCACTGCACCATCCCAGTTTCAGAACCTGGCTGTATGCAAATTAGTCTGTTCCTGTCCCAGTGCATGATGGGAACAGGGCAAACCAAACTACAAAAGCCAATTCTTACACTGGGAAGGAAACAAGCTCCCGGGGACCGGTTTCTGGCATTACAGCCGTCTTCGGCCCGGTTTGCTTGAATCCTGATGGTGCAATGAGCAAGGGTCTCACATCTGAGAATACCCTTCCACGCTTAGGGTGGACAAAAATATTTACAACAAGGGGTGGTGAGGGACAGAGTCTCTGAATTAAGCAGAAAGCTCTCACCCAGTCAAGAGATCAGGGCTAGATCCAACACCGTTTTTTAGCTCACTGCACCATCCCAGTTTCAGAACCTGGCTGTATGCAAATTAGTCTGTTCCTGTCCCAGTGCATGATGGGAACAGGGCAAACCAAACTACAAAAGCCAATTCTTACACTGGGAAGGAAACAAGCTCCCGGGGACCGGTTTCTGGCATTACAGCCGTCTTCGGCCCGGTTTGCTTGAATCCTGATGGTGCAATGAGCAAGGGTCTCACATCTGAGAATACCCTTCCACGCTTAGGGTGGACAAAAATATTTACAACAAGGGGTGGTGAGGGACAGAGTCTCTGAATTAAGCAGAAAGCTCTCACCCAGTCAAGAGATCAGGGCTAGATCCAACACCGTTTTTTAGCTCACTGCACCATCCCAGTTTCAGAACCTGGCTGTATGCAAATTAGTCTGTTCCTGTCCCAGTGCATGATGGGAACAGGGCAAACCAAACTACAAAAGCCAATTCTTACACTGGGAAGGAAACAAGCTCCCGGGGACCGGTTTCTGGCATTACAGCCGTCTTCGGCCCGGTTTGCTTGAATCCTGATGGTGCAATGAGCAAGGGTCTCACATCTGAGAATACCCTTCCACGCTTAGGGTGGACAAAAATATTTACAACAAGGGGTGGTGAGGGACAGAGTCTCTGAATTAAGCAGAAAGCTCTCACCCAGTCAAGAGATCAGGGCTAGATCCAACACCGTTTTTTAGCTCACTGCACCATCCCAGTTTCAGAACCTGGCTGTATGCAAATTAGTCTGTTCCTGTCCCAGTGCATGATGGGAACAGGGCAAACCAAACTACAAAAGCCAATTCTTACACTGGGAAGGAAACAAGCTCCCGGGGACCGGTTTCTGGCATTACAGCCGTCTTCGGCCCGGTTTGCTTGAATCCTGATGGTGCAATGAGCAAGGGTCTCACATCTGAGAATACCCTTCCACGCTTAGGGTGGACAAAAATATTTACAACAAGGGGTGGTGAGGGACAGAGTCTCTGAATTAAGCAGAAAGCTCTCACCCAGTCAAGAGATCAGGGCTAGATCCAACACCGTTTTTTAGCTCACTGCACCATCCCAGTTTCAGAACCTGGCTGTATGCAAATTAGTCTGTTCCTGTCCCAGTGCATGATGGGAACAGGGCAAACCAAACTACAAAAGCCAATTCTTACACTGGGAAGGAAACAAGCTCCCGGGGACCGGTTTCTGGCATTACAGCCGTCTTCGGCCCGGTTTGCTTGAATCCTGATGGTGCAATGAGCAAGGGTCTCACATCTGAGAATACCCTTCCACGCTTAGGGTGGACAAAAATATTTACAACAAGGGGTGGTGAGGGACAGAGTCTCTGAATTAAGCAGAAAGCTCTCACCCAGTCAAGAGATCAGGGCTAGATCCAACACCGTTTTTTAGCTCACTGCACCATCCCAGTTTCAGAACCTGGCTGTATGCAAATTAGTCTGTTCCTGTCCCAGTGCATGATGGGAACAGGGCAAACCAAACTACAAAAGCCAATTCTTACACTGGGAAGGAAACAAGCTCCCGGGGACCGGTTTCTGGCATTACAGCCGTCTTCGGCCCGGTTTGCTTGAATCCTGATGGTGCAATGAGCAAGGGTCTCACATCTGAGAATACCCTTCCACGCTTAGGGTGGACAAAAATATTTACAACAAGGGGTGGTGAGGGACAGAGTCTCTGAATTAAGCAGAAAGCTCTCACCCAGTCAAGAGATCAGGGCTAGATCCAACACCGTTTTTTAGCTCACTGCACCATCCCAGTTTCAGAACCTGGCTGTATGCAAATTAGTCTGTTCCTGTCCCAGTGCATGATGGGAACAGGGCAAACCAAACTACAAAAGCCAATTCTTACACTGGGAAGGAAACAAGCTCCCGGGGACCGGTTTCTGGCATTACAGCCGTCTTCGGCCCGGTTTGCTTGAATCCTGATGGTGCAATGAGAAAGGGTCTCACATCTGAGAATACCCTTCCACGCTTAGGGTGGACAAAAATATTTACAACAAGGGGTGGTGAGGGACAGAGTCTCTGAATTAAGCAGAAAGCTCTCACCCAGTCAAGAGATCAGGGCTAGATCCAACACCGTTTTTTAGCTCACTGCACCATCCCAGTTTCAGAACCTGGCTGTATGCAAATTAGTCTGTTCCTGTCCCAGTGCATGATGGGAACAGGGCAAACCAAACTACAAAAGCCAATTCTTACACTGGGAAGGAAACAAGCTCCCGGGGACCGGTTTCTGGCATTACAGCCGTCTTCGGCCCGGTTTGCTTGAATCCTGATGGTGCAATGAGCAAGGGTCTCACATCTGAGAATACCCTTCCACGCTTAGGGTGGACAAAAATATTTACAACAAGGGGTGGTGAGGGACAGAGTCTCTGAATTAAGCAGAAAGCTCTCACCCAGTCAAGAGATCAGGGCTAGATCCAACACCGTTTTTTAGCTCACTGCACCATCCCAGTTTCAGAACCTGGCTGTATGCAAATTAGTCTGTTCCTGTCCCAGTGCATGATGGGAACAGGGCAAACCAAACTACAAAAGCCAATTCTTACACTGGGAAGGAAACAAGCTCCCGGGGACCGGTTTCTGGCATTACAGCCGTCTTCGGCCCGGTTTGCTTGAATCCTGATGGTGCAATGAGCAAGGGTCTCACATCTGAGAATACCCTTCCACGCTTAGGGTGGACAAAAATATTTACAACAAGGGGTGGTGAGGGACAGAGTCTCTGAATTAAGCAGAAAGCTCTCACCCAGTCAAGAGATCAGGGCTAGATCCAACACCGTTTTTTAGCTCACTGCACCATCCCAGTTTCAGAACCTGGCTGTATGCAAATTAGTCTGTTCCTGTCCCAGTGCATGATGGGAACAGGGCAAACCAAACTACAAAAGCCAATTCTTACACTGGGAAGGAAACAAGCTCCCGGGGACCGGTTTCTGGCATTACAGCCGTCTTCGGCCCGGTTTGCTTGAATCCTGATGGTGCAATGAGCAAGGGTCTCACATCTGAGAATACCCTTCCACGCTTAGGGTGGACAAAAATATTTACAACAAGGGGTGGTGAGGGACAGAGTCTCTGAATTAAGCAGAAAGCTCTCACCCAGTCAAGAGATCAGGGCTAGATCCAACACCGTTTTTTAGCTCACTGCACCATCCCAGTTTCAGAACCTGGCTGTATGCAAATTAGTCTGTTCCTGTCCCAGTGCATGATGGGAACAGGGCAAACCAAACTACAAAAGCCAATTCTTACACTGGGAAGGAAACAAGCTCCCGGGGACCGGTTTCTGGCATTACAGCCGTCTTCGGCCCGGTTTGCTTGAATCCTGATGGTGCAATGAGCAAGGGTCTCACATCTGAGAATACCCTTCCACGCTTAGGGTGGACAAAAATATTTACAACAAGGGGTGGTGAGGGACAGAGTCTCTCAATTAAGCAGAAAGCTCTCACCCAGTCAAGAGATCAGGGCTAGATCCAACACCGTTTTTTAGCTCACTGCACCATCCCAGTTTCAGAACCTGGCTGTATGCAAATTAGTCTGTTCCTGTCCCAGTGCATGATGGGAACAGGGCAAACCAAACTACAAAAGCCAATTCTTACACTGGGAAGGAAACAAGCTCCCGGGGACCGGTTTCTGGCATTACAGCCGTCTTCGGCCCGGTTTGCTTGAATCCTGATGGTGCAATGAGCAAGGGTCTCACATCTGAGAATACCCTTCCACGCTTAGGGTGGACAAAAATATTTACAACAAGGGGTGGTGAGGGACAGAGTCTCTGAATTAAGCAGAAAGCTCTCACCCAGTCAAGAGATCAGGGCTAGATCCAACACCGTTTTTTAGCTCACTGCACCATCCCAGTTTCAGAACCTGGCTGTATGCAAATTAGTCTGTTCCTGTCCCAGTGCATGATGGGAACAGGGCAAACCAAACTACAAAAGCCAATTCTTACACTGGGAAGGAAACAAGCTCCCGGGGACCGGTTTCTGGCATTACAGCCGTCTTCGGCCCGGTTTGCTTGAATCCTGATGGTGCAATGAGCAAGGGTCTCACATCTGAGAATACCCTTCCACGCTTAGGGTGGACAAAAATATTTACAACAAGGGGTGGTGAGGGACAGAGTCTCTGAATTAAGCAGAAAGCTCTCACCCAGTCAAGAGATCAGGGCTAGATCCAACACCGTTTTTTAGCTCACTGCACCATCCCAGTTTCAGAACCTGGCTGTATGCAAATTAGTCTGTTCCTGTCCCAGTGCATGATGGGAACAGGGCAAACCAAACTACAAAAGCCAATTCTTACACTGGGAAGGAAACAAGCTCCCGGGGACCGGTTTCTGGCATTACAGCCGTCTTCGGCCCGGTTTGCTTGAATCCTGATGGTGCAATGAGCAAGGGTCTCACATCTGAGAATACCCTTCCACGCTTAGGGTGGACAAAAATATTTACAACAAGGGGTGGTGAGGGACAGAGTCTCTGAATTAAGCAGAAAGCTCTCACCCAGTCAAGAGATCAGGGCTAGATCCAACACCGTTTTTTAGCTCACTGCACCATCCCAGTTTCAGAACCTGGCTGTATGCAAATTAGTCTGTTCCTGTCCCAGTGCATGATGGGAACAGGGCAAACCAAACTACAAAAGCCAATTCTTACACTGGGAAGGAAACAAGCTCCCGGGGACCGGTTTCTGGCATTACAGCCGTCTTCGGCCCGGTTTGCTTGAATCCTGATGGTGCAATGAGCAAGGGTCTCACATCTGAGAATACCCTTCCACGCTTAGGGTGGACAAAAATATTTACAACAAGGGGTGGTGAGGGACAGAGTCTCTGAATTAAGCAGAAAGCTCTCACCCAGTCAAGAGATCAGGGCTAGATCCAACACCGTTTTTTAGCTCACTGCACCATCCCAGTTTCAGAACCTGGCTGTATGCAAATTAGTCTGTTCCTGTCCCAGTGCATGATGGGAACAGGGCAAACCAAACTACAAAAGCCAATTCTTACACTGGGAAGGAAACAAGCTCCCGGGGACCGGTTTCTGGCATTACAGCCGTCTTCGGCCCGGTTTGCTTGAATCCTGATGGTGCAATGAGCAAGGGTCTCACATCTGAGAATACCCTTCCACGCTTAGGGTGGACAAAAATATTTACAACAAGGGGTGGTGAGGGACAGAGTCTCTGAATTAAGCAGAAAGCTCTCACCCAGTCAAGAGATCAGGGCTAGATCCAACACCGTTTTTTAGCTCACTGCACCATCCCAGTTTCAGAACCTGGCTGTATGCAAATTAGTCTGTTCCTGTCCCAGTGCATGATGGGAACAGGGCAAACCAAACTACAAAAGCCAATTCTTACACTGGGAAGGAAACAAGCTCCCGGGGACCGGTTTCTGGCATTACAGCCGTCTTCGGCCCGGTTTGCTTGAATCCTGATGGTGCAATGAGCAAGGGTCTCACATCTGAGAATACCCTTCCACGCTTAGGGTGGACAAAAATATTTACAACAAGGGGTGGTGAGGGACAGAGTCTCTGAATTAAGCAGAAAGCTCTCACCCAGTCAAGAGATCAGGGCTAGATCCAACACCGTTTTTTAGCTCACTGCACCATCCCAGTTTCAGAACCTGGCTGTATGCAAATTAGTCTGTTCCTGTCCCAGTGCATGATGGGAACAGGGCAAACCAAACTACAAAAGCCAATTCTTACACTGGGAAGGAAACAAGCTCCCGGGGACCGGTTTCTGGCATTACAGCCGTCTTCGGCCCGGTTTGCTTGAATCCTGATGGTGCAATGAGCAAGGGTCTCACATCTGAGAATACCCTTCCACGCTTAGGGTGGACAAAAATATTTACAACAAGGGGTGGTGAGGGACAGAGTCTCTGAATTAAGCAGAAAGCTCTCACCCAGTCAAGAGATCAGGGCTAGATCCAACACCGTTTTTTAGCTCACTGCACCATCCCAGTTTCAGAACCTGGCTGTATGCAAATTAGTCTGTTCCTGTCCCAGTGCATGATGGGAACAGGGCAAACCAAACTACAAAAGCCAATTCTTACACTGGGAAGGAAACAAGCTCCCGGGGACCGGTTTCTGGCATTACAGCCGTCTTCGGCCCGGTTTGCTTGAATCCTGATGGTGCAATGAGCAAGGGTCTCACATCTGAGAATACCCTTCCACGCTTAGGGTGGACAAAAATATTTACAACAAGGGGTGGTGAGGGACAGAGTCTCTGAATTAAGCAGAAAGCTCTCACCCAGTCAAGAGATCAGGGCTAGATCCAACACCGTTTTTTAGCTCACTGCACCATCCCAGTTTCAGAACCTGGCTGTATGCAAATTAGTCTGTTCCTGTCCCAGTGCATGATGGGAACAGGGCAAACCAAACTACAAAAGCCAATTCTTACACTGGGAAGGAAACAAGCTCCCGGGGACCGGTTTCTGGCATTACAGCCGTCTTCGGCCCGGTTTGCTTGAATCCTGATGGTGCAATGAGCAAGGGTCTCACATCTGAGAATACCCTTCCACGCTTAGGGTGGACAAAAATATTTACAACAAGGGGTGGTGAGGGACAGAGTCTCTGAATTAAGCAGAAAGCTCTCACCCAGTCAAGAGATCAGGGCTAGATCCAACACCGTTTTTTAGCTCAGTGAGATAAATAACGGTGATGGATCAAGCCCTGATCTTTGGACTGGGTAAGAGTGGTCTGCTCAATTTAGACACTCTGTTCATCACCACCCCCTTTTGTAAATCGATTTTGGCCACTATAGGTGTGGCAGGGTATACTCAGACATGAGTCCCTTTCTCACTGCTCCATCAGGATTCAAGCAAGCCGGGCCGAAGAGGCTGAAATGCCAGAAACCGGTCCCCGGTAGCTTGTCTCCTTTCTGGTAAAGAATTGGCTTGGTAGTTTAGTCTGCCCTGTTCCCATGATGCACTGGGCCAGGGACAGACTGATTTGCATATAGCCAGATTCTGAGCTGGGATGGGGCAGTGAGATAAATAACGGTGATGGATCAAGCCCTGATCTTTGGACTGGGTAAGAGTGGTCTGCTCAATTTAGACACTCTGTTCATCACCACCCCCTTTTGTAAATCGATTTTGGCCACTATAGGTGTGGCAGGGTATACTCAGACATGAGTCCCTTTCTCACTGCTCCATCAGGATTCAAGCAAGCCGGGCCGAAGAGGCTGAAATGCCAGAAACCGGTCCCCGGTAGCTTGTCTCCTTTCTGGTAAAGAATTGGCTTGGTAGTTTAGTCTGCCCTGTTCCCATGATGCACTGGGCCAGGGACAGACTTATTTGCATATAGCCAGATTCTGAGCTGGGATGGGGCAGTGAGATAAATAACGGTGATGGATCAAGCCCTGATCTTTGGACTGGGTAAGAGTGGTCTGCTCAATTTAGACACTCTGTTCATCACCACCCCCTTTTGTAAATCGATTTTGGCCACTATAGGTGTGGCAGGGTATACTCAGACATGAGTCCCTTTCTCACTGCTCCATCAGGATTCAAGCAAGCCGGGCCGAAGAGGCTGAAATGCCAGAAACCGGTCCCCGGTAGCTTGTCTCCTTTCTGGTAAAGAATTGGCTTGGTAGTTTAGTCTGCCCTGTTCCCATGATGCACTGGGCCAGGGACAGACTGATTTGCATATAGCCAGATTCTGAGCTGGGATGGGGCAGTGAGATAAATAACGGTGATGGATCAAGCCCTGATCTTTGGACTGGGTAAGAGTGGTCTGCTCAATTTAGACACTCTGTTCATCACCACCCCCTTTTGTAAATCGATTTTGGCCACTATAGGTGTGGCAGGGTATACTCAGACATGAGTCCCTTTCTCACTGCTCCATCAGGATTCAAGCAAGCCGGGCCGAAGAGGCTGAAATGCCAGAAACCGGTCCCCGGTAGCTTGTCTCCTTTCTGGTAAAGAATTGGCTTGGTAGTTTAGTCTGCCCTGTTCCCATGATGCACTGGGCCAGGTACAGACTGATTTGCATATAGCCAGATTCTGAGCTGGGATGGGGCAGTGAGATAAATAACGGTGATGGATCAAGCCCTGATCTTTGGACTGGGTAAGAGTGGTCTGCTCAATTTAGACACTCTGTTCATCACCACCCCCTTTTGTAAATCGATTTTGGCCACTATAGGTGTGGCAGGGTATACTCAGACATGAGTCCCTTTCTCACTGCTCCATCAGGATTCAAGCAAGCCGGGCCGAAGAGGCTGAAATGCCAGAAACCGGTCCCCGGTAGCTTGTCTCCTTTCTGGTAAAGAATTGGCTTGGTAGTTTAGTCTGCCCTGTTCCCATGATGCACTGGGCCAGGGACAGACTGATTTGCATATAGCCAGATTCTGAGCTGGGATGGGGCAGTGAGATAAATAACGGTGATGGATCAAGCCCTGATCTTTGGACTGGGTAAGAGTGGTCTGCTCAATTTAGACACTCTGTTCATCACCACCCCCTTTTGTAAATCGATTTTGGCCACTATAGGTGTGGCAGGGTATACTCAGACATGAGTCCCTTTCTCACTGCTCCATCAGGATTCAAGCAAGCCGGGCCGAAGAGGCTGAAATGCCAGAAACCGGTCCCCGGTAGCTTGTCTCCTTTCTGGTAAAGAATTGGCTTGGTAGTTTAGTCTGCCCTGTTCCCATGATGCACTGGGCCAGGGACAGACTGATTTGCATATAGCCAGATTCTGAGCTGGGATGGGGCAGTGAGATAAATAACGGTGATGGATCAAGCCCTGATCTTTGGACTGGGTAAGAGTGGTCTGCTCAATTTAGACACTCTGTTCATCACCACCCCCTTTTGTAAATCGATTTTGGCCACTATAGGTGTGGCAGGGTATACTCAGACATGAGTCCCTTTCTCACTGCTCCATCAGGATTCAAGCAAGCCGGGCCGAAGAGGCTGAAATGCCAGAAACCGGTCCCCGGTAGCTTGTCTCCTTTCTGGTAAAGAATTGGCTTGGTAGTGTAGTCTGCCCTGTTCCCATGATGCACTGGGCCAGGGACAGACTGATTTGCATATAGCCAGATTCTGAGCTGGGATGGGGCAGTGAGATAAATAACGGTGATGGATCAAGCCCTGATCTTTGGACTGGGTAAGAGTGGTCTGCTCAATTTAGACACTCTGTTCATCACCACCCCCTTTTGTAAATCGATTTTGGCCACTATAGGTGTGGCAGGGTATACTCAGACATGAGTCCCTTTCTCACTGCTCCATCAGGATTCAAGCAAGCCGGGCCGAAGAGGCTGAAATGCCAGAAACCGGTCCCCGGTAGCTTGTCTCCTTTCTGGTAAAGAATTGGCTTGGTAGTTTAGTCTGCCCTGTTCCCATGATGCACTGGGCCAGGGACAGACTGATTTGCATATAGCCAGATTCTGAGCTGGGATGGGGCAGTGAGATAAATAACGGTGATGGATCAAGCCCTGATCTTTGGACTGGGTAAGAGTGGTCTGCTCAATTTAGACACTCTGTTCATCACCACCCCCTTTTGTAAATCGATTTTGGCCACTATAGGTGTGGCAGGGTATACTCAGACATGAGTCCCTTTCTCACTGCTCCATCAGGATTCAAGCAAGCCGGGCCGAAGAGGCTGAAATGCCAGAAACCGGTCCCCGGTAGCTTGTCTCCTTTCTGGTAAAGAATTGGCTTGGTAGTTTAGTCTGCCCTGTTCCCATGATGCACTGGGCCAGGGACAGACTGATTTGCATATAGCCAGATTCTGAGCTGGGATGGGGCAGTGAGATAAATAACGGTGATGGATCAAGCCCTGATCTTTGGACTGGGTAAGAGTGGTCTGCTCAATTTAGACACTCTGTTCATCACCACCCCCTTTTGTAAATCGATTTTGGCCACTATAGGTGTGGCAGGGTATACTCAGACATGAGTCCCTTTCTCACTGCTCCATCAGGATTCAAGCAAGCCGGGCCGAAGAGGCTGAAATGCCAGAAACCGGTCCCCGGTAGCTTGTCTCCTTTCTGGTAAAGAATTGGCTTGGTAGTTTAGTCTGCCCTGTTCCCATGATGCACTGGGCCAGGGACAGACTGATTTGCATATAGCCAGATTCTGAGCTGGGATGGGGCAGTGAGATAAATAACGGTGATGGATCAAGCCCTGATCTTTGGACTGGGTAAGAGTGGTCTGCTCAATTTAGACACTCTGTTCATCACCACCCCCTTTTGTAAATCGATTTTGGCCACTATAGGTGTGGCAGGGTATACTCAGACATGAGTCCCTTTCTCACTGCTCCATCAGGATTCAAGCAAGCCGGGCCGAAGAGGCTGAAATGCCAGAAACCGGTCCCCGGTAGCTTGTCTCCTTTCTGGTAAAGAATTGGCTTGGTAGTTTAGTCTGCCCTGTTCCCATGATGCACTGGGCCAGGGACAGACTGATTTGCATATAGCCAGATTCTGAGCTGGGATGGGGCAGTGAGATAAATAACGGTGATGGATCAAGCCCTGATCTTTGGACTGGGTAAGAGTGGTCTGCTCAATTTAGACACTCTGTTCATCACCACCCCCTTTTGTAAATCGATTTTGGCCACTATAGGTGTGGCAGGGTATACTCAGACATGAGTCCCTTTCTCACTGCTCCATCAGGATTCAAGCAAGCCGGGCCGAAGAGGCTGAAATGCCAGAAACCGGTCCCCGGTAGCTTGTCTCCTTTCTGGTAAAGAATTGGCTTGGTAGTTTAGTCTGCCCTGTTCCCATGATGCACTGGGCCAGGGACAGACTGATTTGCATATAGCCAGATTCTGAGCTGGGATGGGGCAGTGAGATAAATAACGGTGATGGATCAAGCCCTGATCTTTGGACTGGGTAAGAGTGGTCTGCTCAATTTAGACACTCTGTTCATCACCACCCCCTTTTGTAAATCTACTCAAGAAACCAACAGCGGACCCCACCGACCTCAAGAACTACCGCCCCATCTCGCTCCTCCCGTTTCCAGCCAAAGTCATCGAGAAGACCGTCAACAAGCAGATGGCCGCCTTCCTCGAGACGAACGGATCCCTCGACCCCTCACAGTCCGGCTTCCGAGCCAAACACAGCACCGAGACTGCCCTCATCGCCGCCACCGATGACATCCGAGCCCTGATGGACAATGGAGAAACAGCGGCCCTCATCCTCCTAGACCTCTCCGCGGCATTCGACACGGTCTGCCACCGCACCCTAGTACGGCGCCTCAGCAACATCGGAATCCAGGACAAGGCGCTGGAATGGATCATCTCCTTCCTCGACGGAAGAACACAGAGAGTCCGCCTACCACCGTTCAAGTCAGAGGCCTCCGAAGTCATCTGCGGCGTCCCTCAAGGATCATCTCTGAGCCCCACCCTCTTCAACGTCTACATGAGCCCCCTCGCGGCCATCGTACGCAAACACAACCTCAGCATAATCTCCTACGCCGACGACACCCAGCTGATCCTCTCCCTGACCAACGACCCCACCGCCGCCAGAGCCAACCTGCACGAAGGGATGAAAGAGGTAGCCGAGTGGATGACGACCAGCCGCCTGAAACTGAACTCGGACAAGACGGAGGTCCTCATCCTGGGCCCCTCACCCTCCGCCTGGGACGACTCCTGGTGGCCTCCCGCCCTGGGCACCGCACCCAAACCGACAGACCATGCACGCAACCTGGGCTTCATCCTGGACTCCTCCCTCTCCATGACCAGGCAAGTCAACAACGTCTCCTCGGCATGCTTCAACATCCTACGCATGCTACGGAAGATCTTCTGGTGGATCCCCACCGAGACCAGGAAGACCGTCACCCAGGCCCTCGTCACCAGCCGACTGGACTACGGCAACGCCCTCTACGCCGGTACCACCGCCAAGCTCCAGAAGAGACTCCAGCGGATCCAGAACGCCTCAGCCAGACTCATCCTCGACATCCCACGAACCAGCCACATCTCCGGACATCTGAGAGACCTTCACTGGCTCCCCGTCAACAAAAGAATCACCTTCCGCCTCCTCACCCACGCACACAAAGCCCTACACGACCAAGGCCCGAGCTACCTCAACAGCCGAGTCAACTTCTACGCTCCCAAACGCCACCTCCGATCAGCCAACCACGCCCTCGCCGCCGTCCCCCGCATCCGAAGAGCGACTACAGGAGGAAGGTCCTTCTCCTACCTGGCCGCCAAGACCTGGAACTCCCTCCCGACCGACCTGCGCCTGACCCAAGACCACCTCTCCTTCAGGAAGAAGCTGAAGACCTGGCTGTTCGAGCAGTAGCCCCCCCCCCCCCCCCCCCCCCCCCAGCGCCTTGAGACCCTACGGGTATGTAGCGCGCTTTATAAGTGTCATTGATTGATTGATTGATTCCCCTACCACTGTTTTGACAAGTTTTCTGTTTGCACTGGGGAGTGTCTTTGGCATAATTGGGATGCTAAAGTGGGTGGGAGACGGGAGTGGGGGATTGCGGGCATTTGAGAAACACTGCCATAATCCACAGTGCATGCAAGCACGTCATTGTTCCTATAGGGAATTTGTTCTGGACACAAGTAGATGGTACAGTACACATATACGGGACTAGGATTGTGAATAGGCTGGGAAATGAGTGACACACTCGTGTCGGACAAATTACGGCTTATCACCTGGAATGTGTGGTGTCTCAAAAATCAGAAAAAGATACGGCAGATGCTGGCATACTTCACGAGATTACATATCGATATTGCTTTCCTCCAGGAAACGCACATAGATCCACAAACCTCCACTCGCATAGGCCAGAAATGGACAGAATCCGTACACGGGGCATCATATTCCTCGTACTCAAGAGGGGTCCTTATCTTAATTCGTAAAGGGGTGAATTTTAAAGTTGAACAGGTTCACCCAGATAGCAACGGGAGATACATTGTGGTGACGGGCATACTTAGAGGGCAGAGGGTCACCCTCCTCAACATCTATGCGCCAAACATAGATGATCCTGACTTTTACCACACAATATGGCAGAAAATTCACGAGCTTCCAGAGGTCCTGTTGTTGTGGGGGGGGGGATTTCAACCTCGCCTTAAATGACGTTGTAGACAGGTCACCCACCTCGGCAGAAACACACAAACGCGCTTTACAAAAATTGTGAGATATCATGTTGAATAACCACCTAACAGATCTGTGGAGAATGAAACATCCGACCCAACTAGAGGCCACGCACACAACGGCAGCACACAGCAGTTGGTCCAGGATAGATTATTGGTTGGGCTCCCTAGATATATCATTATGGGTGGAGGATGTCTCTCATTTGCCCCGCACGTTGTCTGACCACAACCCGGTGGTGCTCACCCTAAAAATCCCACACTATGTACCACCACCATTCAGCTGGAGATTTAATGGGAAAGCACTCCTAGATCCCTTATACACGGAAACGATTAGGAAAGCAATCATTGAATATTTTGAACTGAATGCACCATCCACAGACGACCCTGGGCTACTGTGGGAGGCTTTCAAAGCCTCCATTAGGGGAATTTGCATCAGCACTACTGCGGGAATTTTAAAAGATCTGCGTCAGCAGCTAGTTCAGCGGGAAGCTCGGGTAAAAGCCCTAGAAGTAGAATATAATCAAACGCACAATCCCACCCTGTTGGGGGACATAAGAACGGCAATATCGGAATATCAAGTAAGTGCGGAAGAGGAGCTACGATACATATCCAAACGCCGTGTGACCAGAAGTTATGGTGAGGGGGGCAGGGCGGGAGCAGTCTTGGCAGACAAAATATGCGCCAAGAAACCCCCTCCTGTAGTACAGGCAGTTAGGGACGCGGGGGAATTCTGAAACACGACACGCAGGGAATACTGAAAGCGTTCATGCACACTTATGGGAAACTATATACAAGGGAAGACACAGCGACAAGTGCGGAAATTGCACAGTACTGTGACGATATAGCACTTGCTTGGCTTTCCGATGCACAGTGCTCATACCTCTCCTTGCCCATCACGGTGGAGGAGATCACCGAGGTAATCCGGACGCTGCCCAACAGAAAAGCGCCCGGCCCGGACGGGTTCATGAGGAAGTTCTATAAGGCTTACGTAGACCAACTAGCTCCTCATATAGTAGCAATGCTTGGAGATGCCCATGAGAAGATGCTATTGCCAAAACACTACAAGAAGTAGTGATTTTAGCCCTACTCAAGCCAGACAAAGATCCCGAATACTGTGACTCATATCTGCCCCTGTCCCTCATGAATGTGGACACTAAAATACTATCTAAGTTACTAGCCAACAGACTGCAGCACCTAATGACAAGATTAGTGCTCCCTGATCAATCCGGTTTTATCCCCACACGTTCCACATCCCACAACACTAGATCGCTGTTTGGTTTATCGCATTACCTGCTTCCCACTATTAAAGCAGCCGCGATTCTGTTAGATGCTACTAAAGCATTCGACACCATAGCGTGGACCTACTTGCACACGATCCTACACAGGATGGGGTTTCCTCCAATGGGTGAAACTGCTATACACTGCACCCACTGCTCGTATACGGATCAACAAATACATTTCCGATGCAATACCTATAGAAAGAGGCACTAGACAGGGATGCCCTCTATCCCCACTACTGGTTGCCATTGCACTGGAACCATTAGCATGTAAATTACGACAGGGACACCATTATTCAGCGTTACAATTTCCACAGAGGCCGCTCCACATATCATTGTACGCTGACGACATGCTACTGTACGTGCGAGACCCGGCGGCTAATCTGAACCCCTTGATACGGGAATACGCTAAATTTGAGAGACAGTCAGGACTTAGAATAAACTGGGCCAAATCGACCATCATTCCACTGACTGATACCACACAACGCTTTAATACAGGCTACCCACTAGAATGGCAAACGGACCCGGTACGCTACTTGGGGGTTTGGTTCCACAGGAACCCCGAAGTGGTACTTTGCACGAACTATGGGAGGGTGATCACAGCCATGAGGAGAAAATAGAGAGATGCATCCAGCTGCCTCTATCACTAGCGAACCGATTGGCGATAGTGAAAATGGTGCTCCTTCCTAAGCTATTATATTTATTCAATAACATCCCCATCAAACCTCCAATGACGGTATTTCGTAGGCTGACTTCAGTGACACTGAGGCTGATCTGGGTTGGGAAAGCGGCTCAAATTGACTTACACTCGTTGACATTACCATTCTCACGAGGCGGGTTTAAGGCTCCTGACTTCCTTTTGTATTATTTGTGTGCCCAGGCTCAATATGCCCATTATTGGTACCCTAAAATACCTTATCTCACGCATGTCGCAATTGAAGAAGGTGATGCCTCCCCAGTTCTGCTGGACGCCATATTGACACACAAGAGGCCCCCATTACACAAATTGGACATTAACACTGTAGACGCAACGAGTGAGGCTTGGAGACTCATAGGTCAAAAAACGAACAACCTTCCATTGTATGCCCCACAATTGCCGCTTCACTACCACCCAAACATATCAGTAACGCAGGAGAAAGTGGGAATGGAGTTACTCAAACACGTGGGAATAGACTCGATGGGTGACCTATTTCAGGATGGGGTATTTAGAACGCTGGAAGATCTGTCCTTTGTGCAGAATCAAACAATGCTTTTCAAATTCACATATCGCCTACAGAGGGCAGTGAAGGTCCTATACCCTACATACCCAGCAGAACCACAACCGTCGAAAACACTCCAACTACTGCTCACATCTCCCACTCACCTAGTGTCCAGATTGTACATAGAGCTGCAATCAGAAATAGGGGACACAGCTTACAAGGCATTACGAAAATGGAACAGTTGTCTGGATACTCCGCTGACTGAGGATGAATGGGCCGCCACGGGCACGCTTACAGAATTATTGACACCAAATGGTAATCTACGCATGATACACATTAAATACTTACATCAGACTTACCACACCCCGGTAAGATTACATAAATTTGGCCTACGAACTGACTCCAAGTGTCAACGGTGCGGTGCTGAGGCGGCAGACTTTATACACCTTGCCTGGTACTGTCCTAGCGTGGCAGAATATTGGGTGAGGGTGATGCGAGCACTGGGAGATATGGTGGATGTTTTGATAGAATGCAATATTAAGACGTGTTTGTTGGGATTGATGCCAGGGGTTCGAGCATTAAAACGTAAATTCTGCGCGATAGCTCTACTTGTGGCTAAACGCAGAGTATCAATCACATGGGGCAGTAAACATACACCTCAATACAAACACTGGATACAAGACCTAGTCTATTGCAGGGACACTCTGAAGACGTACGAGGAAGAACTACCCCTAAGATCACGCCCCAGGGACTACTGGACGTACCTCATTTCCTATCTCAAGGAACCCGATGTACAACTGTGAACTGAACAATCTGTATCATGGGAGGAATAAGAATGTATTCAGCGTTATATGTCTTTTACTACTGTACAAGAACAGGCGCTATTGGAGGAGGAGTGTTGTAATGCAGTGGATATGTAAAGTGTTATGTACTGTATGTTTGACACAGGATGTCATTGCAAATTTTTTAAATGCCAATAAAAAAAAAAAGGGCCAATTCACAAACATATGGCGACGCACCACCTCCAGATAAGGAGAGAAAAAAAGGTTAATAAAGCAGAACGAATGAGAGTGGCCACCCAATCAACCAATCATTGGCTGATTGCATATTCTATTGCCTCCTCTCTAGAGATGATAGCCCTATGTGAGATGAGGGAGGACATACTCTAATACCTCCCAGATGAACATAAAAAAGGATATACATCAAATTGCTTCAGAGGGTAAATTAATATCTAATACTGCAATTTGCTGTGAACGCTGCTGATACTGCAGCTAGAGGGATACATTCTAACGTACTATTACGCAAGCATGTTTGGCTTCGGAGCTCAGGGTTTAAATCCTAAGTCCAACAAAAGCTCTTGGCCCTCCCATTTGATGAGGAACATCTTTTTGGCTTGCAAGTAGATATCCTCCTTCAGAAAATAAAAAAAGATAATGAAACAGCTAAGGCCATGGGAGCGCTGCACACGCTGTCTCTCATCAGGACTCCTGTTGCCGCTCTTCTTACTGTGAAGGTTTCAAGACCACCTCCCCTGAAACCTCTACCTCCAATCAGTGGACTCAGACCCAAACCACAACTCCTAGGGATTACTATCAAGGCTCATACAAGGATAACAACTCCAAAGGTAGAGGTAACGGCGGATTTACAAAACCATCCACAACAACCACGAAGGCCTGGCTTCCCAGTCATTCCCCCCGATCACACTTCACCTGTTGGGGGTCGACTACAAGGGTTTCTTCCTGCCTGGCGGAATATCACCTCTGACCAGTGGGTGTTGGATATTATCAAACGTGGTTATTGTCTTGAGTTCACTTCCACACCTCCCAACATTCCACTCCGCAAACAGACTTTCCCCACAACACCAGCAGTTGTTCAGAGAAGTGCAATCACTCCCCAAAAAGAGAGCTATAGAATCTGTTACACTACACCACCATGGCACAGGGGTCTATTCACTATATTTCCTTATTTCCAAAAAGGACAGGTCCCTCAGAGACCAATCTTGAACTTTAAACCACGAAACAAATACATTTTCTCAGAGCACTTTCACATGGTCACTCTTCAAGATATCATTCCACTGTTACAACAAAGGCGACTTCATGGCCACACTTTGCCTTAAGCACGCCTACTTTCATATTCCTATTTACCCGGCACATCGCCAATATCTACTGTTTCTAACAAAAGGTCAGCACTTTCAGTTCAAAGTGCTCCCATTCGGGGTCACTACCATGCCCTGGGTTTTTACCAAATGTCTCATGGTAGTAACTGCTCACCTGCACAGGCAAAGCATAAATGTCTTTCTATATCTGGTCGACTGGCTCATCAACAGTGCTTTCAACACACACAGGCCACCATAAATCTACTTCACCAACTAGGCTTTACAATCAACACCTTAAAGTACAACCTCCAACCCCTTCAAATGCAACCTTACCAATGGGCGATTCTCAATTCACAAGTACTTATAGCTTACCCAAACACTGCCAGAATACAAGAATTCCAGGTACTCATTCCACAATTTCAACCAGGTCAACAGGTAACAGTAAGAACAGTCCTGCATCTCCTCTGCATGATGGCTTCATGTATAGCCATAGTACCCATGCCAAACTGAACATGCGTCCGTTGCAGGAGTGCTTATCGCACCAACGTACTCAAGCGAAGGGTCAATTGGAAGATCTAGTGTTTGTCGGCTGTCAAGCTTGCCACACTCTGCAATGGTGCAACACCAACAACCTGTTAAAGGTAGATCCTTCCGGTTCTTGGCAGCTCAGAACTGGAACAAACTCCCTTTAAAACTCCGGATGGACACTTCTGAAGTTAAGTTTAAGAAGGCGCTTAAAACCCATTTGTTCTTAGGTTAGTCAAGCGGACGCCTGGTAACGCAGTCTGGGCTGCTCTCTCACTGTAGCGCGGGGACACGCCGAGATGGCATAACCATGCGCTTTATAAATTCTTTTATTATTATTATTAAAAGGACAGTCTTTCCTAGACTCAGTTCCGCAGAGGACAGTAACTACTAACACATCCCTTACAGGATGGGAAGCACATTCCCAACATCTAACTGTCCAAGGCCACTGGACACCCAGTCAGAGAGATCTCCATATAAATCACCTGGAGTAACTAGCTGTTCACTTGGTAATGAAAGACTTCCTTCCTCACCATTAAATGGCAAGGTACTCCTCATCAAGATGGATAAATGTAAATGTATGTAAATGTATTGCGACTTATATAGCACACGTATCACCCGAAGGCATCAAGGCGCTTGCCTTGGGAACCCATCCTGGCTTTTTCCCTGTGAGATAACCCCTACTGGGCATCCCTGATGGTGAAAGCCAGGCATCCCGCAGCGGGTGGGCCGCCGTAGTGGAGATTAAGCAAGCTATTGCCCAGAGTTGCAGCGTGGGACCCCATGATTAGAGTAGGCACCGAGGCGAGAATTATCGAGTCCGTGGACATTTTTGGGCTCAGGACCCTGCCGCGTCGGGAATTGAACCCTGGTCCCGGGCCAGACCTCTGCATCAGGGTCTGCCGCTCTAATCAGTGAGCCACACTCCTCCACATGACATCCATGTATTATCTCCAAAAGCAAGGGGGCACCAAGTCACTAGAGCTTTCCCATTTAGCCCAGACCATTTGGAAGTGGGGTGTCCCATACAACATTCACCTGTTAGCGGAGTATCTCCAGGGAGTGGACAACAACTTTGCAGATCGCCTCAGTAGGAGGCTCCAACAAGCCACAAGTGGGAACTCTACCCACAAAGTAAGTACTTGTCCAATACTTCCTGCGTTGGGGACAACCACAAATAGACCTCCTCACCATAGTAGAAAATGCCAAAGCTTTGTCTCCATGTTCTCACACCTACAATCCAAGGGCAACACACTATGGATGAGTTGGTCCGGGATATTTTCTTATGCTTTTCCACCTCTCCCACGGATTTCATTTCTGGTTTGCAAGTTACAGCAGCCATCTCATCCTGGTACCTCCCAGTTGGGCACGGCAACCATGGTTCAGCACACTTCTTGAGCTGTCAGTAGTTCCCCGTAAAGCACTGCCAAACAGGCAGGACTTTCTTATAATACAGAACCGTGGAGAAATCAGACACCCAGACCCTAGATTACTCAACCTTGCAATCTGGCTCCTGAAGTCTTAAAATGTGGCTACCTTAATCTCACACAACAATGTATGGCTATTCTTAAAGAAACACGCAGGCCTACTACTTGATCCTGTTACGCTGCCAAATGGAAAAGATTTGTTCACTATTGGCATTCAAAACACATTGTTCCCTCAGCAGCTAAATTACAGGACAATGTTTGCTACTTATTTCACTTACATAAATGTGGTTTAGCATTTATAGCTATACGTCTACACCTAGCATTGGTCGCTGCATATCTGCAAAATAGACCGCACACTTCCCTATTCAAAATTCCGGTTGTCAAAGCCTTTCTGGAAGGTGTTACGAGTCATTCCTCCTAGAGTGCCACCAGCTCCCACGTGGAACTCAATATAGTATTAACAAATTATTGGGCACACCATTTGAATTCCTACACTCCTGCCCCCTCCAGTTTCTATCCTGGAAAGTAACATTCCTAGTTGTTATCACTTCACTCAGATGTGTCAGTGAGCTTCAGGCATTAACTTTAGAAGTACCCTTCTTCCAAATACATAGTGATAGGGTTGTAATTTGCACCAACCCCAAATTTCTTCCTAAGGTGGTCTCTTAATTTCATCTTCATCAATCTATTCAACTACCTCTCTTTTCCCAAGGCTATCCATATGTTAAATGTAAAAAGATATCCCATGTATTACACTAACAAGACTAAATAATTTTGAAAATCACCACAACTATTTGTCGCTTTCTCAAAACCTCACAAAGGCAGGGCCATTTCTAAATGAGGCATTGCACAATGGATTGTTAAATGCATCCAAACATGCTATGCTAAAGCTAAAACAACTTTACCCATTCCTCCTAGAGCTCACTCCACTCATAAGAAAGAAGCTTCTATGGCCTTCTAGGGAAACATACCCAGAGCTTACTTTTAAAGTGGCTATATGGTCTACCCCCACATACATTTAGAAAACATTACTGTGTAGATGTACTGCCCTGTTAATAAGTCAATGTGGGCCAAACAGTCCTACGGACATTATTTCAAATAACTGTAATTCCCACGGCTAACCATTGTTTATAGAGGAAAACTGTTTTACAATCTATGCTAAGCATGTGTATCTACAAGCCTCAAACGGAATATATTACTCGCCCTGTAAGCATCTGTTTGGGGCATGTTGTGCTGCAGATTCACATATGCCCACTCTCCTCCCTGGACACCTGCGTTTGTTAGTTATTTTCACAATTTTTTCACAAACTCCTTTTGCATGGACATCGCTTTGTACTATGCTTTACTTGACATTATATCCTCACCCATCATGAGGGAAAACAGGGAGGAATGACACCACCTCGTGTCTCAAGGACTTTTTTTCAGAAGAAAAACAACTTGCACACAAATGAGCCCAACACTAGATGGCGGACGAATGCTAAGCATGTGATCCTACAGCACTACATGCCACGAACAGGTGCTTACTGGGTAAGTAACATTTTCCTTACATGCCTATGTGACTTATTCTTCAGCTACAGGCTACAAGGACACTGTGGCTTTGTGAACGACCCAGTCCCGAGCAAAGGTTCTAATACTGGTCAGGAGTGGAGATTTTCAAAATGAACTATGTGATTCAAAGTCCCCAGTAAATACTAAGCTTGATGGTTCACTACAATCTGTCAGAAGAAACCCAAAACTATCTCCATGGGTACAGTTGGCACGGTTTGGTAATTTGTTGCTTTCCTTATATTGGGGGTTGAAGTTAAAAATTATTGTACTGAAAGAAAATCGAACTAACAAACATTCTTATTTTGCTGTAGTTTGTGTGTGTGCCAGAGATGTAAAGTCCCCTATTTTAGATGATCTAGTTAAAAAAACTATTTTATTGCTACGTATATCTGATTTCTGGTGTTGAATATGAAATGACTAATTCGAAGTGGCTCACCCTTTTCTTTTTGTATCCAACCACTTCCCCTCTCCTTCCTCTCACTCCAGATTTCCACAAGGATTCAGAGTCAACAATGACCAAGAAGAAGGGAAAGTTTAAACCACTGAAGGCTCTGAAGATGCTCAGCTCGAAGCCAGACCCAAAACCTAAGTCTCAGAAAGACAAAAGCTAGGGACTTGTTGAGAAGATAAGAAAGGAGCACTCTGAGAATAGGCTCTGGCAGCCGGTGCAGGCCAATAGAGCTGTGGAGCTTCCTAGGCATCACATCTGAGTGTCCCCATCATATCACCAATGCAAATGACTCCTGAATGAGACTAACCTATCCTTACTTTAAGACCACTTGCAGGGCAGGAGGACAAGTAGGGGGAAGGTGTCTGGAGCTGGACACAATCTACAAGGGGAACATTGGCCTGAAAAGGCAAACACCTCCTCATGGGGGTGTGGAATAGCTTCACTTTTCTGAGCAGTCAAAAAGTGACGTGCAATGGAAATCCTGACATTTTTCAAGGTGGTAAAGCAAATTCATTGCTCAAGATGCCGTAAACAAGTGCAAGGGCTTTTTGAGGCTATCATCCTCTGCAGCTAGAGCCCCTTTGTTTTATGCTCTCTGTTGACCTCTTGAATGGGCTCTGTCTGGTGAAGGCCATGGGTGAATTGAGTTGTGCTAACTACTAACTCTCCTGCCAGGAAGCAGGCACCCACTCTGTGCTTTAGCCTCTGTTGAATGAGGCGTCAGTGGATAGTTTCCTCAGGATTTGGAGGGCAGGGCTACCATCTGCTACTATTCCTAACACATCGGAATCACTCTATCATTCCGATATGAGACCTTTATGTTAAAAACATGCGGCCTGCCTGGGTACAGCTCTGCTGTCTGAATCCAGATCATGCATATTTATGAATCCTGAGGGATAAACCTGCCGCCTATATTACTGACTTATACCAATTGGATACCTTGATGTAGAAGGTTTTCAGAGCTGTCAACCAGACATCTGGATATCAGATGTTGGGCTTAAATTCTTCAATGTGGGCAATCTGGCAGAACAATACAGAATCAATTATCACTCTGCCATCTCTGGTGAGATAACAATTAGGTCTTTAGAGTGCGCAATTTGTGAAGAATCTGTAATGGGGATGGTTTAGGGTGGTTTGTGCTGGGGATAGGCATCTGACTTACAAGCACTTAGGAGGGATGATTTTTGCAGTCTCATTACTCAACACTATCCTTTACCTGCCTCTGCTCAAAGACATAGACCATTATAGGCTCCGGGTGAAATGTGCCGCAGAAACAAGGGATAACCCTTTCAGAGGAACAGAAGCAAGGACCATGGGGCAGGAAGTTTCTGAGTAGCTCACACATTACCATGGGGCAGGAAGTTTCTGAGTAGCTCACACAGTTCTCCTCAAAGGAGATCAGCTTCTACTGTGCGAGACATGTAGGACCAGATAGGATTTTCTCTTTGGTATGGAATGTTTTAGGACCACAGGGCAGACAATACATAAGGGTAGTCCCAATTCCTTTCAAAGAGGTATACTGTTGGAAAGTGGGTGGTGGCGTGGCTCTAGAAACAGGCACTTTACTGCCCCACTCAGACGTGATACTCTTGGATCCTGGAGAGGAAGGTTTTGCAGGACTAGAGAAACCATAATTGAAGAGACAACTTTTATATTGTTCTTAGGGGAAGGTGAGCAATAACCGGCCACAACTGCACTCAAATAGACTGACTGTTAGAGGGTCCTGTGTCAGAATATGCAAAAGCACAGAATTAGGCACAACTCTGCAAAGAGTCAGACTGTTTGTGTTTTCTATTCCGATAAAACTCTACTCAAACAGCTAAACTGTTGGAAGGTTCTCCAGCACAGGACTAAACAATGGTATTGAAGAGCCCAAATGTTATTTGGTTTTGATCCTGAAGGTGCCACCATGGCATAAGCAGGTGTCTTCAAAAAGAGTAAACTGTGATAGGATTAGAAGGCATGAAATGCTGCAAGGTGGGAAAACTCCCCATACTCCGATGTAATACTTTAAAACTCTAGGGCAGACCATGCCACAGGTCTAAATCCACATCCAGTCAAAGAGACAGACTGTTATTGAATTTTAGGCCGTAAGTGGTACCTGAGCAAAAACAGACCTACTCAAATAGATGGTTATAGGTGCCCAGCCGTGAGATGCCTCACAGATGGAAAGGACCCCCAGGGGAGAAAGCGCCACAGGCCTTGACACAACTCCATTAAAGAGATCATGTGCCACTGGAGGACAAACAGTCCTGCTCAGAGAGACAGACTGCTAGTAAGTGCCTGATGGGTTCCAGGGCAGACAGGGCCTTAAGACTAAATGTCACCCTGTTCAAAGAGCTAGGCTGGCGTTTCCTTATTGCATCACCAGACAAAACCACTTAGCTAATCCACTTAGAGATGGTTTGCTATAGGATACAAAGATACAAATCGATGACTGCTAGTGGGTCCTGGAACAGAAGGTGTCACAGGTCAGCCTTACCCATTCTTCAAGAGCCAGACTGTTCAAGGGTCTTTGATAGAAGGTGCCATGGGACAAGATGAAACTCTGCTCAAAAGACTGGTTGCTATGGAGAAGAAGGGGTCACAGCTTTCCTTAAATTTCACCAGAGCTATACTAATTGGCTGATCTCTAGCTTTGAAGACTAAATGTAGGATATGTCAGATGAGGGGTTGAACTGGGGGTGAAGACGGTTCAGCTCTTTGCATTTTTCCGTTATACTTGAGACAACAAAAAACAAGCATCAAGAGCTGAGATAATTTTTTGCCTTTGTTTGAGGTGGTGGGTTTGTGGAGTATGCTTAGTGTTATTTATGTTAAGATTTTTACGTTTTTATGGTAGAAGCCAAAGTTTGTCCATTGGAGGAGGGGAACATCCTTTACAACGCCGATGTAACACCGCAGTTCCCTTACGACGCAACTTTTACAACGCTAGTTGTAACAACTAATTGAGCTGGGGGGGCGCTCCAGGATAGTAAATAGTTTAATTTACTATCCAACTCCTTCCCTACTATCCACGGGGACTGGAGTTGGAATAGTAAATTAAACTATTCACTATCCAGCCCCCAACAACGCAAGTTGTGGTAACGACTTGCGTTGTAAAACATGCGTCGTAAAGTACTGCGATGTAAAACATTGCGTTGTAACGACATACATCCATTGGAGGATGATCATAGCTGTTGCTGTTATGGACACGTGGTCTGTCTCATTGAAAAGTGTTGGTGCCTCGATATTCATCATTTCAATGCAGACTTGCTAGACATCTCTCCTGCCACCTTTTATGATCCTGCTGCTTTTGCTGCAGGGAAAAGCATCTTCCTCAAAAGCGGCAGTGGAGGGGTATATCAAGGCTCATGTGTCTGTGACATGCCTGCATGGCAATGACCCCTCCCTGAGCTGTTTGTTTTTAAGGGTTTGTGCATATATACATGTATTTCAAGTTGTTTCTTGCCTGACAGTTGCCTTTTTTTTAAATATACATTGAAACATATTTGCCCCTACCCATAGATAGTTCCATTTCACATTTGTGCCCTGTTGTCCTTCGATGCATAGTGCGCTACCTTGAGCATTCCTGTTTTAGTTTTCAAAACATCTTTCACTTTTCTGTTACATGTACAGCCAATGGCCTTTCATTCCCTGCTGCCTTTTTGGTTTGAATTCAGACCTGCACTGTTTTTATTTGGAGGGTTTGGATGGGGTTCAATGGCCTATTTTTTGATCAAATTCTTAGTTGCGACAACAGACCGCAAGGCCAAGCTTTGTCAGCTGACAGTCTCTACCAGACACAGAGCATTTGGGTACAGCAAAGTGGTCTTTGGAAAGCCCACATAGGACTTGGACACTGAGAGAAGGGGTAATGACCCTTAGACATAAACTCTGTTGTATCCCTCTGTTGTAAAATCTGACGTTTTGCTGGCTGTGGTCGCTGCCATTGTACCTTGTTTGTAAGACATTGCACTGGATAAAATTACCTGGGACCCAACCTGGGATCTATGTGAATAAAAGCTGAATTTTAAACCTGTGTCTCTGTCTGTTAACAGTATATTTAGAGCAGCTGGTTGGTGATCAAAACAGAGTGTAAGTAAGTAAGTAAACGTTTATTGTTTTAGGTTAATTAAAACCATTACAAAAAAATACATTGAAAGCACGTATCCTCAGGTAAAAGTTAAAAGAAAAAGTTAAAAACAGAAAACTGTAGTTGTAAAAGTAGTAGTGCTAAAAAACAGTGTGATATGGGAGGTGAGCATTGTTCATTGCGTCTTATCTTGGCCATAGTTCCTTAGGTCTGGTCAGGGGCGAATTCATGGCTTATTAGTTTCAGCTCCACTAGTTTCAGGAATTTCACCAACTTCCCATTTAGTGGCGGAAGACCTAGATCAAAACAAGCGAGAACTGCTTGTCTGCATGTGCGAATTCCTTGTTCATTAAAAGCAGTTTTTAGCAGGGCTGCTCTTTCCTCTTTCAGCCCCGGGCAGGTGCATTGCAGATGTTCAAAGTTTTCGTTCCCTGCACCGCACAGCCTACATTTTGTCCCACAGTTCCTTCTCAGCTATGGTTGTAGATGTGGTATGGCTGGTAGGATTCCTAGCCTATGTTTTAAAAAGGCTTCTTTAGTTTTCCTGCCGTACCCCAGACCAAAGTAAGCTTGTAGCCCCGGTGATTTATATGTGCGCAGAGTCATCCAGGCGTGATGCCTGTGGGAAAAGAAGGCTTTGTCTTCCACATGCGAGTGTCTTTTTATGCTCTTGTTTACTACATGCTTGAATTGCGCATGCGGTAGTGGAGTTTCCCATAATTCTTTCAGACCTGTGACAGTCAGGAACTCCTCTAAGTATGCTTTCGCCGGCAATTTGGAAAAGCTGCTCAAGTCTTGCCAGAGCGGATGGTTCAATGAGTTTTCTGGTGAATTCTTTATTTTATGCCAGCACTTTCAATATACGCCTCTCTTCTTGCAAGCGTTTGGCAGGTCAGTCCAAATTCTAACCGGATCTGGGCTTGTGAGGTGTAGGTTGGCAGGTTAAAGAGAAGTCTGTAGGCCTTTGCAATGATTATGTCCAGCAGTTTCGCGTCTGTACCTCTTAGAGCCTCACTGCCGTACGTGATAGATGACTCTATTTTGACTTGAGCCACGCGGAGCAGTGGCAGAAGAGTAGGACCATTCAAGTTTGACTTTGGCTGTTTAAGTGTTGTAGCTATCAGCATACCTTTCCTCTTGATGGCCTCTAGTTGGTTTGAGTAGCGACCTCCTTTGTCGACTAGGATTCCAAGATATTTGTATTCTGAGCAATTTGCGACAACCTTCGTTCCAAGGAACCATGTGTGCGGCTTTTTATTCCCAGTTATAGACACAACTTTGGTCTTGTCGATGTTTACTTCTAGTAGGTTTGCTTTGGCGTATCCGTGCAGTGTATTGATGAGATTCTGGAGACCTGCTTTCGTCTGGCTAACCAGGACCACGGCGTCTGCATAGGATATGCTGGGCAGCGCTTTGCCTCCCAAACGGAGTGCGTGCGCGTTGCAAGCCTCTAGAGCAGGTGGCAGGTCGGCTGTAAATAGATTAAAAAGGGTGGGCGCTAAAAAACACCCTTGCTTTAGACCTTTTGTAGTTAGAATACGCCTAGAGAGGTGTGTGCCGTTCCCGAGCTGTACCTGAACCCACGTGTTGGTGTGCAATTCGATCGAAAGGAGGCGCAGGGATCCACCAAGAGGCCAGTTTTCTCCAAAGGTTGCCCCGGTTGACATTGTCAAATGCCGCCTTGAAGTCCACAAAGCAAAGGTGGAGAGCCTGTTTAGTCACCCTTTCCTTGTCGATAAGTAGCGAAATTGCCAGTAGATTTGTTGTTGTTCCCGTGTCTCTGTAGAATCCCGTTTGGCTAGATGGAATTAAGTTGCGGTTTGTTGCCCATTCGCGCAGCTGGGTCAGTAAGAGCCCCGCGAAGTATTTAGCCTCAATATCCAAAAGTGCTATCAGGCGGTAGTTTTTTTGTAATGTCCTGTCCCCCGCCTTATATATTGGTGAAATGGTTGAGCCCCTCCATGAGGCAGGAAGGCACCCCGAATGGCTGACAGACATGTAGAGGGGGGTCAGCGTTTCTGCCCAGTATTCCGGCTCAAGTTGAAAGAGGGCCGGAGGAATTCCGTTTGGCCCTGCTGCACCATCTTTTCTTCCTTTGGAGATTAGTTTCCTGAGTAAAGCTGCAGTAGTTCCAAATTTGAATACTTCACATAGTGTTGTTATTTGTGGGGGTTGGCCCTCTGGTGCAACATGGGGCTTGCTTGTTATACCGACCTGTTGGTTAAAGTGTGTGTCTAAGAAAGATTCCCATGAGGATTTGGTTATGTGGGATGTTATTCCACTGTTTTTCGGATGTAACGTTTTGTTTATTTTGGACCAGAACTGGGCGCTGTTGTTTCCCTTAGAGTTGTAGTGAAGTTTAGCCCAGATGTCATCTTTGTTGGTTCTTTTGAATGCCCAATTCAGTTTTTTTAGGTCTGCCCGGTGCTTGTGAAGCTGTGCAAGAAGAACAACGTCCCCCGGGCTTTTTCTCAACAGTCTTAGGGATTTATTGATCGCTTTTTTTGTGGATTTTTAAGGCTAATTTCTTTGGTGCTTGAGGTCTTCCTTGTGACACCGGAGCCAGAAGATGGAAAATGCCGTACAGTTGTTTAGTATTTGTTTGCAAAATCGGCCGTGAATTTTTCCCATCCTGCTACTGGGTTGCCCGAAGGATAGTTTAGGCTGTTTAGTTGAGATTTTGCTGCTTGAAGTACCTCCACCGTGTTTGCACCGAAGTTTTGATTCGTTTAAGGTTTATGGTATAACTGGCATGTGGTCCTGTTGGGTTTGAAAGAATTAGGTCCGGAAGGGCACAGAAAGAGACTTCTTGGGGGCAATGGTCACTATCTCCCTTGTCCCCTAGGTTGAAGCCCAGTACATGGTGAAAAAGTGGAAGAGAGACTAACGTATAGTCTATTGTAGAGGTTGCGTTGCCTGAGTTGAACGAGGCCACAGATGGAGAATCTTCAGGAAATCTTCCATTTAGAAGCCTCAGGCCCGTGTGTTCCAAGTCTTCCAGCAGCTCCTTTGCAAGCTTGGGGATTTTACCTTGGCTGCTGAATGATTGGATTGGAATATTCCAGTGGTAAGACTGGGCCTGTATGTCACTGTCTAGGGATGACCCTAAGATACATTGATTGAAGTCTCCGGAAAGAATTATATCGGGTAAGGTTTGCATAGTCATGACATAATATAGGTGGTCCATTAGGCGTTTAACCTCTTGTTTCTTCTTCTTTGGATTAATGTAGAAGTTAATCAACTGAACCTCTTTCTTCTTTCCCCCAAAATTTAATGAAATCCCAACTGTGTTGATAGCCGGAGAGTTGGTGGTGAGTGCCTGCACATTGCCAACAGTTGAGATTTTGATGTAGGCTGCTAGGCTGCCTGCCAGCCGTCCGAACTTGCTTTTCCTTGTGGCTGGGGAGTGGTAGCAGGTGTAGCCCTCTATGTGAACCGGCTCCTCAGCCATGTTTCCTGGAGGAGGATGATATCGAATGATTTCACGTATTGTAGGAAATTAGTGTCTGCCGCTTTGTTGTTGAGCCCATTTAGATTCCATGAGCATATTTCCTGGTGTGGTGCGGCCGAGCACAGGCTTGACTCCGTTAGATTTCCTTGTCATTGAGGATTACTTGGTGTATTGCTTATTCTGAAGAGCTGGTGTTCGACCGCGCTGTACGGGTTAACGATCATTGAGCTGTTTTTAGTCGGCGTCGCCTGAGTGGTTGTAGGAGATCGACCCAGTGCGCCCCTCACCCACTGACCTTGTCTTCGAAGTTGTTGTAGGTAGTAGCTGCTTAGGTCTCTCGAGCAAGGGCAGCGGATATCCTATATTGTGGTATACCGCAGATTTGATCCCCCATGTTTTAAGGAGATTTTCCTATTTTAAGATTTTATTTGGAATTTCGGCAGAAATCCATGTTGCTTTTGTCGCTTTGTTGCCGTATGTCCTATCAGTTTTTATGAATTTTATAGAGAGAAGGTCAGCTGAGGATAAGTCGTTTAACGCTGGTATGGTGCTAAGTAACCGTAGTAAGTTCCCTCTATTCAGTATGTCGAATGGGCCCTTTGATTCGTACTCTGGAGTGAAGAGGATAATGGTAGAGTTCCTGTTTGGATCCTTCGACTGTGCTGTTGGCAGGTGGGACTTGGGTCCTTAAGTTGCTGTTGTCGGACTGAGGTGCGATTCCTATGAGAGTGTCCCCGGAAGAGAGATTCTTAGAAGCGGGAGCAGATGGAACTGTAGGGACGCTAACTATGGTGGAATATAGCTGATTTTGGGGGCACGGGACCCCTATTTCCCTCTGCTCTTGAGCTCGGGATCTTTCACAGTGGGTGTTGATAGAAACTTCCCGAGCCGAGTACGTACTATGCTTAGGCTGTACCCCCCTTGGTTCGAATGTTGATAGTAGTTTGGCGGGGCTAGCGTCGTTCTCTTTATCAGGGCCACGGTTTTCCATCGTGTTTTGGTTTCCAGTGTCACTGCCGGACCGAGCCCTCCCATCCTCCTGCGTAGATGCCCCTATGGGTGCTACTGCGTGTACTCTGTTTAAGGAAGATCTGTGCCCCGTAGAAATTAATTCTCCGCTGGCGTTGTTTACTGTAATTGGGCCCAGGTCTTGCTGCTCCTGTCTTTTTCCTGACTTAAAAAGTGGGTTAACTTCTGGCCTGCTTGTGGTTGTTAGTTTTTTGCAGCCTTTCCTCTTTTGCTGCCGCCGCCCTTTCGCGTTTCGGGGCGGCGTGTTAACCTTCGGAGGTGGAGAGGAGCATGTTGTCAGGTGGCCCGATGGTGGCACCTGACAGCCCGATGGCGGCACCAGTGCAGCCTTGTCTGCAGTGCTGGCTATAATAGGCCCTCCTGTTGGTGGTACAAGGAAGGCTGTTTCGCCGGGATTGATGTGCTGGGGCCTTACGTTGAGCCCTTTTGGCAACCCTTCTATCAGAGAGGATACTATTTCTGGAAGTTTTGCCAGTTTGTCGATGATAGGACCGAAGCTGCATACCAGCTTTGCCTCTTGCTGGGCTCTGCTAATTAGAGAGTTTAATTGGCCAAGTTTCTTATCTATCCGCCCAGCAAAGACAGCCAAGGTGTCAAGTAAAGTCAGCTGTAGGTCCATTTTGTCAGATTGGAAGTGGAGAGTGTCTACGGTCCGTTGCATGGTATTTAGAAGAATGTCCCACGTGTTTGACACGTCTGATGCTTGAATCCTGGGTAGGGACATTTTTTGGGTTGTCAGTTTGTTGGGTGTTGAAGACATAGAAGAATTCGGTAAAGCGGTTGAATTTGAAAAAATGCCCTCCCAGTCAGAGCACCTTTTAGTAGGCTGGGTTTTGTTGATTGATTCCTCTGTAGGCGAGGATGGGTTAACCAGCGTGGTCGGAATGTATGAGGCAACTAGTTCTGCCCATTCCTGTGAACCCAAATAGGTTAAGTTGGCGGGGCCGTCACTCCCAAGATTTGATATCTTTACCACGTCCTCCTTCCGATGGTCATCGGACCTCTGTTCTTTTGCCGCTTCTTCAGTTGGCTTTAGGTGAGATTTTAAGCTGTCCAGTTGGTCCAGAAGGCTTTTATCAGTGATCAGCGAGTTGTTTGGATTATCTGGGTTATCGCTGCTTGGGGCTTCTTGCCATTGAGAGAAGTCCTTGCCGCTGCAGGTAGTGAGGTTGTGCGAAGAATGCTTTGGTTTCTGACTGGTTACAAGTGAAGGTAAGGTGGTTGGTGTCAGTGGGGAGCTGGTGTACGTGAGAAAGGAAGATAAATGTGGGGCAGGCGCCTGACCGTGGGGCCTTGATTGTTCGCTCACCTACACAAACGGGCCCTATTTTCCCCTCTGCAGGTGGACTCGATGCAGGTAGGCCGTCTGCTGTGGAAGAGCAGTTCGTGATTCCACTTACTTGGCCCAAGGATTGGTCTTTTTGCAGTTCACAAGGGGATAGTGGAAGAAGTGAGTCTTGGAGGCCCAGGATTTTTCCACTGGACGAAAAGAAAGTAGAGAGTGGATCCTTCAAAAAATTTAATTTTGATGTTATTTTTGGTTGTCGAAGGTTGGGGCGAGAAATCGCAGCCGATGGGGCTTGGTCGCTGGACACTCCGATTTCTCCTAGAGATGAATCCCAACTCCTGCTGGCTTCATTTGCGTTTTCCTTTTTGTTGGCGGGTGCTACGGCGTTCTGCTTTGCCTTTCGCTTGGTTTTAGGCTTGTTCTCGAGGTGGACCCTTTT
Source organism: Lissotriton vulgaris (assembly GCF_964263255.1). Taxonomy (NCBI): domain Eukaryota; kingdom Metazoa; phylum Chordata; class Amphibia; order Caudata; family Salamandridae; genus Lissotriton; species Lissotriton vulgaris. The sequence continues at coordinate 1,055,081,823 of NC_141685.1, read as the reverse complement.
CTTGCCTGACCTCATGCTGAAATTAAGCCAATAAGTTAAGAAAAGCGCTTGGCTGTGCAGTCTTTGTTCCAAAAAGCTTGTTCAGTGGCTGGTGTCGCGGAAGCGAGGTGCAGGTGAAGGGACGCAGTCTTGCAATACACCATTCTCTAGGTATCACCTCCCCACACTGTCCTCAAGCCTCAGGGCCTCTGGCCCTCTCTCTTCAGGTCTTCCGATCCACTCTCCTCTAATCAGCTCAGTTGGAACAGCGGCTGCAAGAAGATTGGGTGGATTTTAGCAGGGTTGTTGAGGATGCTCACGCGCCATTGACAGACCATGAAAGGGTCACAGTATATGTGGTGCTACTTTTCCTGTCAATCGTTTTGCCTTTTTCCTCCCTCCCTTCCTTCTGTTCTTCTCCCCACTCCTTCCTCGTGGTGCTGCTGCTCCCTTACCGCAGGCTCTCTGCTCACCGCGGGGCTGCAGACAAGCTGACTGGGCTAAGCTTGCTTGCTAGTACGGCCGGCTGGCCGGCTAGAACGACTATTGAATTATTGTCCGATGTAGCTGTTGAAGCTGTTATGGCTATTAGCCGTTAGCTATTGACTGTTTGAGCGGCAAAGGAACATTGCTGTGGTGAGGGGCAGGGAGCGTCCCTCGGACTACAAGCCTATGCTTTGCCGGTAGTGGCTGGCGTTTGGTGTTGCTCTGGTGGGTCTAGTGGCTCTACTCTGGTGGATCTAGTGGCTCTGCTGCTGCAGGGACACGAGTCACTCTGGTCGCGAGTCGGGGGTCACGGCGGGGGTCACGGCGGCTCACCTTTCAATGCCTCGCCAATGCCGCTGGCACCTCCGCCGCCGCTCCTCTGACTCCACCGCTCCGCCACTCCACTTCAGAGCTCATCTTTCCGAGCTCACTCCTCTCCACTCCGTGGCTTCCCGCGGCAGATTCTCCGGATCAGCTGGTTCAGGCTCTGGTTTAGGCTCCTGCCGGGCCGCAGCCGCCGAGGGTCACACAAGGGGCACGGCACGACTCGGCAGTTGCACCCTGTAGCTCGGGTTGGCCCCTACTTTTTCACAGGGTCCTCGGGTCACCAGGGTCGCTGCTTTCACCCCCCGCCGTAACCGGGGAGCTCGGGCCGCCGGTATCGCTCCCATCTGCGATGCTTGGAGCCGGAGCCGGCAACTTCCCAACACCGGCACAACCCGGCTATGGTTACGGCTCCAAGACTCCCAATGCAGACCGCCTCCAGAGCCAAACCCCCTCTCTCCTCTCTTGGCTATTCGTGACCAGATGTCCGCGGCTTGTGACTTTCGCAGCTCTCTGCTCACTGCTGCTCTCTACTGGTAGCAGGAACACTTGGCAAACGTGAGAGTTGAAAAGCAAAACAGAGTGGTGAGTGAGTTAGATGGTATTACAGAATATTCTGGCTCAAAATCCCAAGAGCCCTTAAATCCAATCCAGGGGGCTGAAGCCCAGCCAAGGAGTGTCGAAACAACTATCTGGCCATGTCTTGGAACAGAGAACACAGAGGAAATCACAAAGATCTATGTTAGAAAATCAAGCTACCATAATCTTGTAACAAAAAAAATGAATGGTGAGATATTAAGTGTAATTTGTAATTGTAATTTGTAAAGCGCGTTATCACCATAAGGTCTCTAAGCGCTGTGAAAGGGTACTGCCTTAGCCCGGGTGGAGATGGTATAAACTAGAATGTGCCCCATGCCTCCGAAAATAGTACTGTCGTGCGCTTTGTCGGAGGGATGGTCGGAAGCAGAAGCAAGGAGGCCAGATGGGGTCAATAGTGATGCTTTTATGTGACTTCAGGCTATATTAAGGAGGCATACAGTCAGGATAAAGTGTCACTATAAGGGTAGAAACAGGGAGGTGTAGAAGATAGTCCTGAGATGGAGACTTCTCTCTTCGTTTATTTAGGATTTGTTAAAGGCTTCTGGTGGTCTTCCCCGGTCTTGAGAAACATATTACAGGTTTCTGGTGGTCTTTTCCGTCAGGAGAAAACTGTTACGGGTTTCTGGTGTTCGGCCCGGTTCCGGAGGCACCTCAAACAAGAGAGTGGCGTCAGGGTCTATCCTTTTAAATATAGTAGAAACCCTCACCAAAACCACATGAGATATGATATAACCAATATTTTGTGAGGGTATTCTGGCAAGAAAGGCTCTGGGGTATAGTGAGGCTACTAGTTTTAGACCAGGTATGTGCTGAAACAGTGAAATCTTTATAGGGCGAACTATCGGGAGCCGAGTCAGGGTAGGACTGCAATTATCAAAAATGTGGCAGAATTCAGGGTAGGACTGAGGCAGTTTTACACAGTTGGCGGCAATTATCGGAGTGCGGTAGAATTCAAAATAAACTTGCAGCTAACACCCACCCTCTGACAACTGTAGCGTCCCTCCCCTTCCCTAAACTCTTGTCCCGCCACGTACCGCTAGTAGCCACGACTCTCCCGAGTTGTGGCGGCTCATATGTCCTCCGGGCTCCACTAGTCTTCACTCCAGCTCTCTTCGTCTTCTTCGAGTTCTTCAGTCTCGGCGTCGGCGTTCTTTCTCTGCAACTTTAGGGTCTTCCGGCAATCTCCGTCCGGTGTCTCCTCTGCAGGCGCCTCCAATGGTGTTTCTCCTTACTTTTCTAGCGGCCGCTGTCCTCCCGTGAAAACTCTCGATTGGTCCTGGAGTGTGTCGGTCCCGCCTTCCAAGGAGCGGGGTGTATCCGGGTCAGTTGCAGAGTGCTGTGGGAGGAGAAAAGAATCACGGGTTAGCGATGGCGAACTTTTATTGGCGTTGTCCTCAGTCTCATAACGGTAAGGGACCCAGTGTATGTTCTTAAATGTAAATGTAGTGCTTATATAGCGCACTTATCACCCCCAAAGGGGTCTCAAGGCGCTGTACACACACCGCTGTGGAACCCTTCCTGGCCTTTCCCTGTGAAGTGCCCACTCCTGGGCACCCCCAAGGTGAAGCCAGGCATCCTAGCGCTGTTGGGGCCGTTGTGGAAATTAAGCAAGCTATTGCCCAGAGTTGCAGAGTGGGACCCTTGCTGAGAATAGGCACCGAGGCGAGAATTATCAGGTCCGGGGGAAATGAGCCCAAGACCCGCCGAGGCGGAAATTGAACCCTGGTCCGGGCCAGACCTTTGCATCAGGGTCTGCCGCTCTAACCATTGATTTACAAAAGGGGGTGGTGATGAACAGAGTGTCTGAATTGAGCAGACCACTCTTACCCAGTCCAAAGATCAGGGCTTGATCCATCACCGTTATTTATCTCACTGCCCCATCCCAGCTCAGAACCTGGCTATATGCAAATCAGTCTGTCCCTGGCCCAGTGCATCATGGGAACAGGGCAGACTAAACTACCAAGCCAATTCTTTACCAGAAAGGAGACAAGCTACCGGGGACCGGTTTCTGGCATTTCAGCCTCTTCGGCCCGGCTTGCTTGAATCCTGATGGAGCAGTGAGAAAGGGACTCATGTCTGAGTATACCCTGCCACACCTATAGTGGCCAAAATCGATTTACAAAAGGGGGTGGTGATGAACAGAGTGTCTGAATTGAGCAGACCACTCTTACCCAGTCCAAAGATCAGGGCTTGATCCATCACCGTTATTTATCTCACTGCCCCATCCCAGCTCAGAACCTGGCTATATGCAAATCAGTCTGTCCCTGGCCCAGTGCATCATGGGAACAGGGCAGACTAAACTACCAAGCCAATTCTTTACCAGAAAGGAGACAAGCTACCGGGGACCGGTTTCTGGCATTTCAGCCTCTTCGGCCCGGCTTGCTTGAATCCTGATGGAGCAGTGAGAAAGGGACTCATGTCTGAGTATACCCTGCCACACCTATAGTGGCCAAAATCGATTTACAAAAGGGGGTGGTGATGAACAGAGTGTCTGAATTGAGCAGACCACTCTTACCCAGTCCAAAGATCAGGGCTTGATCCATCACCGTTATTTATCTCACTGCCCCATCCCAGCTCAGAACCTGGCTATATGCAAATCAGTCTGTCCCTGGCCCAGTGCATCATGGGAACAGGGCAGACTAAACTACCAAGCCAATTCTTTACCAGAAAGGAGACAAGCTACCGGGGACCGGTTTCTGGCATTTCAGCCTCTTCGGCCCGGCTTGCTTGAATCCTGATGGAGCAGTGAGAAAGGGACTCATGTCTGAGTATACCCTGCCACACCTATAGTGGCCAAAATCGATTTACAAAAGGGGGTGGTGATGAACAGAGTGTCTGAATTGAGCAGACCACTCTTACCCAGTCCAAAGATCAGGGCTTGATCCATCACCGTTATTTATCTCACTGCCCCATCCCAGCTCAGAACCTGGCTATATGCAAATCAGTCTGTCCCTGGCCCAGTGCATCATGGGAACAGGGCAGACTAAACTACCAAGCCAATTCTTTACCAGAAAGGAGACAAGCTACCGGGGACCGGTTTCTGGCATTTCAGCCTCTTCGGCCCGGCTTGCTTGAATCCTGATGGAGCAGTGAGAAAGGGACTCATGTCTGAGTATACCCTGCCACACCTATAGTGGCCAAAATCGATTTACAAAAGGGGGTGGTGATGAACAGAGTGTCTGAATTGAGCAGACCACTCTTACCCAGTCCAAAGATCAGGGCTTGATCCATCACCGTTATTTATCTCACTGCCCCATCCCAGCTCAGAACCTGGCTATATGCAAATCAGTCTGTCCCTGGCCCAGTGCATCATGGGAACAGGGCAGACTAAACTACCAAGCCAATTCTTTACCAGAAAGGAGACAAGCTACCGGGGACCGGTTTCTGGCATTTCAGCCTCTTCGGCCCGGCTTGCTTGAATCCTGATGGAGCAGTGAGAAAGGGACTCATGTCTGAGTATACCCTGCCACACCTATAGTGGCCAAAATCGATTTACAAAAGGGGGTGGTGATGAACAGAGTGTCTGAATTGAGCAGACCACTCTTACCCAGTCCAAAGATCAGGGCTTGATCCATCACCGTTATTTATCTCACTGCCCCATCCCAGCTCAGAACCTGGCTATATGCAAATCAGTCTGTCCCTGGCCCAGTGCATCATGGGAACAGGGCAGACTAAACTACCAAGCCAATTCTTTACCAGAAAGGAGACAAGCTACCGGGGACCGGTTTCTGGCATTTCAGCCTCTTCGGCCCGGCTTGCTTGAATCCTGATGGAGCAGTGAGAAAGGGACTCATGTCTGAGTATACCATGCCACACCTATAGTGGCCAAAATCGATTTACAAAAGGGGGTGGTGATGAACAGAGTGTCTGAATTGAGCAGACCACTCTTACCCAGTCCAAAGATCAGGGCTTGATCCATCACCGTTATTTATCTCACTGCCCCATCCCAGCTCAGAACCTGGCTATATGCAAATCAGTCTGTCCCTGGCCCAGTGCATCATGGGAACAGGGCAGACTAAACTACCAAGCCAATTCTTTACCAGAAAGGAGACAAGCTACCGGGGACCGGTTTCTGGCATTTCAGCCTCTTCGGCCCGGCTTGCTTGAATCCTGATGGAGCAGTGAGAAAGGGACTCATGTCTGAGTATACCCTGCCACACCTATAGTGGCCAAAATCGATTTACAAAAGGGGGTGGTGATGAACAGAGTGTCTGAATTGAGCAGACCACTCTTACCCAGTCCAAAGATCAGGGCTTGATCCATCACCGTTATTTATCTCACTGCTGGCCAAAATCGATTTACAAAAGGGGGTGGTGATGAACAGAGTGTCTGAATTGAGCAGACCACTCTTACCCAGTCCAAAGATCAGGGCTTGATCCATCACCGTTATTTATCTCACTGCTCTAACCATTGAGCCACACTTCTCAAGGGTTCTGTACGTTGTTACGGACGGGGGCGGGGTCATCCTCACAAGCTTCTTCCTAAAGGGAAGCAGAGAATGCTCCTTACGTACATTCTCTGGCAGCTTGTTCCAGATTTGGGGGATGCAGGTAGGAAAGGCTCTTCCTCCTTCGACGAAAGAAACGAGGGCAGACCAACAGGCTGGCATCTGATGACTGTAGTGTTCTACTTGGATTATATTTGACTAGGCTATCTTTTTGATACCTCAGGGCTTGACCATAGATGGCTTTATGTGCAATGCAGAGGCCTTTAAAATGCGTTCTCTGCCTGATTGGAAGCCAATGTAGCTGGTGTAAAAGGGGGGTGGCATGAGTTTGTTTAGGCACTCTGAAGATTATTCTGGCGGCATCATTCATGATAACCTGTAATCTGGCGAATAGTTTTCCCGGGAAGCTGATGTACAGGGAGTTTCCGTAATCTAATCTCGACATAATCAAGGCTGATACAGCCAGTCTGAGTGTGTAAAAAGTGAGAAGGGGAGCGAGTTTACGTAGCTGTCTCAGCAAGCCAACACATGTGCCCACTATTGCAGACACCTACTGGGTCATGGACAGTTGGCGTTGACTTTGATACCTAAGCTTTTTACGGCCAAGGATGGCTTTGGATATTTGCCTAGCTCTTGTGGCCAGAAGAGATAGTTCCAGGGGTCGGCTTCGGTGTTGATGGCCAGAACCTCTGTCTTGTCTGGATTGATTTTAAAGGAATTGGCCGACATCCAATTAACTGTAAATTTTAGAATATTGTGAACTCTTGAATGGGCAGTCAGCATAGTTGTAGTTCTGGCACTCCATCTGATTTAGCGCCACTATTAGGGGTTGGAGATAGGCATTGAAAAGGAAAGATGACAGTGCGAGCCCTGAGATACCCCACATGGAAGTGTGCCTGGGTCAGACACATAGTCAGTCAGCTGTACTCACTGGGAACGGCCCTTCAAGAAGGATGTAAGCCATGCTAGGGCCGTACCCTGGATGCCCAGATCTGAGATCCGGGACATTAGTTGGTCGTGATTGACTGTGTCGAATGCCGCGGATAAGTCCAGCAGGATCAGGGCACATGGTTTCTTTTTATCTGCCCTGAGTCTTAGTTCGTCAAGTACTGAGAGCATAACCAATTCCGTGCTATGGTAGGCCCTAAATCCCGCCTGGTTGAATTGTAAGAGATGGTTGTCCTCGAGGTGCTTTGACAAAGAAAGTAGTACATGCTGTTCCAGTACTTTTGCGAGGAATGGGTGTTGGGAAATTGGCCGGAAATTTTTCAAGTTCTTTGTATCAGCCCCAGATTTTATTTTTTAAAGCGTGGAATGGCATGTGCCTCTTTAAAGTTATTTGGGACATGCCCTGCTTCCAGGGATTGGTTGAGGAGTGTAAAATGTCAGCTTTTATCCCAGGGAAAGCCATTTAAAAATCCTTGGTGGGCAGGGGTCAGCCGGTGACCCAGATTTCACTCGCCCTATTAGTAGAGCCAGGGAATCATGCGAGAGCAGGGGGAGGTGGTGAGAGGTTTATCAAAAAAGGGGGCGAGGGTACAGGTTCTATAAGGCAGGGGGACGTAGGGATGAGCTGGATTTCCGTCAGAAGATCCTCCACTTTTGAAGTAAAGAAAGCCTGAAACTTATTAATAGCTTCCCTACAGAACGAAGGCTTCTGTTCCTTATTTTGTCTTAGCTCTTTCAGAATCATGAAGGTCCCTTTCTTTGTGTTGTTAGCAGCCGCAATCTTAGCATCACAAAATTCTGCTTTCCTTGTCAGGATTGCCTTTTTGTAGGCTGCAAACCTTATGTGGTATTCTAGTCAAGAGTTTGGGTCGTGAGCTTTTTGCCAGGCTCTCTCACATTGCCGGAGCGTTTGTTTCATGCTATGTAGAATCTCATTGAACCAGGGCGCCCCTTTCCCGTTATCCTTTATTCTTTCCCTTTGTGCAGGCGCTAGCATGTTGATAGCGTCTTTCAGCCTGGACACAAGGGCAGCGCATTGTGCATCAGGGTCTCCCTGAGTTATATGCAAAGGGGTTGATTTGCTAAGGGTCGTGACCAGGTCATCGTCTCTGATTTTATTACAACTCCGCAGCACTTTCCATTCCGGGGATGAACTGTTTTTTTGCTTCAGGAGCGGGAAACAACCGCTAATTAGATAATGGTCCGACCAAGAGTAAGGACTAATAGTTAGAGGATTGATATGTGGCTGGGAGGTCCAAACCAGATCAAGTTATTTTTTTTTCTCGTGGGTGGGGCCGTTAACAAGTTGGGGGAGTTCCAGCACGGTCAGTGCCTCTTCCAATTGTTTAGCTTGACTCTCTTTGGAGGTCTGCTCCCAATGGAAATTGAAGTCCCCCAATGCTGCAATACATTGGTATTGTGAGCGCATGTCGTAGACAAGTTCCGTCAGGAGTTCCACGAACCTCAGCAGCGTTCTTGGGGGGCGGTACACAATCAGAACGACAAGACAGGCCGTCTGTGAGGCGAACTTTGCCCCTAAAACCTCAGCCCCTTATATAATACTTTCTGCACATAGCGGCTCTGCCTTAAGAAGGCGGTTATAGAGGATTACAACCCCACCCCCTCTGGAACTACCAGGTCTATTATGGTGGAGGGCCGCGTAGTTTGGGGGCATAGTGGCTACCAGATCAGGGGTTGAGGATTCCTCAAGTTAGGTCTCTGTGTCAATAGAGTTGAAAGCCTTTTGGCATCCAACGACAATATGGCTCTCAAAGTAAAACTTCGAGTCAAACTACAGGGATTTAACAAATTGTTTACTTTTTAATGCACATGCGAGCAGTCTCCATGTTCACACAGTGTCTTGTCCATGATTAACAATCGTGACATTTAGGTGATGAATAGTCTGATATGCCCCTTCCCATGCTAGGTAATCTGCTTCCCACACCAGGTAATCTGCTTCCCACACCCACTTGACCTTATCTGCCAGAACAAACAAGTAATCTATATGTGATGGGGATCTGTGTACACCGACATTAATGAGTATTGTCTGTCCGATGGGTGTCGAAACCTACAGATGTCCACAAGGCCCAACGAGTGTGAAAGCATGCTAGGCCAGTGGGAGCTCGCACTGGAGGTACGTGGGGTAAACTACTATCAAGCTTCTATTTCATCACCTCATTAAAATCGCCATCGACAATATGCAAATAAGCCAGAGTCTACCAAAATAGAACCCAACTTATAGAGGATACTGCGCTGCAGCTTGGATATACGTTAACTATTAGGATCTTCCTCCTGTTCCCACCATCCACGTACTGTCACATAAAAGCTCTCGGGATATATCCATTGTTTATCAACATGGATTATTTCTCGGTCATAATAGTAACCCTTCTTCATCCCTCCTATAAACCCAGAATTGCCAATAGAATATATTGGCCTTTGTAGAGGCATTTGCAGTTATTACCTAAAAGAGGAGTTTTCTGTAGCAACACCAAATCTGATGAGTGTGATGAATATTTTGTGCCGCAACCCCTCTTTTAATCATGCAACCTAACCCGTTCGTATTTCATGAGAGGATCTTCAGGTTTTGCAGCATGAATCCTTTTCTGGGTTCACATGCTGTGGATTATTCCTCCATCTTGTGATTAGGTCCAGAAACTTTCTTGTTTTTCCTCTTTTTTTAGGGGGGGTTGTGGGCATCGACGACCACCATTTTGTGGTAGTTCTATATTCCATGTGTGACATCAGACGGCGCCCCAGAAGTTCCTGTGGGTAGTCGCCATCTTCCTGTTCTGTTTTTCTGCCGTTGGGTATGGAAACGCAATGGAGGAGCTCCAAAGAACTTTTGGAAAAAGAAGAGCAGAAGTCAAGAAATCATTCAAATTGCCAAAGAATCTGAGAGAATGAAGAGGGGAGAGACAGCTAAGGGTCATAGAAAACACCCCTTTTTAGTTTTGCCCTGACAAATTTGCCTTAGAGACCCCCACAAAGTCTGCAACTTTGGTCTCCGGAAGGACCACAAGGAGGAAGACTACAAGCCTGCGCAGAGTTTGTACCAAAGACTCGCAAGGTATCAACAGTGGCTAGAGAACCACACCATGGTCGGCACTTAAAAGATGCAGGAATTGGTTAAAGACCTTGGCTTATCCAGCGTTGAGGAGGAGAACTTCGAGGAGGTTGAAACAGCTTGAGGAGAGTAGTCGATGTCGAAATCTACGCATCTGAAGCCGAAAAGAAGCAAGCGTCTAGAAAGGCAGCGAAGGATGCTGAAAAGAAGAATATGTTGGCAAACCACCGAAAGGCACAAACGCTAAGTCCTTAAAGACAGCCTCTATGTCAAAAACATTGGTCGATTGAAGGTCAGCAAAAAAAAGTGAGCCACACGGATCCCGACCAAAAGGATAATTATGGGGTTAAGACACCGTCAAATACCTCAACGCAACCATCCACTCAAGAGAGAGAGTCAAGGCCTCGGAGACGAGAAATCCGTTGATGCCTAAAATGAGAATGAAGCCAAACAAAAAGTGCTCCAAATCGACCGAAAGAAAGAAGTGAGGCCGAAATTGCTGCCCTACTACAAAGCAAAAATGAGTTTAATGACTCCTTGAGGGAATTCTGCATCCTTACAAGACTTTCATCGGCCACGGAATCAGAAGGCGACCAGTCTGGCATGGAGGTCCGGCAAACCCTAGAACATCATAAAGAAGAGCAGGAGGAGTTCTATGAACTCAAGGAGGTTGAGGACACAACAGGGTTAAAAAACTGTGCCACTGACCTTGTCCAAAGAGACGTATGATCTTTTTCAGACATTATTAGTAGGGAGGTTGTAGCCTGCCTATCTTGAGTCAATCAGTTGTTAGAAAGGGGGCACCTACTTTCTGGTGTCTTTACTCTCGCTGGTCATCCCCCGCTCTACAGTCAGTAACAATGGGAGTTTTAACGAAAGCCATATCCAAAATCTAATTTCTGCTCCCTCTCCTTTCTCCACAATTTCATTAAGTTCATAGGCAAAACAACAAAACGAAGCCGAGAAATGAACGCGTCTCCATAAGAAACACATTCACACAGAGTTGCATGGGCATTTTCATTTGGAACACTTAAAGGCGGGAACTATACCCTGGGGCCTACAGGTTAAAAATGTCCCAGTAATATTCATTGAAGATCCTGAATATAAAAAGGGTTTCAGCTTTATCAACGTGTTCACAAAGCGTTTAGTTTGATTCATGAATGTTCAGAATTTGGATAAGACTAGACCCTTGTCTTTTTCATGCTTTATGGTATAAATATAACCAAACAAAAGTCGTTTTTTCAAATAAAAAGATAAAGGAAATACCTGATCAAACAAAAATAATGTGTTTGATCATAACATGAATTCAATAGCGTTTATTGAAAAATAAGGTTCAGGCACACCCCAATTGTGTAATACATCGTCTCTTCCACGGGATACTCGTCAATAGTCATAAGCTGTGAATTATCCCCGCCCACGTGCTGGATCCCGGAGCAAATAGCAATACATATATATATATATATATATATATATATATATATATATATATATATATATACACACACACACACACACACACACACACATACATATACAGGTGTATGCTCAGATGATAAATGGTATAGAATTTACAACCCCATACACCTAAATATGTATGTAGAGCTACATATATGTACACATGCAGCCCCATCGAAAAGTCTAAAACAAATAGGGCAAACAGCCCAAAATTCCATCAGTTTTACATGTATAACAATAAGTCTCTCAAGACTGCTTGTAATAGAGACTATACACTGTAAAGGTTTCATACAAGAATCCTTTATTTACCAAAACAAAGAAGGATAGATAATTGCAGGCATTTGGCCCCTAGGTTGCATAAGAATAACTGTCTTAGTACAGAAAAGACAACTGGCGCCTTGCCTTTAAGGCTTACAAGAATCTGAGCACTTTGCCTTTAACCCCTTAGGTGCTGTGCACGTTCACCGGCCGACGGCACCACTACCTCGGGAGTGCTGCCGTCGGCCAATGAACGTTCGAACTGCACCTGCGCAATGGAATGTCCAGCACTGGAGCTGGACGTTCCATAGCAACTACGAGGTTAAGAACCTCAGAGAGCACTCTGCTCCCAGCATGCCCCACAGGTGACAGTTAGGTCAGTTAGATCAGTTCTTTTTTCCAGCTTCTTCTGTGAGGATCCTGGAGCTTGAGCTCGACCTTTTTTTTACTTTTCTGTCAGGAATTGTTCTTTTTCTTGGATTTTTGCGATTTCTCCTTTACTGGCAAAGGTTTTTCAACCTTTTCTTACAGATTTTCTTCATCTTTTCTGTCAAAATGCCAGCTCTTTTTTTGCAAATGTCCAGCCTGTGGGAAGAAGATAGCCATTTCAGATCCACATTCAGTGTGTATCGCCTGTCTTCCTTCTAGTCCAAGATAGACTCTTGCTATCATTGTAAGTTCGTTATAGAAAGAGGATTCGTCTTCAAGCTGTGCTGGAGGGAGGAACAGCCCCGTTGGAAAGTGACCGTGCGACTCAAAAGCCCTCCTCATCAGGAACATCGACGCCAGCATCATTCTGCCTCTTTTACATCAAGAAAACGGCAGATTCCAGACTGTTCGCCTTTAATATCTTTACCTCAGTCGAAGAGAAAGTCTACACAGTCTCCGACGTCGAGACGGCGTGAGTCACGGTCGTCGAGAAAGGCTTCAACGTCGAAGCGTACTACCACGGGCTCGAGGTATTCTCAGGAGGTGGGTCAGTCAACCTCTAAACACCCATCGACATCTAGACACCCATCGACGTCAAGACATTCTCCGTCGCCTCACCATAGGTCGACATTGAGAAGTTTGCCAACGGCGCAGACATCTTGAGATCAGTCGACGTCGAGAGCGTCGAAGTTGACGTTGAAGATGCGAGAACACTCACCGTCAAGATCACCACAATGTCATAGAAGGTCGACGTCGAGGTCCCCCTTGAAGAAGACGAAGTCGCCGTCGGTGGCAGTGGGCTCCTTAACTCTTTCCATACATCGCCCCACGCAGGGGGAGAAGCAAGTTTCGACGTCGAAGGAGATTCATATGTCGACGTTGAGGCCATCGACATACAGGGAAAAAGAGCCTGCTGCTGCCTCAGAGGAGGTTGGAGCTGAATCTCGTTCACCGTCAAGGTCCTCATCATCGCCAGGACTGCATATTGTCCAGGTTTCCCCGGAGGGCTCTCCGGATGTTGGCGTAGAACCTCAACGTAGACAGTCTAAGGCCCTCAGTAGCCCGGGTTCGGACTATTCCCGTACCTACTCTCCCTCTCGTCTGTCATGATCGCCATCACGTGCTGAGGCCCCACAGAGATTGCCACGTAGATCAAGATCTCCAACAGTGGTTTCTTCGCTCATGGGACATGTCTCACTCCTATCATTCCTCAACGAAGAGAAGGCAACAGAGACCTTCCACATGGTCTTCTTCTTCTACCAGATCATCTATGAGAGATTATTCTCCAACGTTCACGTCTACACCTCCATCAAGAGTGTCTCCCATTGATGATCTCACCACATTCAATTAGGTTCTTTGTAGAGGAGCGAATAAGTTGAACATTACTATGTCTGTTCCTACGGTTTCCTCTTCGGTGATCTTTGAGACCCTCCATCACCGTTCTTCAGTCAGGCCTCTGCTCCCTCTTGTCCCTGGCATTATCGAACTTGCTACCTAGACTTTTCTGATGCCAGCAACAGTGGGTTCTGTGCCCTCCCGGATAGCGAAGAAGTACTAGGCTCCTGTGCAAGATCCATTATTTCTTCGTTCTGATCCTCCTCCTGATTCTATCATTGTGGCAGCGGCTAGGAAGACTGACTCTTCTATGTCTTCATTCTCGGCACCTCCAGATAGAGATAGCATGCTGATGGACTCTATGGGGAGAAAGATGTGTAACACCTCAGCATCTTTCATGAAAGTCTCCAGTGCCTCCTCTCTGCTGGGGAGGTATGATAGATCCTTGTGGGATTCTCTGGGCCGTTTTGCAAACAAACTTTGTAAAGAAGATCAGCAATATTTTCGTGAAATACTACAAGAGGGAGGTCTTGTGGCGAATCTTATTAGTGCTTCTGCTGACTCTGCTGATCGGCTGCACATGGGTACTCTCATGGTATCTGTTCAAGGCGTTCTGCGTGGCTCCGGTTAACTGGCCTTAAGCCTCCGGTACAGGAGAAGATCACTAATTTACCATTCAATGGGTCTTCTCTCTTCAGTCCCCATGCAGATGATGAAATGACGAAGATGAAAGTGGAACTGGACACAGTGAAAGCTGTAGGGCTGGAGAAGAAGAAGGAATTTCTTAGACGTTTTCGCTCTTATGATAAACGCCCATTCCAGCAGAGGGGTCAAACTTCTCAGTGGTCGTCGCAGGGTCACCAGCAGCAGCAAAGGTCTCATTTTCACCAAAGAAGACCAGATAGAGGGAGAGGGAACAATAAGCAGCAGACCCCTACCTCGAAGCAACCATCGAAGCAATGAGGGAGTGCTTCCTCTAAACACTTTCTCCACTCCGGTAGGAGGAAGTATCGCTGGTCATCTGGATGAGTGGAAACATATAACCAACGACGAATGGGTGTTAAATATTGTCGAGAATGGATATCTGCTACGTTTCAAGAGCCCACCACCATCGGTTCCTCTGAAAGGAGGAATCCACCTGTGTCATCCTGTTTTACAAGAGGAAGTAAAAAGTCTTCTGCTAAAGAAAGCCATAGAGTATGTTCTGGTTCATCAGAGGCGCCAGGGGATATACTCTTGTTATTTCCTGGTCGAAAAAAGAGGTGCTTGAGCAGAGTACAGACCAATTCTGGACCTACGCATCTTGAACGGATATGTCCGCAAGGAGATGTTTCGGATGCTTGCTCTGCACCAGATCTTCCCTCATCTACGTCAAGGAGACTGGATGTGCTCCATAGATTTGCAGGACGCCTATTTTCACATTCCAGTGTCCAGGAGATTTTTCTCCATTTTCAAATTGCTCAACATCACTATCAGTTCCGAGTTCTACCATTCAGACTCAAGTCAGCCCCATAGACTTTTCAAAGTGCATGGCTTTTCTTCACTACCGAAGAATATTCATTTATCTATATCTGGACGACGGGCTTCTGAAGAGTTCCACTCCATCCCATCTCTCCTACAGCCTACAACTACTGAACAAGCTGGGCGTGCGAGTCAATTTAAAAAAATCAATTCTCAACATGACTCACAACATTCACAACCTAGGATCGTCGCTAGACACCGTGGAGGCAAGCGTGTGTCCTTCAGCGGAGAAATTTTCATCGATCAAGATGAAATGCCAGCATCTCCTACAGTCTCTCTACCCGATGGTAAGACAAGTATCCTCTCTCCTGGGGTCCATGGCTTCCTACATCTTCATAGCCCCAGCGCCCGACTGCACATGCATCCCCTGCAACAGGCTCTGGCGGACCAGTGGGCGCAAGCGTTAGGCAGTTGAGAGGATCGTATCACTCTTCCCCAGTCTGCCAAGGGCTCCATCAGGTGGTGGACAAAGAGATCAAATCTGATGAAAGGTGTACCCTTCCATAAAGAGACTCCTACTCAAACCATAGTTACAGACGCCTCCCTACAGGGTTGGGGTGCTCATATGGATCACCTTCAAGTGCAGGGTCTATGGTTGGAATCATCATATCAACTTGTCCAGACAGACAACACCACGACAATGTTTTATCTGAACTAGCAGGGAGGAACCAGATCCAGAATTCTGTCCCAGGAGGCACAAGCAGTTTGGAACTGGTTACTGGCAAGACATCTTACTATCACGGGGATCCATGTGCAGGGCGTACTGAACGTCCAGACTGACTTCCTCAGCAGAGAGTTTGTAGAAGCGCACAACTGGGTGCTAAACATCAAGGTCGCTCAAGATATCTTTCGAAGATGGGTCATTCCGGAAATAGACTTGTTCGCAGACGCAACAAACGCCAAATGCCCCGTCTATGCATCCAGGTTTCACCAACCAGGTTCAAGCGGTAATGCTCTGTTGATAAGATGGTCTCAGAGCTTACTCTACACTTTTCCTCTGCTACATCTCATTCCGGCAGTGATCACCAAGTTCTACAAGACCAACTCCATGATGATTTTGATTGCTCCGCAGTGGCCGCGCCAGTGGTGGTACCCGGACCTTCTACAACTTTCCGAGGTCCCATACCGGAGGTTGCCTTGCCGTCCGGACCTGCTGTCCAAGAGCCAGGGGAGAATGTTTCACCCCAACCTCTCTTTGCTCAGGCTGACAGGATGGCTCCTGAAGTCTTGCAATATGGACACTTAGACTTGCCAGCTGACTGTTTGAACATCCTTAAGGAAGCTAAGAGGCCTTCTACCAGAGCTTCTTATGCTTTCAAGTGGAAACGCTTCTACATATGATGCTTGAATAATGGTCACGGCCCGGTTAAAGGACAGGAACAGGTCATTCTGCCATATATTTTATATCTGGCTAAGTCAGACTTACAGTTCACATCTATTAAGGTACACTTAGCTGCAATTACAGCTTATATGAAGTCTCCTACGCAGAGTTCTTTTTTCAAGATGCCGGTGGTGAAAGATTTTCTAGTGTGGCAGGGTATGCTCAGACGTGAGTCCCTTGCTCACTTTGCCACTGAATTCAAGCAAGCCGGGCTGAAGACGGCTGGAATGCCAGAAACCGGTCCTCGGAAGCTTGTTTCCGGTCCAGGAAAGACATGGCTTGGCAGTTCGGGCTGGACTGTTCCCATGAGGCACAGGGTCAGACTTATTTGCATATAGCCATGTCTGAACTAGGGTGGCAGAGTCGGCTAAAGAACGGTGATGGATTAAACCCAGATCTTTTGACTGGGTGTGAGTGTTTGATTGATTCAGATGCTCCGTCCGTCACCACCCCCTTTTGTACCGCTTTTGCCGCCATAAGTGTGGCAGGGTATGCTCAGACGTGAGTCCCTTGCTCACTTTGCCACTGGATTCAAGCAAGCCGGGCTGAAGACGGCTGGAATGCCAGAAACCGGTCCTCGGAAGCTTGTTTCCGGTCCAGGGAAGACATGGCTTGGCGGTTCGGGCTGGACTGTTCCCATGAGGCACAGGGTTAGACTGATTTGCATATAGCCATGTCTGAACTGGGGTGGCAGAGTGGGCTGAACAACGGTGATGGATTAAACCCAGATCTTTTGACTGGGTGTGAGTGTTTGATTGATTCAGATGCTCCGTCCATCACCACCCCCTTTTGTACTACTACTGAATAATGGTCACGGCCCGGTTAAAGGACTGGAACAGGTCATTCTGTCATATCTTTTATATCTGGCTAAGCCAGACTTGCAGTTCACATCTATTAAGGTACACTTAGCTGCATATAGGAACTTCCTACGCAGGGTTCTTTTTTTCAAGATGCCGGTGGTGAAAGATTTTCTAGAAGGGCTGAAAAAGGTATATCCACCAGTATGAGCACCTTCTCCTCCGTAGGAGCTCAATGTGGTTCTTACCAAACTGATGGGTGCACCTTTTGAACCAATACACAAGTTCTCACTGCAGCACTTGTCTTGGAAAGTGGCCTTCTTGGTGGCTAGTACATGTGCACATAGAGCCAGCAAGTTGCTAGCCTTGTGCTGGAAAGAACCCTACACTGTTTTTCATTCAAATAGGATGGTTCTTAGAAATCATCCTAGTTTTCTGCCAAAGGTGGTTTCAGATTTCCACATTAATCAGGGACTGGCTTTACCTACATTTTTCGCTAACCCGTCTACTCCCCCCTGAAAGGGCGTTACATTCCTTAGATCTTAAGAGTGTCAAAATTGTATCTGGACAAGACGAAAGATATAAGAAAGCAGACAGACTATTTGTAAATTATGGTCTTACCAACACAGGTCTAGCGACATCAAAGAGATCTACTTCAAGATGGATAGTCTCCTGTATTTCCTTGGCCTATCAGTTGGATAATAAGTCGCTTCAGGGAAGGCCTAAAGCACATTCAACCAGAGGAAAGGCCTCTACTACAGCCCTCCTCAGGAACATTCCCATAGCAGAAATCTGCAAAGCAGCTACATGGCAGTCTGTTCATACTTTTTCTCGCCATTACTGCTTGGATTCGGATGCTCAGGCAGATGCTCATGTAGGTCGGGCATCCCTGAGGAATTTGTTTAGTTGATTGTCGGTTTTTCAAAGATGTTATGGTCTTTTTAGTGCTAGTGCTGAATTGCTTGTCCGTGAAGTGTGGGGTATGGGCTTGCTATTCTATTCACTGCTTATGACTATTGATGAGTATCCCCGGGAAGAGAAGGATAAGTTACTTACCTGTAATCCTAGTTCTCTTCCAGGAGTATACTCATCAAAGTCATAAGCATCCCTCCCGACTCCCCGGACGAGCAATGTGAGTGCTAGCTGTTAATAGGTTTAGTACGCCTTTACAAAAATGAACTGATCTAACTGTCACCTGTGGGACATGCTGGGGGCAGAATGCTCTCTGAGGTTCTTAAAGATTCTTGTAAGCCTTAAAGGAAAGGTGCCAGTTGTCTTTTCCGTACTAAGACAGTTATTCTATGCTGCCTATGGGCCAAATGCCTGCAATTATGTATCCTTCTTTGTTTTGGTAAATAAAGGATTCTTGTATGAAACCTTTACAGTGTCTGTAGTACAAGCAGTCTTGAGAGACTTATTGTTATACATGTAAAACTGACGTAATATTTTGCTGTTTGCCCTACTTGTTTTAGACTTTTTGATGGGGCAGCATGTGTACATATATGTAGCTATACATACATATTTAGGTGTATGGGGTTGTAAATTCTATACAATTTATCATCTGGGTATATATATATTCACTGAAAAAACCCTAGGTTTCACACCAGTTATAGTTAGGAATTAGCATTTAAAAAACCTATTAAATTCACTGAAAAAACCATAGGTTTGACACAAGTTATAGTTAGCTGGAAATTTTACTGACATAAAACCATTGAAATTCTCACGTTATAGTTAGTTGGACTCACTATAACTTGCGCGCCTACAATGCACTGCTGTTGACGTCACATATTACATCACTCATGACATGGTCAGTGACATCACTCATGACATCACTGATGACACCATCCTTGTGACAGACCTCCTTTCAGTGTAATGTAACCCTTGAAACACATATTCAAAATAATGAACTCGAATTGAGCTAATGTAAATGCTTCATTTGATTGTTTATTACTTTTTCACTGTGAATATGTAAATGATACATAAAATGAATAATAACGTTAACTGTTTTTAAATGAGCACTAAGCACTTTCACGTTATCACCTTAGTTAAGTCATGGTACTTGTGGTATTTGCACGTTACAAGATGGCGCCCACAACATTTTGAGAGAAAAAATGTCCTTTTTCTATACCAATTGTATATGCAATTGACCAATGACTTTAAATGGTGGTTTGATTCTGACACTAACGTTACACTGACGAAGCCTGTCAAGGCGAAACGCGTCTGCAAGGGGGTGAAGGGGGGTTCTGGTAATTAAATTCTTGAAAACGGATACCAGTGTGCCGGCCTTTCTTTTTCTGATACCGTATGGATGCAGAGAACGTGTAGCTGTGTATAGCGTCTCACCAGCGCTGACGGCATTGGCACCCGTGGAGCAGAGGAGCGACGGCGGTGATTCGAAACCGTGCCTGAAACTACTATGACCGTTGGCCCCGGGGAGAGATGAGCGGAGAATCGTTATAACATCGGGACGAAGTGCAGCAGCGTATGGGCTTAACTTCACACGCAAGCGGGAACAAACAAGTTTGCCGATTCAAGACGGGGACGCGCCAGCGGGAGCTGACGAATACCTTGAACGAGCGGCAAGGCGGGTGAGTGAACGCCGACCCAATTGCCTAAAACATACGCTCAGCCCCATCCATGAAGGTTCTGTGAAAGCTTACCAGACCCCTAACTACAGTGACTTAGTCACCACCCCTGCGCTTGAAATACATATTCTTACAGTGAAATAGTGCAAGAACAGCATGTCTAATGAAGATGGTATCTTGGGAGAGAGAGAGTCAGCCGCGAACTTCATGTTTAGAAGCGCAGCCACTCGACAAACACAGTCAAGTAAAACAGCCACACCAACTGCTCCAGGAAGCGCGCTAAAAACACTATTTTCGAAGTTAGAAAAAACACAAGAAAGAGAAATTCGAAAATGGTGGGAAGCAACTTCACACGAGAGGTACATAGACTGTGGAAGAATACCTAGAGGACTGCGCATTTATACCGTTCCATCATATGAAAACCCTGACCCTGCATTGCTCAAAGACTGGGTGGAGTACACGGCGGAGTCAGCTAAAGGAATGGTAAGGATACTAATAAAGTATGCGTGGAGTGACAGGGAAAAATGTCTCCAGGAAATAAAAGATATTGAAGAACTAATATCTAAGGAGAAAGACTCTAAAGAAAAAGAAGAACTGAGAGATACCATGACAAAAAGGATTAAGAACTACGAACTGACTATTCGAAAACGCAAACAATCCAAATTCCTCAGAGACGAGCAAGACTACCTCACAGGGAGAATCTTAACATTCGCCAAGAAATTCGATGCCACAAGGAAGCGCCTGGCGCAGACGAATGTGAAATCAACTGAGGATGAAACTGAGGAGTCTGAGGTCTCAGAGGGGGAACAAGTGGAAAGCAATACAGAGAGAAATGAGTCAACTGAAGATCCTTTTTTCGACGAGCTCGAAGTCATCAAAGAGACCCGCCTCCGCCCCCAACTGCGAAACCATCCACCGGCACCTCAACAAAAACAAAGAGGAGGACGCGGAGGGGCAAAAGGAGCAAGAGGTGGGGGCCAACAAGCAACAGCATCCCCAAGAGTCACCAGGAGCGGACTGAATCGCAAGAAGCAAGGGATGAGCAAGACAACAACGTCATAAACCTTTCAAAAAGAGTACTAACGGATGACGAGATAACCATCCTAAAGAAGGGTCTAAGCTTCTGTCCGGCTAGTGACTATGATCCCGTAAAAACACGGATTGATCTTTTCAAATACACGCGGAAACTTAAATTCAAAAAAATCTTTCTCCAAAAATCCGAGAATGAAATGACAACAAGAAATCTTATAGTTTCCACAGAAGATCGAGACAAAACACTATCATGTGAAGAACTAGCGGATGCTTTGCTGATACCAACTCAAGAACCAATGTCGAATACCAACACGGATGTGACTCAATCACAGAGCAACATAGAACAAAAACGTGATCCAAGTCACTGGAAAAACAAATCAAAAAAACTACCAATCTCCAGTTATGACGCAATAGATCTCTTCAATGAGGCAGTCCTGGAAGATCTAGACAAAGTTGCATCTGGTATAAAAAAACAGATAAATCAGAAATCATCCAATATAACAAAGGGAGAGTGGCAAGCGATCAGATCATTAAAGGAGGACACCACGATCGAAATTAAACCTTCTGATAAAGGAGGGAACATTGTCATCTTTGATCGAGAACCCTACCTAGCGGAGGCTCATAGACAGCTGAAAGATAGAGAATGTTACACTCCAATAAAAAGAATTGAGTATAACAAGAGCATTTTGGCCTTTCACAACATGTTGGACGATTGGCAAAAAGAGGGCATGCTAACAGTGGATGAACACCTCTTTTTGAAATGCGAAGCACCAGTACTACCAACATTTTACCACCTACCAAAGGTGCATAAACATCCAACTAAGCCTCCGGGACGCCCTATAGTGTCCTCTATAGGTAGTCTTCTAGAGAACACCTCCAGATTTGTCGACTCTTACCTGGCACCTTTTGTCAAAGATCTTCCATCGTATCTTAAGGACACTCAAGACTTTCTTAACATCATGGACAATGTAACGTGGGACTCAGAAATGCTATTAATCACTCTAGATGTGGTAAACTTGTACACCTCTATAAACCATGAGCAAGGCTTACATGCGATAAAATGGTTCTTAGACCAAAAACCACTACATTTCAAGAGTCATAATGCCATGATTTTGTCAATGATTAGATTTTGTTTGTTCAATAACATTTTTTTATTTGATGGAACTTTGTACAACCAAAGAAGGGGCACTTCGATGGGCTCGTGCTTCTCCCCCAGCTACGCGAATTTATTCGTGGGCTGGTGGGAGAAGCACGAAGCCTGGAGTGACTCAAATCAAAAATGGACCGAAAAAATACTTATGTGGACAAGGTATATTGACGACCTTTTTATAATCTGGCAAGGGGATCGTCAATCAGCAGAAGAGTATATTACTACACTAAATAACAACATGCTCAATCTTAAATTCACCAGTACTATAAGTACCAGTAGTATTAACTACTTGGACCTCGAAATATTTGTGCATAATAACACCCTTCACACACGCCTGTATAGAAAACCCACAGCAGGCAATGCGGTCCTGCATGCCAAGTCTTACCACCCGAAAAGCTTGGTAAAAAATGTTACTTACGGCGAATTTTTACGCCTGAAGAGAAATTGCTCTCTGGAGAAAGATTATAAAGTGGCAGAGATGGAGGCGAATACCAGATTTGAGCGTAGGGGTTACAATATCACCACCCTTAGACAAGCCAGTGTCAAAGCCTCAGGAACTAACAGGAGGGATCTCCTGGTTCCTAAACTTAAAACGGAGGCTCCTGATGAAGTACGTATGATCACTGAATTCAGTACTAAGTCAGGGGAAATAGTCAACATTTTTCGAAAACACTGGCATATACTCGCTGCAGACAGAGTCCTGAAAAAAGATCTGCCAAAGAAACCTCTGATAACTTACAGAAGATGTCCCTCTCTGGCAGATCATTTGGTCCATAGCCATTTTAAATCTCAGGCTAAATCCATCAAAATATCACAGTCAGTGGGGTTCTTTCCGTGTCTAAAATGTAAGGCATGCAAATTCAGCCATAAAACAACAGAATACCCTAATCGCACAGGTGACAACAAACCAAATATTAAGATCAAACAGTTGTTTAACTGTAACTCGGAGTATACGGTGTATTGTCTCACCTGTCCATGTAAGCTGCGATACATCGGCAGCACAATAAAACCGGTGAAACTTAGAATTCTCGAACATATGCGGGCTATTACCAACAACGACAAATCATATCCAGTAGCCCGCCACTTTGCACAAGAACATCACAGCAAGTGGGACACAACACTGGACGAAGCAGAACCAGTACTGCATGCTTCGGAGTGAAAAGAAAGCCAAAGGAACACATGAGAAACAAACAAGACGCTGGAAAGAAGAATCCGATACCTGCTCAGTGGTCAAGGCTGCCTCATCTCCTCGGACGACGGACCCCGCGGGATGCGAACCGCCTGATGTGCAGCGGTCGGGGAGGACGCACAACGGACCTTAAACAAAAAAGGAGTCACCGGCTGTCACCCTGGCTTGCGCGTGGCGGGGACCTCGGAGAAATCACCGGCAGCGGCGCCGGTAGACACAAACGGACCATCACGGAAGGCGGAGGCGGAGCTGGGAGACTCTGGTAACCTCAGGAAAGGTATGGTCATCCTCTCCCCCTGCGCAGCCCCTCCAGCGCACATCTCGCCCAGAAAACGAAATAGGGAAAAAGCGGGACAGTGGTAGTGAAGGGGAACGAGTAACGGCGCGCCTGACCTTAAAATGGCGGCCGCTCTGCCGAGCAACAACCCAGGGGTATAAACGAGGAAAGAGGACTGGGGACTTGAAGAAAGGAAGGAAGACATTCCAGACCCCTCCTAACAGTCAAGGAACAGCGACAAGGGACCAACCAATCTGACTGAAATGAGAGCAGGGACTAAAAAGTGTTAAGGGACTAAAGAACTTCAAGAGTGAAAGAAAGAAAGTCCTTTCCCCTCATGAAATAATATGCAGATTCGGCCAACATCCTGCACTGACTAACTCACCACCAGACAACCCTTCTCATAAAGAGGGATAATCAATCAATTAATTTAATTAGTCAAACAATTAATTTAATAACTGTCGGCTCCCTAATAAGGATGGTACCCTAATTACAAAGGATCGATCAGAAGAGGCTAACATAACCGCAAAGGATTAATCAGAGACTTTTTAGACATTCTCTCTCACAAATAGGTATAGGCAATGGATTAAGTAATTACTGTGGATGGCACCACAATTACAAAGGATTGATTGAATGACACCCACTACAAAGTAACTACAAAGAAATTATATCTACCAACTTTAAACAGTAGTACTGGAGTTGCCTTGATTCCTATATCAACCACGAACTACACAGTACTAAACACCAGCAGGAACTTCAGAAGACCCATAACGTGAAGGTGAAACGGAAATGGAGGGAATTTATCGAGGGTCGACCGGGTCTCTTGCAAAGAATATAGAATATCCTTCCAATCTATCTAAAAATGCTGCCAAAAAATTTAAACATACTACACTGAGAAAAAATCCGGACATTCTGTTCGCTGACCCATATTTTGATAGAGTTAAAGGTGTCATGATGAATGACCTGATATTCTACACAGACAAAACAGCTAAATGGTGCAATGCCATTACAAAAAGGCTGTTCATAAAAACAGTAAAAAATATACCACATGGCACAAAAATAACGACCACAACTACTAAAAGATGTAATACAGAAGTAAGCATTACTATGTATAAAACGGGAATAGTGCTGATACAAGCAAATAACAAAGAACTCGAGAAATTTGAGATAACTTTCCAAACCTTAAAGGAATCCATAGTAGGACCAAATCACCAACAAAACATGACCCCACCAGACATCACACCTGACAACAATGACCCTGTCACTAGAGATGCCAATCCAACGGAATGCCGGAATAATCTGATCTCTAACGCCAGAGATCCACCTGAAACTGCGATGGCAATACCGGAGATTGAGTTTGAAAGGATTACGATGTATAATAACCTTGGAAACAAAGAGAAGAACCAGACCTCATTGGAAGAGCCGGTGCCGCCATCACAAGATGCCAATTCACTTGAAGAGGGGAGCTCAGCTCAGAGGGAATCCCCCGATGAAGAGAACTACGAAAGGAACAAAGTAGAGGCTACTTACCTTCCCCAACCTCCCTCGAATATGAGGCTAGAGTCCCATAGACCTTTACCCACAAAAACACCCCCTACACCAAACAACATAGGAAACAATGGTGACACCCTTAACAGAACCAGGAATCACAACCTAACTAAAGATACAACGGTAAGATATGTGGCAATGAGATCTGACCATTCATTGAGGAGAGCAAAATGCAGAACGCAAACAGCCAGATCTATCTCACACAAGAAATCACCCGGAATACAGAAAGAAGTCAAGGAGCTCAAGAAACTAATAGGCAACCTGGCTCAAGACTCGATGAAAATCTCACAGACAATTGGGAAAATCTGGGAGATGACGATAAATACGCACACTAAGGTCTCACACATCCAGAATCTTGTACTCCGACCCAACAGACCTAACAGAACCAATCCCTTACCAAACGAAGAAGCCCTTACCCTACTTCGATCTAATGAACAACCGGCTCCGAGAAAGGAAGAGAATATCGAAATTGTACCTATTGACTCTAATAGATTGTCCAGAAAGAATGATAGGAAAGTAATCCACCACAACCTACAACATATCCAAATAACTGCAACCGAAATCGAAAATATAAAGAGCATTAAATCACAGAAAACCCTGAACTGCCTACTACTTAACTGTCGTTCGGCAACTAAACATGCATCAGACATAGCCGCCCTAATCATTAACAAGGAAATCGACCTGGCTATCCTCACGGAAACATGGCTTAGTGAATCATCCTCTCCTACCATGGATCTTCTAGTACCACCACAATATAACATTGTCAGGTTAGACAGACCGAGGGGAGGGGGAGGAGGTATTGCGTGCATTCACCGCTCAGAGATCGAGGTCAACCAATTCCAATCCGACCCTCTAGAATCCTGTGAGTACTTTGGTCTTAACATAAGATTACTAAATAATCAAAGCTATAACCTACATGTGTTCTACCACCCACCTGGAGATAACGCAAAGTTCACAGAGCATCTTATAGAGATCATAACTGCCAACTCTAACCCGGATGCCAACAACATATTCCTAGGTGACTTTAACCTCCACTGGGACGACGCCAATGACAAACTGGTTAACTCGATTAAAGACTTCCTCCATGAGCTAAACCTTACACAAGTATGTACCCAGCCCACTCACTCAAAAGGAGCGACTTTAGATTGGATTATTTCAAGAAACAAAGAGACAGTAATCCTCGCCATAGACCCGTGTGATTGGTCTGACTATCACGCCATAACATTTGCGATACCTACAATGAAAAAGGGCAGGACCGTGCAACCCCGTAAGTTCAAAAAACTGACACGAGATACAAAAGAAGCTAATATTGAACTATTGGTTGAAAGATGTGAGAAAGACCTGAAGCCTCGTAACAACAGACAGAATGTCAATGAGCTGACGGATCACTACATAACCTCGATCGGTAATATAGTTAATGACACCTTGCCTCAAAAATTGAAAAGAATCTCGGAAAAGCCAAAAAATCCTTGGTTCAATGAGGCACTGAACGAGGACAGGCGAAAACTGAGAATGGCTGAAAGGAAATGGAGACAACATCCCTCCTCCCCCGAGCTGAAAGCCCTCAGAAAAATAAGGAAACAATATAACAAAAAGATAATCGACTCCAAAAAAGAATTTATAAGGGCTGAACTGGACAATGCCATAAACAGACCACGAAAACTCTTCGAGATTCTAAAACAACAGTCAAATAAACTAACCAAAACGGCTCAAGAGAACCCAAAAAACCCCATAAGCTGCGAGGAATTCTCCTCATTTTTTACGGAAAAAACAAAACTGCTAGAAATTGAGCTCACAAGTGCAGCGGCTAACCTCACGACCCTTCCCTCATCTAAAAATGAGGCTAATACGTCAACGGAGGATCTTCAAACAAAAAATAAGGCTAATTGGGACACATTTGAACTATATGACCAGGGAAAGATCGCCAAAACGCTAGCAGAGCTTAGACCGAACAACCACTATCAAGACCCGTTACCGGCAAAATGTGTAAGAAAAATCAGTCACACTCTAGTTCCGATCTGGACTGAGATAATAAATGCCTCACTGGTACAAGGAACCCTCCCTGACTGTCTAAAATCTGGGCAGGTTGTTCCCATCATCAAAAAACCAACAGCGGATGCAACAGACCCGAATAACTACCGACCATTGACGAACATCCCTTTACTGGCCAAACTCATTGAAAAATGCGTGCAGGGCCAACTGAGTCAACACATCACTAAGTTTTCATTACTTGATGACTGCCAATCAGGTTTCAGAACAGGGCACAGTACCGAAACTGCGATCCTACATATTGTTGATGACGCCTTACAAGCCCTTGACCAAAATCATGCGTGCCTACTGATCCTTCTAGACTTGTCATCAGCATTTGACACGGTAAATCATGAGATCCTGATGATCAGGCTACAAGACAGGATGGGTTTATCTGGAAACGTACTGAAATGGTTTAATTCCTTCCTGCAGAACCGGACTCAACTATTCCTGGTCAATCAAGCAATCTCCTCCCCATGCCCTAACGCAATCGGGGTACCTCAAGGTTCAACGTTATCCCCAGATCTATTCAACTTATATGTAGAACCCCTCACGGAGATTCTTCGAAAATCGCAGATCTCCTACCACATGTATGCTGACGACACGCAAATATATATGAAGATTGCCTGCAGCGATGATATTGACCTAATGAATACAACTCTAAAGAAAGCGTTGCAATGGCTAACAGCCAATCATCTGAAACTTAATGCCAACAAAACAGAATTCCTGTTAATCTCACCGACAAGGAGTCAACCAGAGGTAAAGGAGTGGGCTAAATTGGTGACCGCGCTTAACTGCACTCCGACCCTAGTTAACTCAGCCAAATCCCTAGGAATTACATTAGACAAGAACCTCGTCATGAAAGAACACATTAACTCTATGGCGAAGAGTGCCCGTTTCCACTTAAACTATCTAAGAAAACTGAAACCCTTTATCTCAGAAGCGGATCTAAAACTTGCCATCCAATCGCTAGTTATCTCGAGGATCGAATATGGCTGCACCACGTTAGCCGGCCTACCGAAAACATCCACGGCACCATTAAAAGCCTTTCTCAACGCAGCGGCAAGACTCATCACGGGAACGAGGAAATTCGATCACATATCTCCTCACCTGAAGGCACTAAACTGGTTACCTTACGAAGCTAGAATTAAAATGAAGATAGCCTGTATCACCCACAAAGCGGTCCACTACAACACGCCTAGATATCTAGCCAAGAAAATTAAGCTATCAGGAGGTAACAGACCAACTAGAAGCGCTAAAGAGTTGCTATTGCAGCCGGCCTTCTTCCGGAAGAAAAAGACCTATGACCGAGCATTCTCCGGAGCCGCCCCCAGAGTCTGGAACTCACTCCCTCCTAACATTAGGAAGATTAAAAATACTGCAACATTTAAACGAGAACTGAAAAGCCACATGATGAGTAAATACCCTACATAGAGATGCCTACAGACCATTAGTATGAACATTTACGCCAAAAGAGAATCTGACTCATCATGAATAAGCTGAAGATCAATAAGACAACTGACTGAGTACAGCTCAAGCCTCGGCTGTACACTTTACTGCTACCTCATATTTATGTGATCTCAATCACTGTATCTCACACCCAAAAGATATTACCCCTACCTTACTTTGTTTATCTTTTGATCCTTGCTACTAGCTAAACCTATTCAACTTTTATTACTAACTTACTCAGGTAATTGTACTGATAATAATATGGAACCCTACCTCACCGAGCTGACTGTATGACTATGACACAAGCGAAACTCTATGCACCTCTAAATGCTAATTGCACAGGCGTTATGAATATATTTATCTAATCACCCTAGATAGCATATCACCTTCTACCTTCATATCTGCTTGCTGGTATAACTGTTATAATTTTATTATAATGTCAATCTGTAATCATCTATGTTAAGCGCTCTGATACCCACGGGTCTTGTTCGCGCTATATAAAACTCTATAAATAAATAAATAAATAAGTGGGAGAAACTATGTTTTTACTGTATAGATCAGGCCCCCAAACTAGAACGAGGAGGAGACTACGGATTTTAGAATCCAAGCACATCATTGGCCTCAAAACCATTACCCCCTGGGGGTTAAATAACAACGAAGAACTTTGGGTACACTTGTAAATAGCTGAAACATTGGGTAACTATAGTAGACTAAGAAACTGAACAAAAGAACATTTCTACTTTCCCAATCAGTATATCTTTGATTTCCATGCCTTTTTCTGCCTTGCACTATGTTAATTTGCCCATTCAGGGCTAAATAATGAACTCAAAATAATGAACTCGAATTGAGCTAATGTAAATGCTTCATTTGATTGTTTATTACTTTTTCACTGTGAATATGTAAATGATACATAAAATGAATAATAACGTTAACTGTTTTTAAATGAGCACTAAGCACTTTCACGTTATCACCTTAGTTAAGTCATGGTACTTGTGGTATTTGCACGTTACAAGATGGCGCCCACAACATTTTGAGAGAAAAAATGTCCGTTTTCTATACCAATTGTATATGCAATTGACCAATGACTTTAAATGGTGGTTTGATTCTGACACTAACGTTACACTGACGAAGCCTGTCAAGGCGAAACGCGTCTGCAAGGGGGTGAAGGGGGGTTCTGGTAATTAAATTCTTGAAAACGGATACCAGTGTGCCGGCCTTTCTTTTTCTGATACCGTATGGATGCAGAGAACGTGTAGCTATATATATATATATATATATATATATATATATATATATATCTCCAAGCTTCTCCAGCCAGTTCCGAATCCTGCCGTCGGCGGTACGGCGAAGATAGAGACACAGACCCACAGTTTTCTTGGGCAAGAATCTTTTTATTTTAAGACCCAACACAACGTGTTTCAAGCCCTAAAGCCCTTGTTCACGTGCAAGGTGCATATAATTCGTCATACTTTTTAAAGTTAAAAGTAGACACACCCCTTGACTGACATCACATGACCATATGTATAGAAAACAGACTATGAGTAGCTTATTTACATCAAAATAAGACTTGAAAGCATATTTATAAAGTAGCCTATGGCGCTACATTTGTTTATACACCTAAACATAATAAATGTATATATATGTGCAAAAAAAGCGCTGGTCATATCACGTTTGGTTTAAAACAATATCTGGATAAATCCAACAAATGCCTGCTTCACATAGTCATTTGAAATCTGACTGGATCAATCCATACAGCGCCATGTGTTAAAAATGTATATGTGCAAAACGATTTTTTCTTTTGATTTTTCTTTTAGTGCAAAATATGTGCGTACTGTACATAGAGTGCGAAATACAAAGTGCTAAAAATAGACGACATATAACTATATACAATTTTTGATCTGATTAAATAATTCATTAATGCAAAACATTCCATATATATATATATATTCACTGAAAAAACCATAGGTTTCACACCAGTTATAGTTAGCTGGAAATTTTACTGACATAAAACCATTGAAATTCCCACGTTATAGTTAGTTGGACTCACTATAACTTGCGCGTGCAATGCACTGCTAATGACGTCACATATTACATCACTCATGACATGGTCAGTGACATCACTCATGACATCACTGATGACACCATCCAGTGAATGTGTGTCTTTCTGAAAAATAAATATTAGTGAGTAATGTTTAAATTTTTAAATATATGTATTAGTGTTTCACTTTGTGTATTAGTAGCTGCATGGGTTGGTGAGTAGCTACATGTGTATGTACATGGGTTATTATATGTTTTTATAGTATCAGTATGAGTGTCTATATGGTTTAGTGGGGGTATTACTTAGCACATAGATGCATGATTGACTGACTCTCTGTTTGTATAAGTTTTGAAGACAGCATATGTGCAGGACTGTATGGGTGAATGAGTGTGTTTATGTGTATGTTAGTGAGTGAATGGCTGTCTCACTATTGTCTTTTTCAGTAACTACATATGTTTTAATCTAGTATATGTGAATATTGATGTATATAAGTGAGTATATGTGAGAGTAAGAGATTGTAAGAGTTCCTGTTTAAATAAGTATGTGTTTCTATAAGGGATTGTTTAAGAGAATAAATATGTTTTAATTTCAATAGAAGTAAGGTGGTAGTGTGTGTATAGCTCTATATGCAAATAAATGGATGTTCAATTGCTTATTTGCATGTATGAGTATGTGTGTGAGTAACTTTTGGATGACTGTCAGTGTGTAACAGGATGTATAGGTGTATCACTACATATGATGAGTGAGTATATGTATGAGTGAGTATATTGAACTGTTGTGAATGAGTAGATGTGTATATAGATGGTGGAATTACTGAATTGGTTGTTGTAACTGATATGGTTATCTCCATTTTTAAAAACATTTTAGTTTCTATTTTTGAATATGTGTTTCAAGGGTTACATTACAGTGAAAGGAGGTCTGTCACAAGGATGGTGTCATCAGTGATGTCATGAGTGATGTCACTGACCATGTCATGAGTGATGTAATATGTGACGTCATCAGCAGTGCATTGCACGCGCAAGTTATAGTGAGTCCAACTAACTATAAACTGGGAATTTCAATGGTTTTTTGTCAGTAAAATGTCCAGCTAACTATAACTGGTGTGAAACCTATGTTTTTTTCAGTGAATTTAATAGGTTTTTTAAATGCTAATTCCTAACTAGAAGTCTCAGTTTATATGTAAGACTGTTAGCGCTCTAGTTGTTCTTTAGAACACTCTGGGACATTCTGTCATTGGGCTATATTTGGGCTACATCTGGCTGATATTTGGGCTACATTTGTTTTTTTTTGTCTCTGGTGGCCATCTTTGGGCTACATTGGGCTACATTTGGGCTCTAACATATATATATAGCCCAATGTAGGCCAATATATATTTTTTTTCAAAGTTAATTTTCGTAAAAACCACTTGAGCATATATCTTGAGACATAGCAAAGGCACATCAAGCTACCAGTCCCTACAATTTTGCCAATTTTTATTTTTATTTGCCTTGGAGCGCTCCCGGTGCGCGTCCCGGTGAGCGCCCCGGAAAGCGTAGTTTTATGAAGCGCCCTGGGGCGCGCACCGGGGAGCGTCCCGTAAGCGCCAATATCGCGAACAAAAACATAATCGTGACGTATCGCGTAGCCGTGTGATACGCACGGCGTAAGCGCACCCGGAAGCACTCGAGCGAATACGATCGCGCAACGTAGGTGTCCAACGCGCTTACGGACACGCCCCTGGGCGCGTAGCGTAAGCGCGTCGGGTCATGTGACCTGAAAATAACACTTTTCATTGGTTAATAACAGTTTTTTTTCACAAGTAGGGAAACACCCCACCCATTTCCCTCACAACCTGTTTGCTTTTGCTGAGACAACACCTCTTGTCTGTTCCTGCTAAAAAATCTAATTCAACCATGTCTGGTTCCCAGAACCCTTCCCAGGACCAGTCCTCAGAGTCTTCGGATGGATACCTGCCTGAGGCCACCCCACAGAGAAAAGTGAAGGATAACTTCATATGGAAGTTTTTCTCTTTTCCAGAGGGGGAGAAAAAATGCAATGCAGCCAAAGTCACCTGTAAAATTTGTGACACTGTCCTATCAAGTGGGGATTCCACCCGGAAGTATAGTTTCGGGAATGCTACTTTAATCAGGCATGTTGAGAGGAGGCACCCGATTAATTATGCACGGGAGAGCACCAGGGCCCTGGCTCGCAATCCACCACCCGATGGCCCCTCCACTTCCACCGGAGCTTCAACATCATCGGTGAGAGGAAGACCAGCAGTGATGATCCCAAATATTCAGCCTGTTTTTGCAGATATTACAATTCGTTGTAAGCAGTGTGACCAACTGCTCTGTTATGGGGAGCAGAGCATTGAGCTGATTGTTAGAAAGAGGGAGGAACACCGCTGCGCCCCTCAGCCCTAATTTTTCCCTTATTTTTTTGCTCCTGTTGAGCAGTTTTGCATTCCCTAGTTTTGTTTTTGTTCTGAAAAAAATACCCCAAAATTTTAAAAACGTTCGGAAAAAGTAAAAAAAAATTAAAAACTAAAAAATAAGAAAAAAAAGTTCTTTTTAGAACTACCTCAAATTCTCCAAAAAGAGCTATATTCCTTACATATTGTGTTGTTCTTTTTTTCAATGAATGTGTACTGCATAACTGTTTGGATGAAATGACTGAATGAAAGGGAGAAAGAGACTGATGGAACAAATGACAGAAGGGGAGTGAGTAAAGGTGAGTTGATTACAGTGAGGAATGCAAGGTGAGTGAGGGTGAGTGAAGGGGGAGTGACAGAGTGAGAGGATAGAGGGAGTGAGGGCGAGACAGAAGGAATGAGGGAAGAGGAGTGAGAAAGTGAGAGGACAGAGGGAATGAGAGAAGGAGTGAGTGAAGTGGAGTAAGGTGAGTGAGAGGAGAGGAATTACTGAGGGAGCGAATGAAGGGAAGAGAGGGGAAGGGAAGTAAAGCAGGGGGACTGAAAGAAGGTGAGTGTGGGAGTGGAGTGAGAGGAAAACAAGAATTTAAGGGGGAGATTTACAAGCCCCTTGCGCCACCTTTTTTAACATGAGAAAAGTGACGCAAAAGTGGCGCAAGTGGCTTGTAAATCTGCCCCTAAGTCTCTACATGTGGGTACTTGATCAAAAAAAAAAAAAAAAAGATATTTTTTTAAAAACAGCTACATTTTTTTGAAACTGTCATTCTTTTTCCCCATGGTACGCTCCCCGGTATGCTCCCCGGTACGCTCCCCGGTGCGCGTACCGGGCGCCCCCCCCGCGAAAATCAAAACAATTCTTTTTTACATTTTGCCACGCGGGGTCCTTTTTTGGCCCCCACATCAAACCTAGGGGGTCAGGGGGGGTCTACTATGCCCCCTTTTGGTCATTTCCCCCTTTGCTTTTGCCACCTCTTGTGTCTCGATTTTACCGAGACACAAGATGGCGGCTGCTCCGGACTGTTTCGAATGTTTACAGACACCCGAGAGCCAATCAGCTTTCCGTGCGCACCTCGCGTGGCGCGCCCCCGTTACGCGCCCCGGTGCGCATCCCGGGGCGCGCTTATAGATATATATATATTTTTTAACCTAAATTACTCAAAAACCACTGGAGCACATATCTTGAGACATAGCAAAGGCACATCGGGCTACCAGTCCCTACAATTTTGCCAAGTTTGGTGGAAATCCATTCAGCCGTTCGGGCTAAAAGTGACTTCGACCACCCTATGGAAATTAACATGGGGAAAACACGTTTTGGGACCCCCCTTTTATCTCGGCCCCCGCTTCACAAATCCCCCCCCCAAACTTTCAGGGAAGGACCGGAGTTCGACGAGGCAAATTTGAGGAAATTTTCAGGCAGATTCGTCAACCGATGCCAAAGTTATTCACAATAGAATTTTGAGATTTTGCATTGAAAAAAATCCTAACTATAACTACCTACTGGCGACCGCCAGTAGGTAATATATAAATATATATCACAAAGATCTTCATATCAGTAAAACGCCAACAAGGGACACAATACCTAATAGGATTCACCATTGGCAACCATTTGGGGAGGGTTTTTTTCCACCCACTCCCACCTACCCTTTACAAGCCCATTGGAACAGGTTTAGTGTCCTCGAGGAGGTTGATTGACTCACCCAGACAGGTATGCCCCCACAAGAACTTAACAAGGGTAACCTAGCGGAGGGTTTTGTAACAAAGGCAAAGACACTACCCTCGGTTAGCGGTGAGGACTCCTGTCCCAATGCAACTAAGAGGGAGGAGACTAGGGCAGAGCAGAGCTTGGACCAGGTACTCCCTAAAGAACTAGGGGATGTGCAGGATATAGTAAAGGTTGTGGAAGGAAGTATAAAAATCCTCTCATGGAATGTAGCCGGGCTAAAGAGCAAGCTACTTGTACCAGAGTGGTCTTCTTTTATGGCCACACACGATATTTGTTTGATGCAAGAAACTTGGTCCCTAGAGGAGAGTGCCAGTCCCGGCTTCGCAACCTACGACATTCCTGCAGTTTCTGGGGGGAAAGGCCGCCCCCTCGGGTGGACTCTCCATATGGGTAGGCTTACACTTAGGTGTGCAGGCTACCCATGTGGATACAAAATCCCCAGATATCCAATGTGTTTTACTAAAGCCCGCTAGCAAACCTAGAGTGGCTATCATTAATATCTACTCTAGGCCTACCGTGAACAGAAAGGAATCGAGTACTATTAAAGCACTCGACCTTTTCCTTCAGACACTTGATCCCACAACTTCGATAATTCTTGGTGGCGATCTGAATTGTCAGTTCAAACCCTTGGGTGGATCCGAGCTGTGTGAGGAGGATGAGGTCGACTCGCTTTGGCATATTCCTGCCCCAAGGATTGCCCCGGTAAAGGCCTGGACCTCGCTAGTACTACAAATTAAATCCTTGACCCTTTCAATGTCTTTGCGGGCATGCAATGGAAGGGGAAATAACGAAAGTTCCGGCCTACCCACATATAATAGGACAAATCGTACTTCCACCATTGACTATCTTATGCTGGAAGCCAAACACTGGGACAAGTTCAAAGACTTTAGGGTTGTCCCAAGGCACGACAGTGACCACAA
The DNA here is from genome assembly GCF_964263255.1 of Lissotriton vulgaris. NCBI lineage: Eukaryota > Metazoa > Chordata > Amphibia > Caudata > Salamandridae > Lissotriton > Lissotriton vulgaris. Next base: position 1,055,046,450 of record NC_141685.1, on the reverse strand, counting down.
TGCGCTGGTCCTGACGCTCAAGCCTGGCGCATTTGGATTAACTAACCCTGATTCTAGCTCTAACCTGATAGTGCCACCCTATATTATATCCAATAACAGGAGAAGAGTCAAATGGCCTTTCTGCCTGGACTCCCCTACCCGTCTTGCAGAAATCTACCTGATTGCTATCCCACTAATAAGTGATATGGGTAATTCCACCTCTCACGGGCAGACTATAGAGTCCCACAGAAAGTTAGTTGAGAGTCTAGGGGACGTATTTTATCCGGTTAGTGGGACTAAGTTGGGTAGGAAGAAAACATATCCCTGGCATGACCACGCCTGTAAAAAATCAAAGAAAGACCTTCTTAAAGCAATTAAATCTAGGGACATCCTAAAAATTCGAGCATCAAGACTATTGTACAAGAAGGTGCTCACTAGGGCTAAGAGTGAGTGGGAGGAATCCAGATGGGATAAGTTGAGACAGGCACTACTCCTAAAAGATTCCAAGACCTTTTGGGCCATTGCTACCTCCTCGGCGGGAGGTGAGAGAGACGCTGGGGTTTCGAAAATCGCTCCCATAGTGTGGGAGGCACACTTTAAGTCACTTTATACAAGTCCCGAGATGGAGGGAACTATGTGCAAAGGTTGGGATAAGTTGTTAAAAGTGGCTTTGGTCCCTAGGACCTGTGTGTCCCAGGACCTCCGGCACGAGAGTCGACTGCCGGGGGCCCCGGGGTTCTGGTTCCACGTACTTGCACGGCCCAGGACCTCCCGCACGAGTATCGACTGCCGGGGGGCCCGGGCGCTGGGGCTTCCTCCTGTCAAAATCAGGACTCCATGCAAGTTCCCGAGATTTCCACGGCCCCAGACCCCCTGCACGAGTGTAGACTGCCGGAGGCCTTGAGCTCTGGATTCCTGATAGAGCAACAGGATGCCCATAACAGGACTACCACCAATAGCTTAGACCCCAACTCAATCAGGGAAGTTGAACTGGCAATTGAGAGACTGCTTCCGAATAAAGCCCCGGGTCTTGAAAAGCTCCCGGGAGATCTTTTTCGTTCCCAGCCAAAAATCTGGGCTCCATACCTGATGGTCTTGTTTAATGCGGTTTTACAGGGTTCCCCATTACCTGAGACCTGGCTGGGACCCGAGATTGTTCCGATCTTTAAAAAGGGCTGCCCCCTCGTCCCATCTAACTACAGACTAATTAGTTCACTTGACACCACTCAGAAACTGATGGGCCGAATCATACTGGAGAGATTACTGGTCTGGATGGAGGAGAATAAAACTTTGACTACCCTCCAAGCTGGATTTAGATTAGGGGTCTCGACTCTGGACCAGATCTTTCGGCTCCAGGTCCTATACTGGAAAACTGCAAGAGTAGAGCGTGGCAGCCTCTACCTTGTCTTCGTGGACCTGCGGGCTGCATTCGATCTGGTTCCTAGGGAGAGGCTCTGGATGGTGCTGGAGGAACTTGATCTCCCTCCCTACTTATTAGATGCCCTAATCAGACTTCACACCGGGAATTACGCTCAGGTGAGGTGTGGGAAAAACGGGGAATTATCAGCCCGCTTCCCTGTCACCCGGGGCGTACGCCAGGGTTGCATACTGGCCCCCACTCTTTTCAGCTTGTATGTTAATGGCCTGATAGATAAACTTAATTGTGTCAGGGACAACGATGCTCCACGCCTGGCTACTGGTAGGGTGCCCGCTCTGATGTTCGCGGACCACACCTTGTTGTCGCGGAGATCATCGGGCATCCAGCGGGTCCTGGACGGGTTTGTCTCCTTTTGTGCCTCGCGGGGATTGGAGGTCAACTTGGAGAAGACCAAGTTCATAATCTTCAACCCCCCGAAGCACACCCTCCCAAATCCCACATTGAATGGAACTCCACTAGAGCGAGTCAAGACCTTTATATACTTGGGGGTGACTTTGACTGAGCACTTTACATGGGACCACCAGGTCTCTAAATCTTCACTGAGACTTGCACAGAATATGGGAGGCATAGGCAGACTCCACAGAGCCTCAACTTTTAAACCTGTCACCCCTGCCCTTGAGATATGCAAAACACAGGTTAGGTCTGCAGCTTTGTACGCTGCAGAACTCTGGGGACACACGAATGCATGTAATCTACTGAAAGTCGAGCAGGCCTTCATGCAACATCTGTTTGCTCTTCCACAAAGTATGCCCCTCGTACCGCTACGCTTGGATTTGGGCCTGGAACCCATTAATGATTTGGTGGCTGCACGACCTCTGCTCTACTGGAGAAGGCTCTGGTCTGTGCCGGAGCTTGTATCCTTTAGAGCAGAATTCAATACCATTTGGGGTCAGTTAAAGAACAAGAACATACCCTGGCTCGTACATGTAAAGGCTTTACCCCAACTTTGGGATACACCGGAGGACAGCTGCATGAGGATGCAAAGGACTGTATTAGTGGCGGCTGTAAAATCGCATTACCTCAAAATGCTACACTGTTCAACTTCCCTGGGCAGACTGTCTACTGAGTTCCTAATGAAGAAAGCCGAATCCAGGATGGAGGTGTTTCTGGACCTAGAGCAGCCTCCACTAGCAAGAAAACTATATATCCAACTGAGGCACGGCTCTATTCCGATTGGGGCATTGACATCCAGATAGGCAAAAACGATGGAGGCCAACTGCCCTGCTTGTAAATACTGTAGGGAAGACATTGTACATATCTTCTTTTTTTGTCCGGCATATAGTGAAATTCGGAAATGCTGGATTATCCCACTATGCAAAAACCTGGGTTTCAGACATTGTGTACAAGCCTGCAGAGTTTTAACTTACCATACTGCCCCTCCCATTGTTTTTGCTGTCTCCCGATTTCTACTTGGCATGTGGCGGAGAAGAACTGTTTTTATTAATAAGAAATAACGGACTACTGCTTCTTATTTTTTTTTTCATATCCTTAATAACTAAAGTATAATAACTTTTTAATCTCAATGTATTTATGTTTTATTTCTGTGCCTGTATATATCTAATTGCACTTTTATGGTCTTTGACCGAAATAAAGATATCAAAGTGAAAGTTCATAAAAGCCAAAAAAAGTAAAAAAGTTCCAAAAAACAATAAAAAAATATAAAAGAACAAAAAGAATAAAAAAAACAGTTCTTTTTAGAACTACCTCCAATTTATAAAAAAATGCAACATTTTTAAAAAACTGTCATTCTTTTTTCCCCATGATACGCTCCCCGGTACGCTCCGCGGTGCGTGTAATGGGCACTCCCCCCGCGCAAATCGAAATTATTTTTTTTTGTTTTTTGCCCCACGGGGCCCTTTATGGCCCCCACATCAAACCTAGGGGGTCAGGGGGGGTCTACCCTGCCCCCTTTTGGTCATTTCCCCCTTTGTTTTTGCTACCTCTTGTGTCTCGATCCTACCAAGACACAAGATGGCGGCCGCTCCGGACTGTTTGGAATGTTGACAGACACCCGAGAGCCAATCAGCTTTCCGCTCGTGAACTCGCGTAGCGCGCTGGAGCGCGCCCCGGTGCGCGTCCCGGGGCACGCTTATAGATATATATATTTTTTTGAACCTACATTACTCAAAATCCACTAGAGCACATAGCTTGAGACAGAGCAAAGGCACATCGGGCTACCAGTCCCTACAATTTTGCCAAGTTTGGTGGAAATCCATTCAGCCGTTCGGGCTAAAAGTGAGTCCAACCGCCCTATGGAAATTAACATGGGGAAAACACGTTTTGGGACCCCCCTTTTATCTCGGCCCCCGCTTGACGAATCCCCCCCAGACTTCCAGGGAAGGAGCGGAGCGCAGCGAGGCAAATTACAGGAAAATTACAGGCAGATCCCTCAATCGACGCCAGAGTTATTCCCAATAGAATGTTGCGGTTTTCCTATAGAAAATAATCCTAACTATAACTACCTACTGGCGACTGCCAGTAGGTTATATATATATATATATATATATATATATATATATATATATATATAACAATCTCAGCTTTCTCTCGCCTGGAGCCCAATCACGGATACCAACGGCGCAGAAGAAGAGAGGAGACCCAAGTGCAGGTGAGCAGTGGTTTATTCAGTCGTGATGAAGGCGAACCTCAGCATAACGTTTCGGCCTTCACAGAGGCCTTGGTCACATGACGCATGCAAGGAAAAAGCTAAATTTAAAGTGCTAGTGCCATTGAGTTTGTTACGTGATTGGTTCAGTCTTACTCACATGTAACGGTGTTGAACGATAGACATAGACAACAGATATGTTAAACAATGTCAAGCATCTCGGGGTAATCCCCATTGAACTGAAAGCAAAGTGCAAAATGCAGGGTGCTAATAATATCATCCATAACACTTAAGCAGTCAATAAATAACAATAAATACTTTGTACAAATAACGGTAATAAAATTCCAGTACAAAAGAAATATATATATAATGTATAGCAACAATAATAAATATATTTACAATGACTACATATCATGGTATATACACTGGATAAAATTATTATTGATTGAAGTTGCACGTAATATATATATATACGTATAATATATATATATATCCAAGCTTCTCCAGCCACTTCCGAATCCCGCCGTCGGCGGTACGGCGAAGATAGAGACGCAGACCTACAGTTTTCTTGGGCAAGAATCTTTTTATTTTAAGACCCAACACAACGTGTTTCAAGCCCTAAAGCCCTTGTTCACGTGCAAGGTGCATATACCTCGTCATATTTTTTAAAGTTAAAAGTAGACACACCCCTTGACTGACATCACATGACCATATATATAGAAAACAGACTATGAGTAGCTTATTTACATCAATATAAGACTTGCAAGCATATTTATAAAGTAGCCTATGGCTCTACATTTGTTTATACACCTAAACATAATAAATGTATATATATGTGCAAAAAAAGCGCTGGTCATATCACGTTTGGTTTAAAGCAATATCTGGATAAATCCAATAAATGCCTGCTTCACATAGTCATTTGAAATCTGGCTGGATCAATCCATACAGTGCCATGTGTTAAAAATGTATATGTTCAAAATGATTTTTTCTTTTGATTTTTCTTTTAGTGCAAAATATGTGCGTACTGTGCAAAGAGTGCGAAATACAAAGTGCTAAAAATAGACGACATATAACTATATACAATTTTTGATCTGATTAAATAATTCGTTAATGCAAAAAATTCCATATATATGTATATATATCACAAAGATCTTCATATCAGTAAAACGCCAACAAGGGACACAATACCATTAAAAAGACATAAAAATATATAAACCTGCATTAAAAAGCAACTAGTTCTATTAAAACCAGATCAAGAGGGAGGAGAATAAACGTTATAATTCATCAGAATTCATTCATATTTACATCAAAGCTCAGTTATACTTTTCAGAGATAACCATAGTTTACTTCATATTTTCTGTCGATAAGAAATTATGCATATCATCTGTTGGGTTTAAACTGTTTGGCCATTTACAATTGAACCCTAAAATGTATTTTGTCTCCAGTTGCCTTAACTGACGTTCTCTATTACCGCCTCTTCTAGATTTGGCAACAGCATCAATTACATAATATGATAGGCAATTGATATAATTGGAATGGGTCCGCTTAAAATGTCTAGCTACAGGATAAGCCGGATCACTGTGGAGAATGGCTCTTATATGCTGCAATATCCTGACGTGCACCTGTAGCATTGTACTACCAATGTAGTTAAGCCCACAGGTGCAAGTCAGGACATATACAGCATATTCGGTTTTGCAGTTGTATGAACCTTGAATGGGAATTGGAATTTCACTAAACGGGGTAGAGTATTTAGACATATTAAAGCCAAATGTACACGCTCTGCATGATGTACATTTCTTGAATCCTTTACTAGGTTGTAACCACGTGGTGACCTTCCTTATTTCTGGCGACGCCTTATCTAATACTGTGCCCATAGTGCTGCCCCTTCTAAAAGTAATGATAGGTTTATCAGCTACTCTATCTCGAAGGATGTTGTCAGTGAACACAATAGGCCAATGTTTATTGATAATAGCTCTTACTTTTCGCTCTTCCCTATTGTACGTGGTAATGAGTCCGGGAGTATTTTTGATTTTAAGTTCATCTAAGGTATCAGGGACTTGTGTTTCTTCATGTTGTTGCTCAAAAAGGCTAATCCTAGATCTCCCACTAGCCTTTTCGATGGCATCTGTGATTGTTTTATCCGAATATCCTCTGACTTTTAATCTACTCACCAACTCAGCCTGACAATTTGAAAAGTCCACCTCATTGCTGCATATACGTTTTAACATTTTTATCATTTTTGACATAAAGCCTTGCGTCTAAAAATTCCATTTCACTCTTGTGGATATGGGAAGTAAATGTGAGATTTTGAGTATTTTTATTTATCTCATCTATAAAGCTGAAAGCCTCCTCTTTAGATCACCTCCACAATATAAAAACATCATCTATGTACCTTAAATAAGTCACAACATGTGCATTGTAGAGCGCCTGATGGGTGGTTTTGAGGACCTGCTCCTCCCACCAGCCAACATGCAAGCATGCATAACTGGCGGAGAAGCAGGCCCCCATCGCCACACCCCTCACTTGTTTATAAATATCCTTTTCGAAAAGGAAAAAGTTGTTGTGCAGACACCAATTTATAAGTTCGATGATAACCTTGTTGTGCTCATAAAGGGCACTGGATCTGGATTCCCAACAATGTTTAACCGATATCATGCCTTGTACATGATCTATACTCGTATATAGAGATTCTATATCGAGAGAGATGAGATATAGATCATCTGACCACTTAAGCTTTTCAATCTTTTGGAGGAAGTCGCCAGTATCCTTAACATAAATTGGCAACACCTTTACCAAGTTCTGTAAGAAAAAGTCTATATATTGGCCGACATGTTCCCCCAGACTATTAATAGCACAAATAATCGGTCTCCCAGGTACTGGGAAAACATTTTTATGTAACTTGGGAATCAAATATAGAACGGGCAGTACCGGAAACTCATTGTACATAAACTTATATTCTTCTGTTGAGATAAGGCCCTGTCTTTTCCATGATGCAAGATGTTTTTGCAGTGTTATTTTGGCTTTGTCATACTCTTTTGTACTGGATTTCATATAACAACTCACTTCATTGAGCTGTCTGTGTGCCTCTATGACATAACCTTTTCTAGGCCATAGAACCAGATGCTCCCCTTATCAGATTTTTTGACAACCACATCTTGATTTTTTTCAAGTTTGTTTACCAACTCAATATACGCCCGATTTAAAAAAAATAGATTTCTCTCTCTTCTATTTTTATGCACAGTATGATTTAATGTTTTCAGATCATTAGGTATCATATCATGAAAAACATCTATATTGTCTTTTGGCATGAGTGGCACAAAACAGGATTTGGGCTTGAAAGGGCTGATCCCAGCACCTTTTTGTAGATTATTTATTGTTCGCAGTCTCTCCTGAGTTGCTATGTCGACATCCATTTGTGAAGCAGATTTTTCTTGATCATTAAGGTCATGGATTAGAAGTAAATTTGGAATATCAGATGCTGCTAATGCAGACTCAATGTTCTCACCTTGTGCCGCATTTATATCTTCATTATCTTTGTTTGTTTTAAGGGCAAAGAATTTTTTCAGCTTCAATTTCCTGATGTAACAGTACACGTCAATTCTGGTGCGTGCATAATTGAAACTGTCCCCTGGACAATAGTTGAGACCAAAGGCGAGTAATTGCTCTTCCGCCTTCGTGAGAGTTATTGCTGATAAGTTGACCACGCTATTATCCTTTATCGTGGTTTCTTCTGTTGCCAGTGCGTTTTCTTTTTTGCATTTTTGTTTGTATCTTTTACGCTGTTCCCGTCTTCTTTTTGTTCTTCGGCATTTTCTGCTCTTCTCTGCCGTGGCCGAAGTGTCTGTAATCTCGCCTCGACTAAAAATCCAGTTCTTGTTCCAGATTGAGTTTGGTCTTTCTTGCAGCAATAGGCGCTGACTCCACGCTTGACTCACTTGTTAGTGATATTGTATCCAAGCTTGAAGTGTCTTCATTTACGTGCGCTTTATTTCTTATTCCTTTATCTTTGATCTTGTCATTGTACTGTTTTCTTTTAATTGAATCAAATTTGCGAGAGAAACTAAAGATTTGGCCGTTCTCGTAATCTTCCAAATCTCGAGCGAATTTACTGGCTTTTCTAATTTTTATTTTTTCCTTATGCTTCTTCACTCGTTCCTGCATCGCCTCTTTTAGTTTGTTGATTTGATCAGTTACTTCCATTTTTTTCCATTTCATAATGATTTCATCGATCTCTTTTAAAATCTCTATCCGGTCGACATAGGCATATTTGATAAGGATGTTAACAAGGTTCATGGAGGCTGCCAGGTTGCTTTCACGCAACATTTCTGGGTTAGGTTTATCAAAACTGGGTGCTAAAAGGATACGCAACCCCCTCGGCACCCTTCCCACCTCAGCATATTTGGAGAGTGACCTGTGCTCCCACCACTTCGTTATTTCCAATTTCCGCTTTTTTTCAAGGTCTTTAAACAAGGCTTTAACAGCAGAGTCTTTATCGTTTCTTATATTGGCAGCCGATTTGGCAGCCGATACATTGTTTCTCGAGGTGCTTGGCCAGTTGCCAAACAGCTCATCTGCTGCCATTTCACGTTCCCTCATTTCTGCTGCTGACATACTGGGTCTTTAATAAATGTCTTGTTCGTGCTGAAAAGTCCACTCGCTTATTTCATGCACAATATTGCCGTTTAAAACTGAAGCTCCTCTCCCACGCACTCTGGTCTTGTAAACTCACCGGCTCACGTCGCTTTCACACGGGTCTGCTGACCTGGTTACTCGCGTCCTCCACATGGTTCTTGTTTCGTTTCTTCACGAGGCGTGGGGCCGGCAACCACTTATCCACCACGGATCCCTGTGCCACACCGGTTATTAGCGGCCGCCAACTTCCGAGGAGGGGGTCTGGAAACGAAGGTAACCGTCCTTCGTAATTGAATCCAAGCTTCTCCAGCCACTTCCGAATCCCGCCGTCGGCGGTACAGTGAAGACCCAACACAATGTGTTTCGAGCCCTAAAGCCATTGTTCACGTGCAATGTGCATATACCTTGGTATACTTTTTAAAGTTAAAAGTAGACACACACCTTGACTGACATCACATGTCACATGACCATATGTATAGAAAACAGGTTATGAGTAGCTTATTTACATCAAAATAAGACTTGCAAGCATATTTATGATATAGCCTATGGCGCTACATTTCTTTATACACCTAAACATATTAAAGGTATATATATGTGCAAAAAAAGCGCTGGTCATATCACGTTTGGTTTAAAGCAATAAGGCTCAGGCACACCCCAATTGTGTGATACAACTTCTTTTCCAGGGGATACTCATCAATAGTCATAAGTAGTGAATCGGGATCCAGCATGTGGGTGGGGGTAATTCACTGCTTATGACTATTGATGAGTATCCCCTGGAAGAGAAGTTGTATTACACAATTGGAGTGTGCCTGAGCCTTGATTTTTTAATACACGCTATTGAATTCACGTTATGATTAAACGCATTATTTTTGTTTGTTTGAATTGGTATTTTCTTTATACCTTTTTATTTGATATATTTCTACATTAAAGCATGAAAAAGACAAGGGTCTAATCATATCCAAATTCTGAACATTCATGAATCGAGCTAAACGCTTTGTGAACACATTGATAAAGCTGAAACGCTTTTTATATTCAGGATCTTCAATGAATATTACTGGGACGTTTTTAACCTGTAGGCCCCAGGGTATTGTTGCTGCCTTTAGGTGTTACAAAAGAAATGCCCGTGCAACTCTGTGTGAATGTGTACGGGGATCATTGAGTTCTGCCCACTGTTACACATGCCCAATTTGCACCATCGCTTATTTTGCACGGCTGTTGTGATTTACAGACATGACATTTTTCCATTACCTTCAACAATTTTACATTATGTATTGTGTACCTCCAGCTATGTTGGTTTTCCGTGCTCTGTGGCCCGATTACGGGTAACACTGCACTTTTTTGCCGATTTTGCACATGTTTAATTTGCACCATTATGCATTTTGCACTGCTATAAACAAGACAGTTTGAAATTACCTTCAAAAGTCTAACATTAAGTATTCTATGTTTTCAGCTATGTTGAATGGTTTTACATGCTCAGTGGCCCGATTATGAGGAATACTGCATATTTGCCGATTTTGCACATGCTTAAATTTGCACTATTGCGTATTTTGCACTGTTACCTAAATTTTAAATGTCAGTGTCTTGCCAGTCTTGAACCATGATTATGAACTGACTTATAAGCATTTTAGGCTGCTATGATGTATGTCTTTTATGTCTATTGGCCAGATGGTCACGTGATATGTACATTTGCACTTTAAATTCAATGGCTTCTGTTGCCAGCGTCATGTGATCAAGACCTTTCTGGGGCCGAAACGCGTCATGGCGGTGCGTGGCACATCTTTGGAATAAATACTTTGCACTTAACTGACTGGGTCTGCTTCGTCTTTCCAGCACTTTGGATGTTGCGACGAAGTTCCTGATATATTACACACCTACACGCTTCTTCTGTGTTTAGCGGACCCCTCCTTCACAAGGGCCGAGCGGCAGGAAGCCAGCTTCTGCTCACCCAGAATCATCTCTCGTTCCTGTGTGGATCAGCCACGGTAGCCCCCGGACAGCCATACTGGCTTCAACTGCAAGCTGCGGGCAGAAGGCTCTCACTGCTGTGATTGAGCCCAGTCCTGAAGTAGGTGCAGGTAGGAACCTTGGGAGTGTTTCCGGTGAAGGAGTGTGCTGGGCCAAGCGGGTGGTGCTATTAAGTGTGTTTTCCGCTTGTGGCCGACTTACATTACATCCTGACATTTTAAGTGTGCCATGGCCGCCAACGCTGTGAGAAGCCGTGAGGAGGCGGCAGCCGAGATGTTCGATGACTCACAAGTTACAAACTCACTCCGCAGCCACCCCCCAAAGTGAGGACAATCAAAATGGCTCTGCTCAACTGCAGATCACTCCCCAAGCACAGCACCGAAATAAACCTACTAATTCTGAACAACGACATTGATGTGCTGTTTCTCACGGAAACCTGGAGATCAATTCTGCGTCCGACCCAGACATAGTCCAAGCCCTCCCTCCGGGCTATACAATTAAACATCTTGACAGACGGCAAGGATCAGGAGGCGGATTAGCAATAATCACCAAAGCCCACCTCACCTGCCATCTTAAGGACAGTCCAGTCCTTAACTGTGAAAACGCTCACTTTTCCCTACATCTCTCCACGGAGAAAACTCTGTCTGGTCTTCTCTTATACCGTCCCCCGGGACAACTTGGACAGTTCCCTAACTCTCTGGTAGAGACTGCCTCCTCCCTTGCCTGTTTATCTTCCAACTTTACAGTGCTAGGAGACCTTAACATCCACTTCGATGACCCAGGGAACAAAATAGCGGGAGTCCTCAAAGAAGATCTCTCAGCCTCTCCCTGAAAAACCTCCTGCCCACTCATAAAAAGGGCCACCTTTTGGACCCTATCTTTTCAAATATCCCAGAACTCTCCACATCCTCTCCCCTACCTATCCCCTGGACAGATCACCACCTTATCTTCCTCAAAATCCCAATCGCCAGTCAAATCAGCCCCAGCCTTCCACCCCAAGCGCCTTCGCGCCTGTGGAACAAACTAAACACGGATGCCTGGACTCACCAGCTCATAGCCTCCACCCCTACCTTGAATCCGGATCCCTCACTAGCAGACATCCAATTCCGAGATTGGATAGAATCGTCTCTGGACGCGGTTCTCCCCGTCAAACAGGTCCCTAGTAAGAGGAGTTCGTACAAATCCCCCTGGTTCACTTCGGAACTACGAGATCTCCGAAAAAATGCAAAAAACTGGAACGTCTCTGGAGAAAAGATTGGAACCCTAACAACAAAGAAATCTATAAATCGGCCATGAAGCAATATAAAACTCTCATCAAAAATACACAAGCCTCGTACTATGAAGGGAAAATCATGGCTGCCTCCAACTCTTCCAGGGAGACCTACCGCATAGTAAAAAGTCTCATGAAAGTCCCTGAACCACAGCCGGCCGCTGATCCCACCGGTGCCAGGTGTACCCAACTCGCTGAGTTCTTCTCAGCCAAAATTCTAAAAATCATAATGACTTTCCCCAATACCTATCCCCCAACCGACCCCCTAGCTGGGCCCATCGACCCAGATGCACCAACCCTAAAAGCCTTCCTCCCCGTCTCCACTGAGAGGCTGTTGGACACTCTCAATCGTGTGAAGAGTGGCTCCCCGGATGACCCAGCCCCCATGAGCAAACTCAAACTAGTAGCCCCCGCTATATCCCCCCTTCTCACGAGGCTGATAAATGCCTCTCTATCCAGCCGGATAGTCCCCGCCAGCTGGAAAAGTGCGATAGTTTGGGCACTTATAAAGAAACCTCCCCTAGACCCCCTGGACCCTTCAAACTTCAGACCCATCTCCCTCCTCCCAGGCATCAGCAAAGTGGCAGAGAGAATTGTAAATGAACAGCTCTCAACATTCCTAGAGACTAACAACCTCCTTCGCCACTCGCAGACAGGGTTCAGACCTGGACAGGGGACCGACACCGCCCTTCTGGCCGTAACAGAGGAGACAAGGTCCATTCTGGATGCAGGAGGATCATTGGCAGTGATCCTCCTGGACCTGAATGCTGCCTTCGACACGGTGGACCACACCATCCTTCTCCACCGCCTCCGAAAAACGGGCATTTCGGAGACCGCCCTAGCATGGCTAAAATCATTCTTGGAACACAGGACCTTCCAAGTGGCCGACAGCCACGGTCAATCTAAATCTCTCCCCCTGAACTGTGGAGTCCCTCAGGGCTCCTCCCTGAGCCCCTGACTTTTTAATGTTTACATGGCCCCTTTGGACGACATCGCCTCTCCATTCGGTATAAAGATGGTCATGTATGCTGAAGACACACAACTAGTCGTCTCACCCAAAACCCTTGCCTGGCCACCTAGCATGGGAACCCCCCCAATACCAAAACAAGAAATCAAAAGCCTGGGTTTTTGGCTAGACCAGGACCTCAGCTTCATAGCCCAAGCAAGAAAGACAGCCGGCACCTGCTTTGGGCTCATGCGAGCAGCCCGTAAGATCCTTCCGCTCATCCCCCCAGTCTAGGAAAATTCTGATTCAGGGCCTCATCATATCGAGATTAGACTACCGAAACGCCCTATACCTAGGCGCACCAGTAGCTGTCATAAAAAAACTTCAGCATGCCCAGAACGCTGCAGCAAGACTACTTACGGGAACGAAATCTAGATCCTCAGCCAAACCCTCCCTCAAGGTGCTTCACTGGCTCCCCATCCAAGAGCGCATCTTCTTCAAAGCCTTGTGCATCTCCCATAAAATCTTAGAAGGCAAAGGTCCACCAATACTGAGACCTCTCATCAAGCCTCACAAATCAACCCGACAGCTCAGGTCGGACACCCTGTTTCTGGCGAGCGTCCCCAGAATAAGGAAAGCACACACTGGCGGCCGCTGCTTTTCTTACAACGCTCCCAAGCTCTGGAACAGCCTCCCCCTCAACATCCGCAAAGAAAACAATCTACTCTCATTCTGCAGACTGCTCAAAACCTGGTTGTTCCCCCAATAATCCATCCCCAGGAGTACTGTCTAGCTGTTACGGTAGGGCTGGGACGCCCGAGGGTAGCTACGCGCTCTAGAAATCCTTAATCAAATCAAATCAAGTCACCGAAGCGCTGCTCAACACAACCATGAACACGGCCAAAACTGGGGGTTCTGAGTTGAAAGACGAATAGTGCCAATATCGGCCCACTCACCAGCCCGCTCGCAGCAACATGCATGTCGCAGAAATAAGCAGACAAGACAACTTTTTGTTGGAGAAAAGTAGCTGCAGGTTTATTAGCATATACACATGCCAACAAGGTGGGTTCTCTTACAGATGATCCAAAGGCAAGCCACCCCTCGCGACCTACCACCTGATGGGCCAATTTGCAACGTGGCCTTATCCAATCGTTGCTTAGCGGTTGTGGTGAGGAGATAGCCCCTCCCATATCCGGTGAACCATTGGTCCACCCTCTTGCTCACGCCCCCCCCTACGAGTGGCGGAGCGTTCAAGCCAACCCCAGTTGTAAAGGTTTCCAACTGCCCGTAGGATAGCGGGCGCAGTCGCACCCCCAGGATCCACTGCACAGACTTCCTGGGGATATTAGGCCTCAGCATCCATTGTGCTACTGAAGAGGGTACTCCCGGGTACCTTTCCGCCTCTGGATCGCCCTGTAACTCCGCCACAGCCCTGGGTGTGGCGACCGTCGCAGCCAGGGCCCCCACCAAGGCCGGCATTACTCCTAGCTGCTATATACTCGTTATTACTAGGGCCTCTTCCCTATCCAGCAAAAACAGGTCCATGCAAAATGGACCGCTGACTCCAACGTCCTGCAACACCATGGGAGAATGGCGTGTAGCACACAAGTCAATAAAGCCAAATCTCTCTACAAAATATTGCGCGTGGCGCAGGAAACATCTTGCGAGCCAGCTGCCTCACTTGTCCCCGACAGAGCACCATGCCACGGGAGCTAAGGATAGGAAAAACCGACCACTAAGCTCACCTGTCCCAAAGGGTGGCCCGTTCCCTTGTGGTCTTCTTCTAGGGTGCATGTGAGCCCCAAAGCCCCAAAAATAACAGTACTTCTCCATAGCTCCCCGGCGACACAGTAAGGTGTCACAGCCTGATGGAGGGAAATGAGTGTGTTGCCTGTGGATCGGCACTGAATCCTCCATAAAGGGGCCAACTAGTGCAGCCTACCCTGCTTGCTGACCCTACAACCGGACACAGAATCCCGGTCCCCGCTGGCAACCTGTTAGGGCCTCGAAACTTCCATCAGAACGGTGTTGGACTCCCAGATTCTATGTCACCTGTTTCGCAGAAATCCTTATGGGGGCTCGGCTTGGACCCATCTGTGCCCCAGCAAATACTGCGTCATGCACTAGGCCCCTAATGCCCTTCACCGTCCCTCAAAGACATCTGACAGCGTGCTGCCCCCATGCAACTTTGGTTGATGGCGTAGGGCCCCGCACTCCCGATCATTGTTTGTAACATGCATATATTTAAAGGTTACCAGATACTGTGAGTGGCTGGTCCTGTCTTGTCAAGGCTTGTAAATGGCCGTTCCCATCTTGGGTGACTGACGTGCCATGGGAAGTGTGACCTATGCACGGGTATCCCAGTGTACCAGCCGGGTAAGGGGGGGAGCTACCAGAACCAAACTAGACCCATCTTGGGCAGTGGGAACGCCAACGAGTCACATTGACTGTCTTGGCAGGTCTCGAGGATCTATCCCTTAGTGCAAGCCTGCCCCCATAACATATTACATTAGTTGGGCAGCCCACCGCTGGCCGCAAGCTTCTCCATCAAGCGTGAAAGGCCAGGTAGAGTTTTGCTCAGGCAACATCCCTTATAACACTGTGTAGAGGATCTCCTGTGAAATACACTTGTGCAAGTCGTCCCCCTGTGCCTGGCCTTCGTTGGACCCTATGAAGATTTTAATAAGCAGCCTATACCACTGTATATGCATCCTGTGTAACTAGGGGAACTAATACTTCCTCCTCTTACTTCCTGGATGAGAACACTGCAAAAGGAGTCCAGACCTTCGTACCAGAAAACCACTAAATGGATACTGACTGGTTGAAAAGCTTACCCAAGCACCAGGCCGAGGGCCCTCAACTGCGAGTTAACCCCTGTTGTAGGACATAGAATTCCTGCCCATGCGGACCCTTCACGTAAAAATAGCTAAAGCAATCGCCTACATGGCCGCACAAGTGCCAACATGTGACCCACGATAATAAACAAGTAGCGGCTATAAAGTATCAGCCTGAACCGCGCGGAGCCAGAGCTGAGAGGTCTAGTGGGATCAGACTGGAGGAGGTATGTGTGAATGCAAGCCCAAAATTCTGTGCAACTTGCCAATGCATCACCATAGTGCCAATTTGCCCGGGTAAAGCAAACTGGCAATGCTGGGTACAACTATGTGAGTGTCTCGGCTGGGCCAGGATGTGTGAGTTATATGTGTGGCAATGCAGGCACAACTAATCTGCAGGGCTGCACAGCTTGCTCAGGCAAAAGTGCTGAGAATTGCTTGGTAATTAGCCGCTATGCCAATGTCCCCCGTCTAACTACAAAGGGAGCGCTACCATAAAACAAGCCCATCTGTTGTTATAGTAAAGGCTACTTAGTGCATAAGATAACTAAGCTACAATTCTAGCTTTCTTGCATAGCCAACCAGGCGATAGCCGCCCCCATCCATAGCTACCAAGGTGTCAACTGCTATGTGTGACATTTCCATCATTTCAGTGCACTAAGAGTGACATAAAAAGACCTGAAAAACACTTTCTTGCCAGCGATTGAATAATGAAGCTGGGTGAGACCCAAATCAGCAAAAACACCCAAATGACCAACAAGAGGCTCTAAAAAGTCCAAGGATTAAGGCTGCTTTTGTCAGCTATTCCCGAGCTGGAAGTGTACCTGTGTGAAACAATGACAAAGCTACGCTACTATGGGAGACACAGAGGCGGTGTGGTATGAGACTGCGTAGCTCAGATGGAGCAGAAAAACAACTTACACAGTCAGACTGAAATGCCTGGCACCGTGTTACGGTGATGAGCACATGCAAACTATGCCTTGCGTGAAGACACACCTTGCGCTGAAGGGGGAAAACGTCTTGCGCCGGCTTCGCCTCATCCAGAGCACGCCAATCCAGTCTATTATCAGAATGACGCCGACCAAGTCCAAGTCTCTTTATATTCTTCTCAACCTGTGAGAGCAAAACCAACACCAATGGTCGCACTACAGACCCACCGTGTATAGATAACCGAGCCTAGTATGCCTCCCTGCAAAGCTGCACGTTGCGCCGCCAGGGCAATGTGTTCTATTCTTATGACATCACTTGAAATAGTTTCTATTAGATCAAAACTGAACCTCCAAAAGCAAGTTGGAAGAGTCACCCAAGATTTCCCGTACTATTAGTGAGCTGTTGCGTAAAAGTATTGCAAAATGTAACCATCCCTGAATAATGTATGGCAACCCATTCTGCAATAGAAAGAGTATGCCCAGGCACAGTTGGTAACTCTTCCCAAAAAAGGCATGAAAGAGCTGGACTGTATACAATTACCAAGCTGAAACAAAGCGGGGCCCCCAATTAAGTTTCTACCAAGGTCAACCGGAATCTACTGCATGTGTGTTGTGCCACGTATGCCCTCCTGACCTAGTATTGGAAAAAGATGAAATGTGTCCACTGTGGCGCCACCGCACGCAAAAGCGACGTGGCAAGTTAAGCCGAACACCCTGCCTGACCCTGTTGCTTAATACAGCCCAATGAAGCCCTTGCCTGTCAGTCACAGACCCTGCCAACATACTGCCCAGCAGCATGTTGGCGGGGTCCAACGTACCAGTTTGCATAATCCATCAGCCTATACAGAGGCTCCAGTTCGAGGAAAGCGTGTGTCGCTGTTCTGGCAGGGCACCTGGAAACCCTTCCCCATCCGTAAATGTGGTAATAGTGATGTCGCTAGAATCTACAATAAGTGAAGTTGCAATATCCGCTGTATTTGTAAACCAGGAGGCAGCTACTCCAAGAAAGTTCCAAATGACCAAAAGTGTAATGCTTGGTCTGAAAAAAGGAAGTGGAAAAGTATGTTATAGTCTCCCCCTGTCCAATACGAAATCAAGTTGCGATAATGTTGCAGAGGACAGAGGAAGCCACTGTCTGTCATGTGGTGGGACCCCTACAACTCCCCTCAAGCTTACTTGCTGTGGTCCTGACCCAGGAAACCCTACCTGCTGGCCAAAAGACCCATGTTGGAGAACCAACCATGACCTGGTTGGATAGCGGCTCCCGAAAGTGCTAACCCTTCCGAAATGTGTGGAATGGGCTTGCCTGTGACTTAGAGGTACTGGTGTTAGTGTGCAAACTGCACATGTAAAGGTATACTATGCCCTTGCATACACCTGCATGGTCTTAGCGTGCAGAACACCGCAAGGAGCATGCCAAGGAGCTGCCCCTTGCATAGGGAATTGAGGAAGACATGAAAACTTGCCCTAATGAAATGCGCAGTCATAGATGACACATGCACATAGGAGTGAGTGAAAAATATTTACCCCTTACTCGTCCCCTTACCATTCTACCCAAAACACCTCATCCCAGGCCTTCAAATTGACCTCAACCAAATACAATTATGCCCTCTAATAAAAGGAGGGGAACCATACATAAAGCTAGCGATAATCCCCTTGACCAAGGAGGTGTCTTACCAGTGTGTATATGTGCTTAGGCGTCTGCCATATAGTGCAGTAATAGCCTTCTACCTGAGTTTGGTACTCTTATGTAACATGCACATGACACTTATCTCTTGAGACAAAATTAGTGCTCCTTCTCCAACATGGATTTTTGCTTCCAGTACTTGCCCACGTGCCACCATAGCCTACGGAAACTTTTGTACATGAGTTTGACTGCCTTTCAAGCATTCCAGAAAGTATCTCTACCTGAACCTAGAAAGCTTCTGTAACTTGTAAACACGACACATTACATCCTGTAATGTACCTTTTGCTACCTCTAGTGTAGCATAAATAAAATAAAGCCAGTCATCCTTGTATCTCACCCGTAATGCAGGTCGTAGGCAGGTGACATAAGTTCCCTATATACCTTATGATACTTGGGGAAGGGGGCCTCTAATATGTAATATCGCAACATATGCGTACAGCATCCTCATGCGTGCTAGCTCCGCACTATTGCCCGCCACACTGGAAGACCGGAGTCACCCCTGGACCTAAAATGAGAGACATGCTAGCGCAATCTGTAATGAGGTGTACCCCAGAGCACATTCTAAGTGGGGAAGAGGTAGAACGGCTTGAAGTAAATTCCTGGAGTAAAAAAAAATTCCCCATAACCTCCTGGAACTACTGCATCGAAGAAACGAGGTTCCTCCTCAGTACCTGTCACACTGCCTACAATATCGAGTCTCTTCACTGGCCAGGGCAACAAACTAAAACGCACATCTAACAGAATGCCGATCAAAGGCCGCGCCCGGTCAGTAATACCCCCGCAAAGAATAATCCTGCGTCGTTCAGAAGTCCGACCATGTCCTTTCCAACACCTATGTTTCTAAAAGGCACCGTAACTGATACACAAGCCTCAAGTGGGGCCATGATACCTCCACGTAGCGTGCGCGGCTATGATCTCTTGGAACCTCTCTTGCTACCTCTTGTAATGCAAGCTCAAGCAAGACACATAGCGTCATGTAAATTGCAGATGGCCACCACAGAGCGCGCCTGCAGGCCCACGAGTACAGGCGCAAGGAGTAGTCGCGCAGAGACCACGAGGACTCAAGCTGACACCCGAACCTACTGCCCCGGACTTAATGATGCAATGCATAACCATAAGGGCTGGACAGGCATAGGGCATAGCCGGGCGGCATTGCTCCACTTCACCCCGAACCCACCAAGTCACAAGGCCGAATCTGTTGCAAGTAGCAGGCGATACTACAAACCGATACCGCAAAAAGTGGCCTACACAAGCGTAAATATATGATATTTGAATATATATATCTTTGCGCCTGTAAAAAAGGCGCATGCTCTGCCCGCAGGTAATGACACGTCGGCATGAGCCCCTGGTGGTGCTCGTAAATGCCCCAACACTTCACTTAAGTGCGGACCGTGCGGCGGCTGCAACTGTAAGGCCTGCTCCCCCGCGAGACAAGCCGCAGAGATAAATGCGTCTAATCAAAGCTCTGTACAGAAAGGCGTGATGTGTAAATCTCCCGACCACAAAAGGGACCAAAACGAATAACATCCACAGCCGCCCTGACCACCATACCTCGCGGAGCTCTTAAGTCTGCGCACGCCCGCTCCTTGCAGCTCAGCAGACTTCGCAGCGGCAGCGTTCCGAACCTCAATCCTCATTTTTGAAGTCAAACACAAAGATATTATAGGCTAAATACTACGAGCGCAAGAAACCTGTTCCCAAAATTATCTAAACACCCTATCCGTTAAAACAGATGTTGACCGAACATGCTCGTTACGCCACATCCCACCTAGCAGGAGGCCTCACCTGGGGACGTAGCGCCAACCACCGGCAATATAATCAACGCCTGCCAAAATTGTTTACAACGAAAAGTTTATATGGAATGCCCCCATAGATGTGAATCTGCTAAAACCTTCCCGCTTGTCTAAATAGTGACATGTTAGACTCGTGGACTGCTGTTGTAATCAACGCGCCGCATTGGGATAGCAACCCCAAAACACTGCCAAGCCGCAGGGCCCATGGTACACGCTGTAACCCCAGTGCCACACACACCACCCGTCCATAGGGGGGTTGGGGGCATCCCGGACCCGGAACGTCTGCCCCTCATGCTTAACAAGTGGTGCGACCATAGCGATCCATAGCCCGTTACAAGTCCACATACCACTAATAACATGATGCGCCTACAATGCCAGACTTGAGATAATCTTCCCCCGCATGTGAAGCCTAACATGCAATCGCGCGTAAACCTTCCTCCGCAAAGTTCCGGTGCATAGCCCCAACAAGGAAAGAGAAGCCAAGATGGACGCACCCGGGCGCCATTACCCATGTGTGCTGCACCCATATGTCGCCTGTGCAGCAACTGAAGCCAAGTTGGCCGCACCCGGGCGCCATTACCCACATCTGTAGCAACCTATGCCGTTTAAACCGCGACTGAGGTCACAACCGTAATAACACCAGAACTGATTCATACACATACCACTATCTAGAAGCCGCGGTGACCACTTCAATTTCCAAATTAAAACCCAGATTCCTCTGAGACCTGAAGGCAGGAAAGTGGCCGCCCGCATGGGCCCCACGGACTCGCCAAAGTCGGCCGAAAGCCAAAGCACTTGAGGCTCTCTCTGACCATCCAGGGAGAGTCCAAGGTACAAGGGGGGACCGGCAGTGGAGGCAATGTTCACAGACCCTTAAGTAAGAAAACTGCTCCCCATGCCCTTCTGCCCGGACAAACAAAAAGTGAAGCGCGAGAAAGACCGCAACTCCTCACCTGCCCCAGGCGAGGACCAAGCAGTGTGGAGGGATTGAAGACACGGGCGGGACCCCCGCCCGTCGCAAACCAACCCACTCATCCTCCGTGGCCGATGAATGCCCGCTCCGGGAGGCTCAGACGAGGCAAAAGCCTGCTCACAAGCAAACCAGTTATCTACAAACCCTCCCCTCGCACAAGCCTGCGGGAAGCACACAACAGCGTGCCCAGATACCTACCCCCGAACCGCACATGTAGCACACCTAAGCAAATGATATTCATCAAACCTACAGTGAAAGCGCGCCCCCGCTGCAGCGGCCTGAAAGAGAGTAAGCCGCCCGGTCTAACTCCGCTCCCAGGAAGTGGGGAGTAGGCAAAAGGGGTAGAGCGTTCAAAATTTACAGCGATACTTGGGCACAGCCAACAAACGGAGATAAAAAAATCGGGCCCCCTCACCCATGACCGCAAACACCAAACAAACACTTAACCAAGGAGGGGCGACTCACCGCCACACAAACACCGGAGGAAACACCAATCCGACGCCAGACCCTGCCTCTGGACGGAAACCTGAGGACCCACCAAACGGCGTCAGGGTGAGGGGACAGCGGACAAAGAGGCCGCTCGGTGGGCGGGGAAGGAATATATACTCTCCCCCGGCCACACCATTCCGGAAGTGACGCGCGGGACCCTCCGGGGTCTCAAAACGCTGGGCTGCCCCATGTGCCATCTTGTGGCACTAAGGGGGCCGCCCTCTTACTAGTGTCCCCTGCGGGGACGTGTCGGTCTACCTGCATTCAAGCAGCTGGAGAAGCCAATGCGCACAGAACAGTCAAAATGGTGGGAGCATAGGTCTCTCTCACGCTATTTGGAGGGCTTCGCATCATGTTGGCTCCCAGCTACGAGAATCCGGACCCGAATATGCTATCTGAGTGGGCCGAATGTAACCTGGATTCTTCATGCCGTTTAATAAGAATTCTGGAAAAATATACGGAAAGCGACGGGGGTTCCATTTCAAATCAAAATCACTCATTTGAATGAGCACATTTCTAAGATGGGAAACTCAGATTTGGATAAAAAATACAGGAAAGAGATGCATGTCCGATTTAGCCAAAGAAGAGGACATCATAAAGAAACACAAAGCGTTTAAGTTCCAAAGAGACAAGCTAGACTACCAGAATGAACATGTATTTACGTTTGCAAGAAAATATGATTCCTTGAAGAAATCTCAATCAACAGCACAATCTCAGTCAGCTCCATCAAATGCGAATGATACAGAAAAATTATCTACCTCTGTCAGATTTAAGCTCAGACCAGGCAGTAAGTCTGAAAGTGAACAAGCAACTACTACAAGTTCACAATTGGGGTTTACAAAATTTTCGTTGGCCCAAGAGGTGGACTGTTTATGCCAAGATCGGAGACAAACCTTAAGACCACGTGCTCCCAACCAAAGGCAAGACAAATAGCAAATGCCAAACGCTGGGAACGCAGACAATGCCACAAAATCAGACATTAGTGGCAAGTCAAACTACAACAAAAAAAACACAGAGGAAATGGAATTGCAAATGACCTGCCCACCAAGTGAATCTCTTTCAATCATTATTTTAACAGACATGCATCTTACTGCAACTAAAAACAGAATTCTGTCATTGGGTTTATTGTATTGTCCATCCAACAACTTCAGTTATGCACAAACCCCCATTGACCTGTACAAGTGCACCCGCAAACTCATACTGCACAAATTCCATTTATTGAATAAAACTAAACAGCGTACAATACAAGTATGAGCTGTTATGTGATTTGCAGGACTTGCACAGGGAAGGCACACTTAATGGTATAACATCTGATACCAGTGTGCAGCCAAGA
Source organism: Lissotriton vulgaris (assembly GCF_964263255.1). NCBI lineage: Eukaryota > Metazoa > Chordata > Amphibia > Caudata > Salamandridae > Lissotriton > Lissotriton vulgaris. The sequence goes on along the minus strand of NC_141685.1, from coordinate 1,055,023,577 downwards.
TTGGACATGCCAGGCCTTACGGGATTTAAACCAAAATCCACATTTAACCCCATCCTGTTGCACAATAACATCGATGTGTACAATGAATTGGTGACTTCCCAACTCAAGAAGCTACATACTTCAACTTTGCAGGCTCAATATCAATGTCGCAATCAAAACAACTGCTACAGGAGTCTGATAAAAAAGTTACAGATCAACAACAATGTGGTGGTACGCCAATCTGATAAAGGGGGTAGCATTGTCCTCTGGCGCAGGTCTATGTACATGAAGAGGCATTGCAACATCTAAATGACCGACAATGTTATAGACGAAGTGATTGGCAAACAGTCAAATTAGCCTGGAACAAGTTCAATACCAAATTACTATCTTGAAAAAGTGTGGGTTTGTTTAGCAGCGACGAATTCAAAATTTTGAAGGTAAACCATCCAGTTATCCCTGTCTTCAACCTAATTCCAAAGGTGCATAAAGACCCAGATAAACCTCCTGGGAGATCGATTATCTCCGCAAAGAATAGTATTATGGTGAATATTTCACGCTACATTGATTTTTTTCCTCCAAGAACACGTCAAGAACTTACCGTCTTACATACAGGACACGGGGGATTTTTTGAGAAAAATTGAAACTGTAACATGGCAAGAGGATTATCTGCTGATAACTCTTGATGTCACTTCTCTGTACACCAGCATACATCATCTCGATGGAGTCAGAGCAGTGGAACCTGCTCACATGTTCAAACACAACAAAATGCTGGCAGATATGATTCAGACCTGTTTGCATAACTACTATTTTTTGTTTCGGTCAGGTGTTCCATTAAATAAGAGGTGTGGCAATGGGGGCTTGCTTCTTCCCCAGTTACGCCTGTTTACACATGGGTCTGTGGGAGGAGCAAGTCCTCAGGGCTAAGTTTGGTCATATTCTTAGCAACCATATTGTAACATGGCATCGCTACATTGATGACCTGTTTCTCATTTGGCGAGGGACAGAATCTGCAGCCAATGTGTTTATAGAGGAAATTAATGTGAACAATCTTAACCTTGAATTTACAGGCCATGTGAGCAAGGTATCTGTGAACTTTCTGGACATAGAAGGGTACATCAGGGAAAATCATTTGGAGACCCGGCTACAACTCAAAGCCACAGCGGGGTAACACGGTTCTGCACGCTACCAGTCACCACCCTGACCGTCTGATACGCAGTATCCCCTACGGGGAGATGCTGCGTATCAGATGTATTTGCAGCAGGGACACTGAGTGTGCGCAGGCCCAACTTGTAAGCATGGACAGATTCCTAGCTAGAGGCTACTCGGCTAATATGCTAGACACAGCTATTAGGAAAGCGAACTCGATTTCTCGCTTGTCAGCATTAGGGTACAGTACTGAGCAAGTCAGCCTACCCATAACACCTAGAGCCACTGCAGAACTACCCAGACTGATAACCACTTACAGTCGGCAACACAAACAACTGTGCATGATTTTTAATAAGAATTGGCCGGTTGTCCAGAATGATTCAGTGATTGGAGACACAGTGCCGAAATTCCCCAAAATAACGTTTCGCAGGGCACGCTCTATGAACGACATGCTTGTCAAGAGCAGCCCTGAAATCTGTACCAATGGTTCCTGGTTGCAAACCACCAAGAGCTTTATCAAATGTGCTTCTTGTAAAGCCTGCAAACTAGGCAGAAATAAAACATCATACAAAATCCCTTTCAGTGACGTACCTGTGCCCATTTCTAAGAAATTGATGTGCAAAACAGATTTTGCGGTGTATGTGCTGGAGTGTACGTGTGGCCTGCAATATGTTGATAGCACTAAGTTGCAGGTCCACAAACGTATACTCCAGCACATGCGGGCCATCAGTAACAACGATGCAGCCTACCCAGTTGCTAGGCATTTTAAAGAGACCCATGGTAGTTGTCTAGAGTTTTTGAGTTACTTTGTGGTGGACATGGTCCCACAACAGCGCCGAGGGGGTGACCGCAAGGCCCAGCTAAGACAACTTGAAACCAGGTACATTCTAGTTACGCGACCCCCAGCTGACCCGAAATGCATTGGGAAATGTTAAACTTTTTGTTTATTGAACTGTTGAACTTTTGAACGTTTTTGCTCAAAATAATTTGATTGTTAAAACTGATATAAACATGCTTATTATTTCATGTATCTAAACTGTTTTGTTTTACAAGTGCACAAATAATGGTTAACTAAAAAGTTTGAACCTCTAAAAAAATGTGTGATCTTTTTGTATAATATTTGAGTAATTTTGATTAATTGTGTAAAATATTTTGAAACCTTAGGGACATTAGGAGCGAGCTCCCGGTTAGACCTAGTCTACACTAGGCCTCTACATAGCAGTTTCATTCACAGCTGTGGGCTCAACTGACCACTGGGTAGCTCCCGATACAGATAAATACTCTCATAAACCATTACTGAAGTCTGAGATTAAATAGGTGTGCAGGCTAGATCCTTACATTGCCCTCCCCTGCTACCCCATCCTCACTCATCCCTCGCACCCCCTCCTCGCTCATGAGGGAAATCACATAAAGCTGCTATTATTTCCTCTTCTTTAATTTCGCTTTACATTTCAGTTTCGTTCTTACTTGTGCGTGGCCACCTGGCTTTTTACTGATACATATACTTTAGTTTTAGTAAGTCTCTCTTGCCACACGCATTCTCTCTCTCTCTTGCCACACGCATTCAACTGCCCAGTCATCCCACCCCCTCCCTCTCCAGCGTGCGCCTCGCTCTACGTTTGTTGACAAACGCCAACAGCAGCCCACAGCCTGCTGTGTACGCATTGAGAATTTCAAACTAACTTCGATGCATGCTTATTTACTGATACATATACTTTAGTTTTAGTAAGTCTCTCTTGCCACACGCATTCTCTCTCTCTCTCTTCCCACACGCATTCAACTGCCCAGTCATCCCACCCACTCCCTCTCCAGTGCGCGCCTCGCTCTACGTTTGTTGACAAACGCCAACAGGCAGCCCACAGCCTCTCTCTCCAGCGCGCGCCACCTATGTTCTTCGTTCGAGTTGCAGGGAGGCCACCCCCTCCCTCTCCATAATGTATTTTTTGGGGGGCAATTTTACACTGGCTCTTTGCTGACAACGCATTTACAATTTCAAATTTACTTCGATGCATTCTTATTTACTGACAAATATACTTTCGTTTTACTTTCTGCGCGCGCGCCGCGCTCTCTCTCTCTTGCCACACGCATTCAACTGCCCATGCATCCCACCCCCTCCCTCTCCAGCTCAGGTACACCAACACATCAGTCAGGGACAACACCATATCATGCAGGGATACCAACACATCACTCAGGGACACCACATCACTCAGGGATCAGGGACACAACCACGCCACTGAGGCACACCATCACATCATCTGGGACACCTTAACATCACTCAGGGCCACTACTACATCTCTCATGGACACGACAACATCACTCAGGGACACCACATCACTCAGAGACACCAACACATCACTCAGGGATAACACCACATCACTTAGGGACACAACCACGACACTCAGGGACACAAACACGCCACTCAAGGACACAACCAGGCCACTCAGGGACACCACCACAGCACTGAGGCACACTAACACATCATTCAGGTACATCACAACATCACTCAGGGACACAACATCACTCAGGGACACCACATCACTCAGGGACCCTACAACATCACATAAGAATAACAACACAACAATCAGTGACACAACTACATCACTCAGGGGCACCATCACATCACTCAGGGGCACCACCACATCACTCAGAGACACAACCACGCTATTCAGGGACACCACCACCATGCCACTGAGGCACACCACTACATCAAGACGTGACACTACCACATCACTGAAGGACACCATAACTAACCGGGCATCCCTCCCCCTCCCTCGTCAGCACGCGCAGTGGTCTACGTGTGTTGACAAACGCATTAAAAGTCACAGGCATTCCACCCCCTCTCTCTGCAGCGCGCTCCATTCTCTCTCTGTTGCCACACAAAGCCTCCTCCTAAAATACGCTCACGTTGCAGCCTGCCCACCCACTCATTCTCTATATGGTTGCTCGCGTAGATTTTGGGATTTTAAGTGCGTGCGTACTGGCTCTTTTCACACGCTGCAAAAAAGAGTTAAAAGTCCGGAGTATGAATAAAAAACATCCAATTACACACATGTATGTCTTCCTAAAATTAAAAAAAACTCATCGCAAAAACAGTGAACCTTTTACTAAATTATGATGCAGAGAGGAAAGCTAAAATAATACATTTGGAACAACAACTCAATACCTCCAAACCAAATGAAGAACAATACAAATAGACAGAGATTAATAGAAACATTTGAAGGAAAGCCTAGCCATGTACGAAACAAGCAATCACAACATAGAGCAGTTGAACAATAACACCAATATAATTAGGCAATACAGTACATCCAATATTTCAACAAACAAATACGCTTAAATCACTAGCGGAAATTATCCCTAAAAGAAAGAAAGTCTAATCAAGTGCGTAATCAAAAGGGCAAGAAACTTCACAGCCTAACTGAAATTATTCGAGACCTACAAATGTGTATTTAGCTCAAACACAATGCAAAACAAGCGACTCCCCCTCGCTCGCCAGCACGCGCAGTGGTCTACGTGTGTTGACAAACGCATTTAAAGTCACAGGCATTCCACCCCCTCTCTCTGTAGCGCGCTCCATTCTCTCTCTGTTGCCACACAAAGCCTCCTCCTAAAATTCGCTCAAGTTGCAGCCTGCCCACCCACTCATTCTCTATATGGTTGCTCGCATAGATTTTGGGATTTTAAGTGCGTGCGCACTGGCTCTTTTCACACGCTGCAAAAAAGAGTTAAAAGTCCGGAGTATGAATAAAAAACATCCAATTACACACATGAGAAAGACTACATAACCAAAATAAAAAAAAATAATAACAAATTTACAACTTACCTGTCAACCGACGCAGCAACAACACAGGAAACACGACACGCCTTCCACAAACGCCGGTCACGAAGATCTGGGAATTTCCCAAATGACGAACTGCAATTGCAACACTATGTAACACAACGTAGCAATGCGATTGGAGGAAATAAACGTCAATAAAAAAAAAGTGAAAAACAAAAAAAAACTAGACCCCTTACCTAAAAAACGTAGGTAGCGTTAGGGGATAGGATCGCGTCCGCCATGTTGGAAAAAAAAACACTAGTCAACAAAAGGGAAAAAGGACTCATTCACATACTATGACACTGTCCGTACTCAAAACACACAACCAAAATGTATTAATTTTTAAAAACGAAACATTACTAAACATACACTCACACTCACACAGACACTCACACACATACACACACACACACACAAGCTCACACCCACACCCACTTACAACACCCTCACACCCCCTCATATCCTCAACATCACACGTCACACACTCAGCCTCTTACAACCCCACAAACAACAACACACTAAAATAATGCTCATCATCACACACTCCATCAACATCACACAATCACCAAAGCTCACAAACATCTCACACTCACAAACAATGTTACCATCACACACACTTTACATCTCACACACCATCTCACACTCACACATACAATCCCACAGGCGCACCAACATTCACACTCTCACACACTCACCTTCACACACCCTCAGCCTCATACCACCTCACACGCACACACCATCACCATAACACCCTATACATCATACAAAGGCACACGCACACACCTTCACCATCACAACAACCCACACCATCGGAATACACACAACCGCACACTCACACCACCTCACACACGCTCACCCTCACACACAATTACACTCAAAGACCCTTACACACCCTCAATAACATTCACAAAAAACACAGGCACAAACACACACACACACCCTATCAGCATCACACATCATATCACAATCAATCATCCTTTTCAAACACAATCACACTAACACTCTCTCACATTCACATCATAACACCCACAAACTCACACACCAACACCCTCCCACTACATCTCCCCATCACACACACTCTCCCAATCACACACACTCTCAAAAACACACACCCTCAAATCCTACCTCAAGCAACTGCACACCAAACATGCATACAACACACACACACACAAACATACACACACAACTACACACAACACACACACCTACACACAATAACACACAACCCACACACAACCCACACATACAACTACTCACACATACAACCACCCACACATACAACCACTCACACATACAACCACTCAAACAACTACACACACAACCACACACAACCGCACAACTTGCATCAATCATTAGAATGTTACCCTCCTGTCCATCTCCTCAATATTTATATCTTTCTTTTCTAAACAACTCTCTGCAACATTCCCTCTGTCATTCTTTCCAGCATCGCCTCTGATTTAAAAAATAAATATTCCGGAAGTAAACAAAGAACAAACAGAACCAGGTACATAGGGTGCAAAATAATATTAATAAATCGACCTCATTCCCACTTCATTACTCCGTTAACTGTTCACCTCCCCTCAGCCAATGGATCCATTTTTTTATAGCCCCAAACATGTGGACATCTCTTCTTATGTTTCATAAAAATGTGTTTACATTTAGCAATTGCAGATCTTGCATACTAACTGTGCCTACAATTTCACAGTCGGCTGTATAGGGAGTGCGTGCTTCCTGCTTCTCCAGCTCCTTCCTCTCTGCAGGAAACAGACAAAAGGCGCCAGTAGTGCACAACATAGACGGAGCCATCCGGCTTAATGATTGGTTTGGAATTCCATGTGTTAACAGTAAACAGACCAGAGGCGCCAGGAGAGCACAAGCCACACAGAGTTGCACCCCCACCTCCCCCTCTAGCCTTAGTCAAACGAGGTGTTTGTAACCAAGGCTGCGTCTTCTTTGGTGCGTTTATAATGTACATGGGCTGTTTGGGTTCACGCTGGGTAGCGCTGCAGCCATTGACTCTCCCCAAGCCCTACCCTCCTTTGGCTTCTATAGCGCACTGTTGTAGTACTGTTAAGGTGGGCTAAAATACAGGCACTTTCTTCTAAACTAAACATATGTTTGTGGTAATCTCTTTGTTTTAAAGTGCAAACAATGTTTTAAAATGCTGGCACTGTTAGTTACACGAGGTGTTTGTAACCGAGGACGCTTCTCCACATGAGCGCCTGCCTCTCGCACGCATGTGAGTGCGTTTCAACTATGTTTTATTAGTACCGTACTGTGTGTTGGCTTTTTCATATGTTGTCATGGGTCTATATTTTTATAATAATGGCAGCGCTTTAGGCAATGCCATCTGCAGATAATTACCCGGCCGTCTGCTGAGGCAATCAGCAGCGCTGCTCTCAAAGAATAACACGGGGGTCCATAGCAGAGCCACGCGACCGGTCCGGCGCGCTCTCCTCCCTGCTACCGGGGGCCAAGACAGGCAGGGATATCCTTAAATTGCACAGCCAACGAAACTCCTGGGCAAATGTGGTAAGGGGATAAACAAGGGCACGGCGAAAACATGGCAACAGTCACATGCAAAACTCGATTGCTGTTTAATGTCCTACCCCACTACCATACACGCATACAACCACTCACACATACAACCACTCACACATACAACAACTCACACATACAACCACTCACACATACAACCACCCACACATACAACCACCCACACATACAACCACTCAAACAACTACACACACAACCACACACAACCGCACACACACAAACACACACATCTGTCGCACTCACTCTATCTATTCCCCTCACTCTATCTATCTATTGCCCTCACTCTATCTCTCTATCGCACTCACTCTCTATCAATCTATCTATCTATCGCCCTCACTCTATCTATCGCCCTCACTGTCTATCTATCTATCGCCCTCACTCTGTCTATCTATCGCCCTCACTCTGTCTATCTATCTATCTATCTATCTATCTATCGCACTCTTATCTATCTATCGCTCCATCCCCAGCATCACTCGGGGCACCACAGCATCACTCAGCACCACCACAGCATCACTCAGCACTACTATATATATGTATATATATATATATATATATATATATATATATATATATATATATATATATATATATATATATATATATTCACTGAAAAAACCATAGGTTATAGACCATATATAGTTAGGAATTTGCATTTACAAAACCATGAAAATTCACTGAAAAAACCATTGGTTATAGACCATATATAGTTAGGGATTAGCATTTACAAAACCTTAATTTACTCACACAAAACCATAGAAATTCGCATATATAGTTAGTTGCAATAACTATATATCGCGCACCCGCAATCCACTGCTGATGATGTCACATATTACATCATTCATGACATGGTCAGTGACATCACTGATGACATCACTGATGACATCTCAAATGACATCACTGATGACAACATCCAGTGACTGTATGTTTCTGTAAAGTTAAAATATGTCTTACATATTGAAGAATGAGTGGATGTATAAGTGTTTGGATGAAGGATTTAGTAGGTGCATGACTGACTGTATGAGAGAATGATTAAATGTGTCTCACTGAGTGCATGGGTTAGTGACTAAACTGTCTTAATTTGTGCATCATTATTTCTGTAGTTCTGTAAACTGCTGCATGTGTTGATCAGTAACTATATGAGTAACTATATGGGTTATTGATTGGTTGCCCAAATATTTGTATGGGAGAGTGAGTGTGTGTGTGTGTGTGTGGGGGTGGCTGGGAGGTATGTGACTCTGTGCATACATTGATTCAGTAGATGTATGGGTTCAAAAGTGCATGTGGAAACAGCTGTATGGGCGGTTGACTGTCTGCATGAGTGTATTGGTGAGTGATTGGATTTCTCAGTGCTACATGTCAAAGTAAGTACATATGTAAAACACAGTACATGTAAGAGTTGACATATATAAATAACTGTGCATAAGAGCCAGTGAATGTGTGAGTGGCTGTATGGATCATTGTGAACTTGTATCAGTGATTGTATAAGAGAGTAAATATGTGTTAGTATATGTTTGATTAAGTAAGGTGTGTATAACTGTATAGTTGAGGAAATGGAGGTGTGATTGATTCTTTGCATGACTGACTAGGTGTGTGAGTAACTCCATGGATGAGTGACAGTCTGTGAGAGTCTGTTTACACTGATTGTATCTAAGGTTATATTAGAGTCTGAAGAGGTTCATCATATTATCACATGAATGATATCATCAGTGATGTGATCAGTAATGTCAAATGAGATGTTATCAGTTTTTTCATCAGTGATGTCATTTGAGATGTCATCAGTGATGTCATCAGTGATGTCATTTGAGATGTCATCAGTGATGTCATTTGAGATGTCATCAGTGATGTCATCAGTGATGTCACTCACCATGTCATGAATGATGTAATATGTGACATCATCAGCAGTGGATTGCGGGTGCGCGATATATAGTTATTGCAACTAACTATATATGCGAATTTCTATGGTTTTGTGCGAGTAAATTAAGGTTTTGTAAATGCTAATCCCTAACTATATATGGTCTATAACCAATGGTTTTTTCAGTGAATTTTCATGGTTTTGTAAATGCAAATTCCTAACTATATATGGTCTATAACCTATGTTTTTTTCAGTGAATTTCATTGTTTTTTTAAAAGCTAATATCTATAGCTGTAAAATATATTCTTTATTACGTGACGTATCACGTAGCCACGTGAGACGCCTCATGACGCGTCGCATAAACGTGACGTATCGTCTCTGCAGCGCAAACAAAACCCGTAACGTAAGCGCGCCAGAGCACGCTTACAGATATATATATATTTTTTTAACCTTAATTAGACAAAATCCACACGTGCACATATCTTGAGGCCTTGCAAAGGCACATCAAACAAACAGTCCCTACAATTCTGCCAAGTTTGGTGGAAATCTATTCCTTTAAATTTTATTTTACTGTTTCTCTTGGTTTTCCCCTTGTTACGCTTACCTGAACGCTACCCGGTACACAAAACGGACGCTCCAAAAACACAAGATGTCGGACTCCCGTTACGCTGCCGGTTAGCTGCCCGGTTGGCGTACCGGGAAGCGCCTCTACCGCGAAAAATCACAATTTTCTTTTTTTTTCTTTTGCCCCACGGGGCACTTTAATATACCCCTCATCAATCCTAGGGGGTCAGGAGGGGTCTACCTTGCCCCCTTTCCTTCATTTCCCCCTTCGTTTTTCACCACCTCTTGTCTCTCGATCCTACCGAGAGACAAGATGGCGGCCGCTCCAGACTGTTTACAATGTTGACAGCCAATCAGCTTCTCCTCAGACTCCCGTTACGCTGCCGGTTAGCTGCCCAGTTAGCTGCCCGGTTCGCGTACCGGGACGCGCCTCTACGGCGAAAAATCGCATTGTTTTTTTTTTTTGCCCTGCGGACCACTTTAATATCCCCCTCATCAATCCTAGGGGGTCAGGAGGGGTCTACCTTGCCCCCTTTCCTTCATTTCCCCCTTTGTTTTTCACCACCTCTTGTCTCTCGATCCTACCGAGAGACAAGATGGCGGCCGCTCCAGACTGTTTACAATGTTGACAGCCAATCAGCTTCTCCTCAGACTCCCGTTACGCTGCCGGTTAGCTGCCCGGTTCACGTACCGATTTGCGCCTCTACGACAAAGAATCGCAATTTTTTTTTTTTTTGCCCCGCGGGCCACTTTAATATCCCCCTCATCAATCCTAGGGGGTCAGAAGAGATCTACCTTTCCCCCTTTCCTTCATTTCCCCCTTCGTTTTGGCCTCCTCTTGTCTCTCGATCCTACCGAGAGACAAGATGGCGGCCGCTCCGGACTGTTTAGAATGTTGACAGACACCGGAGAACCAATCAGCTTCGCTTCGCAAAGCTCCGTTACGCGAAAAGTACGCGAACTGGTGCGCTATCCAGGACGCTGTCACAGATATATAAATTTTTTTAAACGTTAATTTCTCAAAATCCACTGGAGCACATATATTGAGACCCAGCAAAGGCACATCGGGCTAACAGTCCCTACAATTTTGCCAAGTTTCGTGCAAATCCATTCAGCCGTTCGAGCTAAAAGTGAGGCCAAACGCCCTATGGAAAAATGAATGGGAAAAACGCGTTTTGGGACCCCCCTTTTTTCTCGGCCCCCCCTTGACGAAACCCCCCCAAATTTTCAGGGGCTGATCAGAAACAAAATGTGCCATTTTCCTGAAAATTTCAGCCGATTCCGTCCACAAACGCCAAAGTTATTAGACATAGAATTTTCAAAAGTTCCATAGAGAAAAAATCCTAACTATATATACCTACTGGCGACCGCCAGTAGGATGTAGGAGATATATATATATATATATATATATATATATATATAGTCCCAACTCGAACACCAAGTCTGTTTTCCACAGAAAAGACGAGCGTGGACCCAAGTAAATGCAGATTTTTTATTTTTCCTTCATACAGCCATATTCATCAACATGAATTGCGCTCGCAAATGGCCAGATTCTGAGAATCTGGCCGTTTGCGAGTGCGATTTTTGCATTTGGGATTCATCATCCCAAATGCAAAAATCGATATTACCGAAATCGCATATTTGCGAGGAATTGGATTTAAGGAATCTCTAATAGAGATTCCTTAAATCCAATTCATCACCCAATTTAAAATTGCGAATTCGCAATATTTGGTCGCAATTTACCACGAAATCTGACTTCGTGGTAAATTGCGAAAAAAGAGTAAAAAGCACTTTAGTGCATTTTTTTCTTTTGCATGTTACACACACACATGTCCTCTGGACATGTGTGTGCGCAACACCTGTTCAAATGTGCATTTGAGGGGTGCTACAGGGTGTCCTTTGGACACCCCTGGCACCCTTCAAATCGCAATCTTATTTGCGATTAGCAAATTGCTAATCGCAAATAAGGAATACTCCCCATTCATTCCTATGGGCCTTTTGGCCCATAGGAATGAATGGGGAGTTTTTCCTTATTTGCGATTAGCAATTTGCTAATCGCAAATAAGGAATCAGTAGGAATCGCAATAAATTTTGCTAATCCTACATGAATCCCGTTTTGCGAGTCCTTAATAGCGATTCGCTATAATTCGCTATTAGGGCCTCGCAAAACGGGAGATTGATGAATATGGCTGATAGCCAGCTCTGCCACTACGCGTTTCGGGCGATCCCGCCCTTGATCACATAACAACTCTCTGACTTTGACACCGCCTTATAAAGTGCAAATGCATATGGTCATATCATAAACATGGTAAAGTTACTTCTCATTCAACAACTATACACGCATAAATGCTTAAAATGATTTTCAACAATGATAACATCCATATTTAAATAAATACGAATTGTAAATAACAGCTTAAATGCATGTAAAAAATAGCAGCAGTATCCATGCTTTTAGACCTTGACCATTTCCTTCTAAAGTGCATATATACTTTTTATGTGAAAAACAACAAGATAATTTAAAATCGCAAAATTCAATACTAGTGCCCTAACTTCCTATAAAAAATCAATCAATAGATTAAAAAAAAAAACATTTAAATGGGGAAAAAATAGAGGTGTTGATCTTCGGAGGCTAGGAAGAGATATAGTCAATGGACTGGTGGCCTCCTGCTCTTGGGGTTTGTCCTAAGCCCTCCCAGTCCGGTCGAAATCTGGGTGTCATTTTCGACAATAAACTCTCTTTGGACAAACCGGTCAGCAGGACGATCTCCACCTGTTGTGGAGCCCTTAGAACCCTGAGGAAGTTGGTGCACTATCTTTCCCCAGAGGCCCGGAAATCTGTTACAGTAGCACTAATCTCCTCTAGGTTAGATTATTGTAATGCACTGTACTTGGGTATAAATAAACAGCAGGTACAACGCCTGCAAGTGGTACAAAATGCTGCTGTCGGTTGGTCACTGACGCCCCCAGACTTTCATCAGCAACCTCCATCAGGAGGGATCTTCATTGGCTCCCTATGCAGGCCAGGATAGAGTTCAAGGTTCTTTGTCTTACTCACCGTGCCTTGTATGCCGGCGGATCGGAAGATCTCAAATCCTTGTTAACACCTTATACCCCTGGTAGGGTCCTTCAACCTGCCAACAAAAATCTTCTTGTGATCCCCAGAATCTACAAAGCCAGATGGGGCGGGAGGTCTTTCCACTTCCTTGTCCCCAAGATCTGGAATACTCTTCCGGCGGATATTAAAGGTCAGTCGGCTTACTCTCTCTTTCGAAAGGCCCTGAAGACCTGGCTCTTCAGGGAGACTTATCTTTAATTCCTTCCCCCTACCTCACAGCCTATACCATCTTTAGCGCCTTGACGCCTATGGGCAATGTCGCGCTGGATAAATCCCTTTTCAATTCAATTCAAATTCAATTTCCAGCATTGCAAAGCTACAAAATATTTCCTCTATAGGGTCCCACTTATTGATCATATATTTATATCATGCTATAATTCTCTAGAATTAATTCATGCCTCCTAGAAGTTTGCATGACAAACTCGCAATTCTTGCAAATTTTATGAGGTGCAAATGCGCAAAGGACAATAAATATGTCATATATTTCATTACTGACAGATCGTTGAATCCACAGACCATTTTACCGAATCGGTAAAATTACCGAATCTGTATTTTGACATGTAGGTAGCACTGTAAACAGTGCTACAGGGCTTTAAGGATTTGTTGTTTACCACCAACGATTAGATGAAGCCGCCTTTGAAGGGCTGCTTGTGACAAAATCCCTGAGCAGAATGCTTTTTGTTCTTGCAGACGATTAGGAGACAGAGCTAAGGGTGGGAAACCTGTGTCCAAACCTGTTATCTCGTGGGTGTGTAGCCCACTGGTAGCCACACCTCTATGGTGGGACTGCTCCCTGTGACTGAAGAATGGTCATGCCATTTTGAAGGTGGCAACAATGAGGCATTCTGGGATAGCCAGATGCCACACATCACATGAACTGTGTCACTAGAGAGGAGGGGAGCCAGTAGCCCATTGGCTAGTGACCACGTGGTCCCCTCATGGCACTTTACTGGAATAAGTAGGGCACCTCTGGCACCCTGCCCCTCAGTACTCACTGGGTTTGGAAAGATGATGAGAAGAAGACCACTTGCACCTGTTGGAATTGCACAAAGACAGGCTGCAACATCTGAGCAACTGCACCAGCTGCACTTTGGGCTAGTGCAGTTTGAACCCTGTTCTGCGTACGTGACTTGGGGAAAAGCTGTTTCCCATTCCCATTCCGAAGCACAGATTCTGTAGGTCAGTTGGCTGAACCCCAGAACGGCACTGGGTACATTAAAGCTGAAAGAGTCCAAGTTGCATTCCTGCTAACCACAGCAGAGGTTTTGCCACTATCCGCGCCAGGCAACCCAAAGGACAATTCAGAGATGGCCAAAAGGTGCACCCATGGCTGCTGGACTCGTGGGTATTAGCCAGGGTATTGGCCAGCCTCAATCAAAGATTTGCAACATGACCGCTGTATTGCAAAAGTGCAAGGTTTGTATCGGTAGCCCTTGGAATTCTGCACAGAAGACTTTGTGGGACCTCGAGATCTGTGGACAGGGTTACCCCCACTCACCTGTGGACCAAGGACTCGACCAGACTTCATCCCGCTGACCGCACAGTATCAGAAGCATCCTTTGCCTGCATCCCTCAGCATCAGGACCACTCCATTAAAGTCTATGACGGTCATCCTGTAAAGAAACGCTCTTGTGGCCAGGTAACTGTCCAAAGTATCCTTTCTGCCCCCTAGACCTTATCCATGCTAAACTTGGTCTCCGAAGTCAGCCTGGAGTACTCAAACAAACTTTTCAAAAGTTTGCAAACTTTACGTTCGCCAATGCTTGTTTGTGACTGCATTAAAAAGTTCTAAAATCTGTATCTCCGGAACCCTCCATTGGATGTTGATGATCAAGGTCTCTAAAAATTCATATAAATAAGCTATATTTTCATTAATTGTTGGTGTGTCTCTTTATTGGTGTTTGATTTGCTGATGTTGTTGTTTGGTGCTGTTGTATGCTTTACACTAAGTTCCTTTGCAAAACCTTACTGCTCGCAGCCACAGGTACCCATTGGTGAGTTAAAGGTTGAGTAAAAAATACTGACCGGACCTAAGAGGTGTCTGTGTGTGTACTCCATGATAAGGTCCAAGAGCCAAATCATATAGCCAGTGCTTGAAAAACAGAAGTGCAGGTACTCTGGTTGTTTCTGAGAAGTGCAGGTACTCTGCGTCTCAAAATAAAGAAGTGCCAGTACCGGACAGTTACAAACCATTTAAAGCTTACATATAGCACACCCAGATCCTCACATGGTTAAAGGGCTACTCAAGTGAGTGATGCAATCATTTGCTGCAGGCCCACTAGTTGCATTTATTTTACAGGCCCTGGGTGCAGGGAGTTCCACTTTACTAAGGCCTTAAAAGTGAATTAAATATGCCAATTAGGGATTAACCAATATTACCATGTTTAAGGGAGATGCCACAGGCACTGGTTAGCAGTAGTAAAGTGCACTGAGTCCCAATACCAGCAAAAACGAGTTCAGAAAAATGGAGGAGGCAGGGAAAAAGTTTTTTTTTTGGGGGGGGGGACCACCCTAAGTCTGTTCGGTCTAACACTTGTACTTACTCCTAAATATTTTTCGATACTTAAGATTTTCTATGCTTTGCTAAATGTGATTTGTGATGAAATTCACTTGCTCTGCTTTTAATGTATTATTTTCAACTATAGTCCTGGGGATTAGGCAGGATCTGCACCACCCCAGCCCACAGACCCTGCAACTCATTCCATTCGGTGGTGACTGACCCACCGAGGCCTAGCCAGTTCACTGAGCAAAGGGACTCTGGCACATTATGATGCCACCCGTGACCTCACTGGAAGGAGAGACCTTGGCCCTGCTTTGTGAGGTCACCTGTCTTGGCTTCCAGCTCCCTAGGTCTTACCCTGGGGCGGCGATAGGGCCAAGATCCGGCAAGGCCTGCAGTGACAGGGCGACACCTCTCCTCAGTCGACGGCACCCTTTCTCTGAGTGGCAAGGCCGCCTCTCCCGTGAGGGGACCTCTCCTGCTGGGGGGGTGGGGCCTCTCCGGCGTCAGGAGCTTTTCAGGGACGGGCAACGAAAGACGCATTCCCGGTGACAGCTCTGCTCCGAGCTCGGGTACCTATCGAAGCCCGGTACATGCTGAGGGTGCCCTCAGATGTATTGTGGCCAACGGGAGCCGGCTTGGGACCTAGGCCCCCAGAAACCTACAATGGTCGGAATCCGGCAGCCTGGAGTCAGGAGGCGCAGGAGTCTGGGCCATGCCGCGTAGGAGCCAGAGGCTACTCGGACTGGGGGAGGTCAGCAGCGACGAGGGCTCTCGACCCAACTGCACGGAGGAGACGACTCTCGCCACCAGGTGAGGTAGGACCTCTGCAGGGAGGGGACTCTTGGGAGGGCTGCATGCACGGCAGTGAGTGGGACGCGCGGAACACCCGAGCGTGACCACTAAGCACAAGGTGAGTGGAATGTGGCAGGGGTGAGGCAGAGGCAGTGAAGTGGGGGGGGCATGGGTGAGTGACGAACCTTCCCTCTCCCACAGCACTGCCTATTTTATCTCAATCCAACGTCTCCCTTCAGCAGTTTCTTTCACTAACTGGTTTCTCCTTCCATCTATAGCCATGTTGCCCCCTCTTTGTTTAAATCTGGCACTATCGCGGCCTTCACGTCTTCCTCTGTGCTTCTGTTTCTCACACACTACTCCCCCTCTCGTCTCTCTTACACCCCCTCCTCTATTACCGTCTCTCTCACTCCCTCTTGTATCTGACTTCTCTCCTTCCCCTATTTCCGTCCTCCCCATCTATCCCTATTCTCCCTCCTCTGCTCTGTCCTCTCTCGTTCTCCCAACCCCCTCTTAAGCTACTCTCCACCCTAACCCCTCGCTCGCCCTCCTATGTCAATCTGAGTGATTTCTGACCTAGCTCTTTCTCCTATGGGCTTAGGCCTCGTTCTACATCCCTCCATGCTCCTTCCCTGAGATATCCCTCCTGCCACCCGAGGAGACCGCAAGGATAGGCCCTTTTACACACATGTAAAGTCAATGGAAAGGCTAGGCCCCATCCGCGCCAAGGCTCTGGTCTCCGAACATGGCCTTTAGATTCAGCCACTCCTTCATTTACTCCTCTCGGGGTGGACGAGCCAGCAAATCAACAGAGAGACGTTTGTCTCAGCGACACAGTACCAGCCGATCCATCATCATATACGGCATGTAAATCCTTCTGAAAGAGCAGTAAAATATTAAGACTCATCAAAATTAGCAAAAAAGTGTATTTCTTTATACTGCAGAAGCATTTCACTTTAATGCATTGAATGGCAATCATTACAGGTGCCAGTTTCTCAAATGGCTGTGAAACACTGAGGTGCTAAGTCAATTCCTTGTGTTAAATTACATACATTAAAATACACATATTGCCTGTTAAGTCTGGTTCACACAAGAATCTTTGCTGAAAAATTACAGTAATGTGAAAACTGGATATTCCATTTTAGTGTTGATAGTTTCAACTTTCCACAACTTAACAAAGAAACCGTTTTAATAGAAGCTCATAACTCAGTGAATGCGACTACACGTATTAGCCAAACATAGGGGTTGGACAGCACAAAACAGCCACATATGTTTCCATCAATGAAAATTAAGGGCCGCAAGTGAAGTGAAGAACTTCACTGCAGTCAGAATTACACAAAAATCCCCCTTTGGCTTTTTGCATTTTTTAGGTCGAGCTTAGAGGCAGCACGCAAGCGCTCCTCGCTCTGCGAGGCATCCCCTATTGGAGTATGCACTGGAAGCCCCTCCCACTCACCGCACATATTTGTCTTTGGCTTGTGTCATTGTCATTCTTAAATATTGGCTTCTGATTCGTAAATAGGCTTGTTAGTCCCTCCTTGGTACCGCTTTGTCTGCATTTGTTACCTCCAATAACAACAGGACCTTTTACTTGGCTTCTTACAGTCTGCATTATAAGTGGGTGAGCACTATTTTGTTTATTGAACTAATGGGGTAAATAGCAGCTGCTTTTTAGGTCTCGCGACCTATCAATGCGCGCAAGCGCATTGAGCGGAGCGAGAATTCAAGTGCTCAAAATGCTCGTCAAACCAAGGGCTTTTTGGTGCGGTTTTCTTTAAGTTCACGTGAATCACGTGACCAAACAAGCACGCGCATCAGCCTCCCTCCATCCCTCCTAATTGCATTTTTTCACGGCCGCACAGCACATCAAAGGGCTTCTCCCAGCGTGTGCTGTGCGGCTTCTCCTCCCCTAATTATTCATGGCTGGCCGGTGGCCGGCCATAATCACTGTTTACTTTTTGTCTCCGGTCTTTGAGATCATGACTGTTTACACATATGCTCACTCACAGGCTTGCACTGCCTTGCAGTACTTGCATTAAACTTCCAAGACCGCTTTTGTTGGAGTCTATGGCCTCTGTCTGGCAAATGCTAAGTCGCATGAGCAATTTTAACCTGTAATCTGTTGGTTGTACTGTTCTCGGCTGCGGGTGTTTAACTCACTGAGCAATTCCTATTTTATGGTTTCCTATCAGTGGCGGGATATAAGCGCCTGGTTCCTGACGTCACGCAGTGTCCAAAGTTCCCCTTTTAAGTCGTGCAGAGGAGTATCTCTGCAGATCTACAAGTTAGATGCAAAGAGTCTTTGACCCCGAAATTACAAAAACCCAGTATTCAAAATACAGGCCAATTACATCCAGACAGAACACCGGGTTCTGCAGTACATTCAGTAATCCATTAAACTACCATTTTAATGACTCATTGGGGCACGTGACCTCTGCATTCATAAAGGCGCAAGTCGCTCAATTATTTGAGAGAAGGGAGAGGCAGGGATGTAAAGTGCGAGCGAGGGAGAAAGGCTAATTTTCGAACGAGCTCCCTTTTGGCATTATTCTCCGCACTGCATTAATTCAAGACAGTGGGCGTCTGGCAGGCTCCTCCGAGTGGATCTGTCACCGCGTCAGCTGCAGAGCGTGTCCTGTACATCATGTCAAGCTGAGAGCCAAGAAAAGAGCTGTCACCCCTGCCAGTCTCAGGGAGGTGACCTGTCTTTCGTCGCATCCGCCGAGATCTGCCTACCAGAAAGTACTCCTCCATATGTCAAACTGTGAGGGTTGGCATCGGGGAATCCAGGAGCCACAGTCAGATGTACATGCCATAGGGTCAGATAAACAGATACAAACCTGCACATACGGCGTCAGACACTGGCGGTCACACACAACACTAAGCACAAGCACACACAGCATCACGCAAATACAAACACGCACGCATAGCCTCAGACACAGCGCAACGCAACAGACATTTACAGTAACATAACCACAGTCCTACAAAAAGCCTGGCACGGATATAAACGGTTAGCCATCTTCGGACACCTAAAAACCACGCGAATGCATCTATATAGATATGCAGAGACATTATACAGTCTGTAAAATACACACACACTTTCTGACAGATAGAGGCCTACAGACATGCTGACAACCAAACACCCTACACCCTCAGACACAGCGCAACGCAACAGACATTTACAAGCACATAACCACAGTCCTACAAAAATCCTGGCACGGATATAAACGGTTAGCCATCTTTGGACACCTAAAAACCACGCGAATGCACCTATATAGATATGCAGAGACATTATACAGTCTGTAAAATACACACACACTTTCTGACAGATAGAGGCCTACAGACATGCTGACAACCGAACACCCTACACCCTCATAAACAGCGCAACACGCGCATCAGCCTCCCTCCCTCCCTTCTAATTGCATTTTTTCACGGCCGCACAGCACATCAAAGGGCTTCTCCCAGCGTGTGCTGTGCGGCTTCTCCTCCCCTAATTATTCATGGCTGGCCGGTGGCCGGCCGTAATCACTGTTTACTTTTTGTCTCCGGTCATTGAGATCATGACTGTTTACACATATGCTCACTCACAGGCTTGCACTGCCTTGCAGTACTTGCATTAAACTTCCAAGACCGCTTGTGTTGGAGTCTATGGCCTCTGTCTGGCAAATGCTAAGTCGCATGAGCTATTTTAACCTGTAATCTGTTGGTTGTACTGTTCTCGGCTGCGGGTGTTTAACTCACTGAGCAATTCCTATTTTATGGTTTCCTATCAGTGGCGGGATATAAGCGCCTGGTTCCTGACGTCACGCACAGTGTCCAAAGTTCCCCTTTTAAGTCGTGCAGAGGAGTATCTCTGCAGATCTACAAGTTAGATGCAAAGAGTCTTTGCCCCCCAAATTACAAAAACCCAGTATTCAAAATACAGGCCAATTACATCCAGACAGAACACCGGGTTCTGCAGCACATTCAGTAATCCATTAAACTACCATTTTAATGACTCATTGGGGCACGTGACCTCTGCATTCATAAAGGCGCAAGTCGCTCAATTATTTGAGAGAAGAGAAGAAGGGAGAGGCAGGGATGTAAAGTGCGAGCGAGGGAGAAAGGCTAATTTTCGAACGAGCTCCCTTTTGGCATTATTCTCCGCACTGCATTAATTCAAGACAGTGGGCGTCTGGCAGGCTCCTCCGAGTGGATCTGTCACCGCGTCAGCTGCAGAGCGTGTCCTGTACATCATGTCAAGCTGAGAGCCAAGAAAAGAGCTGTCACCCCTGCCAGTCTCAGGGAGGTGGCCTGTCTTTCGTCGCATCCGCCGAGATCTGCCTACCAGAAAGTACTCCTCCATATGTCAAACTGTGAGGGTTGGCATCGGGGAATCCAGGAGCCACGGTCAGATGTACATGCCATAGGGTCAGATAAACAGATACAAACCTGCACATACGGCGTCAGACACTGGCGGTCACACACAACACTAAGCACAAGCACACACAGCATCACGCAAATACAAACACGCACGCATAGCCTCAGACACAGTGCAACACAACAGACATTTACAAGCACATAACCACAGTCCTACAAAAAGCCTGGCACGGATATAAACGGTTAGCCATCTTCGGACACCTAAAAACCACGCGAATGCACCTATATAGATATGCAGAGACATTATACAGTCTGTAAAATACACACACACTTTCTGACAGATAGAGGCCTACAGACATGCTGACAACCGAACACCCTACACAAACGTAAACACAGTTTCAGACTTACAAACATAACCTAAGATATGTTCACATAGCCCAACACACACTCACAGCTAGAAGTACAAGCACTGGCGTTGCCAATAGGTCTCGCAGTAGGAAAGTTGGAGCTATTACAATTGCAAATAACAATGCCTTTTATTTTTGTTTTCATTTTAAAAACATAAAGGGCTTTGTCATTTTCAAAACCAATAGCTCCAACTTTCCTACTGCGAGACCTATTGGCAACGCCAGTGCTTGTTGTATTTGCAGCGCGCCCACATAGGAAAATGGAAGCTGCTTTTCTTAATGAAGCGCTATGCAGCTCTAATTTTAAAAGTAGCTGCCCACTACCCCCACAGCACTTATGGTACAATGGCGACTCTTTATTATTATTTTTTATTACTTTTAAGAAGAACGCAGCGTTTACTTCAGGGACAGCATGCTTTATTTCAGATTTTTGTTTTTTAATAAACTTGCATGCTGAGCACTCCTGCTTTAGGGACACCGCGCTCAGTTTCAGTTTTTGTTTTTTCACTTTAACTTTGAGCGCGTCGCCCACTTCATGGAAACCGTGCTCTGTTTCTTTGAAAAAAATAAAAAACCTTTATAATGAACGTGGCGCCAGCTTCAGGGACACCATGGTCAGTTTCTTTTTTTTTTTATTTTATTGGTGATCACGGCGCCTGCTTCACGGACACTGCGCTCTGCAATACAATAGGTATCGCTTTTGCCAAAGTTTGACCTATTGGTATCGTAAATAACAATGCCTTTTAATATTATAAAAGGCATTGCCTTTTACAATGCCAATAGCTCAAAATCTCGCAATTGTGAGACCTATTGCATTGTATATGCTTGTTTTTACTGTCGCCTCGGGCAGTGTTCAGATCACCAAGATCCTCCATATGCTGAGAAAGTTTTAATCGATAACTTCATTTCCATGCTGGAGCAAGTCAACACCACGTGTGGTAAATGCTTTGGCACACTTAAACTGGCGTAGAACTGTAGTCCAGGCTCTAGTTATGAGTTGACTGGACTACGGAAATAGGCTTTACATGGGCATGGCTGGACTACCTATTCTCCGGTCTTCAGGTAATCCAAAATGAGGTAGCCAGGTTCATCTGCAACAAAGATAGATTTAGCTCAGTCTCAGCCTATTAAAAAACCCTCCACTGGCCACCTATGCTCAAAAGAGCAAAACTCATTCATTTTTTTTTTTAACTTTGTTTATTTCAATTTCAGTAATACAGTACAGACAACAGTTGTTCTACACATTTTTCATAGCTGCTTATTTTAACGAGTCAACAGTACAGACATTAAACCTTTTGTTTTCCATACATCACATATCTATTACATTATTATGGCATGTTAATCATATCATATTTTGACTTCTCATACATACATCCTGCGGCTCTGTGCTGCCCCTCGACATTGTACACGGGTCATTTTTTAAACACTGTCCTGGTGTAGAGGTTTTGCCCATAAATCTACAGTCCTTATTTCTAACAATCATCCAATTGTCTAGTATCTACTTTTTCTCCTCAGCACTTCTTATACGCTGTGGGTAACTCTTGAAAGGATCCCATATGTCTCGGGCCTGGAGCTAGGTGGAAGTAATTCTGCATATATACTGTTTTGCTCCTGACAGTATGTCATATCTTTAAGCCATTCTTTGAATTTAACCCCTTCCTTGCTGCCGACAGCAGCACTACCTTCCCAGTGCTGCTGTCGGCCAATGGCCGACGCGGCCCCATCCGTTTTGCGGAAGTGCCGCACTGCGGGAAAGTCGGGGCCGCAGGAAAGGGGTTAAGAGCCCTTACTCTATCCCCTGCATGCTACTCTGCGTTTTGCCATTAGCAATCCTAGCGCAATCAGTCGTTTGATTTGTCCTTCAATCTTATTCGTGTAGCCTAGTAATCCCAACATCGGGATCAGGTCAATGTGTATCTCTGCCATTTCATTTAAAGCCCTCCCCACTTCCTCCCAGTAGTTTGCTATATCAGTACATGACAAAGCCAAATGCATGAAATCAGCACCTTCTTGTGCACACCTGTCAAAAGCGTCATTTTTCCACAGTTTGAATCTCTACATTCTTGCAGGTGAATAGTACATTCTGTCTAGAAATTTAACCTGTATAATTCTCAATCTACTGCTCGCTGTGATTCTTTCTATTTGCTGGCAGCAATATGACCATATCTCATATGTCAACGGTGACCCCAATTCCTGCTCCCAACCTGCTCTTGCATACCCAGTGTTCCCCTCCCCTTTCCCAATAGTTGCTTTATATATTTGTGACACTACATGGGACGGCCCTGCATGTAATAACAGGTGTAGTGGTAACAGATTGGGAGGTTCCTCCGGGAACAGCGGTGTAGCTGCTTTGACATCCTGTCTAAGTCGAATGTATAGAAAGCGATCCATTGTGGTAGGACTGTCCGCCATCCCCCCCCCCCCCCCGAAGATATCCTCACGTTAAAATTCCCCCTTGTCGTACATGTCGCCCCATGTGTGCATTGCGTATTTTAAAAGCATAAGTCTGCATATTCCCTTATACGTAACTGGAAGGGCCTGTTTGTGTGTTAGTGAGAGTAACGGGGAGTATATCATAAGGGTTTGTGATTTCTTTGTGATATTCTTCCATGCAGAGTTGGTACATGTTAACGTTGAATATTTGCCTCCCGCTGCCTGACTGTTTTTCCCCAGAAACCCAGCCAGGGGGGTGGGGGACATATAACCTTGTTCGACCGCTAGATGTGTCATAAATGGTGGAGGCTTAAACCAGTAAGTAGCATTTTGTGCTTGCGCACTGAGATAGTATAGTTCGGGATCTGGTGCCTCGAATCCCCCCTGAGCAAAGGGCAACGTGAGCGTACTCAAATTAATATGAGGCTATTTTCCTCCCCATGCTAGTCTGATTAATTTACATTTTGGTCTTACAAAGAAGGGTCGGCCCAGCGGGTACGGGATATTTAGGAATAAATATAAGAATTTGGGCAATATCACCACCTTCATTAGAGCATTGCGGCCAGCCACAGCGGCATTGCAATCCATCTGGTGATAGCTTCCTCTACAGAGTTTAGGATTCTGCCATAATTAGCTCTCATTAGTTCTCAGCTATCTTTGGTGACATTGATACCCAAGTATCGGAACTCTGTGTCGCACCACTGTAGTGGACTTTTCAGGGTGTTTTGGGTGAGAGGAAATATCTGGGATTTCCCCCAGTTTATAGTTATGCCTGAGTATGCACCAAACTTGTTGATTTCACGAATAATGTAATTTAATCCTCTTTCTGGGTTTCGTACCTATAGTGTGACATCATCCGCGTACAACAAGACTAGGTCTGGCCTGGTTGGGTAGTCCAAAGCATGTGTTTTATGATACTGTCGGAGCGTAGCCGCCAAGGGCTCCATTGCAAGTGCAAACAGTAGGGGTGATGGGGGACAAACCCTGTCTCATTCCCCTAGTTATTTCAAATGTTGGAGTGTGCACCCCATTTATTGGTAACTTGGCCTTTGGCTTGTGATATAATAGCTTCACCCATGCCAGGTATCCTGGCGGAAAGTTCATGTGTGTCAGGACTGATAATATTCCCACTCAAGAGAATCCAATGCTTTTGTAGCATCTAAAAAGACTGCCACTTACTGTTTGTCCAGATCTATGTCCTGATAATAGAGAATAGTGTGCTTAAGTTATGAGATGTGGCTCTACCCGGCAAAAAAGCTGCCAGGTCCGGGCGAATCAATTTTTCCATTAAACAGGCTCAATCTATTAGCAAAAACTTTGGCTTGGATTTTGGCGTTACAATTAATAAGGGATAGTGGTCTGTACGAATGTCTGCGGTTTGGCGTCTTTCCTGGTTTCAAAAGCGAGCCTATGAGAGCTTCAAGCATCGATTGTGGCAATATCCCCATTTGCACAGCCTCGTCATACATTTTTTTCAGAACTGGCGCTAGGATTTCTATGTACGTTTTGTAAAATTCAGTCGTGAGACCATCGGGTCCCGGAGCCTTCCTGTTACCCATCTGCATTATAGCTACTTTAATTTCCTCTTTCTCTAGATCAGCAGCCAGGAATTCCCTATGCACATTGCTTAGCCAGGCCAGTTCTATCTTCTCGAGATATGCCCCTGTTTCTGCTTGTTAGGAGTTACGCAAGATATATAATGTTGTGTAGTGTGCATTGAAGGTGTTTATAATGTCCGTTGTGACTCTATGCACTGTACCATCCTCATCCATGATTTCTAATATGTAATTAGTGGATTTGGGAGGGCGAGCAAAACTTCTCTGCCAGACACACAAAACACTTTACAAACCAGGACCAGCAATACTATGTTCTAAACTAGAATTTTACAAACCAACTTGATCACAGTCTAGCCCCAGCACTAGCCAAAAAAGGACAGTCAAGGGGCTGCTCCTTTTTCCATCTAGTAGCAGCCCAATGGAACTTACTGCCTCTCAACATCTGCCTTACAGATAACCACAACATTTTCAGCAAAAAAAATTAAAAACCTGGCTTTTCCCAGATGAATCCTTATTTAACTGAATTACCCTACCGCTCGCTGTAAAACACCGGTCTCAGACATTTTAGTTCTTAGCAATTTCACCGCTAAGATATACCCTAGGGGTTAAATGTTTACACTTTACAAACACTGTAAATAAATAAAAATAAATAAGTGCTCAAGTGGTACAATAGTTGACTGCGGCGGCAGTAAGCGGAGTGGGCGGGCCGCGGCGGCCAACGGACGTGCGCAGCACTACGGAGGTAGTGTTTGCGACGCCCTTTATCCGACAGAGGTACAAAAGGGGGTGGTGATGGACGGAGCATCTGAATCAATCAAACACTCACACCCAGTCAAAAGATCTGGGTTTAATCCATCACCGTTCTTTAGCCCACTCTGCCACCTCAGTTCAGACATGGCTATATGCAAATCAGTCTGACCCTGTGCCTCATGGGAACAGTCCAGCCCGAACTGCCAAGCCATGTCTTCCCTGGACCGGAAACAAGCTTCCGAGGACCGGTTTCTGGCATTCCAGCCGTCTACAGCCTGGCTTGCTTGAATCTAGTGGCAAAGTGAGCAAGGGACTCACGTCTGAGCATACCCTGCCACACTTATGGCGGCCAAAAGCGGTACAAAAGGGGGTGGTGATTGACGGAGCATCTGAATCAATCAAACACTCACACCCAGTCAAAAGATCTGGGTTTAATCCATCACCGTTCTTTAGCCCACTCTGCCACCCCAGTTCAGACATGGCCATATGCAAATCAGTCTGACCCTGTGCCTCATGGGAACAGTCCAGCCCGAACTGCCAAACCCTTTTGTACCGCTTTTGGCCGCCATAAGTGTGCCAGGGAAGGCATGGCTTGGCAGTTTGGGCTGGACTGTTCCCATGAGGCACAGGGTCAGACTGATTTGCATATAGCCATGTCTGAACTGGGGTGGAAGAGTGGGCTAAAGAACGGTGATGGATTAAACCCAGATCTTTTTACTGGGTGTGAGTGTTTGTTTGATCAGATGCTCCGTTCATTACCACCCCCTTTTGTACCCCTAGTTCTATGATGGCATGGCTATGTTAGAAATGGGGGTCTCAAGTTGGCAATGGTTTACACCTTTGTCCAAATAGGGACCCTTCCTTCTAGTCAGGATAAGGGTATACACTACTGAAATAACCCCTGCTCACTCCCTTGGTAGCTTGGCATGAGAAGTCAGGCTTATCTCAGAGGCAGTGTTTAAAGCATTCACACATAACTAACAAATATTCAAATATTCAAAGCTTTATTTCGATAAACATGTGTTATCATAAAGGCACATACACAAGATAAAAACAAGGAACCATAATTCATTGGTCACTACAATTTACAGAGTTAATAACAATAAAAAAAACGTCCATACTACAATAAATAGATTAAGAGGCATATTAAACAGTGAAAGCTTTGTAAAAGTAAAAATTAAGAATGTTTAGTTAAAAAGTGATACATCACAAAGATTTTGCTCTTATTACCCAGGCCCAACTCAGGAATTTAGCAACCCCACAGACTAGGCGTGTGCTGGTGTCAGTTTTAAATATTCTCAAGGCTACGGAATGACTCCTGGTGCCGAGCAATAGACATGTGGATTTTAGCCATCTCTGCCTAGGCTTTACATATGCCGGACACACAAAAAAGACATGGGCAATAGTTTCGATAACACCATTACAGGTAGGGCACTCAGATGAGGTTTGGTACGGGGGCTTCCATTTACAGGTGTAATCATGCAAAGGTAAGTTTCCGAACCTGAACTGGATGAACAAGGATCTATCCCTTGGTTTTGCAATAAAGTCCAGGTAGGGCTCCCAACGAGGCTCAATTTTATGCTGTTTAAACTCCTCAGTCAGCCTACCCTGGTTGGGGTCCCTTAGATCTTGCTCATCCACCCAGTTCCAGTAGACTCGCTTAAGTTCAAGCTTGGGTACGGAAGCTCCTCGCTCCCATCCAATTGACAAGCCAACGTCACTCAGAAGCTTCTTAATGTTATGGATCCAACTAACTTTATGGGAACCATTAAGGTTCATGACCTCTAGCAAACCATCAAGATATTTGGAGAGCTCGGGTGTCCGCCATAACCTGGCCCAATACAAAAGAGGCCGAAGCCTAGCTAAATCCCGGATAGGGCGGCGGCCCAAATCACTCAATAGTGGTTTGATAGGGGTACCCAACGGGAGGGATGCTAGCTCTCTAAAAAACTTGTTTTCAGAGGTAGTAAGTGCACTAATACATTCAAAGCCCCACAGCTCGGCACCATAAAGGGCGCTGCCCACAGCCTTTGCAGCATATATATCTAGGGCCGGGGCGATAGGCTTAGAGATGGACATGCGGTGTTCCCGCCCCAGAACACCGATCACCCTTTTGTGGTTCAAAAGCATTTTATCGATATGGGGCTGCCACTTCAGAATGTGAGAGATTCTGATTCCCAAATAATCGAATTCTTTTATGCGCTCCAAAGGTTCTCCATCAAGGTATAGGGTGGACCTGGAGGACTTACTTGGGTTAAAATAGAGCAGCTTAGTTTTGGTGGTGTTAATGACTAGGCCTCTAAGTTTACAGAACAGGCTAAAGCGATTCAACAGTTTCTGCAAGCCCACAGGAGTTTTTGAAACCAGCAAGGTGTCGTCTGCAAAAAGTAAGGTGGGCACTTTATCGCCTGCTAGGACCGGGGCATCTGCATCAGCTTCAAGTAAGAAAGAGACGACACCATTTACAAACAAAGAAAAGAGTGTTGGGGCCCACACGCACCCCTGTCTAACCCCTCGCCTAACAGGGATCCTATCGGTTTTTTGCCCTTGAGAGCCCCATCTAATACGGGCATAGGTGCCTTCATGCATGCGTATCAGAAGGTTTAGTATTGGAAGCGGGATCCCCATCTCCTCCAGTGTAGTCCACACATAACTAACAGTAAAACAGTGAAAACACTACAAAAGAACACCACACCCGTTTTTGAAAAATAATCAATATTTATCTGTGCAAACAAGACCAAAACGATAAAAGACCAACATACAGTAATCAATATTATGCACTTTGCAAGAATAACTTTAAAATGCAGTTCCTTGAAGCCGGTAGCTCAATCCGGGGCTAGCGCAGTGCTGAAAACAACAGAATCCAACAGTTCTTGCCGACCGGTATGAGCGTCAGCAGACTCGTAAACAGTACCTTTGGTTCCGGCTGACCGTGTCAGTGCGTGTCGGTAATGGCAATCGTCGCAGTTGTATTGTGAAGAGTAGCGGTGCGGCGTGCGGTGCGCGTCAAGTTGCAGTGCAGGCTGCGGCTTGGTGACAGTCGTCCAGCGGGGTCCGTGAGACCAAGGCTGCGGTGCAAAGCAGGACGGTGCTCACTGCAGTGCTGATCGGTCACAGTGCAGGCGGCAGTGCCGGTTGATGCGGAATGGTGTTGGTCAGCCCAGACTGTAGTGTGGGACGGAACTGTGTGTCGTGTGACTTACGAGCGGTGCCCCCAATCCACGGTGCAGTCACGGGTGTTGAGGTCAGCGTGCAGCAACGTTGTAAGTGAGACCAGGGTGGTGGAGGAAAACAAGGCGGTCGCGGTGCAAGCAGAGGCTCAGTGGTGGCGGCTGTCTTCATCAGTGAGACCAGGGTTGCAGTGCGAAGGGTGGCAGTGCCTTCTGGACACAGAGCCAG
Source organism: Lissotriton vulgaris (assembly GCF_964263255.1). Lineage (NCBI taxonomy): Eukaryota > Metazoa > Chordata > Amphibia > Caudata > Salamandridae > Lissotriton > Lissotriton vulgaris. The sequence goes on along the minus strand of NC_141685.1, from coordinate 1,054,994,352 downwards.
CAGCGGTGTCAGTGACAGTGTCGGCTGCTTTCCCCTTCTGTGGCAACTGGAACCCCCGGTTCCAGATGTGGTACACAGAGGTAAGGGAAGTCTTTGCTGTCCCTGAGACTTCGTAAACAGGAGGCAAGATCTATTTAAAGCCTAAGGAGATACTCGGCCACAAGTGAAGAAAGTTCAGTCCAGTCCTTTCACTGCCCAAGGCTGAAGCTGCGACTGAAGGCCAACCCAACAAAGCAACAACATGGCAAAGGGGCAGACCTCCTCCTGACAGTTCTTCCATCTCTCCTGCTTGGCAGGTTCCTTGAGCCAAGTGCATTCCCAGAAGTCTTTTATCTCCCTGAGACTTCCAACATGAGGCAATCTCTACTTCAAGCCCTTGGAGAAAACTCGAACAGCAGGATGATGAAAGATCAATCCAGTCCTTTCCCTGTCCAAGACAGAAGCAGCAAAGTGGCAGTTCCTCTTGACAGCTTTTCCAGCGCTTCTTCCTGGCAGGTTCCTTAGATTGTTAAATAATATAATTCCTAGGCAACAAACTCCCTGTAGAAAATCAGGTTTGGCACAAACACTTGATACACATAAGCCTCAGTGTACTAACAAACAAGAGAAATGTTTATATAAAGAAGAACTTTTTTAAATAAAATATATATTTATTTTGTGCTAAAAAGTGTTTTGTTTAAAACAAGCATAATTTCAAAAACATATCAAATATAACATACAAAATGGCAATTTATCCAATAATTCATTAACATTACAGTCAATTGATTCAAGAATAAAATATAACAAGGGTTTTCTGGAATAGAAGTAGATCAGATGACACTGTAGAGCTTCGGAAAAGTGTGTAAGGATTTCAGTTTCACATCCTGCCTCAGATCCAAAAAGGCAGTGTTGGTGATTGCTCCGAGATTCTGTTGAACCACACTTGGTGGCACAGACTTGTCAGTGGCTGCTACAAGACTCAGGAACTAATTGCCTAACCAGTTGTGAGCTAAAACTGGTCTATCAAACTTAGAAAACTCTTAAAGGCCTGGCTCTTTCCAGCTTATCCGCCTTTCTCAGTCCGAGTTTTTATTTTCCATTAAACACTTTTTAGAGTCAAGATACCTTAGAGTGAATTACACGCTTTATAATTATTAAATTCATTAATTAATGTAACCCAATTGGTCCTAAAGACAGGAGCCAAGTTGACTGCAGGGATAAGATGCTGAGAACATCTAACATATATTTCATAGTCTTTACTGACTCCTGCTCCAATCCTACGTATGATACAGTGGATAATTTGAGCCGGTGGTTAAAGGTGGTGCCCACCGGTATTCATTTTTGGGGATCGGTACTTATTTTTCGTCAACAGACTTTGATCCAGAGCAGATAAAAACACAAAAGGGGGAAAGAAGGATAAAGAGAAAGACCAGAAAAACAATGATACAGTTAGAAACCAGGTAACTGCAAGAGTGAGATAAAGAGACAAGTAGTGTCTTGTGGTGGATTAAAGAGTCGTAAGGTAGAATCAAGACTATGCAGCCTTAGTATTTGGCACAGCAGACCTTCTATAGCGTCGGCCAAAGGCGTCAGAACAAATGTTTGGGCATGGCACTTGTTCTTTTACAAATTAAGCACTAGATAATTCAATCTGCGTAACATCCATAATCTTGTACATACAATAAAAAACTCACACACTTTGCAGTCCTTAACCTTCTAAGAAACCCGCAAGAATAACTGCTATGATGCAATAATTTCCAAATATAAATTGACTCTCTAAGTCAGTCATGCAAGTTGTCGCTCACAAGGTCTGAATGTCACACCAGAACCACAGCAAGACATCAACTTAATACCTACATAATCAAACAAATCTTCCACACCAATGAACACTTATTTTCCTTGCTGCATACCTTACAACGTCCAACATGCAGGTCTAGTGAGCATCTATTAATTAATACCAAACCCCTCACCAAATTTGCTCCAGCACCCATCACTGCCCTACATAAGAAGCCTACCTATTCTTGAATGCTTCCTTTTTTTGAAGCATTATGTAAAACACACAAAAATAAACCTTACCATATAAATTAGTTTGAGTGGCTAGATGTGTTCCAAACATTTGTACTGTCCTTAAATTCTGTTGCAGGCACCAGACACTTTACAATGAATGGTTGTGGAATAAACACAAAGTTGAGAGAATCATTTGCTTTGAAAAACTACAATGTTGAGTCTCTTAAGGAAATGGAAAACAGCCAATTGAGAAGTGCCATGCACTTCCCTGTGACACTGAGTGCTCTGCAAATAGCAGCTTACAATTCAGTGCAATGAAACCCACTTACTCTCTCAGAGCTTCTTGGATAGCTCTTCTTGCCAGAAACCAGCAGACTAGGTAACACTGATACATTTCACACTCAGTGACTACAAGGATTTTATATGACCGTGTCACGAGGTGGCAGATTGACTTCAGGACGCAGGAGAAAGGGAAACTGAAGAGGATCAGTTCCCTCCAAATATTGCACCTCTTTTTTACTTTCAGCGATACCGCAAGTCGCGGCATCCCTTCCTGGCGAAGAACGCGATAGGGAAGACAGTCCCTTTAAGAGTCAGGACTTCCAGGAGTACTATACCGCCTACCAGGACCATGTCACGGGGACGGGAGGACCAACTGGAATCATTCCCCGCTGTATGTTCTTTATAAACCCCGGAAGAATTGCGAGGAAGAGCCCACAAGAGATAGAGGACCAGACGAGAGAAAGAAGGACGTATGTGGGTCTAGCAGCGTCGAGAACACGCCAGAGACTGCATCGGAGGAACAAAAGCATTCATTCTCCGATCCGAGGTGAGAGGAGATGCTTGACCTCGACTTGCCCAAGGAAGCTGCAGAGACCGAAAGGAGCAGATGGTGTCATGAACTGTCCAGCCTCGTTCCTGGAGGAGCGTGGCTGGGGAAGGTGTGGCGCCGCAGCCAAGGTGACTGACTCCGGAATCTGGGGATCACGGTTTGATCCCCGGGGCCGGCGGCAGATTATCCCTGCACCATGTGACTCTGGGCAATAGCTTGCTTAATCTTCCAGACGGCCCCCAGCGCCTAGAGACCCTAACGGGTGATGGTTCGCGCTTTACAAATGTGGATTATTATCATTATTATTATTAATTAGTCTGCTGGGCTTGGTAGAGAAAAGTGAGGAAAAGGATAACCAGCCTTAACTGGGAACAAGGAAGGAAAAGTACCATCTAGCCTATGGTACTGGTGGAGGTAATTTCTTTTAAGGTGAAAATTCCCCATCACCACCCACCATTAAAACACTGCATAAGAACGAGAGTAAAGATTACTTACCAGGGTCTCTGTTCTTTCCGAGATACCCTCACCGCCTGGCACGCCGAAGGAGAAGACAACCGTCACAGGACCCTAAAAGTAAAAGAAATGAGGAGGACCACTGTTAGAGTCATCACATGACTGTTCGCTATGAAATAAAATAGTGAGAGATAAAACCATTTACGCTCTCTGCATTATTATTAACCCGCTAATTCCCTACAGACCTCTATCCAAAACCAAACTAACTTTTGCTAGAATGTGCTACATGCAACATAAGAAGTCTCCAAAAGTGATAAAGATGCAAAAATGAGTTGCACTAAAAAATGAAAAAGATCAGCAGGATAGATATTCAAGCCATGCTCTTGAGAGGCTGGGCAAGGGTGTTCATGTAAATTGGCAATGAAGGGTGCTACAAAAGTTCTTGAAAAGCAGAGGCAGTTAATTGGCCAAGAAAGTGGACTTGCATTACAAACAACCACAGTGGTAACTGGGCTAGAAATAGACTCCAGAAAAAAAAACTTTTCTGAACATAAAAAGGCTACGCATGATTGATTATAGACATAATTGTCTTTTTCGAACATTCAATCTGAGAGGTATTAATGCTACTTGAATGAATAGGGTATTAGGGTCTAGAGAAGGGGTCTTCAAACTGGGGGACAGGCCCCCCTAGGGGGGCCTTAACTGATCCCAAGGGGAGGGGGAGAGACAGGCTCTGGTTGAAAGAAGCATCATGCTGATAGAAGTGCTTTGTTTTAAGCTTAAAAAAATGATCAGCAATAAGCTACTCTGTAATGGGCCATTACTTACATCATTAGTCATGTATATCTGGCTGGGAGTATGCGTCAAAACAGAAGGTACTCCCCCGCCCCTGTGAATACTTGTAAACGTTAGTATGGCCTAGCTAACCAGGATCGCATGTTTGGCAATCATTTACTTGATTGCATTTTTAAAAAGTTTAACATAATTGTAAAGTTTAAATAAGTCTAGACATATTGAAACATTGCAAATTTAATAGAATAACTGTGAAAAATTCTTGGGGGGGGGGCAATGATTTTTTTTTAATATGGGGTGAGGAGGAGGGGGAGGGGTGCAGTATTAAAAAGTATGAAGACCACTGGCTTAGAGTTAAAATTATTTTAACTTGGTCTTGTTTTTTCAAATGCGTGACTTTGGCATCAGTAGAATTCTTTCTTTCTTGTGATCATCATAATTATTTTCCTACATAGGCTTCCCTCAATTTCCTTGCTTGTTGAATTTGGGGAAGATAAGTATATCAAATATCCACCACATGACGTGGTTACGTTGACGAATTAGCTACAGTCCTTGTCTCTGAAGGGCTATGCCGGTGTCTGAAGGAGACAAGATGTAACAATGTAAACACTAAATTCCTTATGTGCTCATGCCAATGTGGCAGTAAAAGGAGTGGACATATGGTACTCTGTGGGAGTAGTGTTAGCCACCTCTTCACAGAAGCACAAGACAAGATGCTTGATCTCCCACCTGATGGCAAGGATCTTGTTTCCCCATCTCCACATAAGATTTTAAACTGATTTAACAGCAGAATTGTCATGGCAAAATATCTTGAGTTTTCCCAAGTGCTTAAGCTGACTCAAAAGTCAAAGTCAAAATCAGCTTTATTCGGTGCAATATGTAACAGCATAAAAGCATACTAATCAAGGAAAACATTCCTACAGTACACCATAGTTAAAATTTATAAGAGAGAACAATTTAAAATTCGTCAGCTAGAAAAGAGGTAGGCTAAAACAAAATACTAATACATATAAAATATATAAAGTGCAAAATGCCATAATAAAATAGACATGGAAGGTTGGAGACTAGTCAGTAATACACTACAAATATTGAAGAATCAGTGCATCCAGACATGAGATGTAAAGTGCTAATGCATAAAAGTGCATTACGGTACATAAAGTGCAAGGTGCCACAATTTGTCAAAAAAAGATAATAAAGAGCAAGACTAAGGATAGTCATCCACATTTTCATATGTCAATATATCCAAAGGTGAGTAATCCTTTCTTTTCCTAATTGTAAGTTATACAAATCGGATAACAGTATTTATTATTTTCACATTTCCAGACTACATACTAAGTTAAAAGCATAGTTATAATTAAAAAGCATCTTTGATAGAAAAAGGGGTTTTAAAACTGATTTCCGAATATCCCTATAAAAGCTACAAAAAAGGATAAAATGCAACGTGGATCGTGTGGATTTTCCATCACATAGGCAATTTGGGTAATTTATAGCACCACTTTTCCGTTCTGGGGAATGCTAGTGGATAATGTAGTGTCCCCATCCTTAGCCTAGGTAAGTAAAATATCTGTTGAATATTTCTTACCAGCAGTAGATATAACTGTGTGCCCCTCATAAGTGGATGTTCGCAATAAGAAACAACACTATGTTTTTGGCTGACAACTCTTTCTCTTTCATTTTCCATGACATTTAGATATCTCAACTTCAGGTCGCATTTACTGAATTCCTGAATAGATATAGGGTTCTTTCTGTCAATATCGACCTTACAGCGTTTTAGGAGGTTAAAAATGTGCTCCAACCCTGGTATTTTCCAGCTAAAGGCAAGGGCTAGGCAATCCGTTATTAGTTCTTTTGGAAATTTTGTTTCATCCTTAGTCCATAACCCTTGCCAGAAAGTAAGGCCAGACATATTTATTGTGTCGCTTAAATCCAATACCGAAAGTTCTTTATGAACTATGCAATTTGCTGTTGCGCTTGGGACTGCCAGCAATCTTTTTAGGAACTTATTTTCTTTGATTTGTAGGGAGGCGGTGTTAGCTCTCCCCCAAATCGCAGCCCCATAGCAGACCCCTGAGACACATTTACTCCGGTACAGAGCTAGGATTTCTCAGATGGGTTTATTACCTATTTTCGCGTAAAATCTGAAAATGCTCTCCGTAGTTCTTAAAAATGTCATGTTGCATGATTAAATGTGCGTATTTCATGTACCACTCTTGTTAAAAAGCATCCCCAAGTATAAAAAAGATGACTCTATTGATAACGACTCCGCCCGCCTGGTGTTGTCTGTTCTTAGGCCTATTGCTCCCGCAAGTCATGACAAAAGTTTTCTTTAAGTTTAAGTGTAAGTCTTTTTCAGTCATGTACAGGGCAAAGTTTTCTATAAGGCTTTGCAGACCATTGGCTGTCCTTGGACAGCATTGTCTGCATATAGTAGAACTGGCGTGGGGCATTTCCCAACTTTCGGGGTGTCTGTCGTTAGATGTTGTAAAAAGGGGTCTACGTTGTTAATATATAGGGAAAATAAAAGGGACGCTAATACACATCCCTGTCTAATACCACACATAACCCTAAAATCAGGTGTACATTCCCCCATTTTTCCATACCATACCCTAGAAGTTGAAAATATGTATATCTGGGATAAGTATGTAATAATTAGGGGTGGGCGGAATTTGCGTAATCGCGTTCCGCATATCTCCGCGAAACGGTAAATAATCTCTGCGGACATGCAGAAATTCTGCGAGCACGCGGAATTGCTTGTTCGAGATGCCTTTTTCCTGTCTTCCATTGCTGTTTGCGTGCTCGGGGGGAAATATCTCACGAAGACGCATTTTGAGATCGCGAACAAGCAAAAAATTTCGCGAAGTCGCGAAACGCAGAATTTTGGGCAATTTCGGGTTCTCTGCGGAACGCGAAATTACCCAAATTACCCAAATTCCGTGAGCAGAATGGAATTTACCGCCCAAGCCTAGTAATAATATCAGTAGGGGCCCCTAGTCCTTCCAATGTTTGCCATCATTTACGGGGGTTGACTAGGTCAAGAGCGCTAGTGAGGTCAACAAAACAAAGATGTAGCGCCCCTTCCTTAGCTAATGTATACTTCCCTATTAATAACTCTAGGTTTAGACATTGTTCCACCATCCCAATAGCTCTTCTGAAACCATATTGCGCCTCTGTTAGAATATTGTTCTCACTGACCCAATTTTCTAGCCTTTCCAGCATTATTTGGCCCATTAATTTAGAGGTGGAATCAAGAAGAGATATTGGGCGGTAGCAATTTGACTTCTCTCTATCCCCTTTTTTTTAAAAATGGGTACAATGGTGCTTTCAACCCATATTGCAGGTAATACGCCCCAAGGTTGCATTAAAAACGTTCATTAAAATTTGTATTCAGAAATCGGTTTTATACTTAAAAACATCAATGGGAACCCCGTCCGAGTCAGCAGCTTTACCATTCGCGCTTTGTAGTAAAGCTGATTTAATTTCATCAGGCGTTATTGGTGATGATTTGACGGGTTCCACCAAAATAACATTTCCCTTATTGCTCTTACTAATTTTTGCAGCATCTGGATTAAGAATACTCTCAAAATGTGATACCCAATCTTCCGGGGGTATCACAATATCAATATTTATTGCAGTGTTCTCTTTAACCCCTTCGACGCTAATGACAAAGCCAGCTCGTCGTGGGCGTTACCTGCGCTGCGCGGATGACGAGCTGGCTTTGTCACGTTACGCGGGATTTTTAAAAATGCCGCGCACAGCGGGAAAAGCCGCCGCAGCGATGCGGTTAAAAAAGGGGTGATTCATTGTTTTCCAGAAGAGAACTGTGTCTTTTAATTTTGCTGCCTGGACTAATTTTTCCCAAGCCCCCTCACGGATCTCCCTTTTCCTTTCTTTCAGAGTATTTTTAAAAGCTTTCCTCAGACCGCTGATTCTAACACTGTCTTTTGGCTTGTGTTTAAGGGCCAATTTCGATTCCCTATTCAACCTCGAACATTTATGGTTAAACCATCTGGGATTGAGGTCACAAACTTTCTTCCTCCCTTTAATGGTTAAGTCACCTGCAATTTTAGTTGTAATATTACAAAAGGCAGTTATAATTTCGAGGAAGAATTATCCATGCAGGTTTCTAGGTCACTTTGTTTTTTCCCTTAAGATTTTCCATGAATGTAGCTGAATTCACACCTGACCATTTTATCGAGATTCCATTATTCCGCTGTATATTAATATCTGTGTCCAATGTCTTTCCCCGTTCTTTTTGTATCAAATTTAATCTCAATGACACAGTTAGGGGGTGATGGTCACTAAAGAGACTAATATTAATCTAAACTTTTCCCACCAGGTCACTTTAGTGAACTGATATGATAAATTGGTCTATATTAGAGGATGACCTTGCTCCTACAAAAGTTTGTGATTTTGTTTCACCATCCATGGTAGTGGGTTTTAAAGCTATTAGATCATATTTATGCAGAACATTATTAATTGCTTCCCCGTACGGGTAGTGTGAAAAGTGGGGAATTCTATCACCAAAATAATCACAATACCCGCAAGATTCTCCAACTTAAAAAACACATTTAACACAATTAAAATCACCCGCCCAAACTAGAATATAATCTCCTCCTATTTCCTCCAAAAAATAATCCAAGTCATTTTTTAATAGCTTGATAACCTTACTCTTTGTTTTATCAAAAATAGTGTTATAAAAGTTTATTACAACAATGGCCTGTTTTTCTTTCGAATAGAAATACAAAATCTGCTAATATTGTGATGAAATGAAAGGTTTCTTTAAAATCAGGGGTGAAGTAACTGCAATTAGTGTGGCTTAGCCGCCTTTCGCTCTTCCCATCCTAGATGGGCTGGCGTTAGTACAAACGGTTTGATGGGCATTTACAGAAAAGGGCTCAGTACACCATGTTTCTTGGATTAGTATAACTGCAAATCCATCTAGAGTTTTCAGCCAGTTCTCATCACTGATCTCATTTGTGATCACTGCCACGTTCCACGTCATAATATATAGGAGGTCATTTGAATGTGTACGGGGACCAGATTTCATCAAACTACCTGTGGGACAATGTTCAATATCACTAATCATGGGCTTAGCCAAATCTTCTATCTGGGATAGTACAATTAAGTCAACATTTTCCACATTAATAGTTAGATTGCTAATATAGACATCATCCTTATTACCATACAAAGGTTCTTTCATAACATTTTCCTTAATGTGTGAGGTCAAATCAGCATCTAACAGCTTATAATTAGTAGTATGGTCCACATTCATGAGCAGTAACTTAAACATTACGTTTCTCTGTCAATCTATTTTGCTGCATCTTCTCAATGGTTCATGCCTGTTATACAATGGCACATTTTGCGGTATCTTATATCTCATATTTGCATGGATATTGCTGTGACTTTGCCTATTAAAGTATGCCAATGGAACAGCCAGTATATGGTCAACGTTATCAGGACAGTACCCTTGGTCATCATTTGAAAAGATATTCAGCAAATCACCCACCATATCGCTACTTCAGAAGTTTACCACTACACAGTCTCCTTGACACATTTTTCTAGATGTACCCACCCAATTTACTCTCCTTAACATGATAATAGCCTGATGTAATATGAATGAATTAATGAAATAGAATTTATATAGCGCAATGGCTACCCTGAGGCCTCCCAGAGCTGTGAACGAACACAGAGAGACAGAGAAGAAGAGGATTGAGTAGAGTCGTTGAAAAGACAGGTTTTTAGGAGCTTTCGAAATATCAGCAGGTTAGGCTCCTTAAGCAGATGCAATGGGAGGGCAATCCAAGAGTTGGCGGCGTTATAAGAAAAGGAGCGCCCGCCCCATCTCGCTTCTAATTATTCTCTGTGGGACGGCTAGGAAGGAAGACATAGAGCAAAGATATCTGGAAGGTTGGTAGGGGGTGATCCGGGATTGGATCACCGCTGGGCAATTTTTCAAGAAGGCCCTGTGAGTCAGACACATGGCCTTAAACCGGATCCTCGCCTTGAGTGGCAGCCAATGGAGACTCCGTAGTGCTGGTTTTGAAGATTGCCGTCGGGGATCTGAAAGAGCATTCAAGCGGCACAATTCTGAATGATCTGAAGCTTATGGATGGTAGATTGAGGGGCTCCCAGATAAGGGGCATTCCCATAGTCCAAGCGCGAAAGGATAAGAGCTTAAACCATGATCCTTCTCGCTTGGAAAGGAAAAGGGGGAAGGATCTTGCGAAGCATCCTCAGAAGGCCGTAGCATGTAGCTGAGATCTTAGCAGCCTGGTGATTGAAGCTGAGAGAGCGGTCGCGCCATATGTTCGCCCCAACATTGGCGTTAACAGAAATCCTGTGGACCACTCGGTTCTTCAATGACTCATACGTTTCTGTGTGGTTTACAGCTAATTTTGGGACATTATTTAAAATAATGACATATGGGGTTGCCTGCGGATGCAGATTTAAAGGTCCCTTGATGTTATTATCATCTTGTATAGTTCTATTTGTCCTAGCCGACTAGATTTTTGGGCGTTCGTATAGGGTGGGAAATATCTTCTTTATGTAACCTTGTATCTTGTGTTGGTTGATTGTCAAAACATCCTTTGAAGTGGCTGCAGTGGTAACCTCCCTTTGCTTTCGAGGGCCATAAGGGTGAATAACAGAGCATGTATTTTCTTTTACTCTTTCCGTTAGGTTATAAACTGGCTTAGAGAGGCTAGTTACTTTACTTCAGTGACTATATCTATTAGAAATGCCATGTCTTTCTGTATCAGTTTGATTTATGACTTTAAGGGTTTTTCAATACTGTCCTATTTGCGATCTAATTTCTTAAAAAAAATCTAGAGATCTTGAGGCTTTTGATTCATAAAATTACAATCCCCTCTGGTCATCCTTGGGTTATTTCCTCCCTTTTTTTTGTTTGGATTTAGTTTTGGTCTTAATTGGTTGCTTCTCCACCGGGCTGTTAGCAGTTCGTAAAGGTTGTTTTTGCCGGGGTGGGGGGGATATCGGAGTTGTATCATTTATAGATACCGAGATCTCCAGAGATGTAGTTAGAACACAAGGGTTAGAAGATTTATTGACATTTTTATTATAAATTACATTTAAGGCAGATGACGCGCTCTCCTCGGCCGCACCTCTTGCATTGGTCACAAATCTTAGAGATTCAGTCCCAGCTTTTAATGCGGACTCTTTTAAAGCGGCATCAAGTGCTGTTTTTGTTGCTGCCAATTGCTCTTTCTCGTGAACAATTTCACTGTTAATAAGGCCCACAGCGTTTTTTAGGTATTTAGTAATAGTTGCACTCTTCTTGGGCGCTTTCTCCCCTTGTGGTGGTAATTTCCTTTTCCCCATGATTAGTCAGTATGTTGCTGTAGACACCAGACACAATACGGCGTAATTATCTCTTACCAGGATTGGCGGCTTCTACACATCAAAGGGGGGTAGCCCTGCCCTGCCCTGCCTCGCCCGGCCGCGGGCGGGCTCAGTCGGGCCCGCCCTTGGCCCGGGCACGCCCACGCGCTTCCAGCAGGCTAGAGTCAGGACGATGGCTGCAAGCAGCAACGGTGTGTTCCACACAAAGTTTGACAGGTATAATGAGCTCCCGGACTCAATTGCAAAAGGTTCCCAGTCAATCTGGCCATTTAAGAATGTTTAATAAATAAAAGACTGCTGAAATGAAAGGTCACAATCATAGGCAATCTCTTGGGTCATGACAAACATTCCAGAAATTCTAAAGGCTTCTTTATGGTACAGATTAGAAGAGCCAAAACCAACTCCACGGTCCCAGAAATTAAAGTTGGTTACTGGTGAGTCTCTTTATGTGCAAGCCTACAGTGACAATATGCAGTACCTTGGGTTCATTAAATGATTGGATGGACCCCCTTCACCCTCTCTAAAGTTGTATCATGCGACTTCATGGCCTGTAAGACATCTAGAAACTTCTGGTGCACCAGAAATGAAGCCCAATCCTCAATAGATTACTGGGCAGGCATTTCAATCCTGTGTCATCACACAGACAGATTTATAGGCTGCAGAACATTCGATTCCATTGTCTGTTTCTTGTCACACTGTGTGCCTGGCAATTCATAACCAGACCTGCTTCAGCTTAAAAATGCTTTCTTTAAAAAAAAAAAAAACGAATTTTTGCTTCTGTTTATTAGAACTTTTGATGGTTTATAATTGCGTAACTTCTCAGGATTCTTTATGCCTCTGCAATAAAGGCCCACCGTGACCACCAGACTAGATTGCTTCCACGGAGGGACATCCGTTTATACTGTTTTTTAATTGGAGAGATCCAGATGAGCTCTATCCCTTCGATGCAGCTTCAACGTGAGTCCGTTCCCCAGAAGACCGTATGAACTCAACACAAAACATTACATGTTATCTTCACGCAAGTAATTAAGTTTTGGCAGATAAGGTGACATTATCTTGTGTCTGCAAGTCCTAAAATAGCCCTGACTGTCCTGTTTTTGTGATCTTTGCAAGTTCTTAGCTGACGGTCCTGCACAGAAGTCTTGATAGAAAGATTGCTCTTAGAAGGGAACACCTGTGATAACGCGCTAAATTTATTGCCAACGTTTAGTTTGTTTTTGCAGATTTTAATGCCAGATACATGCTCTGAAAGACTTTACTGCTGTCAAATTAAACCTCAAAATAACTTGAGATTCTTTTGGAGGATTGCCTATTGATTTCGGTTAGCCCAATGGAATTGGGCCCAGTGTCAATGCCTCTAAGAACACAAGCTGTAACTTAGAACTTTCAATATCAAGAACAACAACAGAATTCAAAGCATTCTAGCCCTACATCTCTTTAATCTTTCCTCCTGGAATAAGTATTAAATACAAGCCTGTTTGTAGAATCCCTGATTCACTGCAACAGGTTGCCTTTGATCCGGACTCTCGTTCTGATGGTCGCCTACTTCAACAGCCCTATTCTATGCTACCATCTGGGGACGGACAGGAACACCCAGTTCAACAGTTTAGCCGTCCCTATTTCCCCAGGAATTTCACTGAATTGATAGATTCTGGTTTTGATCTTCACCAGACTACTAGGCATTCATACCTATCAGTTGGTCATAGAATCAGTCTTTCTAGTTGTGATAATCACACACTGTAATGATTTCCATTTTTGAGATTCATGACATCTAGTTACACTTTTATGTCAGCTTTGTGTGTAACTGCACTTGACCACCCTCTGGAATCAGGTTTACCCATAGTCCTTAATACCAGTCTCTAATATGGTGAAAGACAGTTTTCGGTGGCGGCCCTAGGAACCCAACAGGGACATGAGCTCTTTTAATCTTACCAAGCCTTGTAACCTTCGCTGTACAGTTATGGCATCACTCTGGGCCTGGAGCATGTCCACGATTTAGGGTTTTGTCAGGCTATGGCTCCATATATGAATACTTTGGAATGAAGACTATATTGCTGCCCAGAAATCTTTCCTATAATCCCTAGAGAGAACTGACTGTTTGTCTATACATACAACACATAATAGCAATATTTTATATCAACAGCAGTGAGGGATTTAAAAAAGGATTAACAGCTTATCTGGTAAGAAATGAGAGTGCACAAGAAGATCTTCCTTGTTGGATGTAGCCCTCTCATAGTTGGGACCTATGCCCAAGCATGATCTTCCGTCTTTTTAGGTCGAGCACACCTACCCTTAATGCATGAGCATTGAAGGTGTCTGCTTCAGAGCTATTGTGGCCCGTATTTAGGAATGTGGACAGCTACCAGACGCGCGCTTTGACGAGGTCAGATTTCACCTCGGGAGCGAGCGTCTGGTAGCTGCGCATGCGCGGTGCAAAGCCCTTTCTCACACACAGACACAGGCAGCCCCCACCCCTCTGCATGCACGCACGCACACACACACAGGCGCGCGCATGCACACGCAGGCATACGGCACACATACAGGCACACATACAGGCACACTATCCCCTACCTCGCATTCTCTCTCAATCACACACAGTCACGCATGCGCACACACATTCCCTCGCGCACACACGCACACACGCGCGCACACACTCCCCCCCCTCTCCCTCCCCCCCAGGCATACACACAGGCACGCACGCACTTCACATCAGCCCTGGGCCCCACTCACCGACTGCGCTCTTCCGGCGGGGCTCCTCACGGCGCGGCGCGTCTCCTCATGTAAATCGGGGCTCCCTCAGGTCAGAGGAGCCCCGCAACAGGCGCCACACTCCTCCTTCTCCCCGGCCCTCTCCTGGGGACCCGGGCTACCACGGACAGCAGGGCGCTCCATGCGCCGGCAGCTCGCGGACCTCGGGAGGCGGGACTTCCGGTCGGCCGCGAGCGGATTTGCCGGCTGGCCAAGAGCTTCCGGGTCGCCGCGGGCAGCGCGGCGGCGCCTATTTAGATTAAGGTGGTTAACACACCACACACAGCCTGAACCCGTACCACAAAAATGTTTTTTTAAAGAAGGCTTACTGATTGCAAAAATCTGCAGAGCGAGGTTCATGGTTTTGCCCAGGGTCACGGGGGAAGCGGCAGTCAGCGCCGTGCTTGCTCAGGCGATAACACTTGGGTGACATGAAAGAATGAACTACTGACCACACAAATGTAAAAGGAATATAAAATGTACTTTTTAATTTCTGAACATGAATGAATTTTAGGTAACTAGCATCTGTAAAAGAAAACACAGGATCTGAAATAATGTGCTTTGTGTGTTTACGATTCAAGGGACTTGTGTCTGCCTTTACAAGCGCCTTGTTAGCTTGTGTGTAGCGTCGAGGCACTTAAAAGATCAGTCAAGCGACATTTTCGGCTCTCACAGTGCGCCTGAATGATTCATCACAGCGCAACCCGCGTTATTTACACAAAGCAGCGCCTGCTCAGGGGTGAGCCACAGGGACAGTAATGCATAGATGGGTGGACACCCGGCCGCAGGCCTGCGGGGGGGACCCTGCCGGGGCTGAAGAAAGGCGACACTCGGCCCGGTGCTGTCCTGGTAACAGGATCCGACGCAGCTCAGGGGCAGGAGGCGGGCAGGGGGCCGGGCCCCGGCAGGGGTGCGGGGCAGACCAGTCTAGCAGGTGAGGCCACCCTGCCCTCCGCACTGCTCCCTCCAGGCTGCATGACTGCTGCAGGACGAGCCTTCCAGCCCCAGCTCGCCTAGGGCCAGTGACCCGGGCGGCAGGTGGACACGATGCGCGTGGCCCTTTCACAAAAGAGGGGGGTCAAACTGAGCTGTGCTCTTAATCAGACATTTATGCTGTTTTTAAGCGTCCTTCCCTCCAACATGCATATCATGAAAGGACACCCCATTCTCACGATTACCCATAATAATATTCATCCTTCAGATGGCCGTCTCCGACCACAATGATACTGCCCAACATGTAACCTCAAAGCGCGCATGATTCCCACCAGCGTCGTCTACAGGTCAAGATTTCCTAGAAGAGGTCTCTATCTGTGGATATTCCGAAACTGTGTATTCAGCCATCCCTACACCAAAGAACTCACCCATCTCTTAATAAAGACCCCATCTCTCCATTTAAGCATCTTGACCAGTACCTAAAGGTGATTAGGTTTATAGCGGGTGCCTTATACGATTCATAAATAAAATATGCAATCTCCTTATCAACCAAGAACAAATTAGTGATTTTTTTTTAATGAAGAGTAACCACTAATATGATGCCTGGAACCAGTAAACTCGGGAAAGTTATATGCAAGACGATGTACCACAGGCAGGATGCAAGAAGTGCCTATACCGGTCAAAGGTCACATGATTCAGATCAAGTCAGTGACGTTATTCCACCAAAATCACAGGGAGAGCGAGAGATTGGTAACACCCGCTCCTTGACCACTCATAATCTCATGCATCACATCACATGACCTTTGTCCCTGATGGCATTTACAGAAAGTGACATCACAGAGGTCATTGACTATGATGAAATTGCAGAGGTTATAAATCACATTATGCCTGGCCCCTGGGGTACGGGATGGTGTGGAAAAGTGGACATACCTCGGGAACTGTGGGCAAGGCATACTGGGAAGATGGCTATCTCAATGCTGGAAGTGCCTGGTGCACTAGGGCCACTAACACAGTGTACTTGTGACCACGTGATGTCAAGGGCCGTCTACACAGTAGAACAAGCATTTGCAATGCAATAGGTCTCACATTTGCTAGAGTTTAAGCAATTGGCATTATAAATGACAATGCAATTTATTTATGTTTTAAAATCCAACACATAATTAAAAGGCATTGTCATTTACAATGGTAATTGGCGAAACTCTTGCAAATACGAGACCTACTGCATTGCAAATGTCACACACACACACAGACATACACACAGGCAGACACGCCCACAGACTCATTAAAGAGTTAATAAACAATCCCACATGAAATGGAAAGGCAAGAAAGTATTCGCTCGCAGGAAATGGTGGTACTCGGAAACTGTGCAACCATTGAACAGTAGCACTCTTTAACTTGCATATAATCCATATATAATATACAGCAATGGGTATTTTATCCATAATTTTCAGGTCATAAAGCCCAAATCCACATTCAAATGAACACCTATCATGGGAGCCATTTTCTAACATCAGATGGTGACACCACAGTCCCTCGCTGGGGGGTGGAAAGCTCCCCCACCCGTTAGAGGCAAACCTGAGACGTCAGACAAGGGGATGGGTGAAGCAGACCTCCCCACACTCCAATCTACTCATGTATCAGTTATGTTCCTATTGTGAGGCGCTCGGACACCTTCGGGTAAAGTCCGCGCTATATAAAACGCATAAATAAATAAATACATAAATAAATACCTGCCCGATACTCAGGGATCGACACGCGCTAACTCACAAGGACCTGCAAACCCATTTTGAAGGAAATATCATTTTCCCTCCTCAAATCTAGGCCCGGTCAAGCCAGGGTTTAAGAAGGCAACTCTCTGCGTTCTGTAGAATGTTTTACTCCTAGACACTGGTCATAAGGGAAAGAGGTCGAAATTATTACAGCCACCCCACACTCACCACCGATTCAAGCACATCCTGAAAACAGATGTGTTGTGCCTTTTAAACGAGGCTGGTGAACCTTTGCACGTGCCTGAACTACTGCAAGCACGAGCACTTGAGGCCACCCCTGGAAACTCCCAGCTGAGTCTCAGATCAAATTAAAAACACAGCGCATCTAGCACAAGCCCTAAGGATAAACCCCGGAATAACTGCAAAGGGCCCTCAACATCTGGAGCGTCCAGTGTCCGTCTCGAGACACTTTTCAAAGCAGAGCTGTCCAGGCGGTGTTATTGGATGGAAGGGACGAGCAAGGGATGTCGACGGATGACGTCAGTGTCACCCGCCTGGAAGTCAGCTGCGTGAAAGCTTGCACGGTGCTTTGATAAATCACGTAAATACAAAACATGTTGCATTACAAATGCTATAGGTGTCACATTTGCAAAAGGTAAAAGTATTGGCATTGTAAATGACAAAGCTAATTATTTGGCTATTTTCAAAACCAACACATAAATAAAAAAAATGTCATTTACAATACCAATAGCTCAAACTCTCCTAATGCGAGACCTATTGCATTGCTAATGCTTGTTCAAATGTAGGGGGCCATTTAGCTATATTATTTAGCCTCACACTGAAATAGCAGAGATAATCAGAATTTGTGGAGGCTTCTATCTAGAGTGCAGCAGGCTCTTTCGCTTGTTGGACTGGCCTGGTGTGTGTCTGCCTATATACTCTAATATCATGCCATCAAAGCACTTGCACCTCTTAAATACATACATGTCTCTGTGGTCAGAGTCAAAGTAACAGTAAAGGTCAATGAACAACACATTCCTTGTATGCAATCGGCGTGACTGCCACATGAGCCCTGTCACAACGTTTCATTGTTTATAAAACATTTTAATGCATTTAATTGAGCCCCCCCCCCACCATCAGCATGCCTAATGAATTGTGAGAATCCCACAGGATGCATGCTTCTGTATGCAGAAATAATCAGTAATAAAAGAGATTTACTACACCGTTCCATAAGTCTTGTCCCACAGACATTTTACAATTACCTCATCATCAACCCCGTATCTAAACATGTTTACGTAGGAACATTCTTGCTCTATAGGTTGATTCCTTAAAGAGGGAAAACAAAATCTCTCCCTTGCAACCACTTCTGAAAGGGGGAGGTGGAACTTTCACAGAGCACCAAATTTTAGCTTTAGCTTTTTTGACGAGAAGGAATCCTTCTTCCCTAATGATGGCCAGTAGTTCAAGCTTTGGAGACAATTCAGTTTTCCAATCGGGTACAGCTAACATGTTATGCTATATCTGCCGGAAGACATTTTGAATAATATCATGTTCCCAAATAACGTGAAAGACATCCTCAATGTATACATTAATTCTTATCCTGCATGGGATGTCTGTTGAGTGCTACACCTAAGGAAGTATTTAAATTGACTTTGGTGCGATTTCTCTGAAACAGCTAGTTGGTGAGAAGCGGGGGGGGGGGTTCAGGTCCCTCTCCCACTTAGCCCTCAACTCAGAAAATCTGCTAGGGGCATTAATGGTTAAAGAGTGATAGATCCACAATATGTAATTATTCTACAATGATCCATTATCTGTTTCGGGTCAAGGGGAATAAACCTTGATTTAGCACAACTCATAGGTTACAGTCAGTATCTGTATGTGCCTAAAGACCATGCTACAGCTGAAGCTACATAGCAAATTGAGATTTATGCAAAAGGAATCCCTCACTTAAAAAAGGAAGTACTTTATGTGATCCCAAAAATCACTGAATATGGATATGCCTATGAGGTCTCATTTAAAAAAAAAAAATTCCCGGCAGTCTGACCGTATTGAAAAACCTGTTTCCACAATACAGGGATGTCTTCGGAATTAGTTTACAATCCTAACCCATGAAATATTTTCCCAACAGTCTAGAATTACTTTTGTGGCCGGCAGAACAGATGTTGTACAAGACCCCTTAAAACAAGGATCAGACATTTGTCTACTCAATACTCGTGAGCTGAAGACCAGTTAGCTCTTCCTTCAGTCCAAAAATACAATCATTAGTCAGCCATCATGTGGGATGCTCAGTAATACAACTGAATTGCGGCCATGGCCACTCCATAGTCATACACTGATTTAGTGCATGTACTGAAAGTCACCCAATGGCACCCATCCTCTCAGACGAATGTGCAGAAACACTTGTCTATTTTCTTAAAGAAATGCAGAGTGACTTTGAAGGGATAATTTGCAGGACATACAAAAGTTAGGGGAGAGCCACCATCTTGAAGAGGGTCACCCCCTTCGGATTAGCCAACACTGCATAGCCGCGCCTAGACACCCTCGGGTATTAGCGCATGTTATAAATCTAAATTTAATTTTATTCTTCCAGACCACAATAGTGATTATTCAAATGTTGGCCTGTTCATTGTGGGTATCACAAAAAACAACAGGTCATCTGCATAGAAGGCAAAACAGTAGCTTGCCTGACCATTTCATTGGTTCCAAGCTGCAAAGGGCTCAATTGCAAGAGCTAAAAGCAGAGGGGAGGCAGGCAATATTGCCAGGTGCCCTGCTCTATATGAAAGGAGCAGATAGAACACTTTTTAACTGTAGACTGTAAATGAGGCCCAATATTCATCTGTCAAAATATACTAAATAAGTATTTCCAACTCGGGAAATCAAAAGCTTTTTCAAAATCCAGTAAAAGGATGGAAGAGAGGACCACACAGTTTATGTGCATGAGTGAAGGTGAGGTGCAACCAAAGAATATTATTCCTGTTTGTCTTTCTCAGCATAAAACCATTTTAGTTAAAACAGACTAATGCACCAACCACTTTCAATCATTGATTAGCCAGGGGGGTTAATACAGTCCAACCGTGACCAGTGCAGAGACCTTGAAATTAGCAAAACAAACCCAACCTACCAAACTCTACACTTCTGCTGGAGAAGTATCGGATGCCCAAGCAACCATGCAGTTTCAAAACTTTCAACAACACAAGGACCAGAAAGAATTCTGGGATCTCAACACCTAGTTGCGCTAGTACTGCCTCAAGCACATTGTCTACTCAACTGCAATAGTGGTATATGACATGTGTTCTCATTCCCACACCTCTGCTCATTACCTTAAAAGCAGAAACATTCGTCCATTGCATGGGAAGAATAAACTTCAAACGGAACAGCCACCCCTGCTCCCCAACCATGAGGCAAAGTTGAGTTCAGGATAGCAGAGAGACAAAGCACCATTTATAGTTGCTCTACCTATGTTCTTACAGGCAAAGGCACAGCCCCACCAAGAGAAATTTCAGAGTGACTAATGCCAACAATTCAGAACTCACTGCAGGTTTGCGCTAAAAGAAACTGGCCTGGAGTGGGACAAGGTGGAACAATTGAGGGTGGGTCTGATTTCTGATCAAGGAAAGCAGGTGACCTGCAAACCCATGAACATGGAAGAGATAAAAGAACAGAAAAGATACAAGACTGCTTAGAAGTCCTCATTGTGACCTAAAGTATGAACAGCTCTCTTGATGATGACATTAGGAGAGATGTTGTGCTCAGATGGGTCTCCATCACCATCCAGGTCCATTACTACTCGTCTGTCACCTTCTTAGCTGGCAGGCAAGTGGGAATACTGTAGCACACAGACAATGCCCCCTCCATCCTCTCCTCTCTCTAAGCTCTGCTGTGGTAGCACCCAACTCCTGAGAAAGGAAGACTTCATCGAGCAGAGTATGGAACTCCCTTTCTTTATTCTACCCAGTCCGATACTTCCTCAACGTTTTCAAAGAAGGGTGCTTTTAGTATATCTGGATATAGCAATACAGGGTCCAACTGCATTGCACAAAGTTTCTGTTTGACTGTTAAATTTCTTTCACTGTTGTTGGACCTATTTTCTATAGTCCATAAAGGGCAATACTTGATTGGATGTATAGTGTATATCACCACTGTAACAAGCTGCAGGAAGGATGGTGTCAGAATCAATGTCGTTCAGGAGTCTTGGGATCAGCAGTCTGAACTAGGCACCCAGTGCGGGTCTCAGCTACAACACCGGATGTGCTCACTCAATGATGAAACAAGTGGATAAGTCTTCAGAGAGGTTCACATTTTTCATAGTCAAGTTATCAAGGGCTGTTCCTGTCTGAGGTCGTCCCCCTTCTTCCAAACAAATTCTATCAATCTGAACACTGATGTGGTGTGCCCGCCCCACTGCATTTTCAGCTTTTTTATAGGTGCACACTGTGCAGCGCTAAGGCCGCAAGAAGAAGAGCAGGGAAGGATGCCTGTCCTACTCGGTTTGCTGAAGGCTCCCCAGTGGACAGTCATAGGCCCTTCCATCTCTGGGATCTGGTCCTTCTTGAGGCAGTTTGCTTGCACAGTACACACGTCTGTAGGATGCAATGCTGGAGCTCACCTACAGAGCAGCCATTTTATAGTATCTGGCCACTTTCTCCACACTTTTCTACAACCAGTGTTTGATGTACACCCATTTTTGATTGCATTCTCACTTTGGTCAAGTCTTGCTTAAGAATCTGTTTCTTCTGTCTCGTTTTATGTACTAGTGTCCATTTTCTTGTAGGATTCTTAATGATCTTTTTATCAGTGTAATTGAAGGGGGGTGGGAGCAGATAAGTACGTAACAGTTCTTCACACACGTTGTACTGTGCTTGTAGGTCACTTATTCAACCCTCAACCCAGTCACCCCTACCGCCTCTGTAAATACTCCTCTCTGGCCCTGGAATCAGGGTGAAAGATCCACACTATTTCTGATCCATGATATCGCATTACAATATATGGTATGTATTACATCACAAGGTAAGTACAGTTAATATAGTTAGGCAGACGATGTGTAATTCAAAATAAGATTTTCCTTACTCTGATGATGTAATGGTAGGGAATATACTGAATGTAATATTATAGTGGGTCTACATTTTTGACCTCAAAATTGTGCAATACAACCATGACCTAGACTTCTGGAAGCCAGCAGGCATGGTGGGCATGGGCAGGGATTGGGCAGAAAGGAGATCCCAGGCAGCAATTTTTCTCAGCGCCTTGAGACCCTCACGGGTGAATAGTCGCGGTTTATAACAGTAACAGTAACAAGTTTTTATTTGGTTTGGTACTCCACTGAGGACCACAAATAATATATAAAATTCGATAATTACAGCTTTTAAAAGTTCTCATGTTAATACAGAGATAAAAAAGGTTTTAAAAAAATTATAAAGTTTATAACAAACTAGTTCATTAGGGGGAGTTTTGCAAGCGATAATCAGTTCCTTGACGGTGGTGATGCGGCATCTGAGATATATAGGATACAGATGTTTTGCTCTCGCCGCTACTATTTTTAAATTGGGGCATATGAACAGTAGATGCTCTAAGTCCTGCTCCCCGCCGTTACATAGGCTACATATTGGTGACTCGTTTTGATGCCATTTTGATGTTAAAGTGTGGGTGGGTAGAATGCCCAACCGGAGCAGGATAATTAATCTCCTAGCGCCGTGAGTGAGATTAAAATCTATATAGTTCTGGGTTTTCTTAAATACCACTGATTCAGCAAAGTTTTTATATAAAATTAATTTAGCGCAATGCGATGAGTCAAGGTCAAAGCTTAGTCTTGGGGTATAGCATTTTAAAAAGAGTTTCAATTGAGGTGGTGTCCAGGTCAGCAACAGATCAGTACTAATATTCGCCAGTTTGAAGGCGAAAGACTTGTTTTTATAAAATACGTGCTTCGTAGAATCACTATCAAAGGTCTCTGTTTTGAGCAGGGAGCGAAGTGTACCATCCTTTGCATGGAGCAGGTTGTATGCCCACCTAATGATGTTTGCGATACCTCGAGAGTAAGAGCTCGTAAGCGATAGTTCAAGGCGGAGTGCTTGTACTGGGATAGACTTTTAGCATTTTCCTCAATATTTTTCCTTCTTTTAGGTCCAGGAATGTCCACTGCTTTATAGGAATGTATTCCAAGGCATACGATAAAACTGCAGGGATCTTCACACTGTAGACTTTAAGCAGGGAGGAGAAATGTCTATTTCCCGAGGCCGCGTATACCCTCAGCAGTGCTCCTGCATGCACCTCTGATTTTCTCGACAAGTTTAGAAACTGGCGGTTGTTTTTTAGTGACTTAGTGAAGATCCTACCCAGATAGGTATACTCCTCAACTTCTTCGATTTTTTCGTCACCAAGTCTCCAACAATATTTACTGCTTTTTTTCTTACCTGAGAAAGAGACTATTTTTGTTTTGGTTAAATTAAGTATTAGAAAATTTTCCTTAGTATACTTATACAGGGCATCCAGATCGTTTTGCAGTCCAAAGGGGGTTTGGTCCAACACTATAATATATCGTCCGCGTAAAGTAGGGCATGAACTTTTTGGGCAGCTACCTTTGGTGGGAAGTTTAGTTCTCGCTGTAGATGCTGAGGCAAATCACTGAGGTATAAGGAGAACAACAATGGGGCAAGGAGGCACCCTTGCTTGAGTCTGTTAGGGGTTGGGATCGGGTTAGTCAGGCCCTTTTCCCTCCCCATTTGTACTTGGCACCAGGTGTCTGTATGCAGTGCAATTATAATTCGTAACAGCTGCTCAGGGATTCCTAATTTCCTCAGTTTTTTCCATAGGGTCACTCTATCCACTCGGTCGAATGCTGTGGTAAAGTCGATGAATGCTGCATACACAGGCTGGGATTTAACTACCACATATTTGTCAAGGATAGTTTGTAACATCGCGATATTGTCTAAGACTGAGTGCTTTGGCCTGAAGCCTGCGTGGTAGAGTGGGATCAGTCCCTGTGTGAAATCCCATTTTTTTAGTTGATCCAGAACTTCTGCAGCAAAGATCTTTTCCGTAGCATCCAGTAGTGCTATCTGCCGGTAATTGCCAGGCTGTTGTCTCGGTCCCTTTTTATATATCGGTATAACGATGCTACCATTCCAAGATTTCGGCAATTTGCCTGTATTGAGGATGAAATTTAAGAGGGGAGATAGTATCGTGCTCCATCCCTTAGGGTCAGTCTGAAGGACCTTGATAGGTATTTGGTCTGGGCCGGTGGCTCCTGTTGTTCTTGCCTTCCTTATATGCATTTCTGCGGAAAAGGGGGACACAGTTCCAATGGGTGAGGTGATTCCTTCGCAGTTGTTTGTGGGAGTTATAGGCCTTTCATAGTTAGTATTTAATTTATACAAGTTGGTCAAATATATCTGCCATTCTTTAGGGGGGACTGGGATAGCTTGCAGGGCCTTTTTTGTGCCTGTTTCTTTAGCAATTAGTGACCAGTAAGTACGTTGGTTGTACTGTTTTGCTGCTATCCGCAGGTCGACCCAATTTTTATCTTGTGTTATATTTTTTTGCCGTTGTTTCTCCCTCTTGCGTTGGTTCTTTAATTTATTAATTTCTGCTTGTCTAGATATAGAGGGCTCCAGGAACTGCGTTCTTATTAATTTATTTAACCTTTTTGCGCTTGTAGATGGCCTACTAGTTTTATTTTTGAGTCTTGCTGGTACTGCTTGTTGCACTTTGTGTTGGAGCGTTTGTTTTAATGTCTTGATTCGCGGTTTATAAGATTTCTGATTGACTGAGTTTTTTTTAAAGAGGCTGCCTTTGCTTATGCTGAGATTGCCAAGTCCCTCTCTAAGTCCCACGCTGTAAGGAGTATCCCACAAGAATGCGATGTTAAGGGGACGATGAACTGTACATAGACACTACAGTTCATAACATGTCCTTTTTCTGTCTACACCCAAATCATGTCACTGACCATGTCATGAGTGATGTAATATGTGACGTCATCAGCAGTGCATTGCAGGCGCGCAAGTTATAGTGAGTCCAACTAACTATAACGTGGGAATTTCAATGGTTTTATGTCAGTAAAATTTCCAGCTAACTATAACTGGTGTGAAACCTATGGTTTTTTCAGTGAATTTAATAGGTTTTTTAAATGCTAATTCCTAACTATAACTGGTGTGAAGCCTTTGGTTTTTTCAGTGAATTTCAAAGTTTTTTTCATAGCAAATTTCTATAGCTATGAAATGAAATGTAATATTTTTTATAATGAATCCTATATTGTATATTTATGTAATACTATTTTTTTAATGTAAATTGTTCATGGTTGTTTTTTGAGTTTTTTTTGCCCTGGAGCGCTCCCGGTGCGCGTCCCGGTGAGCGCACCGGTAAGCGCAGTCTTGCGGCGCGCCCCAGGGCGCGTACCGGTGAGCGTCCCGTTAGCGCTAATGCCGCAAACGAAAACATCATCGTGACGTATCGCGTAGCCGCGTCCGCGTGATACGCATGGCGTAAACGCACCCGTAAGCACTCGAGCGCATACGATCGCGCAACATAAGCATCCGACGCGCTTACGCGACGCGCCCCTGGGCGCGCCCGGGGGCACGTAGCGTAAGCGCGTCTGGTCATGTGACCTAAAAATAACACTTTTTATTGGTTCAGGACAGTTTTAGTTTCCAAATGATGAAAGCCCTGGTCATGTGACCTGAAAATAACACTTTTCATTGGTTCAGGACAGTTTTTTTTCCTAATGATGAAAGCCCCCACCTTTTTTCCTCATTCTCACTTTGTACTTTGAGTGAAGAAGACCTGTTGAAAGACCTCTCTGTACCTTTTTGGACTGAAAAATGGCTTCAGTAGCAGCAGCAGCAGGAGCATCTCAGCCACCCCCACCACCACCACCAAGAGGACCACCACAACACCACAGTTGTGGAGATGAAGAAGAGGAGGAGGAGGAGGAGGAGGGGAGGAGGACATTCCTGCCAGAAGATAATACCCCATATAGGCCAAAGCAGCACATTATATTGGAGTTTTTTTCCATCCCAAAGGACCAAAAAAAAGTGAATGCGCCAAGGGTTACTTGCCAAATCTGTGGCACTGAACTTTCAAGGGGGAACCCTAACAAGAAATACTCATTTGGCAATAACACCATGATTCGCCACATGCAGCGCAGGCATCCTAACAACTATGCTGCGGCAGAGGTCTGAGAACTGGCCAGAAACCCTCCCCAATCTTCACCCAGCACCTCCAAAAGAAAGCAACCCACTCCATCGGGACCAGAGACAAGGGAGATGGTCCCAAACATACAACCCCAGTTTGGGCAATACAAGATCACTTGTATATTTTGTGGTAAAACAATCACCAATTGCCCCAAAAAACCATAATTGTTTCCTGATTTTTTTTTTTTGCTCCAGTTGAGCCGTTTTCAATTCCCTGTCTTTTGTTTCTCCCCATAAAAATAACAAAAAAATATGAAATTGTTCTTAAAAGCCAAAAAAAGTACAAAATGTTCAAAAAAACATTAAAAAAATATAAAACATCAAAAAGAAGAAAAACAAGCATTTGCAATGCAATAGGTCTCGCATTATTAAAGTTTGAGCTATTGGCATTGCTAAATAATGCAACACCAATAGCTTTTGTTGCAGTTGGTGTTGCAATATTTAGCAATGCCAATAGCTCAAACTTAATTAACCCGAGACCTATTGCATTGCAAATGCTTGTTTTCTGTTGACGTTGGCTTTCATCTGACTGTCATGTCAAATGTGTTGCAATGGGTCTTTCTGATCCAGAGGGAACAACTGGATGCCCTCAAGCATCAATAGTCTGCTCAGGAGGAAGCATGTCACAGTTAGAAGGGTTACTAAGCAAGTTCACAGCAGAACTTTGGTCATGGTACACCATCCAGTATTTCCTGGAAAAAACGCCAGGGTGAAGAAGGACAGGAAAAAGATTAGGTCCTATGAAGAGATTTGATAGCTCAACACCTCTGCTCTTGCCACACCCGCTTGTGTCACCCTCTTGTCCAAGAACAGATCTCTATCCAACTGGCCACATTCCTTGTTCCTCATTTCCCATCTCATTACTTGGGAGTGCCGATTGGATAGTGAATACTGACTGAAGGGTTTTGGGGCTCTCACCAGATTGGTCCCTTCCTTGTTTGCCCCTTTACCATTGGGTATGGCCTACTGATTGCGACCAGTCTTCCTAGTACTGGCGCTGCTTTTCTTTGAAGGATGTTCCTGTCCTCCGCTACTTTTCCTTGAGAGTTTGGAGCAGGGCGTCTGGTCGTCCATTGGTGGAGGGGGGATTTCCTTTCTCAATGATCATTGGGCAGCAGCTTTCAATTGATTCAGACTCTTGTGGGTTTTACCCGTCTGAGTAGGAGTGAAAGCAGTATTACCGATTTACCTGGTGAGGTGGGGGCTGCTTTTAGGGTTACACGAGTTATCACCGGAGAGGGCCTTGCACCTCCCTGCAGACCACACTGTATCTGTGCTACCTGAAGCACTGTGCAGGACTCCCAAGGTTAAGAGAGGAGTTTATCGGTGTTTCCACCCAAGCTTTGGTCTTCTGACGAAAGCTTTGAGTACTCTGGCAGGCATGTTACAAGGGTTAGGAGAGTGTAGTCCTTCACCATCAGTCCCCCCAAATGCCAAGAAAAATAGCAAAACATAGCTCAACGTTGCCTATCTGACAATGTGGTCCTTGGGGTGGACTATTCTGTGCCCTGCTGGGCAATTGGAATCGGCACGATAACTCCCTTCCACTGTCTCTGCAGATTTCAGGAGGCCTTGTCAAGTATAAAATGAAATTAATACTGTTCTCCTTTTATTCCCCAATTAAGTGGATCCCAAAAATAAACCCATAGATACTGCACTTGATCATAGCCTAAAGGCTGAGAAACTAGCACAATATATATTATAGCTCCACTCAAAAATTTATATTGAAGGCTGAACGCACTTGAACATACAAATGACTGCAAGTACCTATTTATATGGGGATACCATTGCAAATACTGCATATTACTCGTGATTTATTGATGTTGCATTATTGACTAATCATCATAAGCCATGTTTGACGTATTTATTTATCCTATACGAAGCAAGCACAAACAATTGGAAATACAATAGTGTATATGCGCATTTTTAGGTTGAATTGAGACTCCCATAGCTATGTGAATGACATTTCAAGAAATAGCATCTGGGGCAAGAAGGTCTCCTTTTAATTTCTTGAGGTGGTACAGCTTTGGAGCCTTGAAGCTATTAGCTTAGACTCAAGAGAAACACTTAATAACCACTTTAAGTATTGTATCTTTTAAAAAAAAATAAGACTTGTATGCCTGACTCGAGAGGGTCATCTAGGAGTGACT
This sequence comes from Lissotriton vulgaris, assembly GCF_964263255.1. NCBI lineage: Eukaryota > Metazoa > Chordata > Amphibia > Caudata > Salamandridae > Lissotriton > Lissotriton vulgaris. The sequence continues at coordinate 1,054,966,202 of NC_141685.1, read as the reverse complement.
CCAAACAGACGTTTTCTAAAATAAAATGACATTTCATTATATTTTTAGATCTGGCCTTTGAGACAGTCTAGCCAGAATATTGTTTTTCTAAAAAATACATGCATAAAATACATACAAAGATGGGCTTTTAATCATAGGGCTTCATCCATGGGTCTGTTAAATGGATATTCCCATTGTGCTTTCACTAACCACAGCATACAGTAGGCAGAAATTGGTCAGAACACTTTAACCATTGGTTCACTTCTCTTTGAGGGATTACATAAAGCAAGTGTGGACCACTATTAACAATCTTGTGAAGTTATAGCTATATATTCTAAGCCCATTTTGGTCTCCCTTTTGAATTATCATCTTCCTCCAAAAAAGAAACATAGCTCTAGAAAATTAACCATGGTTACCTTCAGGGCTTTAAGTGAGATTAAAAAACTGGGGTCTCTTATAGGGGCGTGGCCTAAAACACTTAAGCTAGAAATCTGTACTTTAGCATACTGTGCTGTCCCACTGGTATTTTGCTGCGTCTGTCCATTCAGCCAGATATATAACACAAGTAACATTACACCTACAACATGCCGGGGCTACTGGCTTTGCCATTGGTCGTAAATTGCATATGATGAATAAGCAACAACTATGACTTAGATGTATAATCTTGGAAATGCTTGCGTTTTAGTGGCGAGGTTGTGGCGTAAGGCTAGAGCTGGCGACTTTCAAGCTGAGAATGCAGATTCGAGCCTTTCGTCCACTCAATATCCTGTGATTCAAAACATGAATGTGTGCTTGTGTTATGGAACTGGTTGGTGCTCAGGTTTACGCTATATAAAACAAAAAAACGAGTCTTTTTGAAGTTAAATCGCAAGCAGTGAGGGATGCTGTTATTGCAGAGTTCAGCTTTTTTTCCTCCAGTAAAAATGGAGAGCCCGATTTGGCTCCGCTGCGGCATCTGCTTCAAAGATCTGCCGGTGCCGAGCACCTGCTGGAACCGGCCCACTTAAAGCCCTGGTTTCTTCCTTGCAAATCCGAAGCAACCTATTAGTACGGGTTATACTTAATTTATATAATGCAAATACAATACAATTTTTTTATGGAATTGCCCTCATGAGTTTCCCTCATTTACGAGACAACAGGGACGCTCTCTCACCTTCAACGCATTGGTCTCCAGCACCTGTTTTCTCTTTTAGCACCAACTCGCTCAGCACGTCGGACATCTCTGCTTTGAGCTGCTCCAGACCCACGATCAGCCCCTTGCAGCTGTTGTCGCATGGCACTAGAAACTTTCGCTTTCCTCCGTCCCGGTAGCTCAGCTCTCCCTCAATTTCCATGCTGCGTAAAGCAGCCCAGTGGAGCTATCGGGAAAATAATTAGGAGAAAAGCATGGGAAGCAAGGCCAGGTACGGCTACCCCGTGCACCTAAAAAGCGGATCCGATGCGAAAATCCACACGGACACGAGATCCGACTCACCATCTTAGACCCACATTCAAACCAGCAACACAGAACAGAAACAGAAAGCAGCCCGGGCTGAGTGAGAGGGCGGGGGCTGCCCGCGCATGCGCGCTCCGAGCCCCGGCGCCAAAGCGGAGTGCGGCATCTGAAGTCCCGGGTCCCATGAGGGGGCCCCGGTGAAGACCAGCGCTGCGGAGGAGACACGGAACACGTCGAAAGAGCCCGGTGAGTGGTGGGGGGGGTAGTATACGCGCGTGTGTCTGTGTGTGTTTGAGTGTGTCTGTGCGTGTGTCTGTCTGTGTGCGCATGGGTCTGTTTAAGGGGGGGTGCGTGTGTGTATGCAGTGTGTGTGTGTGGCTGTGTATGTGCGCATGCGTGAATGTGAGTGTTTGCGCACGAGAATATGAGGCACGAGAGGGGAACGGCGCTGTGCACGCCCACAAGGTAAAATCTCCGGCAGGAGAAGCTTGTGTCAGTCTGCTGTCGACATTCCCCCCAGAGTGATAACATAAGTTGTCGCCCTAGACAGCAAAAGCTTCGCTTTTGCTTTCGTCTAGGCTCGACCTAAAAACAGTTCTTTTTATAACTACCTCCAATTTCTAAAGAAAGGCTACATTTTTTAAAAACTCTGTCATTCTTTTTTCCCCATGGTACGCTCCCCGTGTGCGCGTACCGGGCGCTCCATCCCGTGCAAATCTTTAAAAAAAAGATTTTATTTTTTTGCCCCGCGGGGCCCTTTTATGGCCCCCACATCAGACCTAGGAGGTCAGGTGGGGTCTATTCTGCCTCCTTATGGTCATTTCCCCCTTTGTTTTTGCCACCTCCTGTGTCTCGATCCTACCGAGACACAAGATGGCGGCCGCTCCTGACTGTTTGGAATGTTGACAGACACCCGAGAGCCAATCAGCTTTCCGTGCGCGAACTCGCGTAGCGCGCTGTTACCGCCCCGGTGCGCGTACCGGGGCGCGCTTATAGATATATATATTTTTGGGAACCTAAATTACTCTAAATCCACTGGAGCACATATCTTGAGACATAGCAAAGGCACATCGGGCTAAAAGTCCCTACAATTTTGCCAAGTTTGGTGGAAATCCATTCAGCCGTTCGGGCTAAAAGTGAGTTCGACCGCCCTATGGAAATTAACATGGGGAAAACACGTTTTGGGACCCCCCTTTTATCTCGGCCCCCGCTTGACGAATCCCCCCCAAACCTTCAGGGAAGGAGCGGAGCGCGGCGAGGCAAATTTGAGGAAAACTTCAGGCAGATTCCTCAACCGGCGCCAAAGTTATTCCCAATAGAATGTTGCGATTTCCCTATACAAAATAATCCTAACTATGCGACCGCCAGTAGATAATATATATACATATATACATATATATATTTTTTTTTTCCAGGGATGTGGAATTCCTATAGCCCGACGCCCAGGAAATATTGTTTGGGGTCAAGGACAACAAGTTTTCATGTGTATTTTGTCATTGGGTCCAGAAGGCCCAACCCCATGCAGCACAAACCCTTTGGCTGCCAGTTTGCAGTACCACATTATGGATATGGGAAGGGCACTGTCTGGTGTTAAGGTAATATTTCTGCCCATATGTTAATGCTGTTCAAACTTGTATTGATGACTCATTATTTGAAAGCCTTTATTATTAGGGTAAGCGCTCTAAGTAAACGTTGTAAGCTCTGACTGCACTACTAACAGTGATTCCAGTATAAAAATGTGTACACACGTTTTAAAAATTTAGCAATACGAGTCGCATTGCACAAGTTTGGTGCATTTTGGGATGACGAGCAGCCTCTGGGCTGCAATAGCCGATCCACGGCTATATCAGGATCATTAGACTGGGTGGTCTTTAATTAACACACGTAATTTATGCGTTTGAAAATTAGTTTCCCACATAAAGAAATTTGTGGAATACCAATATGCAACATAGCCATGCCCATATAATCACTATGAACAACTTTCATTAAGGCTAAAACGGGCTGACAACAGTGTACACCCAGAGTGGTAAATACGACATCAGACATTACAAGATGGAGCTGACTAAAAAATCTTAAGCTTGTCCTATGTTTATGTTGATGCCTGTAACCAAAAACGACATATAATGCTGCCACTGCGCGCGCTTTTTTGTGAACACTGACGAAGGGAGTTTTCTCCCGAAACGCGTCTGGAAACTAATAAATCTTGCTGCTGAGCGAAAAGAACCCCGTGAGTGCTGTATCTTTGTCCAAAACCCGGCTGGGATATTTTTGGGAAAAAGTTGAGCAGCCATTTATCATCACGGAAGCACCACCGCGAAAAACGGCACCCGCTGCTTGAGTGACTCGTAACTGGTGTGCCTGGAGCTTACATAAATTTGAACGAGTGCACCGCCGCCGAGGCTGAGGAGGAAACTCAAGGAAAGATTTGTCCTCCTCTACCGAAGACACTCTCAATTTGGATACTGGACAACGTCGAGTGGTGGGGGCGGAGAAACCGCGAGGAGTCTGCGGTAAGCCTGCCTTTCCATTTAAACGAACTTTGTCAGTAACGGAACCCAGTGCAATAGAGAGTGGGGGAGAAGGCGCAGCAAGGGGATCTTTAGTATACTCAGCTGAGCAGGGTAGCGATATATCCGGGATCGGAATATCACGCTGGAAAATAAAAATGTTTAACCTGTCGGACCGCAAAGGAGCAGCAGTAGATATTTTTAAAAATAAAAATCCAGACATTTCTAAACCTCCTAATAAAACGAACATGGAGACAACCAGTACCTTAACGACCCAGTACAGGAAACTGGAAAAACTATATGAGAGAGAACTGCGAAAGTGGTGGGAGGGTACGTCACTGCAGGGATACATTGAGGTACAGAGGGTACCAAGAGGACTTCGTATCTTTACTGTCCCTGCCTACGAAAATCCCGACCCCCTCCTACTAGAGACATGGGCCGCACATATAGCATCCTCATGTAAAGGAATGCTTGAAATTTTGGTCCAATTTGCTTGCAGTGATCGAGATAAGGTGGTGAAGGAGATCGAAGAGTTGGAAGAAGAACTTTCCAAAAACCCTGGCGGTCACATCCTCTATTTTTAACATTGCGGCGGGTGCGGCTTCAAGCTGCACCCGTGGCAATGTTAAAAATGCAGTCATTGCATTTGCATGCAGAAAGAGGCAGGCACCTCGCGGTGCCTGCCGCTTTCTGCATACAAATGCATGGGGGTACCATAGGTACCCCCCATGTGCACCCCCCACCCCCCCTTCAGCTAGGGGGCCCGCATCGGGCCCCCGCAGTGAAGTTACACATGCTTTTCCACGGCGGAAAAGCCGCCGCGGAAAAGCATGTTTTACATCCCATCCTAATCTGCCTGACGGTGTCTGAGAGACACCGTCACCAGATTAGAGCTTTTCCGCCGCGGTTGTAAGCCAACCGCGGCGGAAAAGCTGCGGACGGAAACCAGGACCCACCAGCCATGCTAATGTGGCGGTGGGTCTTCGGTCAGTCCGCTGCGGTTTTTCCGCATCCTCAGGGCAGGCGGTGGCTTCCGCCGGCCCCGAGGATGCAGAAAAACCGCAATCCTAATGAGCCCCTTAGTCTCCATCAGGATTGAACATAGGGGAAGAATTAGCCAGTCATCCTGGCTAGTTCAGATGCAAAAGACACAAAAAATTACCCCTATTTCTTCAAACACCTTTTCCTGTTACACTCTGCAAGATTAATTTAAAGTATTATACATTAATTTTCTTTATTATTGACAATGAATGTTAATCGATGTCTAATAATTGAATACTGAAATGAATTGATCTTTAATGATTGGTTTGCCCATCCAGGGCTCTATAATGTCTGTTTGTGGAACATGGCCATGTAATTCATGTATTAAGTTACCCACTACAAGATGGCCACCACGTATACTTTTAGTTTAGTCTTTCTTCTGTGTTTATTGAACATTAGATTGACATCAATGCATAACTTTATTTAAATTGCTAATGAATTTGGCACGAGTCACAGCAGATGAAGGCGTGAAGCCGAAACGCGTCCTGTTTTGATTTATGAATAAATTCTAAAAGAGTCTTGAAACGGAGTTGTGGAGTGCCGTCCATTCTTTTGCAAGGGTAAAAGAAATTTGGAGCATATATATATATATATATATATATATATGTATATATATATCCAAAATCAATTCCACACGGTGAAGAAAGGAATGTCCAGGCCAGCTTTGCAGTTTTCAAAGAGCTTTTGATCACGAGGCTCGTGATCAAGAGGTTTTACCTCGAAACGCGTTGGGTAGGAGCTAAAAATTAAAGCTCTTTGAAAACTGCAAAGCTGGCCTGGACATTCCTTTCTTCACCGTGTGGAATTGATTTTGGATACCTGGAGAGTGGCTACCCCGTCCAGGCCCTCCGCTGCAAGGGGCAGGGGTCCAGAGCAACTATCTTTGGATATATATATATATATATATATATATATATATATATATATTCCCCAAAAAGCCCCCGAGCTTCAAGGATGCACTCCCAACAGGAGATAGTTCATACAGAGCTTTTATTGGCAAAACAGGATTAGCATCCCCAATCAATCACCAATCCCTGATGCGTTTCGCTGCTGCTGCACCTTAATCATAGGGCGGGGCATGACAATCTGGTATAACACCACATTATGCCTTTAACCACTATTAGGATCCATTCTCCAGTGAATAGTATGCCGGGAAATGTAGTGTTCAATCATCCCCATTGGTGGGGTCCGGTTTTTTGCCATGCAATTTAAAACTCCAAATGTCATTCAATATTCACAACCCTCTGGTGGGCCTCAGATCTGCCATCCTGTTTTCAATTCCGCATCTCACAGGCTGTGTGTGAACTGTACTCCAGCAGACCTGTTTCCTTTCATACACACACATAGACATAGTTTAAAGTAGTCAATCTTAAATATTTTAATATATAACATGAATGTAATGTTAAATAAAAAGTACTAATGTTTACTACCATATATAAGTATATATGTATAAAGACACACACAAATATATGTGTACGTTTATATATACATATTTATATAATGCAACACAATTAAAAATATTTATAGCATGATTTTTTTGTTTAATTCTTTAAATTTTATACAATAAAAAGCAACTATATATATATATGCTTTCTATAGTTAAGTTAAATGTAAAGAATTAAACCCAAATGATATATATATCATGTGATCAAGTCCGGGTTCCCCGGACGAAACGCGTCGTGCTGCTGCCCATTCTGGAATAAAGCACTTCTTCACCCTTCGTTGTGGTCTGTACCTGCTTATTGTGCTGGTGTTCGCTGGAATCCCTGTGCTGCAGGATTGTGGATTTCGATATACATATATATACATATATATATATAGGTTCAGGAGTGCACTGACTCTGTTGCCTTTGAACCATGGAATAGTTCAAAGAAACCCCGGCACCTCTGCCACTTGAGCCTCTCCTGAAAGTTGCAGTTGGGACAGCAGCTAGACTGCATCCTAGTACCAGAAGATGAGATCACATCACACCACTCCCGAACACCCTAATAACATAGCTGCCTGTAAGAGAAAGTTGATTGCCTCTACACTGTATTATTATTCACTCTTTTTACTTGACTGTTGACTACCTCAAACAAATAAAATAAAAATATAAACAAATGCTCTTAACTGCTTCGCCATGGCGGACATTCCGCCGGGGTGCAGAAAAAATGGCGCGTGCGCAGTTCGGACGGCCCTCTGCCGTCCTCCGCACAGGCCCACCATGATGTCGACAGCATTATATATATATATAATTAAATTATTACTTAACTTGCCACCCTATACCTCAACAAACCTAGCAACCCACACCTAAAATATAAATAAACACAATTTACATAACTAATGGTCAATTACATAACTAATTAACAAATAATTGTTAATTAATAATTATCTTCCCACCCAAAACCCCTATAAATCCATCTGCTCACACCTAAAATATAACAAAAATATATAACTATTACACAATTTGCATAATTATTAATCAATTAAATATTGAATTATACATTTATAATAATTCTTTTTTAATTATTACTTGATGAACTTCCTATGCTATACTCCTACAAACCTGGAAACCTGCAACTAAAATATAACTAAAAGGAATCAGGATTACATAATTAAAAATCACTCAAATGATTAATAAATGAATAATTGATTGGTAATTAATTGTTACTTAACTTCCTTACCCCATACCTCTACAAACTCAGAAGCCCACACCTAAAATGTAACTAAGATATATGATTATTACTCAATTTACAGAATTCATGATCAATTAAAAAATAATGGTTAATTATTACCTATTTAACTTCCCACCCTATACCCCTACAAACTTAGCAACTTGCACCTAAATATAAATAAATTAGATCAGTATTACATAATATACATAATTAATATTAATCACAGTGTGTGATTGATATTAAATATGTATATTATGTAATACTTGTGATTTTTTTAATATAGTTAGTAATTTTAAGTGAATGACAATTTTTTATTTAATTGGTAAAAGTAATTTATAGTGTTGTAGTGGGTTGTTGGGTTTGTAGTGGGATGTAGTGGGAAGTTAAGTAAAAAATTGTCATTCACTTAAAATAACAAACTATATTTAAAAAATCACAATTATACAAACAATATGAACACATAAAATAATATATATATATATATATATATATATCATCAAAGGAATAGAGCCCACAGCTGCGATATCCTCTCAAACTGACGCTTTATTGGGTCTGTGCACAGCAGTTTCAACTTTAAATCCTGACGCGTTTCGGCGCGCATGCGCCTTGTTCACAGGTAAGTAGAATCGAGTCCCAGTGGTCAGGTAGTCTGTAGATAAGACCACATTACCCAGAAAGCATCCTTATTCAAATTAGGTGAAATTGAACATCCTCAGTAATTTCGATGCATTCGGGTACATTTTAAAAAGCATAATGCTATTTGCTGCCACGCACAAAAAATTATTTGCTTGGGATGGAAGGTCGCAGTCTGCCAGAAGGAGAGAAAACCTCCTTCGTCTCCCTTTCTCTTAAACTGCACCCAATCAACACGGAAGTCCATTAAGTTGGTGTAGTTGCTGAGCGAGCCGTGCCCCTCCATATGAACAGTCACAAGTTACTCCATTTTACCGGGGCCCTCAGCTCTGCAGGGCGAGCTCTTGAGACAGGAACGGAGAATCCTGTAGTCACACAACATCAAAGGAATAGAGCCCACAGCTGCGATATCCTCTCAAACTGACGCTTTATTGGGTCTGTGCACAGCAGTTTCAACTTTAAATCCTGACGCGTTTCGGCGCGCATGCGCCTTGTTCACAGGTAAGTAGAATCGAGTCCCAGTGGTCAGGTAGTCTGTAGATAAGACCACATTACCCAGAAAGCATCCTTATTCAAATTAGGTGAAATTGAACATCCTCAGTAATTTCGATGCATTCGGGTACATTTTAAAAAGCATAATGCTGTTTGCTGCCACGCACAAAAAATTATTTGCTTGGGATGGAAGGTCGCAGTCTGCCAGAAGGAGAGAAAACCTCCTTCGTCTCCCTTTCTCTTAAACTGCACCCAATCAACACGGAAGTCCATTAAGTTGGTGTAGTTGCTGAGCGAGCCGTGCCCCTCCATATGAACAGTCACAAGTTACTCCATTTTACCGGGGCCCTCAGCTCTGCAGGGCGAGCTCTTGAGACAGGAACGGAGAATCCTGTAGTCACACAACATGTCATTGTGTGACTACAGGATTCTCCGTTCCTGTCTCAAGAGCTCGCCCTGCAGAGCTGAGGGCCCCGGTAAAATGGAGTAACTTGTGACTGTTCATATGGAGGGGCACGGCTCGCTCAGCAACTACACCAACTTAATGGACTTCCGTGTTGATTGGGTGCAGTTTAAGAGAAAGGGAGACGAAGGAGGTTTTCTCTCCTTCTGGCAGACTGCGACCTTCCATCCCAAGCAAATAATTTTTTGTGCGTGGCAGCAAACAGCATTATGCTTTTTAAAATGTACCCGAATGCATCGAAATTACTGAGGATGTTCAATTTCACCTAATTTGAATAAGGATGCTTTCTGGGTAATGTGGTCTTATCTACAGACTACCTGACCACTAGGACTCGATTCTACTTACCTGTGAACAAGGCGCATGCGCGCCGAAACGCGTCAGGATTTAAAGTTGAAACTGCTGTGCACAGACCCAATAAAGCGTCAGTTTGAGAGGATATCGCAGCTGTGGGCTCTATTCCTTTGATGTTGTGTGACTACAGGATTCTCCGTTCCTGTCTCAAGAGCTCGCCCTGCAGAGCTGAGGGCCCCGGTAAAATGGAGTAACTTGTGACTGTTCATATGGAGGGGCACGGCTCGCTCAGCAACTACACCAACTTAATGGACTTCCGTGTTGATTGGGTGCAGTTTAAGAGAAAGGGAGACGAAGGAGGTTTTCTCTCCTTCTGGCAGACTGCGACCTTCCATCCCAAGCAAATAATTTTTTGTGCGTGGCAGCAAACAGCATTATGCTTTTTAAAATGTACCCGAATGCATCGAAATTACTGAGGATGTTCAATTTCACCTAATTTGAATAAGGATGCTTTCTGGGTAATGTGGTCTTATCTACAGACTACCTGACCACTGGGACTCGATTCTACTTACCTGTGAACAAGGCGCATGCGCGCCGAAACGCGTCAGGATTTAAAGTTGAAACTGCTGTGCACAGACCCAATAAAGCGTCAGTTTGAGAAGATATCGCAGCTGTGGGCTCTATTCCTTTGATGTTGTGTGACTACAGGATTCTCCGTTCCTGTCTCAAGAGCTCGCCCTGCAGAGCTGAGGGCCCCGGTAAAATGGAGTAACTTGTGACTATATATATATATATATATATATATATATATATATATATATATATATATATATTAAAACACATTAAAATATTTAAAAAACAATATTTACAACTATATTAACCCCTTCGATGCTTATGACGGAACGGTTCCGTCATCAGCGTCGGTTGGGCTGTGCTGATGACGGAACCATTCCGTCATGACCACACCCGTTTTTCGAATCTTCAGCACAGCGCGAAAATTCGCGCCATGCTGAAGAGGTTAATAAAAGCGATATTAACAACAATATTATTAATAACAATAGTACACATCTGAAAAAACAATGTTTTTGACAACAATATTTCTGCATTACAATATTTTTGTATTGCAATATTTATTTCTAATATTTCTGTCTCCCAATATTTAAAACTTGATATGTTGTCTAAATACCCTTCCCCCGCTGCAAGCCTTGTTCTCTTTTCTTTTACTCTCTCACTCAGCACTATCTGCTTCATCTCTGCCACTGCTCTCTCTTACGAAATGGCAAACACAACAAGATAATGGATGGGTGCTGAAACTTTTTAACCCAAGTGAAGAGATCTAAGTTGAATCCATCATTCTTTTGCTCACTTTGCCACCCCACTTTGGACCCAACCATAAGCAAATCAGTCTTGACCCTGCTCCTCATGGGAACAGTCCAGCCCTAATTGCCAGGCCAGATCCCATATAGACTGAAAACAAGCATCCTGGGACCGGTTTCGGTGTATCACCCCTCATCAGCCAGGCTAGCTTGAATCCAGTGACACAGCGAGCAAGGGAGCCACATCTGGGCATACCCTTGCATACCCGTGGCTACTGAAGTGGAATGTAGCACACGCAACAAGATGATGGACAAAGGGCTGAAACATGGGACCAGTCCAACCCTAACTTTCTTACTAAATGGTCCCACCAGTTCTTTCTGTTCTTGGTTTTCCCCTGTCTCTTCAAGCTTTCTGCTGTCCCTTACTTTACACGTCTCTCCTCAGAACGTCTTGGTCTCGCACGTTTTTTGTAAAGGTGATGGAGTCAACAAATTAACAGGGAGAGGCGAGCGAGAGCCCAGCCAAGGCCCTGGCTTGGTTGTATGAGCCCAGTCACGAGCCGAGCAGTGAACATATTTGGTATTTCATTCAAGCAACATATGTAAAAATATTATAATCTCTTTGCCAATTTAAAAATATATACTTGCTACAGTGTTTCACATTAATACATCAGTTTCCATCACTGAATTTAGAAGTATTTATTAAAAACGAGTTTTCAAACATGAGCCTGGAAACATCCCTACCACAGCCATGATAATGCTATTAGTGAGCTAACTGGCAAGTCAGTTATCATGTGTACCCCATGAGACTAAGGAGGTTATACGAGTCTGGCGGTCCACGGACTGCCAGATTTGGAGGGGCGTGGCAGTGGTGGATTTCTGACCGCCCTATTACGACCAGAACGGTTGTTCCACCCTGGGACCACCACAACTGCTAGGGATCAAGGATCCCTGGTGGTGGTGCAGCGGTATTGAAGTACAAAAGGGGGTTTATACCTTGAAGGTGCCGAGTTTGATGTATGATTGGACCTAATAACGTCACTCAAAGACTCAATTCTTTGAAAACTCCAGGATTTCTTGGATAAATCAATATTCAAGCAGGGGTAAGTCCCTAGCTGCTGAAGGCGGGTTTTTCCAAGAAATCATTGTTGATTCTCGGAACTTAGTGGAAGTAGACGTGCCGTATTTGGGCTGCAAGGCTCAGGCCAAATATGGTACTGATTTCTATGCCTATATAAGGACTGGATAATGTATACCTATATAAGGGCATGAATGGGGAAAATTTGCACTAGGGTCCTAGATTCATTTACAACACCCACTCCACGATCCTATGTTCAACAAGGCTAAACATATAAGCACTGAACATATCTAAAGCTAGTGTTTACAATCCCACCCAAAATACATGAAAATGCACTTGAACTGGTTGTACACGAGAAAATTAGCATTTCTACAGTACGCATTTAAGGAAGTGATGTCATTCTAAGCATAAAGCATTGTACATATAATGCAAACTGAATGAATCATATAATTACATTTATGAAAAATGGCTCTTAAATACAGAAAAAAAAAGTCAAGACCATTTCATAGCATGACATAACCTATCAATAGTTTGTAGTATTGGGGACAAGGCCAAATATTTTCTCTAGGAAGTGTTCATAAAGAATTTCTTGTTCTCTAAGAATAGTTTCACTTTAAGCAGATTAGTCTGTGCCAAAAGTTCAATGTTTTTGGAGAGAAAAATTCAATTGGTTGTGAAAAAAACAGATTTCCAAAGTTAGAAGTCTTTGTTTTGAAAAAGTGAAGGCCGAATTTCAGAGTTCAGGGAACGATGTGTACATGAATCAAAAGTTATTCCCGGTGTCAGGAGAAAACATCAGATCGTCTAGGCTGGCAAAGAATTCGTTTACCATAGTAGGTGAAAGTAGAACTACTTGATCAAGCAGATCAAATGTGCACAGATGAGAAGCATTGCCGTCAGCGCCAAGTGCCGCATTAGCAGTGTTCATATCAGATGGTACCTGTGTGCCTGTTGATCCTCGTATCTCACCCTCAGTTAGACTTACTGGTGAGACCTCAATGAATGCCGTCATCAGGATTGGTAGCCGTTGGGGACAACATGATGCATGAGTCGTTACTGGACCTAGCAAGGCGTCGACATCCGATGGCAGGACTGATGGAAGTGTAAGACAAATGTCCAACACGCATTCTTCTCCGCAAAGCAGGCAACGTAGAACAGGTAAGATGCAATCTTGCCAGATTGTGTAAGACAAATGTCCAACACGCATTCTTCTCCGCAAAGCAGGCAACGTAGAGCAGGTAAGATGCAATCTTGCCAGATTGGTCTGAATGAAAGAAACCAGGTTGTGTTCAGATCTCTTAAATGAGCCAAGCCAAGAATCTGTGTGATTCTCTCACGATACCTCATGGCAAGGAGGGTCCCTTCCATGGTAGTCTGGGTATCGTCGGTTACCGGACTTGCCTTATCGGAGCAGAAGGAATAAAAATAGAATTCCTGCTACGAGTCCCAAGATGAGAGGCAGACCTCCGAACACAGAGTGCACGAAATTTGGAAAAATGCAGAGGACCGCTTCAAATGGTGTTTACAGTCCCGAAAAAATTGTCTTAAATACATGTGCGATGCCACTGGTATCAGACATATTTAATATTTGACTTCCATTTCTGCGAAATGTACTGGGAAGTTTGTTGATAATAATGCATGTATCTCTGCAGATGTCCTCGCAACTTGCAGGTCATACGTTTCTTTAGGCGAGGTCAGTGGCACAGATTTTTGCAAAAGAATGGCTTTTATTCTGCTTAAAGTATCAATTCGTATCGAAAAGATATTCAGTGAAGGCCATAATGCCGTCCCACTGTCTGTCTTGTGCGTTGGATACAATACTTGCATACAACAAGTGACCATGGACGACACACTAACTAGATAAGCTTTTCCTGGCAACATGCCACAACAGCTGTGATCATTCAACATAACGTAACTGCCATTGGATAGTTGCCTGAAAATTGGTTCTATCACTGTGGAGGGTGTACTGTGCAGGTGGCAAGAGAGGTTATTTGCAGAACCGTTGCAGACTCCGTGTAAATTAATACCTTGGCACAAAAGTGTACCGCTTAGTAAGTTCTTACAATTTTTACCACTAAGGAATACCTTTTTCCCCTTATTCCAACATTTGTGTGTGTAAGGTAAAGTCCAGGTCAACTTAATGTATTCTTTACCCAAGCTTTCATACAGGCCCGCTGGTATATGCTGTAGACAATACTGAAATTGGAAAATCATCACTGGTATCGTAATGGTGCCATGTATTGTCCATTCAATGACAGGCTTCTCAGAAACTGTCAATGGTAATCTTTCCAGTTTTTCAATGCTCAGTACCGTATAGTCTGCTCCTCTTTGTGCCAAAGAGATTAGTTTATCTGTAACGTTAAATACAGCAAACAATGACGTTGTGTTGATTAGACGCCATGGCACGAAGCCTGAATGAAGATTTTTCAACGTCCAGCCTAACTGCATTATAGAACGTAATTGAGACTGGCCATGTTGTAACATTAGCAAGTCCTGTTCCATAATGTCAATTGCACAGGATACAATGCTGTCCAATGAATATATCCTAGAGGACAGAGTCATTAACCCATTGTCCACTACAGAAAAAGCTTTCTCTAAATTAATATGATCAATTTCTCGTATTCTTTCTGCAATTTCCATTTGCGTTATTTTCCAAGCTTCGTTGTACACAGCGTATATACCGGCGTATATGAAACGTTTTTGCCGTGGTTTGCGAGGCTCCATTAAGAAATCTCGCGAATCATTGCCTTCTTTAAGTAAAGATAAGTGTTGTTTGATTTCCGGAATTGTGGATGTCTTTAGCCACTCAATGCATAGTTTTCCTACACTGTATGTTGTTACTATCCCTGGATGTTGTCTCTGGGAGTATCTTGGATCTGGCCTGTTCAGTTTTAACCCCTGTGTTTTGTTCAGGAATCTATCATGACAGTTATTGGTGTTTGTGGGCCAGATTAACCATTTTTTCCAATCAGGATTAGTTCTGTTTTGTGTTAAAATATATGGTACGTCTACCTCCTTTTCTGTAGTATCATTACTCTCAGAAGTGGTTTTAAGTATAGACGGTTTATTTAAATCTTTTATCTTAGCTATGCCAAGACAAGAAGTTTGATGAACAGTGTCATTTAAAAACATTAATTGTTCTGGTATAAGGCATGATCAAAATAGGACTTCT
Organism: Lissotriton vulgaris; assembly: GCF_964263255.1. NCBI lineage: Eukaryota > Metazoa > Chordata > Amphibia > Caudata > Salamandridae > Lissotriton > Lissotriton vulgaris. The sequence continues at coordinate 1,054,951,141 of NC_141685.1, read as the reverse complement.
AAACCTTGCACCTGCCAGTCTTTCGTGCCCCAGACCGTTTTTGTCTCAATGTTGTCTTTCCAAAAGTCGAAACCTAATGTAGACATTTGAGCATAAAAGTTTGCAGAATAAATTTGTTTAGTATTGGTCAACATTGTTTTCATTCCTGTCTTATTTACATTCTTGAAATAAAAAGTTTCTGGATTTGTAACATTAAACCCTGAGAAGTAGGGACATTTTTCATAAAATGTTTTTGAGCTGCCTTTTGGTGGCGTTGGACAATGTTCCCATTGATTATATGTAAAAAAATTCCTAGGGCTTGCAGATTTATGCAAATAATGATGACTATAATGATTAAAACAATACATTTGTTCATAATCTGATGACCCTTCTAAATAGTCATGTTCAGTAAATTTTGCAGACATTTCTAAATCTGACATCATATTATTAATAGTCTCAAAGTCCCAATCATCAGAAAATGTGCTGGGTGATACAAAGTCACTTAAATAAACCTTGAACTGGTGTGGAATCTTCAGCAGCTCCACTGGGCCATAGATGTCATAATCAGTTCTGTCCCATGCTATACCACCAGGTATAGGAAAGGCTGTGATGTTCACTGATAAGTCTCTTTTTTCACGATGAGATGATTTGTGAGGTTTTAGGACCAAGTTGATTTTCTGACTTGCTGTGTCCATTGTACTGTATGTTCCATTTATCATTTTTCCCAAGCTTAAAACCAAAATGATCCAGAGCAGGAGGAAAAGTACACCTAACACAATCCAAAATTCAATCCATGGTGAAACCAGATATATTTTCTCAAGTTGATGAAAGAGTTCTGATGTTTTTTCTTTGATAGGTTTATTTGCTGGCATTTCTTAGGGTTCACTGGGATCCTCAGAAAATGTATCAAAGTTGATGAAATAGCCAGAGGCAGTTCTGTCAATTGTTGGAATTGCATCAGGATTGTTATTAATCTTTGGAGTTGCTTCTTCCTTTGTCATATTGGTATAGTCAGAGGCTACATCATTCTAGACAGGTGTTTCTTGACGAACTATTATTTGGGTCTCAAGAGGCACGAGTTCCATGGCTTTGTTACATAGTCCTTCTTTTCTTACTACAGGTTTATCAAAGGTGGTAAGTCTTTCAGTTTGAACCTCTTGGATAGTAGTGAGATTTGGTCTTCTGCTACATCTTGGGAGTCCACTGGGCCTACTACTAATTATTGGCCACATGATTGTGGTTTGACCAGGTCGATGGACACAACTCTGTTCTCCCTTTTACCAGAAAGGGGCGGTAGTACAATTGATCTTGTTCCTTGGAATGCCAAGACAGGTACTGCTTTTCTGTTAGAAGGCCCAAATTCCTTTTTCACCGCGATCTTCTCTCTGACTAGATCCCCAATCTTTGGAATCCAGACAGGTCTTGCTGGGACAGGTGGTTTTTCTTCAGTGGCTCCTGGCTTTTGTTTTGTGTTACTTAGACTACTTCTTGTTTCGTTTAAGTCCTGTAAGACAGCCAAACGTTCTTTGACATCAAAGGGTTTTTGTTCCACCACTGAAGTTTGACAATCAAGGTCTTTGATTAACATTCTAGTACCAAACAGTAATTCATACGGAGTGATTCCCCCCAGAGAATTTCTTGGCAGATTGTTCAGACTATGTTGGACACTTATTAGATGTTTGACCCACCCATCACCCGGACCTAATACCTTAGCTGTTATGGATTGCTTTATGTCACGTTTTTTTCTTACCACTACCGCATTACCCTCAGGATGGAAGGGACTAGAATACCGCAATACAACGCCCAAATTATCCATGGCCTCCTTGTAAGCTCGAGAGCTAAACGCAGGGCCCTGGTCAGAATGTAGCGTGCCGATTGCGTATGTGTCGATAAACACTTGCAAATCCTTTATAACAGTTCTGGCATCAGCCGAGCACTGGAGCCACATCCAAATAAATCTTGTCCTAGTAGTTGTGGGATCGCATCTGTCCATGGTGACATCTGCGTCTAGATAGTCTAATGCTGTCTAACATAGGTATCTGTACTGGGCTGGCTACACTGTGGTCAGGTATCTGGTGGTTGTCAAAGCTATGATATCTGTAACAGGTATCACAGTTTATTCCAAATCTGTAAACTTGAATGCTTATTCCTGGCCACCAGTACATCTCTTCTAGTTCTATTAGAGATTCTAAGATCCTGTGATGTCTCAGACCCTCTTCCATATGTGCTTTGTGTACCAAAGCAGCTCTCTGGTTCCTGTTTGGAATTACTTTATCCCCCACTCCAGGGATTCAAGCAAAAGGAACGGAGTTTGCATCAATTATGTATGTACTACCGAGTGGATAGTTTAGAGGTAACGCTGCATGATTACCTTCCATAGAGGCTTTTACTGCTAGTAACGTTTCACCATCTATTTCTCTTTTTGAGCAAGCGATTGTAGCTACGGAAGCCGTTTGCACAGCTGCCTTTGCGGCTTCATCAGCCAATGAATTCCCTGCAACGTTAATGCCATCACGCTGATGACTCATTGTATGAATCACGTGAGTCTTTTGTAGTTCTTTTTGTAAAAGAACTACTTGTTCCCAAAGCATTTTATGCTTGATTGTGCCACCTTTTGCGTCTTTGAAACCGTTTTGAACCCAGTTCTGTAGATACTCATTGTAAGATTATACGCAGTAATACGAATCGCACACTATCAGTGTGCGGAATTCGCGATCGGTATTTTCAAGCGCCATCTTAAAAGCCTGTAGTTCGGCTCGCTGAGCTGTACAGTCTCCGAGTGATTGAGTTTTTGTGACCATGGGTCTGAATTTGCCTTCGTGCCAGCGACCTTTAACAATCGCGCACGTAGCACTATAGGCTTGTTTACCCCCAATTGCGGGTTGTGCTGATCCGTCTGTATATATTATACAGCCGTAATGTTCTAGAGGCAGAATTTCGGTCGGCAGGGGACATTTGTACTCGTATTGTCAGAATTCTTGTGTTTTTAAGTAGGGGTCAAACACGTATTCAACGTCTGTTGCAGCAAGAGAATTAACCCATTGTATCCATCTCGGATGTAAAGCTTTTGCATTTGGAATGTTTGCTTTTGTCACTGCCTCTAAAGCAGGTACAGGTGTAACGATCATCATGCGTTTACCCTGCGCTAGGGCTCTCTCCTTTGTTACTGCAGTTTGAACCGCTGTCAGAATTTTCTCTGTAGAAGTGAATTTTACTTCCGCTTGTGTGTACAAGTGTGATTTATATGCTATTTGTACATTTTCACCTTCATTAAAGGTCAGGTATGTGAATCCGCATCTCCCTGAGATGATTCGGATCACACAAAATTTCTGTGTGTGTTTGAGTCCAATGTGTTGGTTTGAAATCAGGTTTGATTAGTTCATAGAGAGGTTTAACCCTTTCTGCGTAATTCAGAACATAAGTTCTTCCAAAATTCAGGAAACCTAGAATTGACTAAGTTTTTTCCTCGTTTTTGGAGGTTGGAGCAGCGCACATTTCCCTAGGAAGTTTACTGCCAGGCTATTGCCTTCACTTGATAACTCGTATCCTAAGAATATGACTTTGAGGTGGGCAATTCGTGATTTCTTAAAATTGAATTTGTACCCTTCAGAAGCAAACCCAAGTATTATGGTGTTCACTCTTTTCAAGTGCCTGTCCAAGTCGTCATCTGTAAGATAGATGTCATCGACATAAGATAATGCCTCATCATCGTACGTTTGTAGTAACTCTGTTACCCTGGCTGAAAATAAGCCTGGACTATTCTTGAATCCTTGAGGGGGACGGCAAAATTGTCGCTGTGTCCCCATAACTGAGAAAGCGGTCAGATGCCTGCTTTCAGGTGCAATGTTTTGACAGAAAAACCCATTTGAAATATCTAATGTGGTTTTATATTTTTTCTGCACAATGTTATTCATCAATGCTACACTGTGTGCATTTTGTACTGCAAATGTTTTGCAACAAGAGTTTAAATGTCTGTAATCCATAACTAGACAATATGAATTGTCTGGTTTGGAGACAGGAAACAAAGGATTGTTTATTGATGAGGTGCATGTTTCAATCACATCAAAGTCATTCTGAGGCGACCAGGACTGCACGCGGTATGAAGATATGGTGATATCGAAGAAAATACATGTCTGACATTGGAAGCGCTCCACTCGATTTTTATCCTTACACCGAGAGGGCGTAATACCCTTATTAATCGTATTCGGTAGAAGCTACTGACGTGCATTATCTACAGTCACGTGCTGTGCCAGTTGGAGATGATATCCTACCGCCTGCATATATAAATATTACTTATTGCCCGATGTGTCAAATACTCGTGCATTAGCTGATGTCCCTACTGCAGTCGACTTAAATCCGGAAACAAGTCCAAAGTCTACTGTGGATGATTCACAAGCACCTGTGATTCGAGGATTGACTTGTGGAGGACCTCTGGCAAATTCCAAGGCCTTATCAAAACCTATTTTACCGTGACTATGGTTGGAATGGCGAGCTAGATCTATATGCTCCGTCCATCCTATGTGAATTTCCTGACTCTCGCAGGACGAGAACTTTTGAATAGGAGGCGTATACCCCTAGGTCAGAAGGGATTTTATCTTAACAGGATTAGAGAACCATTGGGGCGACATTATATGTTATCCTGAGGAAGGTGGTCATATACATATATCCACCGAAACGCGTCGACGCTAAAGGAAAAATACATTGTACATGAACTGGGGATAATTCTGACCTATTGGCTGAATTAATTTTCTGTTATGTATGATTTTTGTATGTAATTTTCTTTCTTTTGATGTCTGTCTCCCAATTTTTCATTGAATTTTAATTGTGTATAAATAAAAGTACAGGATTATATTTATATTAGTTTTTCTAAGATTTAATACATTGCTTTCATAGTTTTTCAAAGTATTGTGTAAGTGTTTATGCGCTATCTGTTTTATGTGAATGAGAGAACTGTTGTCTTCAGTACAAGGTGCCCAAAGGGAATCTTTTTTGACGAAAGGCATGTTTCAATCACCCCTTGGTATTAAAGTTGATTTAAAATCTCCCTGACTTGTTTCTTAGCTTCTTGGTTAACTGGATACTGCCTCTGTGCAGTAGGTTGATTTTAAACTGGATTTTATGGTGAGGAGAATCCTCATCCCATCCCACATGATTTTTATATAATGCTGGAGCCTGGGCCCTAGCCCATTTTCTGGCATAGGTGTATTTTTTATGAATAGGAATATGATTTGAGAAGGATGGCATAACTATCTCTTCGCCATGTGGGCACTCCCTAACAAATTCAGGGGGCCAGTCTTGTTCAGCTAGAAGAATGTCATAGCCCTTAGAGAGCTTCTCCCAAAAGAGTGCTCTTATTTTTCTAGTTATGTCCCCCTCCATCAAGAGTGTTACTTCATATAACTTATGGGGTACACTAACCCAGGTGTCGGCAGTTTCAACCTGAATGCATTCATTCAAGTCCACTGTCTCCAGATGATCCATCAGGATCCTGCGTCTATGGTGACTTCGGCTGCGCTGTCTAGCATTGCCTGAGCCCACTCCCTGTTCTTGAGTTGTGTCCTCAAGATCCTCGGCATGTCTGATCTTTATGCTTGCTACCTTCTTCTTGGTGAATTGAGTTTTCTTATTTTTTGGAACGTCCTGTTCTTCTTTGGACTTCACGCGTTCTTCTTTCTGCTCTGATCTGCTGTCGGATTTCTGCGTAGAAGTCTGATAGGTACGAGAGGGACGAGTATCAGTATCTTGATATCTATCAGGTTTTCCTATAGTATCCCTATTTCTAAGGTTATACCTTTTTTCAGAGGGCTCCCGTTGGGGAGACCTACCTCCCCGTTGGGGAGATCTTCCTCTGGACTGAGAACGTTTCTCTTTAGGAACAGTCTGTTTATTACTTTCCCACTTCTTCTTAGGAGTAGTGAGATTATTTTTAATAAAAACTTTTTCAGGATTTTCAGTTTGTTGGGGTTTTAACGGTTTCCCACCCAAACTATCTCTACCTAGTTCTTCATAAGATTTTTTCAATAATTCTAGCAAGCTCATATGGTTGTTCTGCTATATCTGTTTCTTTTAACTTTTGGAGGATTGCCATGGATGCTGCTTCAACTTTAATGTTAGCTAATAATATTGCTGAGACCTGCTTGAAATCTTTCAGTAATTTCATACCTAGATTTAAGGCCGGTTCTGGACCGTATTCATTCTGAATCTGTCTTAGAACGTCTGGTATTACCGCCACAGACGGTACACCATGTGTTTTCATGTAGATTGAAGCAAAAACTGTACCCCAAGTGTCACAGTCCTCCACATGTGGTGCTATCCCCATTGGTAAACAGACTGTCAGAATTCTATGTTTCTCATGTGGTGTAGTATCAGCGAAAACTGCCTCACTTTGAGTAATTTTTTGTGCTAACCAAAATGGAATTTGTTCCCTTTTGGCAGTCAATTTTCCAATGACTGATTGTATAGTCTGTGGTGAAAATTTTGTTTGTGTTCCCCTGGTAAGGGGTTTGCTGTGGAATCCTTACAGTAGGTTGTACTGTTAAGGTCCGCATGACATATTGTACCAATTGTCTATGTATTTTAATTAACTCTTTCAGCTGAGCTAACAGTTCTAGACCTGTCATTTTTTCTATGTCAGGATGTGGTGTATAGCTGGCTAGTACTGGCCATGTAGCTCCTGGTCTACCTAGTGGACCGAGCCTCGTAATGTGATTTTCGTGTTTTAGGGTGCCTTTAAACCAGAGCTGATGCTCTTGGTAAGTTAATGGAATTTCAATGTCCTCGTAAGGAACATATTCCTCTGGAGGTTCCTCTACTTTGTAGTAGTGGAATTCGTGTGTTCCTCCGTCTGCCAGAGGAAAGTGAATCCATGAATAGAATACCTCTGTTTGCAGATATTCATGTGCCTCTATAACAAAGATTACTTTACCACCTCTTGCTGATACACCATTATTTATCAGTTTGTAGGTTATAGTTTTTCTTACATTCACCGGTATGTTTATAGCATCTGGGTCATTGTCTGGCCTATTTCTGTCATCTAAAACTGCTTGAGCTGCAGCTGCAGCTGCAGCTAATTCTTCGTCAGACATCATTATTTTACTGACTGTAAAAGTTTGCAGAGTAGGTTCAAGGCAACAAAGATTAGGTGCACAATATTTTGGAACACTGTATCCTTCAACATTGAACAAACCAAAAACTAATACATTGGATTTTCGTCCTACTCAGTTTTGGCGGATATTAACCTTTTACCCACTCCAGACGTCTATTGGAGTATTTAACGGGAAAAAGGGGTCTTGTGAAAAGCACGACTGAGTTACTCTAGTATCTAGTGTTAAATTATCGCCTTACCAAACGTTGGGCGCCATGTAGTGTAGTTCCTATATTCCCAATAGGCTCTGCGCATTGGAATAACATATACTATAGATTAGACGTAGGACTGAGGTCAACTAGGTCTCTATCGTATATATTAGACTTAATAGTGAGTGCCAGCGAGCTCAGAGGTCACTAGAAACATTTTCGAATAAACAAGAAGGGATTAGTTTCTGACATCCTCATAAACATGACAACTTTGTTTCCCAAGAATAAGAAATCAATCTCTAGAGTCGCGGAAACAATAGATAGCTATTTTACTCAGTCAATCGTGCATGCTTCGTTTCACCAGAGGTGCTGAGAAAATAGAGAGACGGGCGTTTTCAATAAAAGTATTTATTGAACAGTCTTCTTTCTCAAGCATAAGAAATGTACTGATACAATAGTAATACTTGTAATAAAGTACAAGGCATATAATATGAAAAGTATTATAAAGTAGTACTGTAAAAGCATGATATGGTTTCTAAGCCATAAATTGCCTAAAACGTATAAAATACATACAGAGTTAAAATGATGGCTAAAAGAATCCAACTGGTGCTTCTAAAATACGCCTACCCCGGTGTACCTAACCTAAGTCTAGTACAAGGGAAGAAGTAAGTGAGGAGTAGCTTAAGTTTAGTATTTCTCTGCCAAGGATATAATCAAAAATTCTCTAAGGGTCTAATCAGCTCTGTACCTTGGTTTTAGAATGAAGGAGGTCTTGTATCTCTCTCTCAGGACTCAAATTCCCAGATACCCGCAAGGGTAAGCCGGAAACACTGGAACTGGATTCCTCGGCAAGAAAAAAGACAGCATCTGTCAGTGTGTCAGCTGGAGGGTCGTCTTCCTTCGGCACTTGCTGCTGCAGGGCGTCGGGCAAGTAGTTAGTCGATCTGCTCCAAACCACTGTGTGTTTGTCAGGGCAAACCTAGGCATATTTATACCTTGAAGGTGCCGAGTTTGACGTATGATTGGACTTAATAACGTCACTCAAAGACTCAATTCTTTGAAAACTCCAGAATTTCTTGGATAAATCAATATTCAAGCAGGGGGAAGTCCCTAGCTGATGAAGGCGGGTTTTTCCAAGAAATCGTTGTTAATTCTCGGAACTTAGTGGAAGTAGCCATGCCGTATTTGGGCTGCAAGGCTCAGGCCAAATATGGTACTGATTTCTATGCCTATATAAGGGCTGGATAATGTATACCTATATACGGCCATGAATCGGGAAAATTTACACTAGGGTCCTAGATTCATTTACAACACAATCACCATGAAAAGTGTGTCAGTGAGGAAATGAACTGGGCCCTACAGTGCCCCCTGGTGCCTCACGCCATGTAGATGCACACAGGGGGGAACAACATGTGCCCTCCATGTGCATACACAAAAGTGCTTGCACAACATGGACTGCAGCAGTCCATGCCTTGCAGGTACTGCCATTGCTGTTCCTACTGCGGTGCCTATTTCATAGGCACCACCCTGGGAACACCAAAGAACAGCCCAACATACAGGAAAAACGCTAGGGGTTTTTGTGGAGCGTACTTCTTGAACTCACGTTTTTGAAGGTGCTCGTATATGTGATAATAAAGAATAAGCAAAGCCATTAGGTCTTACCTTTGGGATCTTCGCCAAGGCCTTTTAGCCATGCTGTACATGCTGTAAGATACTGTGCAGCATGGTGAAAAGTTAAAAAAGCGGAATGACACATGTGCATCTACAAAATGACACAGGTACTATTTTTTGTATTTACCAATCTGAGATGGATTGATAAATTCAAAAAAAGAAATATAAGTAGTGCCAACATGATTTTAAGGTAGGTGGTCCAGCAGCAATTTGCTGCCTGGTCCTCCACATCCAAAAAGTAAAAATAGACTGCTGGTGGGGGAGCGGACAGCAAATGGAAGCAGGTAGGTGGGAGGCGAAGAAGCACTTGAGGAAGACGCACATGAGTGAGAAAGCAAAGAGGAGAGAAAAACACACAAGGGTTAGTGCAACAGGGAGAGAATATGGGAAGAAGCACGGGGGAGAGAGTGCAACGCAGTGCCAGGCGGCGAGGGAGAAGAACAGAAAACAGACTGTTGGAATTAAAAAATCACTGTTGTGGATTGTTTAACCTAAAAGAAGAATATAGTGCCTGAAAGGGAAGCAGTTGAAGCACACAAGTAAAGAGGCTATGCTCCAGGGAAGCAGTAAGTAAGTAAGTAATTTTATTGTTTTAGGTTAATTAAAACCATTACAAAAGTACATTGATAACTCATAACTTCGGATAAAAGATTTTTAGAAAAATATATTATTTTTAAAACAAGAGAATTTTGATAAAAACAGTTTGGTGCAGGTGTGAGGTCCAAGTGTGGTGTCTTGGCCAATATTCAACTAGTCCGGTCTGGTGCCATCTTCCAGATTTTTTAGTTTCAGTTCCAGACATTTCAGGAATTTGACCATCTTCCCATTTAATGGGGGAAGGCCTGGGTCGAAGCAAGCAAGAACCGCTTGTCTGCGTGTGCGGATTTTTAGTTCATTGAAGGCAGTTTTTAACAGGGCTACTCCAGGGAAGCGACAAACACAAAAAGAGGAAAGAAAGCCAACATAAGAAAATAAAAAGCATGCAAATGAGTGAAAATAAGCCAACCAATGGTAAGCAATAGGCAGGCAAAAAGTGCACTTTAAGCTGGTAATAGGTCTTTTTGCAAACCAAATAGATAGTGCTAACTGGTAAGCAGGACCTTAAAAGGAGGATTTGTAAAATGAAATACTTGCCTTGGATAATACAATTTGGACAAGCAAGGAAACCAGGATTGATCCCAGGTTTTCTGGTTTTACTAGATCATCTAAGTCAAAATGGGTATCTATTATTCACAACGAATGTTAATGCTTTGTCTTTAATTCCTGGCGCATGAGTTTAGAGGGTGGGTGGCAGGCCAATGACATTTTTATTTTTGAAGTTTTTTATAGCACAAACCTGTCCCAAAGATACATAAGAGCACTTAACAAAAGACAATTACACATGTTTTTCCACACAGCGTTAATAAACGATTTGTCAAGATTCCCAGTATGTTGAGCCAAGGCATGGATTCGAACCTGGTTATCCATGTTCAAATAAGGACAGCTCTAGCTACTGGGCTACATCTCCCATGAAAGCACAGTTTTTTGGGCTTGATGTTCCAAGATGGCCTCGAGCTGATCCAGAGCCAGGCATCTAACTCGAACTTTCAGTTTTGCCTTCTCTTTGAAGCTTGCTTTCCCCCTTTTCCTTAAATAACAGCAATCAGTATTCTCACACCATTCCCTTTTTTTCCTTAACATTGGCCCTTCTTTGCCTATACTGTCAGCAGTTTCTGCTCTCACTTTATTCCCCTTTAGCAGTTTCCGCTCTCCCTTTTGTTTTCCTTTACTCAGTACTCGCTCCTCTTTTCCCATCTTTTACACAGTTTTCTGTCCTTCCTCCTTTTCCCCCCTCTCCCTTCAGCGGTTCCTATCTCCATTATTTTCTCTTCTCTGCATTTTTCTGTGCCCCCTCCCCTTTTGACTAGCCTTTCCATTTTGTGTTTTTTCCTTAGAAGGACCCTGAAAAGGCGAACCTGCGGACCAGGCACCATGGAAAATGAAGAGAGTTACACCCCCAGGATCTGTCGGGATAACATCCCCGCCCAGTGCAACATAAGAGCGATTGCTGCACCTCCCTCAGGGGGTAACCCCCGCAACTACTGGGGTAAGAATAAAATATGGACCTCTCTAATTACTCATCAAACAGGGTACATCGCCAAGCTCAGCGTGGGTCTAGGTACTGGAATAGCAGGAGCACTGCTGGCCAAGATTGCGGAGTATGGGCAGGGATGTGTTTGGGTCACATTATTCAAATGGCCATGGCCATGGCCATGGACAATGCAGGTTGAAATTGAGGTGCATCTATAGAGCTATCTGTGACCCCTGGTGCTTCAATGGTAGCAGATGCTGTAGGTTGTGACTGAGTTGCACTGGCTGCAAGGTTGCTGGGTGCGATTTTATTAGAACAGTGTAGGGTGTTGCAAGTCAGTATTGAGGTGCTATGGGATAGCTGCTTGTGGGCCCCTGTGCTAACTTAGCAAGGGTGCTGTAGGTCACCTTTGAGTTGCATTACAGAGGTGTGTGAGTCTCCGTTGGGGAATAGTAGGCACAGTAGGCAGTTACCATGAGAAAGGTGAAGACCACTTCTTGTGACACTACATTGTTATAAAACAGACTGCGTGCTCATCCCCCTCATCCTGAACATTACTGTCAATGACTTTCAAGCGTATATTCATCAGCCGGATTCATACCCACTAAAAGATTGGTGTGGCAATGATTGTCTGTGGCACTGATACTCCGAGCAATGGATGTCAGTGCCACACAACACTCCATTGAGGTGACCGGCCCGGACATCCACCCTCCAAGACAGCTTTCTTTAAAGTGGGTTAGGAAACATAAAGACACCAACATAGAATAAACACAGTAACAGGGTTCAGCAAAAATATACTAAAAACTGAACGTTAGTACAAAACAAACACTTGAGAACAGGATTTAAAGCAGCAACACAGACAACCCTACCATGCAGAGCACATATGTGATCAAAGACAGCTAAGGCCTGGTACGCAAGGAAGCAAAGACATTCTTCATCTACAGATAAGACTCCAGGGCACAGAGCAACTAATCCTCGACAGACACCAACCACTATTTTGCAGACTAATGTATGCCGTTAATAAAAACCATCCAACCCCTTTAAATACCCTCACCCCAATATCCTTCGCTAAGGGAGTTTCTAAACATCACAATATCACTGTGTCTCAATTAGGAAGAGGGTGCAACATGAGTGTAGCTGTTGTTTTGGGGGTATCGGGGAGTAGGAAACCTACCTTTGCCAAGTACAGCTGTGCATTCTCATCTCAGAAATCAGGACTCTTGGATGGCGGGTCAACCCTACAACTGGGCATGGAAGCAAGTGTCTACCTGCCCTTCCTTCCTCCCTACTACCCATTTGTACCCTCAGTGGAAATGGGATTCTAAAGACCCAAAATGGAGTACCGGTCTGGAAGACAGAACAGATTCCGCTAACTTCAGACGCCAATTCATTATCATTATCATGATATTTTATTCGTTTTTTACAAAGAAAACCATAAACGTCAAAACGACATAGATAAAAAGCTCCAACTGCTGTACAAAAACAATGCAGTATGACCATCATAGGCCCATAATTTCAAAGTTATAAAAGCAAGCACCATTTCAAAAACGAAGAAATCCAAAATGAGAAATGACATCATCAAAGCATCATGAAATACAAGATTAACAAGCATTTGCAATGCAATAGGTCTTACATTTAACAAGTTTGAGCTATTGACAATGTAAATAAAAAATGCTTTTTATTTATGTTTTAAAAGCCAAAACATAAATAAAAGGCATTGCCATTTGCAACGCTAATAGCTTAAACTTTTGAAAATGCGAGACATATTGCATTGCAAATGCTTGTTTCAATTATCCCTCAAGAGAATGAAACACACGGAGGCCTTAGTTAGAAAAAATGATATACGTATCGTATACTTTCACACGTAAGTTGGACAAAGTAATACATTTAAGTATATGAGTAGGGGTCTGGATGTTTTGGATGACTAGAGCATGTTAGATGAATGATTGCGTTCCGTATTGCTCTTTGGCTTCCGGTTTGTCCTCCCCATCTCCAGCCCACTCAGTTTAGGCAGGAACTGCAGGGTATTCTGGTGAAATGCTGTGCAACATTTTTAACCACTTCCTGTGTCAAAGACGATGAACTGGGGCTCTGTGGTAAGGAGTGTCTCAACTGGCCTCAGCGGCGGCATCCGCTGGCCAGACCAGGCTGCTGATCACAAGTGAGTTCAACAGTGAGAAAACCTGGGTCTTACTGTTTTCATCTGTGGCTTGCGACTGAAACATGTTATTTATCACCACATATTCAGCTCTTTAGTCGATACACCTACACTACACGGCTGTACACGGAGTACATTAAATTAAATCTGGCGTCATTTTAATTTATTAACCAGATAAAGTATCGCCCACTTGATTTGTATGAAGAAGGGGTAGTTAGGTTTGTATCCCAGGAACCCTCCAATCTTCCGAGCGCCACAGAATAGAGAAAGAGACAAAAACAAAGTCCTCTCCCGCCATCCTCCCTCCAACAGGCCCTCTCAACCACCGACACGCCTTACTCTGATCTTCCGTGAGCTGTGTCTCACCCCACACCATAGCCCCAGAGTGGCCCTTGTTTGAATCAGAGGCCATGCAGACGTCCCCTCTCGCTGACTATTACTCCAATCAAATGTTCCACTCCTTGCAGAGCGCACACTGCCAACTCAAACCGTAGGTAGTTCGATCAGATGTAGGATGAAGCCGTGTCCAACTCCTTCACACACCTAGTATAGCATGTGCAATATCACCCTCAGATCATCGGCGTCCAGCCTTCCCCAGTAGCATGTGTGTCCATGCTTACACCCTCATCCACGAGCCGCCAGCAGGACAGACACCACCCTACCTGTCCAAACAAGGATTTTTCAAGGGTAAGGTTTGGCTTGACATAAGGAAATACGCACGTCACCCATACATTTTATAAACATAACACAGTGAGGCTGATAAATCCTGCGAGATAGAGAACGCGCGTTTGAATCGCAGCCTCCATAGTATAATTAAACAAGACGGAAGAGACGCAGGAGGGCAGGAGCGAGACGCCGTGAGCGTGCACGTTGGCGTGCCCTGCGGCTCATGCCCAGTGGCGGCGCCTGCAGTCTTCGCCCACTGTTCTTGAGGAGTGCTGCGCGGCTTGTGAAGCTGTGGGAAGGGGCCGCCAAAGGTACAAAAAAACAGCCCCTGCACGCCCGAGGAGCCTGCCCGGAGGCCACCAAGACGGGTGAGTGGCGGCACTGCAGTTCCTGCGAGCACCGCGCTACTACAACAAAATGCACTGAAGCAAAGCTCATCACCAGCCCGCGATTAAAGTTAACATCGCAATGCGCCTAAAAAGTAATGTACAATTGCATGTGACTTGCAGGGAGTGGCGCAGCTGTACATGTCTAAAAATGAAAGTGAAAGTTAATGAACGGCTCACGGTGGATGCTAGCGTGTGTTCACGCGCGCGACCCGATCCGATGCCCGCATGCTGCGCGTGTCCATCTCCTATCTCCTTTTTAGGGCCGAGTGGACAACTATAGGTCTCGCTGGCGACAGCGCTTCGCGCTGCGTCGCCAGGTGCAAGACCTAATAAAAAAGGGCTCTATCAAGGGCCGTAAAATCGTCCCAAACGGCCCCAAACAATAAAAAATGATTAACCTGAACCATATTAAGACCCAATTCATTTTAATATAGTAACTACTAATTCTCCATAAACATTAATCGCATCTGGACCTAAGCCTGATAGCGGCCCTCAAAAAGCTAAGAACATACAGTAATGAGTGACTTGAAAGCAGTTGTAAAAAGATAAAAGCCAGTCTAACCTGCTTAAAATGTGTTCTTTTAAGAATAGAGATGATAAACCACTTTCTAGGAGTCTCATAAAAGCTACAAAACAATAAAAAGTGCATCCTATCCCGTGAAGACTTACCCATTGATTCATACATATTAAGTAGGGGAGAGGATGTGGCCTAACGACTAGGTCGGTCGACTTCAAATATGGGGAACCGGGTTCGAGCCTCAGCAACAACGGTCGACATTCTGTGATTCTGGGCAAATCAATTAATCTCCAGTGCTTATCAAAATTGAATGTGTCCGTCTATAATGAAACTGGTGCTCAAGTATAGCGCTCTGATACCCGAAACCTTAGGGTCAAGTTTGCGCTATATAAAACTCCCCCCCCAAAAAAGTACATACATTTCACCAAGTGTCACTCTAGAAACCTAATTTACAGCCAGAGCTGGGCTCCATACAAACTCCAAGGAAGTCAATGTTCATTTCAAAACTATTTAAATATTCCATACATAACAAAGGAGAGACCTGGACTTTCCAAAGTGAACAAGATGATAAAACAGGAGTGAAAGATCTGGTAGTTGGAGAACAAATGCCACGCCTCTCCCACCGCAATAGACGTTGCTTGACATAATGAAGTCTGACAATTTAGAATTCCTTGTCTTGACCCCAAGAGAGATTAAATGTAGGATATCTTTCCCATTTGACTATCCTTGCCAGTACACAAGCAGTTTCTACTGTGGCTCCCGCATCTCTTAGCGGACATGTGGTTTCACAGAAGGTCTCTGCACCGGAAGGTACTTCCATCCAATCCCTCCCTCCCAGTTACCCTTCTACCAATACACAGTCTCCCACTAGGAGGTCAGTAACTGGGCGCCCTAGGATAATAGTCCAGGCAAACAAGTCTGCAGATCTTACCCTAATCTCCTGGAATATTGCAGGAATTGCAGGGAAATTAAACACCCCTTTTTGGCACAGGTTTATAGGAGAAGGATTTGATATAGTCTTCCTTCAAGAGACCTGGAGCCAGGAGCCCATATACACAGAAGGCTATTCATCTTATTGTCTCAATGCCACTAAATCCAGCTCTGGCAGGGCTAAGGGGGGCCTGTTGATACTCCTATCCAACAGATTGAGTAATTTCAAAGTCAGAAGCAGTACGACTGTGGGAGTACATAGCCAGGTACTGAGGCTTGAATGTGATAAGGGAAACGATCTGGTCCTTGTTAATTTTTATAATAACATCTTTGATGCCACCAGAGGGAATATCTTGTTCCCTTTGGAAAAAGAAATTGTAAAGGTCCTGGGTATTTCAAATAAGAGGACGGACATCCTATGGGCTGGGGATTTTAACCTGCAGCCATGCCACCTATCAAAAGGGAATCCATGTGGCTTTGGAATGGAGATAGATAACATTAGAGGGGGAGCGGGCAAGAACGAGGATTTTCCCCATTTCCCACACTGCCACTATGGCTCCATCTTAAATAAACTACTGTTTAAACTAGATCTATACCTGTTAAACTGTAACAAAAACAATCAGAATGCCATTTGCCCCACTTTCACAGGGAGGGAAGCCGGGACATTTATTGATCACATCCTGTTCTCTAGCAACGGTGACTACTTAAACCTGTATGTCAGAGAAGAAAGTCTTAGTGACCATAACAGCATCTGTATCACCCTTCCTGGAAGGGGTGCCAAACTAGAGACCAGAGAAACCTGTACCACTGATATAGTTCCAAGCAGACCCAATGGCCCGAGGATCGAATGGACAGGGGCCAATTCTGCGGCCAAACAAAGGGAGGTCATAGTTAGCTGTAAAACTGAGATCAGTTATTGCTTAAAAGACGTTATTAATTCTGATCTCTTGTTATTACAATTTATTAATATCAACATTGTCATCGAGGGTATCTTCAGCAAGAAATCATCAACTAATAAAACTGTTAAACTGGGATGGTTTGATAACTCCTGCACAGTAGCCTTACGAGAATTGAAGCTTGCCTTAGGGTTTAAGCCCCGAGATAGCTACAGAATTAAACAAACAAGGGCCAATTACAAAATGGCTATTTTTAATAGGAAAAAGGTCCTACAGAGAGAAGCCTGGGACAAGCTGAATGAAGCAGTAGAGACTAAAAATAGCAAACTATACTGGGAAACAGTCAATAGCCCATTTTTAAAAACCGAGGGCATTCCGGAAATCACTTCCCATGTTGCATGCGAGGAGGTGATTAACCACTTTACCAATATTTTTAATCCAGAAGGGATACCATTAACCTTACCTCCCACTGTATCGTCCACATGGACACCCATACCCATGGGGATAACCCTGGAAGAGGGACATGAAGGGCTTGCCCAACAGTAAGGGGGGGAAGGCCCCGGGCCCCGATGGGGTCCCTATTGATTTATTAAAAGCCGAACCTAACCTGTGGGCCCCCATTCTGGTGAGGACTTTCAACTGTGCAGCCTAAGGTAATATTCCCCCTTCCTGGGGCCAATCGGTTATTATCCCCTTATTTAAAAAAGGTAGCAAATCCGAGGCCTCCAATTACCGACCCATTTCTTTATTGGACGCCTCAGTAAAAGTCATGAGCAGAATTCTGCTCAAAAGAATAGAAACTTGGGCGGAAGATATAAACATTTTAACTAAAGTGCAATATGGCTTTAGAAAAGGCATGGGCACACTCGAGCAATGTGTTAATTTAGATCTTTTAATTAATAAATACACAGTAGCTAAAAAGGGCAACCTTTTCTTATGTTTTGCTGACTTGAGCAGCGCTTTTGATTTAGTTGATCATGGTATTCTTTGGCAGGTTTTATTGGAGCTAGGGGCACCGAAAGAAATAGTTCACTTTTTGGCAAGGCTCTACGAGAAACTTTCTTGTAAAGTTCGATACGGTACCCTAGGCGAATGTACACCGTTCCTTAAAGTTTCAAGGGGCATTCGCCAGGGTTGCGTGTTAGCCCCTCTTTTATTTTCCCTTTTTATCAACTGTATTGACCGCACTTTGGCCACTATACCAGCAGACGCTCCGCTGATTGGAGGAAAACCTGTCACAATCCTACTATATGCGGATGACGCCGTCCTTTTATCCCGCACTCAGATAGGTCTACAGCGTCTCATTGACAGCTTCATGCAGTTTATTCAAAACAGGCGACTCTGCGTGAATAAATCCAAGACGTATGTAATGATGTGTGGCCAGTCAGCTAACAAACTGAAGTCCAGTTTTTATTTAGATAGTGACAAAATGTTACAAGTCAAATCATTTTGTTACCTGGGAATCACCTATGCCAATGACGGGTCTTGGAAACCCGAGCTTGATAATATCAGGATGAAAATGATGCGAAGCACCAGCAGCGTATTCCGATTTGCTTCCAAGCTCGGATCGAGAAGCATCCGAGATATGATTAATATATATAACATACGCTGTGTTTCCTCTGCACTGTATGGGGCAGGTGTGAGGGGCCACATTGATGGCACTTCCTTACAAAAAGATGAAAATAAGTTTTTAAAAAGAGTGTTGTGTCCCCCATTCTGCTTCCGTTCAACTAATCCATGATGAGGTCGGGATCGAGTTTATTTCTGACTTAGCAGCCGTCCGTCCACTCTTATTGTGGCGCTCTATTTGGGCTAAGTCAGAGACTCGATTCACTCAAGAAATTATTCTTGACTGTATAGGATTGGACTTCTCATCACGCATCCGTTGGTTGAAATACATTTACTTCTGGTATAAAACTCTATTTGATATTGACGTTTTCCTTGACCCCGAATTGGCTGTTGAAATCCCCAAAAAAGAAATCAAACAAACTTTTCTAAAGTTTAAAAAGAAAGGGCGAGATGAGGTATATAGCAAGTTGGCCACTGTGAAGTTCTATAGGGAACTAAATTTACAACCAGGGTTCCAAGCCTACCTTTCGACAGTTTCTCGTCCCTCTCATCAATTTGTCCTAACCCGTGTTAGGCTGGGTATTGTACACCATCTTGTCGCGTTCCCAGTACAGAAACTTAAATCAGAAACTCCCTGCCCTTGTGACAACATCTCACGCCAGAGTTGCTGTCATTTTTTACTTTTTTGCAAATTTTATCACTTTTTAAGAATAAAGTACCTAAAACCCATTTTTATAAAATATAACACACGGTCTTTCAAGAATGCTCTAGCGCTATTATCATCCCTCGAGAATGTGGACATTTGCTTTTTTGTTGCCACCTATATTTTGAAATGTAGAGCTGCCAGGAAATGTATTGTACTGTCATAATTTCATATACTCCTGTCTGTACTTATTTGTCTTTTTTTTTTGTCAAAGTTATTTTTATTGATTTTAAAACAAAAAAACAGAGAAAAACCAATCAGACATAGCGACAAAAATCAAAAGACCCACAGGGGGGACTCCGGGGACTGTCACCATCGAGGCTCAGGAAATGCAAGAAGTATAATCCGCTCAATTACTGCCAAGTCAGTGTCCGCCCGCAATAGCGGCTTATATCAGTTCTCCGGCAGTTGCAGGAAGCGCGAAGCCAAGCCTCTATCCAGGCACATCTCAGCGTCGGAGTCCTCCATAGTCCATTACCAACTGCTGAATGTCGCAGAAACAAAGAACTTATTTGTCTTTTTACAGCACTTTGCACCTAAATACGTAATATGTCCTTTTACTCTGGGTCTGAATTTAAAATGTACAGCTGCCAGGAAGAGCACTTGGTGCGATAATCACTTATATTCCTGTCTGTACATGTATGCTTCCCTGCCTTTTAGCCTTTTAAACGTTCTCATTTTTATAAAATGTGGATATTTGTCTTTGCAGTTACTTTTGTTTGACATGTACAGCTGCTAGGAAGTGTCTAGTGCTGCTATAATTTTACACTTTCCTATCTGTACTTACTTGTCTCTTAATGATACCTTGCAAATTCACAATATCCCATGCTTTTGGCTTGGTGTTTGCTTTAAAATGTACAGTTGCCAGGATAAGCACTATATGTGATAATCATTTTTATTCCTGTCTGTACAAGTACGATCCCCTCACCTTCTAGCGTTTTATCATATCCTTAATATGTAATGATACCCAGTGCCTGTCTATACATGTCACCCTCCTTATGAAATATTCCGGAGTTCACATGAATAACTTTGTCTTTTAAAAATAATGTTAAATGTAATGAATTGTTTATAAGTTTATGCTTGTTTGATTTGTACTTTCAAATCGAATAAAAGCTTATGACTTGAAATGGACTATCCTGAAAATAAGGCTAAGACCTGGCTCCTGGGCTCTTGAGGATAAACATTTGATACGCTTCATCACAGTGGTTACCTTTTAGAATAATTGTATGTACATTTATCCAAAAAGGATATCCTGAAAATACTGAATTGATCTTGCCTTCGTGGATCAGTGCTGGGCACCATGTAAATATACTGAATTTCAAAGCATTGAAAGAAGAATTTTTGAACTAGAACAAAAACAATAGTTACTGATGAAATACAAATGGAGAAGGTGATAGAGTATACTGACTTTGTTCTTAGTAACTTATTCCCTGATTTAGTGCTATCACATTTAGAAAAGTCTCAGCCTGCTTTGTTAACCTCTCAATATAAACTGGAAGTTGGATTCATAACTTGTGAAGGTTTGCCCCACAAAGATTTGATATAGAACAGGGTTTCCCGAACTGTGGGCTGCAACCTGATTTTTAGGGGGTGGGGAAGTACGAGCAATAAAAAAGAAGCCTTTAAATTCTGTATTTATCTTGTCATATTTGCTGCGCCTCAAAGACATAAGTCAAATGTGAGGCTATATGTTCTGACACATTGCTGCTAATTTTAATATGGGGATTGGTGTTCACTTTTCTTTCTCTGACTGCAAAGTGAGAGGAGTTCTTAAAGTGAATTATGTGACAATCTTGCTGAAGTACAGGGAGTATGAAAGGAAAGGCTGTAGGGTGTCTTTTTGCAGCACACAAACATGTAATTAGCTGTAAATGAACTGTAGCCATTCAGCAGTTAGGAAAGCAAAAATCAAGCACATGTGTGTTTGTAATTCTGAAGTGTGGTGGACACATAGATTTTAATAGGATCAAAACAACTCAAGACACTTTACATGATGATACACAAATAATACATTTTCACAGAAACCTGATTTCCACACATTACCATTTGTGTGCTATGTCATTTTATCAGTAAAACTGTATGCCTATGCAAAGTTAGTGGCCATTTCAAAAGAAAATATGCTGCCTGTTAATGACAATGCGTTACCGCATGATGCTTTAGTTACATGAAAAAAATCGCCCCATCTCATGTCTTTTAAAGATAGGTGGATTATGAAAGTTTGTTGTTCTAAAAAGTGGTTATGGTTTTAAACAGTTTGGGAAGCAGTAATATAGGAGGTTTCCAACATCAGCCTAGGGGTCTGAATCACACCATACTTTCAGGATAGCAAAAGGTCATTCTTCTTTCATGGATTTCCTAAAAGTCAGGTATCTAGCATTCCTAGACATACGTTCGACTCCATGTGTTAAAAGTAGTACGCCAACAAAAAACAATAATAGCCCCGGGAAACTGGTAAGATTTACACCTTCACAGAAGATAAGTTGTTGAGATTTGTGACATGGCGTTCCCCAGGTATGTGCAATGAGAAACTTAGGACAATGAGAAAGTTGGACCATCAAAACATACTACCTAATCCTTTCTTAGGTTTAAATATTTTATTACGCATCAACATATGGCAATATACCGAACACAAAACAATCTTATTTTTAAGACCCAACCTCAGTAGACTCAGGCAAGAACCACCTTACCTCCCCAAAAAAACAGTTTACTGTATAGTCATTTTGCAACATCTTAAGACTTTAAAGACATTAAATGCCTCTACACAATAGGGAACAACAGGGTAGGAAAGGGAAAGCAGAGAGACAATAAAGAAACGTGAGGAAACAAACACATCAAAAAAATTGGTCCCCACCAACTCCACATCCCACCTCTCCCCAGAGATCTTGATTCCTAGCCATATATAGGCACCCCCAAGAATCACACTACATTAAGTAATTTGTATTTAGAAATCCACTGAGAGAGAAAGCTCATGTGAAATCATGTCTCTCTTGATGTTCATGAATCACCTCTTCTGTGACAGGGTACCAGAGAACTAAGATTAGTAAAAAACAGGTGCCCACCTTCACTGACACAACATTACCACCTTCTGTTGTACAGCTGTATTCAAAACTCTAACCTAGCAATGGCATTTACCACCTTCCCAGTCCCTCTAGCATTGTTTGCATTTACATAATTCCTTGAGAGCAATCTGTACACCAAATATGGCTTCACTTGATCATTTGCATCCTGCACATTCCGCAGCTCACAAGCATTCCTTCACACAGCCATGTACAGGTTTTGGTGAGATCTTATGGAACACCCAGCACTTTATGATCCTCCTTCCTTTATGATCCTCCTTCGGTTGTCCAACAATTCTGTCTTTACATCAAGTTTCAACATATCTTCAGTGTCACATTGCTTCAGTGTGTTGTCTGTTTTACTTGGGCAACAGTTGCAGCCATGAGGGTCTCCAAGACATGCACTGTGCTGCCAATTTCTCGCACTCTTGTTCCACTCTCAGCACCGACCACTATTGCCCTCTACCATACTTTAATTGCGCCAGTCTTTTCCATTAAATTAGTGGGTAGATTCATAGTTTTGCGAAGCACAGCCTGCTTCCACTTTTTTAACCCCTCGTTATGGGGGGCACCAGTGGAACCTCACTCAAATCTCTCGTAACCCTCCTGATGTTGCAGCAGCCTCTAGGTGCAGATGCCTAGGGCCTCAAAGCTCCAATGCCATATGATCATCTCCAAGAACTCTGGGTGTTTCGTAGCTCCATCCAGAAGACCACCAGTAGTGTGTGTGTGGGGGGGGGGGCAAAGGAAGTTCAAATGAGACAGCAATATCATCATCAAAACTTTATTTCGATCACCATGATCATAAAAGTACAAGCAGAACATAAAACCATCAAAGCAATATACATAGGAACAAATTTAAAAAAGGAAGATTAAAACCAACATGCAATGAAATCAAAAGTGCTCCCCTGTAGTCGCTTCATAGTTTACACTGAGTCAGCGCCAAAGACCATGGTTCAGAAAGCAATAATATACATGTATTTCATATATCCTACTCAGATAGGTACTCCATTTTATTTAATTACACATTTAGGCTAAAAACTCAGAGGATTATGTTTTTTTTATAAGATCAGGTTTACAAGCCAAACACACATCTGTCGATTTAACAATTTGCTCAACAAACGTTGTGAAACTTGACACTTCAATAGACGCTGGTTGCCTTCCCCTTAAAAACTGGGTTACATTAATTTAGACAGAACGTACAAAGCTTACGTACGATAGCTTCTTTTTAAAGTGCAAGTGCATAAAAAAGGTCATTCGTTTGGGGCATGAAGAAAAAGTGCAAATTAGAAGCATACAGATAAAATCAACATTAGGCAGTAAGTACGAATGCGCTTTCCCAATTAGAGGCAATTTCTTAGACACTAACAATATCAGGCTAGCTCGAAGTATTTCTAGGACAATAATTCATGAGTTTCAAAATAGCAGTTACTTTATTCGGAATGTGCAAAAAGCAATAAAGTACGAGAGCCAATATGCGACATATGCACAGTTTAATATCTCAAATTAGAGTAATCACAATTATTTCAGAATATGCCATACAGTGTGCAAAAACTCAATCTAAAAAGACTGTATCCAACAAGGACCTCACTTCATTCTTTCCCATGAGGGTACAAAATAGCAGTACACAAACCACCTTCATAACGTACAGAATTGCAACAAGTGCTCAGTAATTTGGATGCACTTGAATGCCAAATCCAGGCTGCTATGAGGAATTTGGCGATAATGAGGAATTTGGTGATAGAATAGACCACCAATCTACTTGTGTCTGATCCTGAAAGCCTCCAAATGCCGGCTGGTACCCAGTTTCCTATATAGAGGTGCTATCCACTTTGCTCTTTGATAGAGGTAGGCCGAGAAAAAGAATAAAATATAAGTTAATGAGTCCGGCGCCTCTTCGCAGGCAGGGCAAAGGTCACCCCCAGGAGCAGCTACAGTCCACTTGCTACAGAACCTTGTTGTTGCAAGGGTCTCGTATGTATCTGAAATGTTTAAACAATTTGCATACTGGAGAGAGTGTAATTTTATATGTTGCAAGCTCACACAGTGGGAATGGTTTTACATCTATAAACTCCATGGTCAAGGTTCCACTGCAATAATGGTTACAGTTTGGACAGCCACGTATTCCCAGTATATTTCTTTTAGCCCTGCATCAGATATTGAATACATTTCTTCTGGGGAAAACCACGTTTTTCTAATCCAATTTTCCCAGAAGTGCTTTTGCAGAGTTCAACCACAGGATTTTACGATCAAAAGTCTGCACTCCATTTTCTGGGATATTCCTCTTTGTGCTAGACCCAAACACACCGTAGTCATCAGCATACTCACTGGGAGTCCCAAAAGGGATCCGATAAACTTGTTTTCAGCTGTCAACAGAATTTTAGTCTTCACCCCCGCAAATTTCTGAGCCATACAGAGCTGACGCTTAAGCCTTTATATTATATATCTCTGGGCCGGTGCTGCCCTCTTAAATATTGTCCGTCTATGAATCTTTGCTATACTCGCTGTGTGATGTGTTTGTAATATGTGTATTTTTTAAGTTGGAGAGCCCAGTTTAGATTTGGTGCTAGTCTTACTCTTAGGTAATCAAAGTTTAACACCTGATTGATTGATTTGTTGCCCACGTACATAATCCTCTACTAATTTTTTTGATTCGCAGGGCTGAATATCATAAATGTTGTCTTCAGGCCATTCAGCTCTAGCCCCCACTCACCACAAAAAGCACTGAAGTTATTTACCAGCTGTTGTGACCCCTAAGGGGATTTCAATAGCAATAGGGTAACATCTGCAAAGAGTAAGGCAGGCACCCTCTGGCCACGCACTTTTGGTGAGTAACACCCATCCTTGTTCAGATAGTCCACCACCCCATTAATGTACAAGGAACACAGAGTAGGGGCAAGAATACAGCCCTGCCTAATTCCATGTTTGATCCTAATAGGCTCCATCAGTTGCCCATGTTCTCCCCACCGGATTCGGGCATAGACTTCTGAGTGTAGCCACACTAAAATACCTATTAAATTTGCAGGGATGCCCATTTCCTCCAGGACCCTCCACAGCTTACCCCTAGGAACCAAGTCAAAGGCGGCACATAAATCAAACAAAGGTAACATACAGTTTGCCCCTGTCGATTACTGACATCTCCCAGAAAACACAAGTGAAACCTAGTGAACAGTACTAACACAACTTCTAAAGCCGCTTGAAAGTCTAATAACATATCATTTTCTTGCATCCAATCAAGTAAATGAGCAAGCACTTGTTTACAAAAGATCTTTTGTTAAGCATCAATTAAACTAATGGGCTTATAGTTGCCAGGATCATTTTGATCCCCTTTATTGAGTATTGGTATGATCTTGGCAATTTTCCAAGAGGGAGGAATCTCCATGCCTAGCAGAATTGTGTTGGATAAGAAATTTACATATGGGCCCCACACTTCTGAGTGAGCAATATAGAGATAATTTGGGATCTTTTCAGGCCCTAGGGCTTTTAGAAGCAAGATACAAGTTAATTGCTACTAAAGTTTCAACTTAAGTCAATTTTTATTTACTTAAATTACTTGGGTCAGAGTCTAACAAGGGAGCTTCAACATCCTGACCCAGATATTTACTATACGAGTATAAGTTGGGCTACCCAATCTTGGGGTTGGGCACGATATTCCAAATCTCTCTTAGTTCCCTTGGCACACACTGAGGCTAGTTTCCAAAAAGATGTATTGTCTTTAGCTATCAAAGTGCCATGCAGGTTTCCCCACAAGGTACACTCCCAATCTCTCTTGGCTTTGGCCGATTCTCTCCTATTGAGCGATCTACCCCTCACCAAATCAGACCTACATTTAGATTTCGCTGCTGATAGTAACTCTGCTTTTGCTGTCCTGCATACTTTATTATACCAGGCCACCTCCTTTCAGTTTTTGCTATCAACGCTTTTATCTTGGGAAAAAGTTCCTTAATATGTGAATACAGCACTTCATGATTTTCCTGCAATACCGTTTTTTACTCGGGGGGGGGGGGGGGGGGGGGAGAGGAGCATTTAAGTTCGAGACTCTCACCTTGCTACTTCAAAAGCTTTAGGATGCTTAACAACCCAATACCATCGAATAGCTTTGTCGTTGTTAGTGTGGAAAAGGTCCCCAATATCCGGTCTACTTATGATCAGGGTTTCTATGCCATACTACCCACCAATGTCAAACACAGAGCATTATGGTTTCTGTCCATCCTATACAATACTACCATATCCATCAGAAGAGGCCAAAGGTTTAAGTCAATTTAATTGTCAAATTAATGCCCACTTTAGGGGCCAATTGCTGCATAGTCTCCAGATCCATTCTGCGTTCCTTCTTTGGACAGCAAAATCACAGTGCCCCAAAGTTATTGCTGCAGGGGTTACACCGTACAAGGAGGTTACGTTTCTGCTCATCTCCCTGACTTCTCACATTCTCGAGCACACAACAACCCACTGATGTTCTGAGTACCCCATGATGTCCTACGGTCGATTCACTTTCTTTTCCCCTCAGTCCCACAGGGTCTAGTACCTCACACGGCCCCCTTAAGTCTCTCCTTCTGGAAGAGCAGGCCATATGTAGTGTTGCAACCATATGCTCTGGCTCTCCCATGTCCATTTCTGGTGACAAATGAGCCTGGCAAGGAAGAGCAATGCTTCCATCACACACCTACGAAGGTTGGGGACATTTTCAAACACCTAACCAGCAATCCATCTATACTCCAACACACACTGAGTTTTCGAGGCCGAGTTGCAGCTGGGTGGTGCTAATAAGTTAAATAAATTGAGGCTCACTCAGGAAATCCAGGAGCCTGAACAGCCATCTTCTGACCCGTTCTGTCCTCATCTCCATCTCCCTCAATGTTCCTATTTTTCATAAAATATTTATTTCGTTTTGCAAAATGTTCCTTTTAAAAGTTCTTTCTTTGAAACTACACTGAGAATCATTGATAGATGAGAGTTGCAACAAGTGTCATGATGTGCATGTTTAATTATTTTCTAAGCTTGGTGACCCCCAGCATGTTGTGGTACAACCCCTGCATTGTAAGTCACATGAGACTGGTGGTCAATGTTCTGTTGTTGGGGAGGAGAGGGAAAAATTGCCTTCTGAAGGAATCTGGTCTTTCCCTAAAAGCCATTGTTGTTTTAGTGTCCATTGAGGAGACTGTTCTAAGGGTCTTCGTGTGGAGCTTTGTCAAGATCCCTATTTGTGGGGCTAGGAATGCTTAGTGGAAGCAGAGTTTGGGGGAGGCTCATGTTTCAATATCATTTTCTCCATGTTTCTGTTTTAGCGATGAGCCTGACTCACCGTAGCTTGAACTCCAGCCCTATTTGTAATGAATTGCCTCTTTCTACAGTTAACCATAACCGTATCTCTTTTGTTCTTCAGCGAACCAATAAGGTTCTTTCAGGACCCATAGTGATAAGATCAGTTTCCTTCTTATTCTAGTCCATTCTAGATCTCTTTTACGGGGTGCAAATGATATTCCGTCAAGGAAAGTCAAGTGCTCTTATGATTTCCATTAAGTTCCTGTTTGCAGAAGCGGATGAACCCTCTTGTGTGGAATAAACTGGTGGGTGGTTGAGACTAATGACTTTTCCTAACGTCCTAACCTATATGATGATACAGGTGGAAACTCTGCATATTGGACGATACGAAAAGTGCAAAGACAGTGTTTAGACTAGAAAGGCCCTGCAGTGCTGGATCCATGCCATATTTTGAGAATATTCACATAACAAATATACTTTTAATGACTCATCATGAAGTAAATAGTGAGTGGATAACCCAAACATTTGGCTTAGATTTTTGCTGTGCAAGATTTTTCGGATACGAACATAAAATACAATTAATCTAATTGGAACTACAGTACATAAATTCGTGGGTTTTCTGAAAAGCTGTAATAGGTCCGTCCTTCCTGGACCTATATTAAATAATCTGGGTTTGAAGTTCGGCTGAGAAGTCTGAGAATGAGAGAATCCACCCATATCCAAGCTCCACCCTCTTAATCCTTTCAAGCTTCCTTCAGCACAATCCTTTCTTGCCAGACGTGTACACCTCTTTTTGAGGATTTTATTTTCAAAAGTCGGTACTTTTTATCGGCTTTGTTTGCAAATATCATAAGTTCCTTATTGCGCCGATCATGTGCACAGTTCCCTTTGCATACCTTAGGTTAGGGGAGGTGGCAATTATTCATAAAGGGATTTTTTAAAAATCATGGGATCTCATCAAGAGTAGGTAAGAGTAGCAGCTGTTACCCTCCACCTACCCTTTGATACTCCTACACAGCCTTTCCTGCCCCAGGCTTGTTCTTTGGTACGCCTGAGACTGACCTTGCAGCTTTTCGCCCCCAGGGGCCTTGAACTTTGCTTCAGCTTCAGAATTCAATCAGGTCTCTTGAGGTACTGGTACTGTTTATAGGTTTCACACTCTCTTGGCATTTTGGTGGATTGAAATCAATGGATCTTGTTACTTTGGAAGCTCCTGATGGAAAACTGTAAACCTCTGACAAAACATGAGAGTGTTGACTGGGGTACTGGCTGTCTTGTCTTGTCACTAACTCCTGATGTATAGGGATTATATAGAGACCTGTTACCTAGTGGCCAATTGATAGCTCTGTGTACTGTAGAGCCAGCACTTAGGGATCCCAGTTTTGTGATATTTATTTGTATTTATGTTGGTATTTATGCTAAGATAATGTAAATCTAAATTATTGTGAGGCTAATTATTTAAAATGGAATAGTGGCTGGTGCTGCAGATTAAGGTGCACTGACAAAGCTGTGTGTGCTATAACAATAGAGAGTACAGCACATCAAGACGGAGGTGCACTGGCAGAGGTGTAAGTGAACCTATATGCTGGAACAGCAGGTGGATTGCAAGGCAAGAGTGAGATGAAATAGTCAAGTCAAATTGACCTCAGTACAGCAATAGTAAGGGTTGCTCCAGTCAGGGTGGAGGTGCACCAAAGAGGTGTGTACGGGTCTCAGTGCAATGATGTACAGGACCCATGAGACCTATTTTTCTGCAGTAGCCTAGAGTGCACACGTCTTAAAAAGTTGATCTCTGTTCTCATAACGTCTGGATGGGTTTAGAATCCATCAGGACAGTCTTGACAGCAATTTCCATCATTCAGCCTAGTGGGGGGATTTCCCTGTGTTGCCTTTGGCCAGGCCAGCCCCGTGTCTTTGAACCTCTCTGGAAGGTTAGGATACAAAGTCTGTTCATAAAAAACTGTCATTTTATTTACAATCAGACAAACAAGATCTACCTGTATTGTGCACAAAAAACAGAAGTGCACACTGCTTTATGTAGGCTTTGTGCTTCACATATACTTTGTAGATGTGCGTCAACGAGTTCCGTGAGGTCTGATCACCGTTGAATGTGCCTTAAGGAAATTGAATACGCTACAGGAGGAGGTTTAATTGATTAGACTTGAGGTTTAATTGATCTGCCTCTAAATACCACAAGGAAGTGATAACTGCTGGGGTACAAGCAAGTACCCCATGGATGATTATTCTTTCAATGTTTTCTATTGCTTTGAGACTCAAAATCTGTGGCGGCTTACAATAAGCCTTGGTACTAAACCCCTTTCAGGGACTGGTTCCACCTTTCTTTGACAGCCAAGCACCACAGCTAGGATTTGAAAATGGATGAACTATTATCTGATTGGCTGCTGTTTTCTTAGCCCTTTTAGGCCATCAGCTCAAGAGGGAATGGGTCTCAGTTCCAGATTTCTGTCCTTTAGGTGGCCACGCAGTACCATGCAGCAAGTAAGGACTAATCACCAAACCAATGTGCAGAGGCCTTTTAGGTCTGGCTTGACAGCACTGTGCATTTTGCGCCATTTACCGTTAAAAGGGCTCATTAGACAGTTTGGGTCTATGTATGAGTCCCAAAGGACAAGAGCCATAGGCAAAGAATTATACGAAACCCCAGACAACCCACATGGGAAAATTCATACAGGACAAGGTTCAAATATAAACCATAAAGTTTTATTTCAAATTTAGAATCATTACAAAAGGAAAAAATAGTTGTCCGTCAATTTAAAATACTCAAAATCTAAACAAATGTAAATCAATATAGCCAATGTAAGCTGAGTTCTATTTTAATTACTTGCCAGACAAATAAGGAAAACAGCCTTTACAATGAGGTTTCTAACCTCGTTAAGCCTTTACAACGCATTTTTAGCACAGATATTTTTACCGCAAATATGCATTTAAAACACAAGCCAATACAACGCATTTAAGGTAAGTTGGGAAGGAGGTCTCCCCCCCACAAATACATTGTTTTTAAATATAAAAACAATGCGTGGTATTGGCATGCATTTTAGCGCTAGAAATGTGCGCTAACAATGCGTGTAAAAGGCATGCAAAGTACCTGCATGCGATGTACCGTCGTACAACCGTTGGTTTTGAAAATAGCTAAATTAATAGCTTCGTCATTGACAATGCGAATAGTTTTAACTTTCACAAATGTGACACCTATAGCATTTGTACTGCAATATGTGTTGTATTTACGTGACTTAGCTGTGTTGATATTACAAATAACAATGGCTTTTATTTTTTTTTAAATAATTAATACTTAAATGAAAGTTATTGTAATTTATAAAGGCAATAGCTTAAACTTTTGTAAATTACTTTTGTGAAGATTGTGTTCAGTGTATTTTATTGTGACGAAAATACAAGAACAGAAGTGAAGTATTAACATCTTTTTGTGACATTTGTAATAAAGCTTGAAACATTGAGAGAACATATTTGAACCAGTTGTTGTTGAATGGTTGCACCGATTGATGGTGTGGTGGTGCTGAGTGATGTTGTGGTGGCGACGAGTGATGCTGTGGCGTTCAGTGATGCTGTGGTAGCCCATAGTGATGTTGTGGTGGTGCTGAGTGATGCTGCGGTGACACGATAGATAGAGTGAGGGTGATAGATAGATAGAGGGCGATAGATAGAGGGAGGGCGATAGATAGAGGGAGGGCGATAGGTAGAGGGAGGGCGATAGATAGATAGAGGGAGGGCGATAGAGTGAGGGAGGGCGATAGAGTGAGGGAGGGCGATAGATAGAGTAAGGGAGGGCGATAGAGTGAGGGAGGGCGATAGAGTGAGGGAGGGCGATAGATAGAGTGAGGGCGATAGATAGATAGACAGATAGAGTGAGAGCGATAGATAGAGTGAGGGCGATAGATAGACACATAGATAGATAGATAGATAGATAGATAGATAGATAGATAGATAGATAGATAGATAGATAGATAGATAGATAGATAGATAGATAGATAGAGTGAGGGAGATAGATAGATAGATAGATAGAGTGAGGGTGATAGATAGATAGAGGGCGATAGATAGAGGGAGGGCGATAGGTAGAGGGAGGGCGATAGATAGATAGAGGGAGGGCGATAGAGTGAGGGAGGGCGATAGATAGAGTGAGGGAGGGCGATAGAGTAAGGAAGGGCGATAGATAGATAGAGTGAGGGCGATAGATAGACAGATAGAGTGAGAGCGATAGATGGAGTGAGGGCGATAGATAGATAGATAGATAGATAAATAGATAGATAGATAGAGTGAGGGAGATAGATGGATAGATAGAGTGAGTGTGATCGATAGATGGAGGTGTAGAGAGAGAGGGGTGTAGAGAGATGTAGAGAGAGAGGGGTGTAGAGAGAGTGCGGTGTAGAGAGAGCAGGGTGTAGAGAGAGCGGGGTGTAGAGAGAAAAGGGTGTAGAGAGAGAGAGGTGTAGAGAGAGGGGTGTAGAGAGAGGTGTAGAGAGTGGTGTAGAGAGAGGGGTGTAGAGAGAGGGGTTTGTAGAAAGAGGGGTGTGTAGAAAGGGGGGGTGTAGAGAGAGAGGGGTGTAGAGAGGGGGGTGTAGAGAGGGTAGTGTAGAGAGGTGGGTGCAGGGGGGTGTAGAGAGGGTGTAGAGAGGGGGTGTAGAGAGGATGGGTGTAGAGAGGAGGGGTGTAGAGAGGAGGGGTGTAGAGAGGGGGGTGTAGAGAGGGGTGTAGAGAGCGAGTGGGGTAGAGAGCGAGTGGGGTAGAGAGCGAGTGGGGTAGAGAGCGAGGGGGTGTAGAGAGAGAGGGGTGTAGAGAGTGGGGTGGAAAGCAAGGGGGGTGTAGAGAGAGAGGGGGTGAGGGGTGTAGAGAGAGAGGGGGTGTAGAGAGAGGGGTGTAGAGAGAGTGGTGTAGAGAGAGGGGTGTAGAGAGAGTGGGGTAGAGAGCGAGGGGGTGTAGAGAGAGAGGGGTGTAGAGAAAGTGGAGTAGAGAGCGAGGGGGGTGTAGAGAGCGGGGTGTAGAGAAGGGGGTGTAGAGAGGGGTGTGTAGCGAGAGGGGGTGGAGAGAGCGGGGTGTGGAGAGAGAGGGTGTGGAGGGAGCGGTGTAGAGAGTGAGTGGGGTAGAGAGCGAGGGGGGTGTAGAGAGCGAGGGGGTGTAGAGAGCGAGGGGGTGTAGAGAGCGAGGGGGTGTAAAGAGAGAGCGGATGTAGAGAGAGGGGTGTAGAGAGGGGGTTGTAGAGAGGTGTTTAGAGGGGGGTGTAGAGAGAGGGGGATGTAGAGAGAGGGGGATGTAGATAGAGGGGGGTGTAGAGAGAGGGGGATGTAGAGAGAGGGGGTGTAGAGAGGGGGGTGTAGAGAGAGGGGGGTGTAGAGAGGTGGGTGTAGAGAGAGGGGTGTAGAGAGAGGGGGGTGTAGAGGGAGAGGGGTGTAGAGAGAGAGGGGTGTAAAGAGAGGGGTGTAGAGAGGGGGTGTAGAGAGAGAGGGGTGTAGAGAGAGAGGGGTGTAGAGAGAGAGGGGTGTAGAGAGAGGGGGGTGTAGAGAGAGGGGGGTGTAGAGAGAGGGGGTGTAGAGAGAGGGGGTGTAGAGAGAGGGGTGTAGAGAGAGAGCGGTGTAGAGAGAGAGGGGGTGTAGAGAGAGGGGGGTGTTGAGAGAGAGGGGTTTAGAGAGAGGGGGTGTAGAGAGAGGAGGGTGTGGAGAGAGAGGTGTAGAGAGAGTTGAGGAGGTCCTTTATCTAAGATGACTTATTCATTACACTTCCTTAATTCACCAAGAAAATGCGAGAATATATCTTCACATTACCATACATTGAAAACGTCTTAAAGTATGTGCTTGCAACAAAATGTAAACAGATCAGTGGCCTATTTGCTCACACTACAGATTTTACGTTTATTCCGGATCAAAAGCAGCTGGGGTGTTGGGTGTAAACAACAAGCTCTTGGCATTGCGCGGAGGGGGGCGGGGAGCGAATTCCTTTGAAGTGTGAGAATTCCTTTGAAGTGTGAGTGTGGAGAGAGGCTCACAGGCTGCCGTTCGATGTGCATGCACCTTCACACATGCACTGTAGGCAATCCGCCTGCTTGGTAGCATTTTTGAATGCCCTTTTACAACTCGGTGAGAACGCATGCGCGTTATCTCAGCGAGACCTAAAGAGAAAGAAAGCGGAACAAAATGATAAATGACAGGAAGGGTAGATTTGAAGTCACGAGAAATAAGAAAATGAGAAGGGCAGATAAAATATGAAAATATAAGGGAAGGGAAGAGAAGTGAGTCACAGAGTGGTAACCGGCAAATGTAGCGCGGAAGACAAGACACCGAGAGCAGAAGAAAGAGATAGGGGAATAAGTAGGAGCTGAAAAAGGAAGGGAGGCGAAAAGGTCTCTAAATGAGACAAGGAGGAAAGGTGCTGCAAGAGAATGTCAGAAAGTACAGCGAAGTTATAGAAAGTGAAGGGGGAGACAGAGGCAGAGAGAGAGAGGAATAACTTACAATACAGGACAGAGACTAAAGGAAAAGTGAATTGAAAAGAACGAGGAAGTGTGAAAAGACGGAAGTCGAAAATTAAAGAAGTGGTTAAATTCAGTCAAATGTGATAGAGAAATGTGAAAGTGGAAAAAAGTGCAGGATAATGATATAGGGATAAAATGAAGAGAGACGAAGACAGGAAATGATTATATGAAGAGAATAGGGAAATTCACAAAAAGGGAAAAGGCAAAAGAGAGGGAAAGAAAGTCGAAAGTGAAGGGAAGAGACGGGTAAAAAAAAAATAGGTGAAACTGGCGAGAGAAGAGTGAAAGGGATGAGAGGGGCTAAGACACGGGAAAGTGGGGATTAACTTTAATATAAGGTAGAGTCAATAGAATGCAAAGAATGGGACGAGTGTGAGGGAAAGTAACATGAAGATAAAGGCGAGGAGGGAGAGAAAGAGATGGACGATAACAGTGAAAGGAAGAGAAAGCAGAACGTGAAAAACGTGAATTGAGAGAAGTAGAGGAGGGGTCATGCAAGGGGAAGCTACGAAAAGAGAAAGGAGAGAAAGAACAGAATGCTGAGCACAAGATGGTGTGAAAGAGGAAGAGAAAGTGGAGACACGGTTAGAGAGTGAAAAAGAAAAGAAGGGAATGGCGATGAATTGAAAAATGGGAAATAATGCAAGCAGAATATTAAAAGGGCATAGAAAGAACGCAACCACAGAGTCGGCGGGAAAGCGAGAGAGAAAAGGGTGCTCGGGCGAGGGAGACAGCGAACAACAAAGGGGCACCATGGAGGGGGGAGGGGGTTGAAGTGAAGGTGAGGAGAAACCAGAGATTCGCATTTGCAGGGTGCGCAGCAGGGCAAAGCAATCTCCGTCTGCAGGACGCAGAGCTCTCTGTGAGGGCTGCGTTAGTTTAAAAGGCACGTGGCCAGGGGGGGGGGGGGTAGGCTTGCAACCCCCACACCGGCTGGAAGAGGTACCCTGTTGTCAGAATGGCACCTGTGCTGAGGCTGCGCCCCAGAAACAAGAGGTAGCAAAATTGTGTTTATGGAGGTGCCTGGGGCGTTTGGGGGGTTTCTAATCTCTCAGGGTCTAGGACCCCTCGCCCCCAGGGCCACAAGGAGGGGCGTGAAGAAGAGACCACAGAGGTTTTCATACACCGCAGATTCCAAACCCAATAATCAGCTGGGGGGTGGAGCTTTGAAAGAAGCACCGCCTGGTAACGGGCAGCATAGGAGGGTGAGAAAGGGCCGAATTTGAAGGAGAATAAGTAGGAATTGAAGGACGGACAACTCCGACATTCTAAAAGTTAGGTTTTATGTTACGCTACGCTATGCTGTGCTTTGGTGTGTTGCGGTGTGCTGTGTCGTCACGCTATGCTAAGTTTGGTATGCTATGTTGCGGTGCACTACGTTACGCTATGATATGGTATGTTCTGCTACGTTACGTTATGCACGCGATGTTACCTTTTGTGCATCTGGGCAGCCTATTTGTAAAGGTCTCGTAGCCTGTGGTTAGAGAAGGGGCGAGAAAGTGCCATGGGGAGCGGTTTGAGGGTTGGGGGAGAGGAGGAGAAGACGGCGATAGATGTCCGGCCCGGGTGGTAGGGTGATGAGATATTAGAAAAGCGGAGCTGGAGGGAAGGGTTTCCTGAAATGGAGAGAGCGCGATGCAGATGCCTATGGACTGCAGCGATGATAGAAGAACGGGGCATGGGGGCGGGTGGTAAGACTGAGGCGGGGTGGAGCTGGCTAGGGAGAGTGGCAGAGGGTGCAATGGAGTGACTGGGGTGGTGGAGGAGGTCTGGGCCCAGGGGTGAGGCTGAAGGAGGATGGGGGGGACGTGGGAGCGGATTCCTTTGAAGTTTGATGTCAAGGTTCAGACAAATGGTGGTGTGCGAGCGGCTTCCTCTGAAGTCCTGATGCCGAGGCATGGTGTGGGATGTGGCTGGCGATGATGTGCACGCACCTGGCTCACATGAACTGTACGCGATCCGCAGCTAGGTAGACTTTTCGGACCGCTTACTATAATCTCACCTATTCAATCCCTATGGGATAAAATAGGCGAGACCTAAAAACCGTAAAACTTCTTGAATTATGAATGATTTTACAAAACGTTGAAGGACATTTTTAACACAAACTGCACAGACAGAAACGAGAAAGCACGTTTAAAGATATGCACCGTACAACACATGAAAATGGCTTTTAGGCCTTATTTGTTTGATATCCTGCAACCACTTTATACTCAGAATCAATCACACTGATTTATTTTTCAGATTTTTTTTGTTTCTGTGTTTCCCCCTTCCTTTGGCAAGTTCTAAATCCTTTTAAATCTTCCCACTCATGTATACTCCTTATTAACTCTCTATTGTGTTCTCATGCTCACAACACCCATACTTTGCACTCTGTCTTCACCGATATCCATTCTGTAATTTCTGCATAATCTCTTTTTTATAATTCCACATTAAATTCATTCATCAATTCTTAAAGCTTGTCACATGCATCGTACACACGCTTTGCTATTTCTTTACTCAGGTACTCAATTCTTTCTCATTATATGGTAGAATTCTTTCTACACCAATAGCACCACTGACAATTTCTCCAAATTCAACTTTGCCTATAAATGTTCATTGCTTTTGTTTACTGTCTCTCTTCGGTATTAGTTCTGATGTATCAGGGCTTGGCGAAGCAGGGCTAAGCTCTCCAGCTCATCTCTCCTGTGGTCTTGTTTCATCTTTATATGGAGAAAGTCTTAAATCTAAAATCATGCCATCTCGAGTCTAACTAATGATTCACTGCATCTCTAACCTGACCTTTTATCATTTTCGTATGCTCTATTTAGTGTGCCTCCTGATCCCAATCATTCAATACTTCAAACTGTCTAGGCTGGGCTTCACCTCATACATAGCACGCCTCTAGTTCTGGATCATCCTTCGTTAAAAGTACAGTTCAAAAGAAATTGCATGTTTTTATCATCCGCAGTAATGTTATTTCAATATTTAACCCATATACAAATATGATTTCCCGAATTTAGTAACATTTTGTGGGCAGAGGAACCTTCGGGTGGAACCTTACATCCTTTACAGACAGAAACTGTAGATTTTATTCAAAACATTATCTATTTTCTCTCAAAAGTTAGATTAAGTATATGTATTGCCAACACACAGAACCAACCAATCACATTGTAATTTCAAAACGAGGCTTGAAACTAAACATACAATCCTACAACCAAAAACAAAAATTCAAACAAGTACCTTGTCTGTCCACCGCAATATAGGCAGAAAACCAATATCATCTTCTTTGACTCTAAGATAGATCTTTGACCAGCGGTAATCCCTCTGTGAGCCAGTGCATCTATTTCTTTTGCACAAAGAAATGAACGGCACAACTCTGATTAGTTCAAACACAACTAGACAAATTAGGAATTTATAGGAGGTTCAAGTCCTATATGCTTTGAAATGATGTCACATGCCTTCAGCAGACAACTTAAATATTTATCCCAGGCGCTTTGATTTCTTTGAATGCACTAATTCCAAAACCATATTAAATCACAATATAAAAAAGTAAACAATGTTAGCAATTTGCACAAAAGAGTACAATGCAGTGCAGATTTTGAATGATTTGCGCAACATAAAAACACAAAACACAAATAATATTGACATATGTCACAAAATAATGTGCTCCAAATCACGTCACAAGACAACGGTCTGGGCATTGCTGATACCATCGCAAGCTGCATGACAGACCACACACTGCACACAAGACAAGTCCTATTTATGCATGTTTAATGCAGGCTCCAGAAACTTCAACAGGATCGGTACATTCAAGCAGGCCCTGAAACTAAGGGATTCCTAACTCTAACCGTTTTTTGGAATGCAAATTTGAGTTGCAAAATTGCACTGGAATACTCATCATTTTCCCCAATCTATGAAACCATTTAGTTTGTTACTGAAAACTGTTGGTGCTTTTTATGAATGAAAGGGCCAATTTGACAATTCAGGTCTATGTGTGAGTCCGAAAGGAAGATAGTCCTTGGTATAAATTTACATGAAAATCCAGAGAATACCCTAGTTAAATCCACACAGGGCAAGATTCAAATATAAACCATGCAGGTTGATTTAGAATTTAGAATCATTACATAGGGCAAAAACAGTCAGTTATTCTGTCAATTTAAAATGCTCAAAATGCAAATAATGAATCAATATAGTCAATTGAAGCTTAACCCATTTAGTAATAGCCAGACAATTAATAGTCAAAGAGCAAATTGTAGTAAGGACTGCTCAGATTTAGACTGAAGTATATAAAACTGTGATGGGTGGATTGCTTGAATTAATCTCAGCAACTGGTAATTACTCGGTGAAGCATCCCAGTCCATCGTTATTTAGCACACCATATCACCTCAGTTTGGACCCAGCCATATGCAAATCAGTCTTGACCCTGTTCCAATGGGTACAATTCAACTGAAAATGCCAGGCTAGGTCCTCTCCGAACTGAAACACAAGCAACCCAGGACTGATTTGGTCTACATCACAGGAGAAAATCATGAAAATATTCTAAGTTCAAAGTCAAACAATGGTCCGATATGGAGTCTATCTCTAAGGGAAAGAGATTTGACAACATCCCAAAAACAACAATTCTCATTGCATTTCTGCATCAGAGAAACGGGCCCTAAGCATGGTGTGAAGTGGCACCATGGGTTTTACTCCTAATGTTACATTAGTAAAAAGACAATCATCATTCAGAAGCTTTATTACGTCAAACAAGCTCACTCAATAAACCCTCCAAAAATTCATGACCAAGTAGGACTTTTAACCAGGGTGGGCGTAATATTGTCCTCTCCGCGTTACTCTTTAATGTGGAGCTGAGGCCAAATAACACCAATCGGAATTTCTCACCCGGGAGACTCCAGAATATGCGAGCTAGTGAGCGTGAGCGAGATTTGGTGAACCCAAGCACAATTTTTTAATATGAGCAAGTAGCAGCTGTACGTGAGCGGCCGCGGTCAGAGAGCTGTTGTTCCAGTAGATTAGCTGCTCCTCACGTAGATTTTCTCCTTGAGCAGCAGCAAATTCAACTCGAATTGTTGCACGCTCTTGCACAATGCATGGTGCCGTACAAGTTGATTTTCAGCGCTGTTCGCACTACCCGCATTAAATTGGTGCACAAGCAGTTGCTGAAATACCGCAGAATTTTGAGGAGTATTTCTGTGGCCCCATGGAATTCTGTAAAGTGAAACTTTACAAATTGCGCCCACCTTTAACCTACATAAAAGTGGAAATTACATTTCATTACTTAACAATAGCTGCGTGAAATTAGGAACAAACACAATTCTGCTAGTAAATACATCAACCTTGAACAATGAAGCACTATATGGGTGTTTTTCTGGTATCAGCAGGAGCTAATAAATTATTGCAGTAAAAATAAACATCTCCGCAGAACAGAACCATAAAACTTCTTAATTTATGATTGATTTTAGAAAATATTGAATGACCGTTTTAACCGAGCTGCACAGACAGAAATGAAAAAGCACATTTAAAGATGTGCACAGTACAACACCTGAAAATGCATTTGAGGTTTTAGCTGAATTGTATACCCGTGCCTCTGCTTTTCAGACTGTGCTGAATATGGAGTATAGAAGTTTTTTTTATTTGATCAATTTTTATAACCACAATTAAACTAATGTAGTCTGTGATAATTTTGCTACATTGTTTTTTTTTACAGAGGAACTTGAGTTCCCGAGGTAAGGGAGGAAAGTACAACCAAACTGTATTATATGTGGAGATTTTAATGCTAAAGTAAGGTTTAATACTGTGAGCTTGGGGGTTGTGACAGCAGTTGACCATGCTGTAGACTGGGATCATAGAGGTTCTGAACTAGCATCCTATATAGCAGCATGTGGTCTTATTAATACTATCCAGCTTTTTGACAAAGATGATCCCTTGATCCAACCTTTAGAGGATGGGGTCGCCCTTCCACTATTCAATGTATTTTTTTCTATGCGCAATTTGTCCTCTGTTTTTAACAAGGACTATACACTAGTAATTGACTGAGATTATTATAATGCCCCTGCTGTAACAGGGCGTACCCCAATACTAAAAGTGGTTCCCCGCAAGGCAGCTTGCACTGCCATTTTCTTCTGGCCATGGCCAAAGGCTATGTTGGTCCCTGTAAGCACCTGAGCCTTTTTTTGCTTCCCTTATTGCTGGTAACCTAGGGATCTTTCCTGCCGTGTTTATCAGAAGTTGTTAGGGGTGATGATATGTTAGCTCATTTTGGGATTCCTTGTCTACATATGAAAGAGAGCCTAATGAAGACAGTGAAGGTAATTCCTGCTCAACCTAGATGGTTAAATACCGAATGCTCTGCAGCTACCCGTAACCTCAGGAAAGTTTTGGCGGACAAGCCTAGGATTCAGGTTGAGTTTATAAATGCACAGAAAGGAGAAAAAATG
Source organism: Lissotriton vulgaris (assembly GCF_964263255.1). NCBI lineage: Eukaryota > Metazoa > Chordata > Amphibia > Caudata > Salamandridae > Lissotriton > Lissotriton vulgaris. Next base: position 1,054,911,063 of record NC_141685.1, on the reverse strand, counting down.
ACCTGCTAGTGACATACTGGGAAAAGATGGAGGCTGCATCGTTCCAAAAGAACAGTAAAATATATTGGAGTTTAGTTAATAGAATTTATTAGAGGGATGCCCAGGCCAACACACTGTGATACAGCATCACTGGTAGGAAAGAGTTTCCTATTTTCAGGCTATTTATCTAGCAAATGAGTAGGTTGGAGAGTGCTGCATGTCTGCCATTTACTTTAGCCAAAGTCACCTTGGCTATTACATAAAGTCCAGGGGGCAAGGTCCCCTGACCTGATGGTATGCCCATTGAGCTGGTGGACTGTATATCTGAGGTCTGTGGCGCTCTGATTACCAAACTGTTTGACATCTTTTTGAGGAACAGGCTACCAAGCTCATGGTCTTGCTCCGTGATCGTTCCAATTTTAAAAGAAGGCGATCCAAGCGCCCCCAGGTGCTACATGCCCATTTCACTGTGAAGATACTAGGCAGGGCTGTGTTTTCTCACCTTGCGCTTTTGTCTAAAGAGAATAAAATCAACAACCTCTGTCAGCATGGTTTCAGGTCAGTGATAGGTAGGTACAGTTGAGAAGAGCCTGAATTTTCATCTTATTTTCAACAAGTGTAACATCACTAGGCACTGCCCACTATATCTTCCCTTTATGGACCTGTCCACTGCATTCGATTAAGTTAATCAAACCAAGTTGTGGCTGCTCTTGTTGGATATGGGCGTTCAAGTCTGTTTGGTAAGTTCTCTACATAGGCCTCATGTTAATTTGTCAGCTAGAGTTCGATAAGGCATTTCTCGGGGGTACGCCAGGTTTGTATCCTGCCTGTGTTATTATTTACTCTTTATATAAATAACCTTATCCTCTGTCTCGTCAATGCCTCCGTTGATGTTCCGGTGATGGGGAAGACCCGCAGTAAAGCATTATTTTATGCAAATGATGTAGTTCTCATAGCCTGGACACCGAATGATCTTTGCAAACTTGTAGGTCCATCGTCTTTTATAGGTGAACTCGAGCTAGTCACCAACGTCAGCAAGTCCCGTTTTATGGCCTGTGGCACAGGCAAAACTAACATTTTGAATGTACCTATTGGTGGTAACATCTTGACAGGTGTTAAAGGTTTTTCATACCTTGGTATTTATTTTGACTCTTCAGGTACTTGGCGCCCTCAGATCCGGAACGCTTATCTAAAGATGTCTAAATCTGCAGGAGAAATACGTAACCTTCCACAGCCCCACAACCGCACTACTATGCTGCCTTTAGTCACTGTTTATAAAGAGAAGTGTGTTCCATCTGCTTCATATGGGGCTGGTGCAATATGAGGTTGAATAAGGATGCTGATGAAAAAGACTCACACATGAATCTCCCCTATACAATAACAAAGTTAAAAAGAGCACGGAACAGGCTAAGAAGACAACAAAATTCCAAAATGACTAGTGAGGAGACCCTGAGTAACTTAAAAACTCTGAACCAGCACCTCAAGAAACTTATATGGAATGAGAAATATCAAGCAAAACAGGAATTATGGTCCAAACTATTACACGCAAGTAAACAGGCTAATGCGAGAGAATTCTGGAAAATTATAAACAGATTAGTACGGCCAAGCAAATTGGTAGTCTCGTCGTCAATAACCGAACAAGAATGGGTAACTTTCCTAGAAAAACATCTAAACAACAATGGTGCAGTAAAAATCGCTGTGAGTATGCAAAACAGCTTTATAGCCAGTGATGAGATGCAAGAACAATTTGTAATGTCTAAAATGCATTTGATAAGATTGATTAAGAAGCAGAAAGATGGAGCGCCAGGACCAAACTGGATCCCATTTGCCCTATATAAAGAAAATCCTGATTTTTGGTTGACGTACCTAGTAAAGGTATTCAATGAAGTGATAGAGACGGGAAAAATCCCTGATTCGTGGCGAGGATCTTTAATCTCTCCTATATATAAGAAAGGTAATTGGTCTCTTGCAGAGAACTACAGACTTATTACCTTACAAGACACAGATGCTAAACTGTTTGCTGGAGTGCTTTTAAACAAACTAAATGAATGGGTAACAGAAAACAATATTTTACCAATGAATCAAACTGGATTCATTAAAGGGCTTGGAACAATGACAAACATCATGGCATTATCGCTAACAATTGAAAAATCACTGAGAATAAAATTGCCCTTATATCTATGCTTTGTAGACTTTAAGTCTGCTTTTGACTGTGTGCAAAGAAATCTATTGTGGAAAAAACTTTTTGAAAAAGGTATCCCGGCCGCGCTACTAAAACTTATACAGTTGCTGCACAACAAAACGTGGGTGAGAGTAAGGATGGGAGATGGTCAGACATTATCAAAGGAAATTCCTGCATTGGAAGGGCTGAAACAGGGATGTGTTCTGGCCCCCCTCCTTTTTAATCTATTTTTAGGAGACCTATCGGTCAACCTGAACGACCTTAATGCACATCCCCCTAAGTTGGGGGGAAAATTGATATCCAACTTGATGTATGCGGACGATGCGATCCTATTAAGCCACACTAAAATAGGTCTCCAGCGTTTAATCAACAGTACACTCTTGTATGCAAATGAAAATGGAATGGTTATTAACGAAACCAAAACAAAAATCATGGTGGTATCCAGGAACAAAAATATGAGACAAAAAAATAAATGGTACATGGGAAATAATCAACTTGAACAAATAGAGGTGTACAAATACCTGGGGGTACTGTTTGACCAGAAGGGAAACTATCTCCTACAGAAACAGGACATCCAAAGGAAAGCCAACTCACTAACAGCAGCATTTAAGATAGCACAAAAATCCCTTGGAAGTTTAACTTATGGCCCACTATTGAAAATCATAGGTGCTAAATTGCTCCCAACTATTACATATGGAAGTGAGGCATTGATGGGTAAGGATGCGGCACCAATTAATAAGGCACTTTCTAAAGTATATAGATCTCTCTTCCACCTTCCTATGAATGCTTCACCAGCACAAATAAGACTAGAATTTGGTTTGACCAATCAAGAGTTAGCGAGAAAAGGTCAGTTTATTAAAATGTGGTATAGGTTTAAGAATGACCATGATAATCAAATTTCACAAATACTCTGGCAAGAAGTAAATAATAATAAAAAATCACTTGCTGGGAGATATCTTCATGATGCACTAGAGGAGTTTTCATAGATGCCTATATGGAACAATACAATAAACAATGGATCGTTTAAAAAAATAGTGAATCGAACAACCAGTTGCTTATCACTATTACATGATAAAAACATGCTGGCAAAAAGGAAGCACGCGTGGACAGTAATAAATGGATATGAAAAAAAGAAAGTGCAAGAATACTTGGAGATACCGTGGTCTGAGAAAAGTAAACAATTTTTCATGAATGCAAGATTTGGAATTTTGCCAGGCCTCAGTCACGCTCTGCCATGGAAAAAAATTAACTCCAGTTTATTGTGTAGACTTTGCAAAGGTGGAGAAGAAAATATTGTCCATCTCCTATGTATTTGTCCTGGCCTTAGCAGGGAAAGATGTGCATTACTTAAACCTCATTTTAATCTTCGGGCCACAAGAACATGCAGGCAGGCATTGAAAATGTGTCTTGATCCAAATGATATAGTTATGAACGTTGCCTTTGTAAAATTTTTAAAAATTATAACTACCGAATTAGAAAAGTAGATGAGGAAAAAAGCTTTTATGAAATCATAAACAGATAAATAGATAATTTTTTAAAAAAAAATTCTAAATTTTTATTTAAGTCCAATCATCTCAATTTTAAGGATAAAAGAAATGCTTTCTCTTTTTATTGTATTGTATTGTATTACATAAATTGAAAATGTTTTTGTAATGGAAGTATTGTAAGATTTTAATTAATCAAACAATAAAGAATTACCAACTCTCGTAATTAGGGGGAGCGGAAAAAAAAAAATATGGGACTGGTGTGTGGGGCTACTTTAATTCATCATCACTCCAGTACGAGGAAAATTGAGTCTGTAGGTGACTTCTCTTAGTTCCACAAGTCAGTTCACATTCTATTTTGCATACGGAGTTACCACGACGTGCCCCTTCCTTTTTTAATTTCAAAGAAAGCTAATTCCAAGAGCTGAAATCTTTCAGCTGCAGTGAAACCGAAAGCGAAACATTTCAGCTCTGGGAATAAACTGTGCCGGGATGGTTGGTTTTTCTCACGATTACATTAAATATGGGCATGCCTTGAACTAAGGGTTTTCTTAAAAAAATTCTAAAAGTGCACATTTAATGTAGCTATTCTCATGCTTGTTTAATGCATTGTGCTCAAAGAGCACACTTTTAAGACAGATCTTTCTTTATAATAGGTTGAAAACAAATAGCTTAGGGGACTAATGAAGGGCAGTTGGCTCATGCTATTGTGGGGTTTGGCAGCTGAGGTTCACTCACATGAGAGCGTAATCAAAGCAGCAACTACCATTTTATTTGTAGTAAGTGAATGGAATTTAAGTGGAAATGGTGCTGGGAGCCTCAGATGACAAATAAAAGAAAGTAAGAACTATGAAGAAGGCCGTTCTCGTCAGTGACAAGGTTAACATCCTTTGTGCATGTGGCCCTGAACCTTAATATTCAATATATTTTTTTTTAACATTAACATGCACTGATTGTGCTATGCTCATTTTGTGCCAGTAGCAAATGTGCAGTTATGTGAATTGCAAGCGTGGCTAGCTCGCACAATTTGCAGCTGTCACATTTTGCTCCCAAACAAATGCTTCATACTGATCTCGCAACAACGTGCTTCTAAAGTAGGGTTTCTCCAGTCTTGCGAAAGGCAGAAGAGAGCGTTTGAGGATGCGAAATTTCAGCAGCCTTTCCATACCTGAGTCGAACGGAAGGATTTACAGCAATGTCAAAGTTTGAAGACCTCTGCTCTAAGGCTTCGGGTCTCTATCTGGTCCCTGCAGGAAGCAGGCCTGAACAGGGATATTGTTAAGGATTGTCTAGCTTGTAAGCATGGGTTTAGGTTACCATGGCTTGCCTATCAGAAGGGTTTCTTATCTAAGATTGGCCTTCTGCATTTCTTTGATATGCAAAAGTCCCTTTCTAAGAACGATAAAAGGACTGTCAAGCTTACTTTCTTGGAGTGTAGTCAGACAGAGAGGTTGAGGGATGAATTAGAAAATCCTTCTGTTAAGGATTATATTCAATTTGTAACTACTAGCACTACTATTCAGTATTTAAATCTCCCTTTAATTCGATGGGAAAGGTCCCCTTTCCTCACTTTAGGGCTGGGACTGTTAGGTGAGTACTAAGCTTTCCCTTGGGCCTGACCTGTTTGCCCGTATGATTGTAAATCTCCCCAGTCCATATTACATTTGGTTTCTTTGCAGGTTTTTGAAGATGTATTTTGATTTCTTTTTAAAATCTGTTTAAGGCATTTAGCTTTAAGGCAGTGTAGAATTAAGTTGCTTTATTTGCAATTTCTAGATAATGCTGAGGTGGGCTTTAGAGTTAGTTTCTATTTGAAGGCGGTGGTAAAGCACATAAATCTATCAAAGTATAACTCGTTTTCCGTCTTCTGCTTTACTTTTCTGTATCTGTTTAGACAGACTACTTTCCCGAAAAAGGTTTTTTCTTTTATATAATTCTGTTCTTAGCAAACCCTTATAAGTTTATCATATTAGAATTATTGGTTGTTGGCGGGTTCTGATGTCTTTTGTGTAGCTGTTATCCATCTCCTCTTATTGAGTGCTTGCATTGCAATGTGTGAGTGACTGTTTTATATCTAAAAAGTTCACAAAATCAACACAAATTAAATTCGTATTCTCATAGATTCATTGTATACAGAAGGCAGCTACTTTTTTGTTTTTTTGGCATTGCAGCTGCCTTATTCAATTCTTTTGTCCAGGCTCAAAATGCAAGCCAGACCTGTTGGCTTTGCCACTGCCTGTTTTTAATTTGACTTATGTTTCCCTGTCCTGTCCTAGGGCTTTATACATATATAGGGGGTTTCCATGACATTTTAAGGCCAGTAAGCACGATAAAGGGTCCTAGATTGTGATTTGTTGATAGGGCCTGGGTGAGCATTGATTTTAGATGGAACTAACAGCAGAATTTTTGCCAGCAGTGAAGACACTGCCCCTGACTTACAGGAGACAGATTAGTGGATGGTGTGTCTGTTTCAGAGTCCCCTCTTGGGGTGGGAGCTTCGGGCTGCCGTGTGTGGTGCGCTGTTGGAGCTTCCTTGGGTGTGTGGCTGGAGCCGCTACTATAAGATACACACCCGTTGGACTCCTACTGTGTGGCTATTTTTTCCCGGTTGGGAGAGGGTTTTGGCATTTGTTAGGCCATTGTCTTTATGTTGCACTATCTATGTTTGAAACCTGCTGAATGAATACTGTACGCTGACATCACTGGCAATGCCTTCTGTTCCTTTCTCTCTGCATCTATTTTTGAAACTTCAATAAAAAGAATTAAAAAAAAAAGAAATACAGGTGCACAATCGAGCTCAGAAATGGGAATTGGGGTAGATTGTTTGCAGCTTTTGCACTGATTCAGGTCCTGAGGGTAGGCAGGCCAGTAGCATGCAACAATATTGAAAATACGAATGCGAAAGCAGCTACTCAAAGAATTCACAAATACTAACCTTGCATAAATACCTCCCTACAAAAATTCGATATATTCCGTAGAACACAATACAAAGCACTTTCTCCCCCAAAAGGACAGGAACTAGAATAATAAATTAATTTAGTACTGCATTACACAGAAAGTCAATTTAGATTTTTATATTAATGTAAAAAGGGTCCCATTTTTGTATGGAGATTTTTATGTACTGTCATTATTTTGGTAATCTTTGATTTTTTCAGTCTGAGCCTCGTTCACAGTTTGAGGGAAATGAAAATTCTCCAATTTCTGAAGAAAACTAACTACAGAGTAGAATCCTCACCTGAAGTTCCTCCACATTATCCGTGTAGCGGAAAAACTACAGCCAGTGGATCCTCCACTCTGCATCAGAAAAAGGACGATTTGCAGTTACCTCCATACTCTAAAGTGCCAACGTACAAATGGTACTCTGTGAGTCATAAAAGTCTTTCCAATATGCAAAATAAAAAACAAGTTACTTACTTGTACACTGTGGTTCTCCAGTATTGATATCTTTTATAGATTCACATGCTTGAATCTTTCCCCTCGTCATGGAGGGAGTCCCAAGGTAACAGTAAAATAGCAGTATTAACATTTTACATTAAATTGCCATAGGAAATAAATAGCCTTTGGCAACCTATTATCATTGTTTTAAAACATCCAAACTCCAGCCAATCAGAGCATGGACCATAGAGTCTCCATTCCCTGCAGGACCACCATATCTCACGAGTACAATTAGACAAATATGAGAGGTATGGGGGGTGAACCTGAAAGGGGAGGAGGGAGGGCTGCATGTGAATCTATAAAAGATATGAAAACTGGAGAACCACAGTGTACAGGTAACTTGTTTTTTCTCCAGTATTGTATCTTTTATAGATTCACATGCTTGAGTCAGAAAAAGTAAGCCGGTCAGCGCCGTCGTGTAAGGCTACCCAAAGCAGGAAATACAAACAATAGTCAAAGACCAGGCATTATGAACATATATATATATATATATATATATTTAAAACAGAAGGAATTCGAAAGATATTAATCACTGATCATAAAACAATAGTACATGAAGAAATGGACACAAAGAAGATTATACCTAGGGCTCCCGGCTTCATGGTATTTTATGGTATTTTTTTCCCATTTCCGTCTATATTTATCCATTTTTATTTTTGGGCCATTTTGTTAGTATTTATCCATTTTTATTTGGTGGTTTGCAAATAAATGAAGTCAATATTGGTACATTTCCACATTTATATAACTGATAAGAATGCACTCATACTTTGATGCCTGTCGTATTTTAGCAAATTCAGAGGCCAAATATAGAAAAACACTAAACCCACAGGTAAATGTTAGCAATTTCCTACAAATAGATTTTAACATATGCCTGTATTCATAGAATAGATATCTTAATCTGTTTTTAGCTCCAAATGCTATCTATCTATGCATCTTTTGTCTTTGAATTCACAGCAGACAGCATGAAAAGTCACTCTTTAGAAGCACAATTTTCAGTGTTTTTCCGCTTTAAAAAACATACAGACAGGAAACACTTTTTTTCTGTTTGTATTTATCTGTAAAAATCAGTAAAAACGGAAAACTGGGAGTCCTTATCATACCTTATGTGAACAGACGTCGCAGAGCAGCTTGCCCAACTGCAACATCCGCCTTCTGCCATGCATCCAGGCAGTAATGCTTTGTGAAAGTATGGACGTTGCTCCATTTGGCCGCTCTGCAAATGTCAGGCAAGAACACTCTGGCAAATAGGGCAGAGGAAGCTGCCACCTTGCATGTGGAATGAGATGCGACCTTGATAGCCAGATGGCGGCCAGCCCTCTTGTGACATAAGAGTATAGTCAATGAGACCCAGCGAGCAATCGATGCACGTGTCAAAGCCTGACCCTTCCAGGGGGCAGAAAAGTCGATGAGCAAATGAGTAGATTTTCAGAACGACTGAGTCCTTTGCAAGTAGAACTTTAAACATTGTTTAATGTCTAGTGAATGAAGGGCTCTTTCAACTGGCAAAGATGGAGCAGGAAAGAAGGAGGGCAAAATCACTGGCTCATTTAGATGAAACGTAGAAGGTACTTCAGGAATAAAAGAAGGATTGGTACAAAGAATAACTCTATCCCGAAGAAACTGCAGGTAAGGCTCCGTTGCTGTAAAGGCCTGGATTTCACTAATGCGTCTAGCTGACGTGATGGCAAACAGGAAAGCCACCTTCCAGGACAGGCACTCTAAATCACATTTGTGAATTAGTTCAAAAGGTGGCCTCATAAGCTGTGACAGGGCAAGGTTCAATTGCCATAGCACTGGAGGAGGTATTTTCAGAGGGTAGGCCCTGAATAATCCTTTCATAAACTCCTTCACCAGTCTGTTAGACCACAATGACAAGTGGTCAGAACGTCGCCTGTATCTGGATATTGCCGCCAAGCTCACCCTGATGGACGTATGCGCCAGGCCAGCTTTGGCAAGAGGCACGAGATAGGGCAAAACATACTCAGGAGGGGATGAGAGAGGATCACAAGGGTGCCCAATACACCATGAACACAATCTTTTTCATTTGGCCTAATAGCATTTGATCGTAGAAGGAGCTCAGGCTTTCTGCTGTATTGCTTGACATTCTGCAGAAATTGCTAGCTCTGAGAATTGTGTAGAATGAGATGCCAAGCCGACAAGGGAAGCGTGTGAATTCGTGGATGAACCACTTGGCCCTGGTTCATGGAGAAGAGATTCTCCTTTGGCTGCAACAGGATTAGAGAGGACCATGATAGGCGGACAGCTCTGTGAACCTGAACTGACGTGCCCATGCCAGGGGGATTAGGATGATGTATGAAGGCTCCTGTTTGATCTTCTGCAGAACCTTTGGAATGAGAGGAAACGTAGGACATGCGTAAGCAAACATTCCCTCTCAAGAGAAATGGAAGGCATTTCCTAGAGAGCCCGGCTGAGGAAATCTGCTGGCATAGAACCTGCATTTTCTGTTGAGAGATGTTTCAAGCAGTTCTAGGGTTGGAAACCCCCAACGCCGAAAACCTCTTTGCAGCTGAACCTCATTTAGCTCCCACACGTGACATTGTTTGGTGTCTCTGCTGAGGGAGTCAGCCCACTCATTCTAGACTCCTAGTACATGCTAAACTTATGGCAGGACTGAGAGGGCATGAGATCTTCTCCTGCCTTGTTTCTGCAGATAGAACATGGTAGTGGTGTTGTCCGTGAAAACGAGGATTAATGATTTCCTGATCCTTGGCAAGAAGGCCTGGAGGCCCAGAAAACACCTATTAATTCTTACAAAGTTATGTGAAACTGCGCTTTCTGAGTTGACCACTTTCCGTGAATCTGTAATTCCTGTAGGTGTTCTCCCCACCCATCCACGGAAGCATCCAAAGACATCACCAATTTTGGTTTCGTCTTAAGGAACCTTGAGAAAGGTTGTCTCTGACTGCCCACCAGGACACAGTTGAGGTAATCTCTGGTGTGATTGAAACGATGTATTTCAATGAGCCCCGAGATTGACTCCATTGAGCATCGAGCTGATCCTGAAGGGGTCTCATCAATAGTGGGATGAGCGGGATGCAGGACAACATCATCCCTAGCATTGACTTGAATATCCTACTGAAACACACTTTTTTGGAGAATAGGGATTGCCCTGGTTTTTTTGGAGGCGTGAAATCCTCTCTTCCTTGAGGGGGGGCCTTTCAGACCGTGATATCCAGAGTTGCTCCTTGGAACACTAGTGACCTGGAAGGACTTTCCCATGTTAAGTTTGAGACCCAGTGAGCAAAAGAGCTGAACACAGATCTTCTGGCAACGTGGAAGGATGGGCCTTGACCAACCAGTTGTCCAGGTAAGGGAATACCTGGTGACCGGATCACCGGAGAAAGGCTGCCACTGGCCCCAAGCACTGTGTGAAGATTCTTGGAGCCAACTTTAACACAAAGGGTAGTACCCTGAACTGCTAGTGGCACCCTGCCACCTCGAAACTGAGAACGCATTGATGTTTTGGATGTATGGGAATATGGAAGTACACATCCAGAAGATCGAGGGAGGACATATAAACTCCTGCATCCATGAGAAGCAAAATCTCCTGTTGCGAAAACATCCTGACGGGTTGACTTTTGTTTAACGTTTTCCAGAAACCTGAAGTCCATTATTTGCCTCCATTTTAATGTGTTTTTCTTTATTACCAAGAAATAAGAGTAGAACCCTAGATTGTGTTGATTGTGTGGCACTAATTCAATTGCTTGTTTGGAGAGGGGCAATCTGATTTCCCTCTTGAGAACTGCCAAATGACGATGAGAAGTTCTTTGCAGAGGTAGATCTGGAGCCTGCATAATGACTCAATCAGGCCGAGGATGGCCTATAGTCGACTACAGGCAGGGTAGGACCTACAAAATAGTTCCATTCATCATCGTCCTCCTTTGAGTCCTGGCATTTGACTCTGACCTGTGAGGGGCTGTATGCAGGGCCATATGGCCCATCATCTTCACATTCCTGAAAATCCAAGAGGCAAGTAGGAGGCAATGGGGATATTTTTTAAAAGTCCTGTAGGAGAGATGGTATCACCTTTGAAGGCACGTCCTTTCCCCTCATCGACAGGATCGTCAATGCTGTCGTCAAAGGTAGAACCATTAGCGGCGGTTGGAGACAGAGACCAGCCGATGGTGAGGTGACGAGCTGGACCGTCGACCACGATGCCCTCAGTGACAGAGACCGTCTTACGACAGTTGACGACTGTGACACCACCACTAATGTCTTCGACAGCGAAGTCGCCGTCGTCGTCTTGTTCATCAACGTAGTCGAAGTTGCTGACAAGACCATCGATGGAGCATCTGATTTGGTGGAAACGGAGGCCAGAGGCGGTGATTTCTTCGTCGACAGAGTCGTCGATGTACACATTTTTACAGATGAAGAATCCCTGAAGGGAGTATTGATGCACTGACGGTGTAGCAGAACCCGCTCTTTGATGAGCGGAAGAGGGACCAGGCTTATCTTTTTTTAACCCTCTTTTCCTCAGGCCTTTCCTTACTTTGAGAGCTAGATTGAGGGGGACGCCCTCATTTGTTTCGGACGGTCTTTGCTTCTGCTACACTCCTAATCCCTCCATTGCTTCCTGCTACCCTTGGCTATTACTGTCAACTTGCTTGGGCCGCCGCTGAGCTCCGGAACACGGGCCGCAAACTGCCGAAACTACAACTCCCATCAGGCAGTGCGGTCCAGCGAGAGTTGCAGCGGGATCTACCGGGACACAGCCAGCACACGGGAGGATAAATCGCACAGAGGGCTCCCGTGGCGCGGGACGCACGCGGGCTCGCCCGGACAAAGCCCGGGCCAAGGGCGGGCCTGTCCTTGCCCGCCTCCGACCGGATAAGGCCGGGCTGGGCCCGGTCCCTTGGTTCCTGCCTCCTGAAAAACTAATTATTGCTGGCACTTAAATTTGTCTTTGCTAAAATTGATAATATCTAGCCTAGTTAGGAGGTGGGAAAACAGGCCACTGCTAGGGGTAAGAGGAAATTAGCGAGCCCCAAATCCCTTGGGGCTAATAAGGTGATTTCTGATTCTCAGCAAACTCTTCTGAATTAATTGACAGGTGCGGTAGGAGCTCTAGACAAGCAAATTCTATCAGTGGAGGAGTCAATTGAAGGCACTTCCTCGAGGTTAAGCCTGGAGTCGCTCCATCAAGATGAAATTGCTCAACTAGATTTAGGGAAGATAACTGAAAATCTCTCTAATGGTTGTATTCAACCGAGCTCTGATGAACTTCTGTAAATTTTTAGTGACTCCCCCACGCAACCCCATCAAAAAAAGCAAACACATCCAGAACCCTCTGATAAACAGAACAACCCTGAAGAGATAGCTCCAGTTCTGGTCCATTCCTCCTCTAATCTGAAAAAACAAGCGAAATGTACACCACAGGGGAAAAAAAAGAGTAGGGCAGTTTAAAAGACAACTAAAGCGTAAGGCCAATCCTATCAGTAGTTCCACAGCTCAATCGGATATCAAGCTCTTGACATCCCTGATGGAGAGGCTGGATTTATACGTAAGGGTTAGGCTGGACCAGCTATCATCCAGAATGACCAACATAGAGGAACGTCTGACTTGTAAGCTAAACCCAGTGGTCCAAAATGTGAATAGCCATGTTAACGCCCGTGCTGATAGTAATATCCCCATAGGGAAAACACAACTTCCATTAAATTTGGCTATTGCAGCTAAGGGATCAGCCCAGAATGTAAATATTAAAGCACTCAACCATAAAGGACCCACAGTAAACCTAGACAAAAGGGTAAAGCATCTCCCTAAATCAGTGTTGATTATGCATAATAGAAGCTTATCAACGCCCAAGGTACTTACTCCTCAGGTACAACCACCCCCTTCCCAACAACATCAAAAACAGGGATATCCAATGAATCTGATTCCTGGTGACTTGCCGGTTGTAGACCCTCACTTAGATCTTCCACCAGAAGCCACCCCCTACATTGTCATTTTGGGCAATGTACCAAGAATACAAGCTGTTGAAGAGGAATCATGGGTATCCCTCAAAAATAAATGATTACACTGGTTGAGCACAAGGGTAGGATTAAACAGACAATTATTCCAGGACTTTAAAATGGTTAGACGAGTGCAGAGGGTGGGATCACGTGAAAAAGTGCTGGCAGGTGACTGCATAGTTATGACATCCGGCTCACCGGCGCCATTAAACGAAATATTGAGGTTTGGTGTAAACCATACCGTAGACGCAGTTGAGATAAACATTCTACCACTGGGTTTCTTTTATCCTCCTAGAAGAATTGCTCAGATTCCCACTAATTGGAGACACCCTTTTATTAATCACATTCAAATGCAGCCAATTTCCACCTATAATAGATTCTACGCTCTCTCAGGGCTGGACAACAATGAATGACTGAAAGCGGTAGATATCCCAATAGGGGGATCACCGATCATTAGTCCTAGCTTGATCCCCAGCCAACTTGAAACGCAAGTGTTAGTGGATTTTCCTAGCAGACTGGGAACATCTAACTCCTTAAACCAATTTCCGCATTGCTTAGTACCAATTATATTGTCTGAGGCTGTGGGGCCCCATATGACTGTGGCAGATAAGGAGATTGAGTTGACGGCCTCCATATTAAATACAGAGTCAGTAACCGAAGTCTTGTTAGGCCATCCTAAATTAAGAGGTCTGAATATTGATGTTGTTTTTTGTAATGTAGCGGAGCTTCATTCCAAAAGGACAAATTATATTTGGCTGGAATTTGTGAGGAACCACAACATCGTCTGCTTACAAGAGACCTGGTTAAGCAACCCAATTCATTTGGAGGGGTACAAGACTTATTTCTCGAAAGTCACGCCTTCTATTTCGGGAAGACTGAAGGGGGGGGTCTAATAACGTACATTTCAAATGTCTTAGCTATTAAGGAAATTTTTCCACTGAGATTGGAAAGCAATTATCAGATCCTCATGGGAACTGTAAATAAGGCGTCTATTTATTTTTTGGTTAATTTTCATAATAACCTTAAGGAAGCTGATTTAATTGGTCTTTTAAACAAGATTTCCTTTTATTTACAAGAATTGCGAACAAAATATATTAACAAATCTTTTATGTTGATTTGGGGGGGGGGGGGGGGGGGGGTGATTTTAATCTACCACTATGTAAAAGGAATAATACTATTAATTGTGGAATCCAGGATGAGTACGGGAATAACATAACGCATTTTACTCACCCGAAAATTGGCAATCGCATGAATGAGATTTTGGCTGTGATGGAGTTGGGGTTTGCAAATGAACTAGTAGTTCCCTCAGTCACTTTTTCCCCCCACATTTAATGGGAGGGGGCTCTCAAGTACAATTGATTTTATACTAGTCTCCCTCAGTATTGCTCTAGTTATACGGAAGTTTAACACAACTAATAATGCACTTAGTGATTATTTTCCCAATTCTCTTCTACTACTCCTAGCAACCTTCATGGTGGAGCCAAACTATTTGAGTCCTTTGGATCAGCAAATGTTGAAACTAGATAGACTTAATGGTTTCTCTATAAAATGGGAAAAAATAGATCCAGTATTGATGACCGCTAAAGTGGTTAAGCTATGGCACAGGGGTGTGGGGCCACGCTAAGGTGGATGAGCTACAGAAGATCAAGAATAGCTTCCTGAGATATCTACTTGCAGTCCCTCAAAGTACTTCGATATATTGTTGCCATTCAGAATTAGGATTGGATTATATGTCGGATATTGTCAGAATCCAACCAATCATGCTATGGCATTGCGTCTGGACAACGGAACAGTGCGAACTGTCACAAAGCCTTATTCAGGATTGTCTCACGCTAGATAAGATGCATAAGATTACCTGGCTAGCTTTTGTGAAAACCTTTTTTGACGATCTAGGCCTTCCGAGATATTTCAGTCATCCACTAACTATTTCTGAGATATCAAGGAAAGAATTAAAAAAGCTATGTCTGTTGCATCTAGGGCAACTGCGACTTTCTAACGCGATAGGAAAAAGCTCAGTGCAGCACATCTTAGCTATTCAGACTACTTTTACTGTGCAGCCTTACTTAACGTACAACCTGAACCCATATCAACATTTCTATTGACTCGCTTTATATTTGATATCTTCCATCGCTTAATAACTTTTCCCCAACAGAACGATTGGTCTAGGAATCTATCTACCTGTCCGTGTGATTATGTTTCTCAACAAACTTTAATTCACATAGTGTTGTTTTGCAGATTTTACGCAAATCCACAAAGGCGATGGATAGTTCCTATATTAAGATCAATGGGATTACGTTGTTGTCGTCCAGCTTTTTTAGCGCTCCAATTTCTGGAAAATAAACTGTATGCTAAGTCTATGGCCTGTTTTCTAAAGTTTTGTATAAATCACCATCCTAATCTTGATAAATTCCTGATGTAGAGGCATTTTAACTCGAAGCATTCTGTTTTAATCGTTCTTTTTCTTTTTTTAACAAATACTGAATTTGCAATGCATTGATTTTATTGACTGTATTTATAGCTCGAATCTGTTTTCATTGTACTTTTATGGTTTTCTACAAATTTTGAAAACCGAATAAAGGAATTTTGAATTGAATTGAGATCTAGATTTTTTAGGATTACTGTCCTTTTCTTGGAGGAGGTATGAGGCTTCTCCTCACCTTCAGAGTCGAAGTCCTTAGCAGCCTTTTTTCTTTGTAGCCAGAGAAGCAGCCTACAATCACGATCTTTGAGGGTTTTTTGTGGAAAAAGTATGACAGTGTTTGCATTCTATGGGCTTGTGGATGGGATACAGGCAATAAAGGCACTCCCTTTGTGGGTCCTCAGAATAACAGTCTGGACTTTTCACAAGTCTTGCAGGGCCCGAACAACTCATTTTTAGACTCAGACATAATGAACAAAAAATAGGTACTCACACTCCTGGACTGTATCACAGAAGAGGAAATGAAGCAAGAAATGAACTTCAAAAGGGCAACAGTATGAACACTGTGATTGTGCAGAGCTCATGGAAACTTGCTAACACACGACATGCGGTAAGAAATCTGAGGTATGATGGGCTCTGCAAGGGATGGAGACTCTATGGTCTACGCTCTATTTGGCTGGAGTTTGGATGTCTTAAAACAATGGTAATAGGTTGTTAAAGGCTACTGATTTTCTATGGCAATTTAATGTTAAATTTTAATACTGCTTTTTTACTGTCATTGTGGGACTCCCACCATGATGATGGGAACGATTCAAGCATGTGAATCTATAAAATATACAATACTGGAGAACTTTTGCAACTCCTTCCAAATTGCAACAAGGAGTGTGGGGTCAAAGTGGTGCCCCTCTTGTTTGAGGATGAGAATGGTATGTAGTAACCCTAGTAACGATCACAAACTATTTATCAGTTACAACTCCGTAAGTTAAAGCAGTAATCGATTAGCAAAGAGTAAGCTGTCTGTGTGGATCAGCTTCCGCTTTAAGACCACCTCTTACAACCCTTACATTCTTTTATTACAGGTAAGCATTGTCTATCTTTTTTTTTTATAGCAGCGCATGTTCATTTAAAGGATACGGAATGCTTTAAAAAAATATTCACTTGGTGCAAATGCAAAAATCGAAATGAACGTCTCCGGTTCCTGCAGGCTTCCTTTCCTGTGTTTGCAGGCATTCTCAAGGAGCAGCAGAATGCCTCCTGTTTCTTTAACATTCATTAGGCAAGAGATTTTGTGAACCGTGAACTCACATTTAACTATGCAACTTTCTTAGTACCTCAGGTGCATAACAAAATGAAAACCAGGTCGAAAACCAGTCAGAGTGCAGTCTGCACCTGTTGGTTTGTGGCCAGGGCTTCTTGAATCATGCCCTTTATGAGGTCTTATATGTTTTTAGCATGTGTGCACATGGAACTAAACTGACTATGGGAGTGATGTGCATCACGCTAGAGTTGGGATGCATTCATTTTCTAATTTTACAGTACCTTTTGAGTCTTCCACAAAAGACATGGGTGTGGTCAATCAGGAGGATGTGGGTCAGCATTGGGTTGCATTGAAAGGGGTGCACAAGTGGCTTTGTTTCAGAACAGGATTAATGTGCACTGGTTGTGGTGTGATGCCTGTTAACATTAGGGTTCACTGACTAATGGTGTTGCAAGTCAGGATTAGGGTACGTCAAAAGGGGAGCAGCGGAGCATTATTAGAGTGTATTGACCAAGCTGCTGCAGCTGAGAGTTATGGTGCACGGAGTTGGGAGCTGCAGGGGGAAGTGGGTGGATGCATTATGTCTGGGGCTGCTATAGGCCAGGATTAGGTTGCTGTATTGTCTTGAATCAGCAGGGAAGTATTAGGTTGATTAATTGAAGGGGCTGCTGGGCAGTGTTAGAGTCCACTCAGTGAAGGTACTGAGAGTCAGTATTGATGGTGCATTAACTAGGGGTGCTGCTGGTCATGATTGATGTGCATTGAGTGAGAGTGGTGCAGGTTAGCATTAGTTTGTATTAAGTGGGGATAAAGCAGTTCAGGATTAAGTTCCATTAGCTGTTGTGCAATATTGGTGTGCACTGAATGGGATGTAGACCAGGAAACGTATAGGGTGAGGTGCTGCAAATCAGTATTAAGAAGTATTGACAGGGGAATCTAGGTCAGGATTTGGGCGCACCGACTAGTAGTGATCCAGGTCATGATTTGGATTGCGAACTGTTATAGGACGACAAAGTTGGGGTTCACTGGAAACTGCAGCTCAATATTAAGGGCCACTGACTGGGGTGGTGGAGGTCTTGGACAGGCTGTATTAGCTGAAGGGAAGAGTTGAGGTGCACCAACAAGGGGGAACAAGAGGTCAAGAATGGGGCATATTAGCTGGGGTGCAGTAGGTCAGGGTTGGGGTGCTCTGTCTGCCTGTGTTGCTGATGATAACTTTTGATTCTCCCACAGAAACCAAGTATGCGTTGATTGAGAATGCAGCAGGTCAGTATTAAGATGCATACACTTTGAATTGCTGGAGTTCCAGTTTATGGTGTATTACCCTGGGGGTGCAGAAGGCCAGGTTGGATTTCGGATTATTTAAGAATCGTTTATAGTCTATAAAGAGGAAATTGCCATACCAGGTGATGTACGTTGTGCTGTATGTTCTTGGAGTTCTTCATCAGACCACTTAACTTCTAAGATCAGTAAAATTAGATAGCACCTTGAGGCCCATCTTAAACATAATATACAAAATTGGTCCTTCTGTCTGTCCTGGGCATCGTGTGAGGATACAGGCAGATGAAAGCCTCCCCTCGTCAGAGGGTTTGTGAGCAGTATGTGGAGTATCTCGAGGAATATCTTCAGAACAGTCTAAATGGGTCTTCACATTGTCGTTGTATAACAAATACTCTAGAACCAGAAATGCTGACATGTTTATTAAAAACCTTAAAGCCCTTCCTCCTCTTGTTGAACTAAAACCAATACAAATCTAATTGTATTTTTTTTTAAACTTAAAGCGGACTGTAACAATACGCCCGATTTTTGGCAATTTTTCTGCCCATCTCAGTTTTGCAATCGATTATTAGTAGCCAAGATCAACATCAGAAAAGCTTGAATCTAATTGTAAGCGTATCAACCAGGAATAACGGCTTTCAACTGAGAAGTCCCGAGTCCATGGGAAGCTATCTGTAGGCACACAGTTCATTGACCTGAGAGGCAGAGGAAGGCAGCTTTGGCCTCAGCCTTTGTGACTGGCGTTTGCACAAGTCCACAAGATTCCACTCTTTCACCTACCTTATATAATACCTGTGCATTGCCCCATTTGGAGTTGCTGAGGAACTTGGTCTGCAGTGCCAAATGCAAAAGTATGGTGATGACACGCAGATTCACTCAGTCTCCAACCGGATGTGCCAGATTTGTCTGTGGTGATCTTTAAACGAGCACAAAGATAGAAGCTGGACAACTGCTAGTGTCTAAAATTGGGGGGCCCATCGTAGAACGGGACCGCCCGCCCTAAGGGCGGGGGCCACTGTGGCGGGCGCATCCTGTATTTTTAACATTGCGGCGGGCGTTGCTGAAAGCACTGCCCGCCGCAATGCTAAGAATACATGTTGTGCATTTGAAAGCACAATGTGACAGGCACCGCACGGTGCCTGCCACATTTTTCTTTGAAATGCAGGGGGGTACCATAGGTACCCCCCCATGTGCACCCCCCCGGAGTCCCTGGGGGGCCCGCAACAGGCCCCCGCAGGTAGACTCGCATGCCTTTCCATGGCGGCAATGCCGCCACGGAAAGGCATTCCCCAGCGCACATTGTAATATGGCTGGCAGTGTCAGACGACGCCACCATATTGCAGCCTTTTCCGCCCGGGTCGCCTTAGACACCGCCACCATATTGCAGCCTTTTCCACCCCAGTAGTAAGGTGACCGGGGCGGAAATGCGGCGGACAGTCTTTCTGTCCGCCACGGACCCCCCAGCCATAATAATATGGCGGGGTCATTCCTGCAAGGATGGCGGGCGGATCGCCCCCGCCAGATCGGTGGTGGCTACCGCCGGCCTGGCAGGTACGATCCACCCGTCATCTTAATGGACAACTGAGTTTCTGCTATTGGGTTGCCGAGCTTCACAGTAGCGTTGTTTAGACATAGGTCACTGTACACCACCTCTCAGCACCCTGTGGAGGTGAATAATGTCTGTGGTGTTTCAAAGCCATTTCCAGCTCCATGACCACTTCAAGAATGAGGTGGAGGTTTTTCAAATCCATCCATATAGTTATCAAAAATCTGCTCACTGTTTCACAGTTATTGCTGGAAGCTGTTCACCTTGTCCAGGCTGTAGTAATTCTCATTTCTGTGTACTGTAGAACAATTTATCCGAGATACAACTAAAAGCATTTTCAATATTTGGGCCACTCCATAGCATGCAATTCAAATCATCGGTACTCTCATAAAAATGGCTACAAGTGAAAGGCATAGAAATGGATTAGTTTCATGCGAAAACATAAAACCGCATAAATTATATTTTGCAAAAACAGAGACTCTTTAAACTCAAATTTATAGTGTTTCCAAAATCTCTACCTTACATGAATCAACTCGGACAAAATGTTCCCTGTACTAAATTCCTAAATCCAGTCATATTTAAATCACCCATATTTTAGAACGGGGTAGTTTACCATTTTAACCCCTTCCCCTGCTGGTGATGGAACCGCTCCGTCATCAGCCACGGACGCGCTGTGCTGATGACAGAGCGGTTCCGTCACGGCCTGCTATGCGCGCCTGCGCGGCGCGGATTCCGCGCCTGCGCTGGACGTTCTGTTGAGCGGGCAGGGCCGTGACGGAATCGCTCCGTCATCAGCACAGCGCACCCGAGGCTCTTGATGGAGCTGTTCCGTCACGAGTACGGGAGCGCCGCGTGGCCCCTCCACCCCCTTAGCACTGCGGCACAATTGCCGCCGCAGCGAAGAGGATAATTTACATCCTAGCATGTTTGTGGACAGGTATATGATCGTGAAGTGAGGTGCAAATCAATATGCTTGTAGGGAGATATTCGCTTAAGGCTGAGATTAAGGAATACATAGAAGACAAGAAAACCTTTATAGCATATCCATGTCATTATGTTAGTCCAAACTACAGGCAATCAGGTGCCAGCACCTCTCTAGAACCTTCTCCTCAGAGGCTCAGGCCCTCAGATTTTCGTAGCACAAGAGTGACAAAAGAGTCTAGGAGGAGAAGCGAGCCTCTGAGGGGAGGTGGGTGGGTCGCATGTGAATCTATGAAAGACACAAATACTGGAGAATCACCGTTTACAGGTAAGTAACAATTGTTCTTCTCCAGTACTGGGGTGTCTTTCATAGATTCACATGCTTGAATAGAATAGTGAGCAGTAATAGCTGGCCGCAAGACAAAATAGCAGTGCATTAGCATGAAAATGCAATGAAATGACATAAGCTGCCAGACTAATAATAGTAAAAAGACTGTACAGGCGGAGGGAAAGAAAGAGGCTCACCTTATTTAAAAAGATTATGAAGCACAGCTTGGCCCACTACTGTATCAGCTTCGTTGATCGTCTCAAGGCAGTAGTGCTTCGTGAAAGTGTGCCTGCTGGACCACGTGGCTGCTCGACATATTGGATGAATCGGCACACCAGCAAACAGGGCAGTAGAGGATGACATCGCCCTGGTGGAATGAGCCCTCACTATAGAATGAAGAGGCTTGCCAGCCTTCTGATGACAGAAGGAAATAGTGGAGGAAATCCAACGTGCAATAGTTGGCTTGGTAACCGCACTCCCCTTGCGCATGCGTCCATAAGCAACAAACAGTTGATCAGACCTACGAGAGGGCGCTGTCCTGTCGATGTAGAATTTAAGGCATCTTTTAACATCCAAAGAATGCAAACCCTGCTCCGCTGTAAATTTGGGATTAGCAAAGAAAGTCTTTAAGAACACTGGTTCATTGAGGTGAAAATCAGTTGGCACCTTAGGCACGAACGCCGGGTTGGTGTGAAGTACAACACAGTCCGATTTGAATTGGAGGAAAGGAGGCTGAATGGTAAAGGCGTGGATATCACTCACGCGACGTGAGGAGGTCAAAGCAAGAAGAAGGGCCATCTTCCAGGTCAAAAATTTCAAATCCGCTTTGTGGATTGGCTCAAAAGGCGCCTTCATCAATTGCGCCAAAACAACATTGAGATGCCAGGTAGGAGGAGGACGCTGGATGGGCGGGAACATCTTGAACAGCCCCTTGAAAAACTGCCGAATGACTCTGGAAGAGTGGAGAGAGGAAGATTCATCCTGTCGGAAACGAGATATTGCCGCTAGGAAGACCTTTAAGTCTTTACTGTGGACGGAGCTCTCGCATTGGCCAGGACCTCTCTACATGTTGGCGAAATGTTCAAGTGGGCAAATTCAAGGTGTTCAGGTTCCAGGCCGATAATTTGAGGGAGGAGGGGTCCGGATGACAGACCTGACCCTTGTCCATTGTGAGGAGATCCGCTCGAGGACGAAGGAGGATGGGTTCGCAGTATGAGAGAAGCAGCAGTTCCGAGAACCACGCTTGTCGAGGCCATCTGGGCGCGATCAGGAGAATGTTGCATGGCTGTCTCTGCATCTTCCACAACACTCGTGGAACCAGCGGAATCGGCGGAAAAGCGAATAGATTGCACCAGTCCATCGAAAGGGCATTCCCGCACGACCCTTGATAGGGAAGCCAACTTGCATTAGACTGGCATTTCCGGTTCACAGGGCTCGCAAAAAGATCCATGTCCGGGCAACCCCACAGACGAAAGATGAAGTCCAGAGTCGGCTGATGCAACTCCCACTCGTGGGTCAAGGACGCGGACCTGCTGAGGCAGTCCTCTAGGATGTTGGAGATGGCTGGTAGGTGAACCGCTGTCAAAGCGATTTGGCGACGGAGTGCCCAGTCCCAGATGCTCTGTGCCAGCTGAGAAAGGAGCGGTGACTTGGTGCTGCCCTGCTTGTTCACATACTGCATACTGGTAGTATTGTCGGTTAGAATGAGCACTAATTCTCCCTGGAGGAGAAGATGGAAAGACTTGAGCGCCAGGAAAATGTCCATTAGTTCCAGTCTGTTGATGTGCCAGGAACGTTGAGACAGGGTCCACTTGCCCTTTATAGATAGCCCCTGAAGATGTGCGCCCCAACCTTCCAGGGAGGCATCCGTGGTAAGGTTGAGCTCCGGAGCGATGGTTAGGAAAGAAGTGCTGGCAGTGATGTGTGACGGTTGAGCCCACAGATTTCGTCGTCGGAACGACCGTCGACGCTCCCGTCAACGATTTTGCACGTTTTTTTAGTGGAAACATGCATAGAAGGAGCTGTGGACACCTGAGAGTCAGATCTCGGGCGTAGGCGTAGCAGGAGGAGGTGGAGACACAGCAGGAGCCTTCTGAAGTTGAAGTTTCTTCTTTTTCAGGAAAGGAGATGGCAAATCCTGCACACTGCTACGTTTAGAAGCGGCTATAGACACACCTGACGCAAGGCTTTCTGCATCAGAAAGAGGTGAATCCTTATGCTTCAACCTCTGCAACCACAGGAGGAGACGCCCCTTCCTGTCCTTAAGGGTTTTGGTGGTGAAAGTCCTGCACATTTTACATTTTCCTACCTCATGCTCTGGATAGATACAGTAAATACACTTCATGTGAGGGTCCTCTGAGAAGAGCCCCAATTTCCCAAACGAAGCACATGGTCGAAACAAAGACTTCTTACTTGAAGACATCCCAGAAAAAACTGTAGAAATATTGAAAGAAGTTGAAAACTGAGTAGAGCTCAGGGAGACTCCCTTCACACGACGTGCGGTAGAAAATGTGAGGGCCTGAGCCTCTGAGGAGAAGGTTCTAGAGGGGTGCTGGCGCCTGATTGGCTGTAGTTTGGACTAACATAATGACATGGATATGCTATAAAGGTTTTCTTATCTTCTATGTATTCCTATGTGTTAATGCTAATCTTAGTACTTATAAGTATTTATGGTTTTGGAATGTATGTTATTATGTTTTTATATACATATATTATTGGTTTATTGCTATTTTATTTACCGTGGGGCTCCCACTTCGACGACGGGGAATATTCAAGCATGTGAATCTATGAAAGACATCCCAATACTGGAGAAATTGAGTTCCCTGACTAGAAAGAGGTAGAGCAGCAGTCCTGGTATCCCGGCATGCCAGGATCATACAAAATGGTTACCAATTACGGAGTGCTGCTGCAGCGGCGTCAGGAGAGTAGCAAGGCTTTCGAAGCCTCTGTTTTATGCACCACTTCCCATAACGTCGCCCACAAGGGTCAGCATTGGTGCTGCGGGGAGGAATAACTTTCACATAGGCCGTTCAGTGGCGGCCATCTTGTATTGGGCCCCCTCCGTGTCGAAGAACTGGGCGGGCCCAATCCGGCTGTGTGCCTACATCTGGAGTGGCGGTGTGGCCACACTGCATCAGGACAGTTGGGCTTGTTCCACCTTTGAAGCAGAAGGATCACCTCTTTCTGCAAATTGTTGCGGGCCCCCCTGTGGGCAGTGTGCATATTCCTGCCCATCAGTATGAGTTGGGTATGTAATCAGGCATTGCTGAATTCAAGAAATGCATGTGAGTGAAGGGTTGAGGAGCCCAATGCCCTTAGGGCAGCCCGGAGGAGGAGGAGCACACCTCTGGGGGACTCTAAGGCACCAGAGAAGGACCTATCACAGAGGTTTAGGCCAAGAGCAAGACTTGCCTACACAACCTCAAGGTGAGCTGGACAGCCTGCGACCCCAAGGTGAGTCAGACAAGGGGTTCTGGGGAGAGCTGCTGAAGCCGAAGATCCAACCTTGTCGCTTGGTGGACATGGTAGCACAGCACGGGGGCACAACCCGACCTGGAACTAACACAACTTGCGAGTGGCAGAGTATTGTGCCCCGTCTTGGCCAGGGGGAAGGACAGATTTGCCAGTGCAACTCAGGGGAGCACAATCATATATTACACCGAGCGGACCGAGAGCAACAATTGCATTACAGTGCCTGAAGCCTCTGGGAGCCCAGCAGAGGCGTCCACAAGTGCCGAAGTGATAGCTGCTACACAGGGTAACTGGACAGCACTCAAGGGAAAGATGGACTCGGTCTCGATTGTGGTCAACATACTGCGCGCCAATCTGCACTGGGTGGCTGACAAAGTGAAAACGGCAGAGCTTTCGGTTTGGTGTGCTGCAAAAAGAAGTTAAGACCCTTAAGGAAGAGATGTCCAAAATGTGAACAATGTCCACCACACTAGAGGATACAGTTGAGGATGCGGATGGGCGCTCATGTCAGAATAATCTTCGCTTTCTAGGTTTTCCAGAGGGAGCAGAGCAGACCACACCGGAAAGCTTCCTAGAACCGTGGATCCAACAAACATTGCAGCTGCTGTGCTTGTCCCCCAATTTGTGATTGAGTAAGCTCACCCACCCCTGACTGCTCCCCTTAGGGCGCTCATAGCCAGGATTTTCCATTACATGGACCGGGACATAGTCCTTACAGCAGCAAGAGAGTCTGGGAACGTGCAAATGAAAATCACAACATTTTCACCTATCCTAACTACACCAGGAAAGTACAGGGAAGGAGAAAGACGTTTTTGGAGGTCAAATAGAAACTTAGGGCATTCCACCTCCCTTATATGCTCTTCTATCCAGCCAGACTGCAGGTGGTAGCACATGAGAAAATGCATTTTTTTCAAACACCTGTAGGAGGTGTGGTCCTGGCTGGAAATCTGGGACAAGGTCCATCGAGCATAGTGTGGAACTCAGTGGACACACTCTTCAGGGGTAAGACAGGGCACGCTCGGGGAAAACGTACAGGCACTCTCAGAGCCCCGAGACAAAAGTACCCTGTAGACCCCATGGGTGGTGATGCAAGGGAAAGGCACTCTGAAGGTGGAGGAAACAGAGGACACAAATGGACGGCGCATGCTGGGGAGTCCCAGGCGGCCTCAACAGGGTGAACAATGGCCTGCGAAGGAGGGGACATTTGTGGGGGGCAACTTATGAACAATGGAAAGGAGGTGCAGTGCCTCATAGGGTGGACGGGATGGAAAAGTCATTACAGTACCTGTATGTTATGTTATGCAAACTTATAAAGCGCAAAGCTACCCAAAGGCTTCCCAGTGCTGCGTGAGCCATAATATGCATGTGCAGGTGGTCTGAGAAAATGTGGGTAAAGCCAAGTTTTAAGCTGTTTCCTGAATCAAGTCTCATTCAGTTTTTTTCTTTGCTTAACGGGCATTGAGTTTTATATCTTAGGGACCTTAAATGAAAAAGATCTTCCACCCCATCCGTTCTTTTGAATTCAGAGAACCTTCATGAGTTGATGAGTGTCAGGAGGACCTGGGTACGCAAATGAGGGCCTATCTGGAGACCAACTGGGCACTGCCACCACTAGATAACATGAATGGGAAGCACTGAAGGCAGCTGTCCGCGGGATGTGCTTGGGAAAGGTATACATGGGTAAAAAGGTGACTACAGAATGATCTAACTGAACATGAGGCCCTATTAACCGATCTACAGCATAGAGAGATGGCAGGGGAGGAAATCAGGCGGTTCTCACAGAGACTCGTACTTTCCTGAGAGAAATGGCTGATTGGTTTGAAATATTTACTCAGAGAGATTATAGGCTGCACTGGGAGAGTGATAAAACCAGTAGACTACTGGCTTGGATATTAAGAAGGGATGGTTTAGCTGCATCTGTAATTATGTTGTGGCAACCAGATGGGAGCAGAGCCACAACACCGGCGGCCATCAAACTCACATTCTGCGGCCACTTTGCAGGTGTACAACAGCTTGATAACTACGACCTTGGAGTGGATTGCCTCCTCCTTGGTCAGACTGGAGCTCCCTCAAGTTCCGGGGGTGCTCCAGGAAGAGTTGGATGTGGATATCACCCTGGAGGACCTGAAGTATGCCTTAGAGGCACTGTCAAAAAACAAGTCCCCAGGTAGTGTTGCCGTACCAGCAGATTCCTGTCAGGCGTTTTCAACCCTTTTAACTGAGAAAATGTTGGAGGTGTTCGTGGAGGCATAGTCACGGGGTGAGTTGCTGCAGTCGATGAGGGAAGGTCAGATATGCATGATGCTTAAGCTGGGCAGGGATCCGTCGAAGGTTGCATCCTACAGTCCCCTAACAATGATCAACACAGATGCCAAGGCCCTGTGCAAGATCCTGGTGATGCCGCTGAGACAAGTAATCCATAAGGATCAATGTGTGTTTATAGCTGGGTGCAGCACGGTACACAGTCTGCAATGCCTGACCCATATACTGCACTCAGAGGGTGAGGGAAACAAGGAGGTGGTTCTGGCCTAATCAATCAATCAATCTATTTGTAGAGCGCGCTATATTTACCCGTGAGGGTCTCAAGGCGCTGGGGAGGGGGGGGGGGAGAGAGGGGGGGTGGGAAGGGGAGGGGGTGGAAGCTTCGCTACTGTTCGAAGAGCCAGGTCTTGAGGAGTCTTCTTAAGGCGAGTAGGTCTTCGGTCTGCCGTAGGTGTGTAGGAAGGGTGTTCCAGGCGTTGGCGGCAAGGTAGAAGGATCTGCCGCCTGAGGTTGTTCGTTGGATGCGGGGGACGGCGACGAGGGCGAGGCTGGAGGAGCGGAGCTGGTGGCGAGGGGTGTGGAAGCTGAGTCTGCTGTTCAGGTAGGCTGGTCCAGCGTTGTGGAGTGCTTTGTGTGCGTGGGTGAGGAGCTTGAAGGTGATCCTCTTGTCGACGGGGAGCCAGTGTAGGTTTCTCAGGTGGGGGGTGATGTGGCTGCGGCGGGGGACGTTGATGATCAGTTGGGCGGAGGCATTTTAGATGGGCTGTAGTTGTCGTAGGTGTTTGGCTGGGATTCCGGCATAGAGTGCGTTGCCATAGTCCAGCCTGCTGCTGACGAGGGCCTGTGTCACCATTCTTCTTGTTTCGGTCGGGATCCACTTGTAGATCCCACGGAGCATGCGGAGGGTGTTGTAGCAGGAGGAGGAGACGGCGTTGAGCTGATTGGACATGGAGAGGGAGGAGTCGAGGATGAATCCAAGATTGCGTGTGTGGTCGGTGGGTGTCGGTGCTGTCCCCAGAGTGGTTGGCCAGCAGGAATCGTCCCAGGCTGAGGGGTTGGGTCCGAGGATGAGGACCTCCGTCTTGTCCGAGTTCAGTTTCAGACGGCTGCTCCTCATACAGTCGGCGATGGCCTTCATTCCGTCGTGGATGTTGGTTTTGGCGGTGCGTGGGTCCTTGGTGAGGGAGAAGATGAGCTGAGTGTCGTCAGCGTAGGAGATGATGTTGAGGTTGTGGTGGCGGGCCACTTGTGCGAGGGGCGCCATGTAGATGTTGAACAGCGT
The DNA here is from genome assembly GCF_964263255.1 of Lissotriton vulgaris. Classification (NCBI taxonomy): domain Eukaryota; kingdom Metazoa; phylum Chordata; class Amphibia; order Caudata; family Salamandridae; genus Lissotriton; species Lissotriton vulgaris. The sequence goes on along the minus strand of NC_141685.1, from coordinate 1,054,883,249 downwards.
CGGGCTGAGGGAGGAGCCCTGGGGGACGCCGCAGATGATGTCTGTGGCTTCGGATCGGAAAGGTGGGAGGCGGACGCTCTGGGATCTGTCGGAGAGGAAGGATGTGGTCCAGTCGAGGCCCTTTCTTGGATACCGGCTTCTTGGAGGCGTGTTTTTAGAGTGCGATGGCAGACCGTGTCGAAGGTGGCTGAGCGGTCCAGGTGGATGACGGCAGATGTTTCGCCGTTGTCTAATTGGCGCCTGATGTCGTCTGTGGCGGCGATGATGGCTGTCTCGGTGCTGTGGTTTCGTCTGAAACCGGATTGCCACGGGTCCAAGATGTTGTTGTCTTCGAGGTGGAGGGTCAGTTGCATGTTGATGATTTTCTCGATGACCTTTGCCGGAAACGGGAGCAGGGAGATGGGCCGGAAGTTCTTGAGGTCCTTGGGGTCCGCCTTGGGCTTTTTGAGGAGGGCGTTGATTTTGGCGTGCTTCCAGCTTTCCAGGAATGTCGCTCTTTCGAAGGAGATGTTGATGATCTTCCGTAGTTGGGGTGCAATGGCTGCGTCTGCCTTGTTAAATATGTGGTGTGGGCACAGGTCTGTCGGTGATCCTGAGTGGATGGAGTTCATGACCTTGCGTGTCTCAAAGTCGCTGACGTTGGACCAGGAGGTCAGGCGGTTGGTGCTGTTGGTGTTCGGGAGAGGTGTGGAGTCTGGCGTGGTCGGGTCGGTCGTGGTGTTGAAACTTTCGTGGATGTTGGCGATCTTGCGGTGGAAGAAGATGGCCAGTGAGTCGCACAGTTCCTGTGAGGGCGGGATGTTGTTGGTGTTGGCGCTGGGGTTGGAGAGTTTTTTTACAATGCGGAAGAGCTCTTTGCTGTCGTGTGCGTTGTTATCCAGGCGGTCTTTTAAGGAGGATCTCTTGGCTGATCTGATGAGGTGGTGGTGTCTGTGGGTGGCGTCCTTGAGGGCTGCGTGGTTGTCCGGTGTGCGTTCGTGGAACCATTTCTTCTCCAGTTTCCGGCGTGCGCGCTTGGAGGCCAGGAGCTCGTCTGTGAACCTGGTGGGTCTCTTGCTGACCTGGTTGTTGGAGGATTTCTTCAGTGGGGCGAGGGTGTTGGCACAGTCGTTGATCCACTGTCTGAGGTTGCGGGCTGCTGCATCTGGGTTGGTGGGGTCAGTGGGTGGGTTCTTGGAGAGGGTGGTGATCAGCTGATCTTTGGTGACTTTGCTCCAGCAGCGGCGAGACATCTGTTGGGTGCGATGGTGTGTGGTTGGTTTTTTGAAGAGGAAGTGAATGCAGCGGTGGTCGGTCCAGTTGTGTGGTCGAAGGTGACGTGGGTGCTTGTGGAGAAGATGGCGTCCAGCATGTGGCTGGCGGCGTGGGTGGGTGCGGTGACGAGTTGTCTGAGGCCGAGGTTGGCGAGGTTGTCGATCAGCGTGGAGGAGTTGGCGTTGTTGTTGTTCTCGAGGTGGAAGTTCAGGTCCCCGAGGAGGATGTAGTCCGTGGAGGCGAGTGCGTGGATGCTGGCGAGGTCGGCGATGGAGTCACTGAAGCGGGCCCGGGGTCCGGGGGGTCTGTAGATGAGAGTTCCTCTGAGGGTGGTGTTGGGGTCGGTGTGGATCCGGAAGTGCAGGTGTTTGGCGGTGTTGAGGGAGTCGTCTGCGTGGGTGGTGACCTTGAGGGTGGACTTGTTGTCGATGGCTATTCCTCCTCCGATGCTGTTGGCGCGGTCCCTGCGGGTGATCTTGTATCCGTCTGGGATGGCTACGGCGATGTCTGGTGCAGAGGAGTCGTTCCACCACGTCTCGGCCAGGAAGGCTACGTCCGGGCCTGTGGTGTCGAGCAGGTCCCAGAGCTCGATGGCGTGTTTGCGTGCGGAGAGGGTGTTGAGGAGTATGCAGCGGAGGTGGTTGGGTCTGGTTCTTGGTGGTTTGATGGTTCTGTCGCAGGTGAATCTGCAGCTGCGGCAGGAGAAGGGTCGGTGGGTGTGTTTCGGGGAGGCCTGGTTGCAGCGTTGGTCTCGGCCAGTCTTGAGAGCGTGGAGGGAGTCGGCGTCGTAGCTGAGTCTGGGTCGGGTGCGGTGGGGGGCGCAGGTGCTAGGGGTTCTGGCGCTGGGCGCGGTCCAGGCACGGACGGGCGCAAACGGCTTGCCTTGGGTGCACCAGCGGCGCCCCTGCTGAGCGCGGCCACGTAGCAGCCGCTTAGCGGCTTCCATATGAGGGGATGTGGGAGGGAGGAGCAGCTGGGAGGCGGGAGTGGGGCGGCGAATGGGATTGCAGGTGGGCGGGGCCGCAGGGATGCAGCGGCGGGAAAAACGGGCGGGTCGCGGGAGAACTGGGCACAGGAAGGAAAAACAAGTTTAGGCAAGAAAACAAGTACAGGCACAGAGGAATAAAAACAAGTCTGGGCAAGAGAGCAAGTTAGGCACAGGGGAATAAAAACAAGTCTGGCCAAGAAAGCAAGTACAGGCACGGGAAAAGTGATTACTGAAATGGACACACAAGGGCGTGCCCCTTGTGGGGTGGCTGATGTGGGGGGGCAGGACCAGGAGACGAGTTCCCTTACCTACTGCGGCACACATCCCTGGTCTGGGAGTGGATTATAAACAGAATACTGAGACAGCCGCCATTTTCTAGGGACCTGGACATCTGGGCATTGAAGCCATTCAAGGACATAAGCTCCATGTCTGTCACTCAATGGCAGGCTGGAGGCTCTAGAAATCCGAGAGATTTGTACCCGGGGAAGCGATTTCTCACATATCAGATGGCCCAGAAGGCCTTCTACCAGGTATGTGGACAATATCTATAATAAGCTAAACTTGCACAAACAGCAACAGAGATCTGGAGCAAACTCACGTCTTCCATACTGGTAGGCTCTTTTAAGAGTGCTTGGTCTGGAGAAGCACAAACTCAGAACGTCCCACAGTGGTTAGGGTTGATTTTATTAATAAAAATGTATTTCTACCCAAACAAATCCTTATTAGCAAAATTAGGATAATGAAAGACTGGGGAAAAAACATAACTTTCTAACCTACATTACGATTGTAACTTATGAACTGCACAGTAACTAAAGTATCTCTGTGACAATAGCGGTAAACCGTTGAGCTATGCACATAAAATACTGTTCTGTGATCTGCATAACACACACTCTACCTTAGATGAGTCAAATGGCCACTAAACAAAAGTACGATCTCTTTACAGAAAGTACATTAATCACCGGAGTTACCGTGGCCCTTTTATTTTTGTCTGAAAACTGTTGGATATATAAGGAACTCTGTAATGCTTTTAAACCGGATGCACTGCTACAAAACAAGCCCCTAGTACCCCCAACCCCCCTCCGCCCCCCGCCTCCCGGGAGATGCCGGATGCCTGGTACGGGCATTTTTCGGCCTTGGTGGACATAGAGGAGCTACATTCTTACATTTTACGTGGTTCTGTGAGGAGGTGCATGTGTACTGGCTGGTAGAACAGCTACGACAGATGACAGGGCTAACAGTGAATCCTGACCCAAGCTGTTCCTACTGGGCATTCTACAACATCCCAAATGCATTATAAATTCCTGCAGCTGTTATTACTGCTAGCCAAAAGCGTGCTTCTATGGTGTGGCTGAGCACATGGAGCCCTATAGTGCCCAGCTGGGTACGGGACACAGTTGAATGGGCTTTGGCCGAGGAAAAGCACCTTCGCTTCTCTCATATAGACGACAAGGTCCATGAAGACCTAGAAACCTGGGTATAATTGCTGAATACCTTTAAGGAGGCATCGACATGGGGCAGAGGGTGGATCAAGGTCTGAGACTGCTGAGGAGGCTTAATCCTCCAAACGAGACTCTCACAGAGAGAACCACCTTGAACAGTGAGGGCATGCTGTGGGAATCTCAGATACATCCACGGGCTAAGGAAGCAATAAGATATTTAAATCCAGGTGAGTAGATGATATAAGGCTGGTGCACCAATGTAAGAGAAGGCAACTAAGGATGGGCTGAGCAGGTCTCCATCTTGGTTATCTGTTATACATGTAATGTAAAAGCATAAATAAAGAATTAAAAAATCAAATAGGTTGAAATTTTGAAGGGACTTGTTTTGAAACCTATGTTTTTGTAAAAGATGTAAAGATATTTTGGAGTCTGTGTTTTCAACGGCCACCAAAACGTCACTCTGAACAGTTTGACAAGGAAACTAATTGTTTGACTTAGGCCCAGGATTATTTTGAAATCCTGATTGAAATCCATTACCTGTCAAGGTGACTTTAATCTACACTGTTCCAGAAGTGGATGCGACCTAAATCCAACAAGCATTGGTAAATGCATTAGGTTTAGCTTATGTGATTAATAATAAGCTGTTTCCTCATCACCGGTCCCTGGGTTGTGCCCTCCGACTTTGTATTCGAACAACTCGGACGCTCTGCAGGTTCCTGGGGAACTCACTACTACAGTTGATGGAGTTACTGTTGGCTCTCGACGGCCATTTTGTATTCCTGCGACACTCTCACTCTCTCTGTGGCCATATTGTTTCACTGCTTCGCTGTGGCTCTGCCTGGTGGGATTCCGACGTTCGGGACAGGGCTGATGCCTCTTCCCCTATTGGCACTGACTATCTGCCTGGTTGTGACCCCGGACTGAAATATTCGTTGATGTATTGATTGTGCGTTCAGTGAGACTTCCACCTATTTCATACTGTATTTCCTGTTCTGTGCGCTGGCCTCTCCCTTCCTTTCAAGTCGCAAGTATTGCGTTCTATCCTTTTTGGTCCCTCTTTATGGGGCGACTGTTGTTTTGCGGGCGGGTGGCTCAGGGACAAAAGTTGCGGTTGATGGCTGCTGAGCCTGTATTTGACTAGCCGGGGGGGATCCGGACCGGAACACTAACATGACGTAGGGGTTTTGGATGGCTGGGAGTCCGGGAGTTCTGGTATTGTACGGGCTCCTCCCCGCTTCCTTCTTTTTGGGAGTGGTAGAACAGCTTGTTCTTTTCTTCCTCCCTATATTCAAGTGTTACAATATTTGTTTCCTGTTCCTCTCTTTCTTCCTTTTCTACATTTTTCTTGCTTTATCTCACCTTTTTCTTCTACTTCCTTTCTTCTCTTGCTATATTTCGGGTTTAAGGGGCGACAGACACTCTGCTAGGGGGGGGGTAGGCCATAGCCTCTGCATGTGTGTAGGGTGGGGGGTTACATTTTATTTTTTGGTTAGTTTCTATGGGACCTGTTTTCGCTTCTTTTCTGTTTTTCCTTTTTTCTTGGTCCGTGTTCAGGCATATTGGGTGAAGGGTGGCGGAGTAGATATGAGTGGGTAGTTGGGACTGCTACCCTGTAACGTGAATATTGTGTGGCCATCCTGCCCGGTCGGGACTGCTTGTTGAGATGTGGATTGTGTGAATCGTAGCTACCGTCATGTCCCACCTGCATGGTCCTTGCTCTTCCTTTATTATTTTACGAGTACGGAACAATACGACCTGACTTTACTAGTTGCACAAAAAAAAACTTGAAAACTTAACCTTAACTACTCCTGTGTCATGGTCTTGCGGCAATTTCCAGTCTGTTTCTTGCTTAATAGCCGATGTGCAGCTGTATTACTATGTCACCGTATTGCATGCTTTCGTGCTACATGAGAGTTCGTGGCCAGCCGGAAGGTTGTGGGCCCGTATTTGTTCTGTATTTCGTGCACAATAAAGGTTTTCAAATTTTTTTTAAAAAAAATAAATAATAAGCTGTTTTTTGTAGCTTGGTGAGTAGTTGTACATTATAAGTTACAGAAGCTCTAATAAAGTGTTATGACTTGTTTGTGTACAAAAAGGCATTATATTAGATGTTCCAGATTCAAAGTGCTACATACTGGAATGAGCTGATTGCGTGAATTTGCCACTGCTCACAAATGTGCAAATTCAAACTAGAGCTCAAATATATTTTGCATGACTCATCAATTCTAGAGTTCTGGTGATCTGCATCTGGTTCCCTGGCTTTTCCCTCTTTGGTTTTAATTGGTTAGACACTTTCATATGTGTGTGCTGTGTATACAACATAATTATAGTACTTCATGGCAGTTTTTGATACTATTTGGTACTTTATTTGCAAAATAAAAACACACATTAATATTAGTGCTGGAAGTCAGGATTAAGGTGCATTGAGTGTGCAGCAGGTCAGGATTAGAGCACATTGAGTGGGGGGTATGGTGTTGCAGATTACCATTAATATGTATTGTATAGTGACTCAGCGGGAGTGCATTGATAAGGGGTGCTGAAGGTCAGCTTTAGTCATTGACTGCGGGAGAACAGAAACGCTACTTTACAGAAACGCTACTTGCCTGGAACTTTGCTTTCAGCCACCCTGCCTGGGAGAGATACTGCTTCGGGGGTCCTGTGCTGCTGTCCCGGTTGTTGGTCCCCCCCGCCGCCGCTTCTTACACCACCAGCGGCCGCTGAGTGGGGGGACTACAGCCCCCATAATTCCTGGCAGCCCCGCCCACCTACCTGCACTTCCGCGCCTGGAGGCGCATAAAACAACCTTGCTCCCTCAAAGGAGCGGAAGAACAGAAACGCTACTTTCCAGAAACGCTACTTGCCTGGAACTTTGCTTTCGGCCACCCTGCCTGGGAGAGATACTGCTTCGGGGGTCCTGTGCTGCTGAGCGAGCTGCTGTCCCGGTTCTTGGTCCCCCCGACGCTGCTTCTTACACCACCAGCGGCCGCCATTGTGGGGGGACTACAGCCCCCATAATTCCTAGCAGCCCCGCCCACCTACCTGCACTTCCGCGCCTGGAGGCGCATAAAACAACGGTGCTCCCTCGAAGGAGCGGGAGAACAGAAACGCTACTTTCCAGAAACGCTACTTGCCTGGAACTTTGCTTTCGGCCACCCTGCCTGGGAGATATACTGCTTCGGGGGTCCTCGCTGCTGAGCGCGCTGCTGAGTGAGCTGCTGTCCCGGTTGTTGGTCCCCCCGCCGCCGCTTCTTACACCACCAGCGGCCGCTGAGTGGGGGGACTACAGCCCCCATAATTCCTGGCAGCCCCGCCCACCTACCTGCACCTCCGCGCCTGGAGGTGCATTAAACAACAGTGCTCCCTCGAAGGAGCGGGAGAACAGAAACGCTACTTTCCAGAAACGCTACTTGCCTGGAACTTTGCTTTCGGCCACCCTGCCTGGGAGAAATACTGCTTCGGGGGTCCTGCGCTGCTGAGCGCGCTGCTGTCCCGGTTGTTGGTCCCCCCCGCTGTCGCTTCTTACACCACCAGTGTTCTCTGAGTGGGGGGACTACAGCCCCCATAATTCCTGGCAGCCCCACCCACCTACCTGCACTTCCGCGCCTGGAGGCGCATAAAACAACCTTGCTCCCTCAAAGGAGCGGAAGAACAGAAACGCTACTTTCCAGAAACGCTACTTGCCTGGAACTTTGCTTTCGGCCACCCTGCCTGGGAGAGATACTGCTTCGGGGGTCCTGTGCTGCTGAGCGAGCTGCTGTCCCGGTTGTTGGTCCCCCCGACGCTGCTTCTTACACCACCAGCGGCCGCCATTGTGGGGGGACTACAGCCCCCATAATTCCTAGCAGCCCCGCCCACCTACCTGCACTTCCGCGCCTGGAGGCGCATAAAACAACGGTGCTCCCTCGAAGGAGCGGGAGAACAGAAACGCTACTTTCCAGAAACGCTACTTGCCTGGAACTTTGCTTTCGGCCACCCTGCCTGGGAGATATACTGCTTCGGGGGTCCTGCGCTGCTGAGCGCGCTGCTGAGCGCGCTGCTGAGCGCGCTGCTGAGCGCGCTGCTGAGTGCGCTGCTGTCCCGGTTGTTGGTCCCCCCGCCGCCGCTTCTTACACCACCAGCGGCCGCTGAGTGGGGGGACTACAGCCCCCATAATTCCTGGCAGCCCCGCCCACCTACCTGCACCTCCGCGTCTGGAGGTGCATTAAACAACAGTGCTCCCTCGAAGGAGCGGGAGAACAGAAACGCTACTTTCCAGAAACGCTACTTGCCTGGAACTTTGCTTTCGGCCACCCTGCCTGGGAGAAATACTGCTTCGGGGGTCCTGCGCTGCTGAGCGTGCTGCTGTCCCGGTTGTTGGTCCCCCCCGCTGTCGCTTCTTACACCACCAGTGTTCTCTGAGTGGGGGGGACTACAGCCCCCATCATTTCTGGCAGCCCCACCCACCTACCTGCACTTCTGCGCCTGGAGGCGCATAAAACAACGGTGCTTCATCAGTGTCGCGGGACGAGTGCGGGCGGCGCCGGGCTAAGCCCAGGCAAAGGGCGGGCCGTCTGTGGCCGTCCGGGGCTGGCCAAGGCTGGGCTGGGCCACCCCATTGAAGACTCGTTCTTCAAACGTGACTAGTAAGACTATTCTTTTTTAAGTGGCACATCATTATTATTGCTATATTTATTTATTACCAGTTATTGTGGAGTGTCAAACTATGGCTTCCCGCCCTGCTAAAGGTAGAGCCTCTTTAGGAGGAGGATCAATCAGAGGAACTCTAGACAATTTTATTACCAGGGCCACTTTGGCAGTAGAAAGAGAAATAGCCACAACAGAGCGGGGCCTGTCTGCAGAGCATCTCCACAATAGGCGCTCGTCTCTGGGCCCGATTCAATTAACCACTTCACCGCACGAAACGACATACATGGATCCTCAGGCTAATGTTACAGCAAGAGATAACAGTATTCCACTACTTTTAAAAGACATCACCTTACCAACTAATACTTTAAGTAGTTTAAATACTGACGCCTCTGACCCTTTAGCTTCAGTACTAGAACTTACATTAGGGGACCCTACGCCAGTGGTGATGTCCACACAAAAACCGCTTCAAAAGCACCAAGACAATAAAAATCCACAAGGCCCACCGCCAAAAAAGAGAAGGGGGATAAGTCTTAATAGCAAATGTGATCAAATACCCAAAAAGCTCCAAAGCCCTCAAAAAAACACAAATGTAACAGCAAAAATAATCCAATCTGACCTTCATTCCCTTATAGATCCCCTAGTCAAGGAACTATCGGGGAATATTGAGCAATTAGTCAGATCTCTTTTATTACCTCTCATTGAGAGGATAAAAAGAACAGCACAGCAACTGGGGTCACTTGAAAAAGCCACTGTAAATAATATGGCTTTAATTAAAAAATTAGCTATACCATGCATTCCAAAGTTAACACCCGCAACGAAAACAGATGCTCTTAAGAAAGCTGGTTCAACTGGTTCAGCGACTAATAAAGCTCCCCCACCACTCCCAAATGTTATGAATATAGCATCTAATATGAAAGACAAAACAGAGATAAATAATATGGGAACAAGGGCAGGAGGGCAGTCTCTTTTTCTGGCAGTTCGCATCTCAATCCAATTAGAATTTCCCCACTCCCCCATCGGAAAAGATCAATGGGGCAAATAAGCAACAAATACACCTACCCCAGGAGGCAGTCCCATACGTTGTGGTGCTTGTGAGAAGTTGGCCTGATATATGATGCTCACTAGTTCTAGTGATCACCTTGTATCAGTCCAAACAACCCTTATGGTGATTGGTTGTAAGTCAACCTTATAGACCAGCTATCCTAATGGTAGCATGGACAAAGCAGTCTTAGGCTAAACTCTATTGGCATGTGAAGCCAGCTGTTTTACCACATATAACCCCTTGATTACCAAGTGAAAGGACACCACACAGGTTGTTATGAAAATAAACAAGTATTTATTAACTAACATACACCTCTGAACTCTTTATGAGGTCAGAGGGCTAATCACATGACAAACTCTTAGGAAAAATACACTCAAGTTGCACGATTTACAATGGTGCCCTAGGGGCACGACAAACCATATATTAGAAACAATGGAATGCGAGGAAAAAAAGTACAGTAAGAAGATCCAGAGGCTGGAGGATCGCTGGGACTACGCTACTGACTAGGTAAATAAGGAGCAGGAGGCCCACGGGACTCACGTGCAGAATGGAAACTCTCACGCGGGATGCGTACCAACGTCTATGGATGCTACAGTTTAAAGAGTTACGGATTCCGGACGAACCCGGCTTGATGGAGGGAAAACAACAGTGGACCTGAACACTAGGATAGTGAACACTGACTTCAGCACCTAGAAGCTTTAGTTACCTAACCCACAGTCTATGGGTGCATAGGGCTGAAGTGGTGTCGGGTTTGCTGCGTTGATCCCGGTGGAGCCTGAAACAAGGAGTTGCTGGCAGGCGGCCAGATGGAGGAGTCCGGTGGTCCCAAGGATGGAACTAGGAAGAAGAAGTCCTGAAAGGGAAGGAGACAGAGTCCTGGTCACTAGCCAGTGACGGTGCTGGAACCAGGAGGGAACCAGGTGCTGTCGCCGCAGTCAGGTGGAGGACGGGACACTTCTCTCTGTAGCTGTGCGGACCAGGAGCTGTTCTCTACGAGCAGGCTGGAGGCACGAGCTGTCCCACGTAGTCTGCTGCTGTTGGCGGTGTTGGATCGGCGATCTGGTCAACAGGCCTTAGCAAGTGCAAGCCACGCGGTGGAACAAAGATGGCGTCTGGTGCGGACCAGGAGGGTCCGGGGTGCTTCTCGTTTACAAGGAAGCAAGGGCCAGTCTGGGCGACCAGACCAGCAGTGTTGAAATCTTTGGGTCGTCGTCTCAGAGGTCACTAGCCAGCCGGCAAGTGACCGGACAACAGGAAAAGTAGCAACCAGGTGAAAGGGCCCCACGCAGATCTCGTGGATGCTGGGGGGCTGGTCTTTGGTGCAGGAGCTGCGTCGGTGTGGGGCTTCTCAGACCCCAGTGCACTCACTCGAGGATCCCTCGGCGGTCGTGCTGGAAGCTCTGTGCAGGTTTCTTCAAGATGGCCGTCTCCAAGTTGCTAGTCGCACCCACGGGTCCCAGCTGTGCTGTGGATGTGGGTAGAGGTCAGAGGAGTCTGGAGGTCCGGGTTTTGTCGAGCTGGGTTGTCGGGTTCCAGGAAGGAAGGACTTGCAGCAAACCGCACAGGAGCTTGATGGTGCCTGCGAAGCAGGATGGTCACTCCCTGACCATAGGGGAGATTCTTCAGATGTTCAGGAGGTCGAAGGTCAAGAGTTCTTTGTGGAAGTTGTCAAGATTAATCTAACTGGGAATGGGACCAGCTCCTACCTTTATTCAGCTAAAGGGGGCTGCACTACGACTAGGTCCCTCCCCTGGGTGGGACCAGGAAGGGGGGTGGTTACACCCCCTATCCTTTGTCCGGTCTTGCGCCAGCTCTGGGGCTGGAGTGCCCCAGGAACTGGTTTAGACAAGAGTATGCACAGGGACACCTTGTGTGCCCCAGGCATGTCTCATTCCTTTCAGCCCTGTCCTACCTAATACACAAAATCCTGTCTGGGGTGGTGCTAGCACCTCCCAAGGCAGGAAACCCTTAGTCCAAGCCTCCCTCGCTGGAAGGACTCCCAGCAGCAGGAGGTCAGACTTGTGTCTGTAGTGGCAGCATCCATTTTGTGATGCTGAGGCTCGAGTTAACTTTAACCGGGGTTCACAGTTACACACATGTTGTGTCCCTCTAGAAGGGTGGAATGCTACCCCCGTCGCCAGAATTGGCGAGGGGGTAGTATTCCAATTCGTATGACACCTTACTCGACATGTTTTGATAATGTTATACCAAAGTTAGCATTTGACCGCGAGGTTCATAATGCACTTAAGAGTATATGGTATAGCGTTATCATGGAACAGCTATTAGGACTTGGTTCCGCAAGCTGCAAACGGGCTCAGCTCATGCCAGAGCACCATCTCACATAATTCCAAGCACTCTGCCTTCAGGATTGATAAGGCCTACCATAGGAGTGACTGATAGGAATATATGTGTCCATTTTAGGTTTAGATATAGGGATACTATATCTAAAGCATAGGGCGATTACACCACCTTGCCCCAGCTGTCGTGCAGCCAGTTGTGTCTGTTTGGATGGCCAGCCAGGGGTGGCATAATACATGCTTCAGCCCCTGGTAGGCCCTGGGTTCACCTATGCCCTGGATACCTAAGGTATGCTGTACAGGGACTGATAAGGTGGCCCAGTACCAATTGGTAACTGCACCTAAGGTACATGGTTGTCAATTTAGAGAGAGAACAACTAGGCTGTGGGTCTGATTAGCAGGCCCACCGCCAGGGAAAGTCGTAAACCAGTGAAGCAAAAAGCAAAAATCGGGGGTGACCATAGGATTGCAGACCCTACTCTCCTACAGTGCTTACCGGAGTCCCAGCATTAGAAAGTGGGAAAAAGGAAGGCTACTACGACCTTAAAAATATGGTCGTACATTGTTTAAAACTTAATAGGCCACTTCCTCCTAACGTCAATGGGGAAATCCTCCACGTACGACGACTCGGGTGGGTGGGACATAGACCAAAAGAAATTCAGGAAGACATAATTATTATCAATTTTAGAGATCGTAGGGCAACAACACACATTATTCATTGGTACTCAGGAAAAGGTGGGGGTGGTATCGTACAACATGACCTAGATTATTTTTACCCTAGGGCTCTGTTGGCAAATCCCCTAAATTCCTGGGCTCCGCCCAGGTTCTATCCAGGAAGTCCAACCTTTAACATCCCCACCGATAACCGCTTCACTCTCTTTTCGGGCGTGGACAGAGTGGACTGACTTCCTGGCCCGAAAGACTTACAAGGGCCCACAGAGATGAAGCTTAGGGACCCAGATACTAGTAAGTACCAAAATGCCCATTGTAAATCTGCGGTAGAGAATAGTAACACCCTACGAGTTTTGACTCAAGGCAGGGAGTCTTTGTTGGTCGACAGGGGGTTAAATCCATCCACCCTGGATACGGTGAAACTGATAGCATCTAGTTTAGAACAACCTGCCATACCTTCTACTGATAAGGCGGGAGGCAACAAGGAAGAGAGTAATCCCCAATTCGTCGTACTCTTTTGGAACGTTGCTGGTCAGCGCTCAAAGATAGGAAACGACGTATGGAACAATTTCACTCATAACTTCAAAATTTTATGTCTACAGGAGACTTGGTCGACCTCCGAGATTCTTATGGAAGGGTACAGAACTTACTTTTCGCCTGCACAAGCGTCCAAGTCTGGTAGGGCAAAGGGAGGCTTGACTATCTATATCTCGAACTTGATACAGGCAACTGAAATTACACCCATTAAACTTGAACCAAACTATCAGATCCTTAGCTTCCGCCCAAACAAGACGGACAGATTTCTTTTGGTTAATTTTTATAATAATCTCTCTGAAGGAGAATCGGTCCTGTTAGTACGCTCAATCCGATCCTCATTACTATCTAGAATAAATAGGGCAATGAAAGGGGACACTATAATTGTTTGGGGGGGAAATTTCAACCAGGGACCATGTCAAGTCAGTAATCAAAATATATGTGGTATTGTTGATGAGAACGATAACTCAATACCACATTTTAGTCACACGAGATTGGGTAACTGTTTGAATGAAACTATTTTTGAGTTAGATCTTGTAGTGACAAACGAAACGGTTAACTCAAATACAGTGTTGGCTCTAACTTTTCATGGGAGAGGTGCCCAAACTACTATAGACTTTATCCTTGTTTCAAACCCTAAGAATCATATAGACACTCACTTCAATATATACCCAAACGTTTTAAGTGATCACTATCCCCTCAGTATCACTCTGCCGCTGTCCCATAAACCTACCAGCAGCATTGTCAGTATTCTGGGACAAAACAAGTTGACTCTAGATAGGCTAAATGGCTATACATTAAAATGGAAAAAAGTAGAGCCAAGTATAATCTCAAAAACAGTGGTAACCAATGTTTACCCCTCTATAATGAAATGCCTGGATATGGCCACTCCAGACACAAAAGTCATCACTAACTTTGGCACAGTTACAAAAGCCATAAATGAAGCCCTATGGGTAAACTTAAACAGTACATCTAAGAAGAGGAAGGGATGGTTTGACCACAAGTGTACAGCAGCCTATTCGAATCTAAAAGCAGCCTTACGGAAGACTACTAGGGTCCCTCACGAGATCAAAACCTTAAGGAAAACATATAACTCTGCAATAAAGGATAGGAAGTTCAAGCTAAAACAACAACTTTGGGACCAACTCCATGACAGCTGTATTCATAAAAACAGCGCTGCCTTTTGGTTAGTAGTAAAATCGCCTTTCCTGACCGATTCCGGAAATTCTCCGAGAATCGAGGTGGCGATTGACGAGAACGAATGGGTTGCACACTTTGCTAAGATTTTTTCTAGAAACCTAGTGGCTAGAAATGAACAGGAAATAAATATTTGTGAGCAAACACCTAACTGTTACCTTATAGACTTAGTATTCACTGTCAACGAGATAACACAGGCCCTGAGAGCGAGTAAAAATGGGAAGGCCCCCGGCCCAGACGGGGTGCCAATAGACTTTTTTAAAGTCCATGTGGATCTTTGGGCCCCCCTCCTGACCAGGGTATTAAATGCCTCATCAAATCAAAAAAAGTCAAAAAGTTTATTTGTTCTGGTACTCAACAGAGGACCACAAAATATATTACACAAGTTACATGTAAAAAGAGATTAAATTTTGTCAATACAGAGATAAAAACGATTTTAGAAATTTATACAAGTTAAAACAAACAAATTCATTCGGAGGTTGCTTGCAAAGAGCGATAAGTTCTCTCACTGTCGTGATTCTACATGAGCAATATATTGGAGCTAAAAATCTAGTGCGGGCAGAGATTACGATCTGGTTCGGACATACAAATAGAACATGTTCCAGAGTCTGATCACCCCCAGCGCACAATGTACATAAAGCAGATTCCCCCGGGGACCATCTTGAGGTAAATGAAAGTAAGGGGAGGATGCCCAGTCGAAGCATAGCAATTGTTCTCCTTGCACCATGTGTTAAGGTTAGCCCAATATAAGGCCGACTTTGTTTAAATTCCAAGGAATCAACAAATGGTTTATAGGTAGATAATTTGGTGCAGTGTCGAGAGTCCACTTCGTAGCTAAGCTTTGGGGTGAAGCATTTTAAGAATAGTTTTAATTGTGCTGGTGACCAATTTAGCAGCATTTCAACGGTAATATTTGCTACACGAAATGCTTCAACCATGTTCTTTCTGAATACTTGCTTTTTAGCATCATACTTAAAGGTTTCTTTTTTCAACAGTGACCTTAGTGTGTTCTCTTTTGCGTGCAATAAGTTGTAGGCCCACCTTATTATATTTGCAATTGCTACTGCATAGGAACTTGTCACTGATAGTTCCAGTCTCAGTGCTTGGACAGGAACTGCATCTGACAGTTTCATAATTTTTCTTAAAATCTTCCCCTCTTTTCGATCCATAAAAGCCCATTGTTTTATGGGGATGTACTCCGTCGCGTAAGAAAGTACAGGAGATATTTTTACTTTATAGAGGTTTATCAGAGAGGAAAAATGTCTATTCCCTGTTGCGCTATAGAGTCTCAGGAGGGCCGCGACATGTATATCTGATTTCCTTGACAAATTATTCAGTTGCGCGGTGTTAGATAAGTTTTTTTAAAGGATCCTGCCAAGGTAGGGATAGTCCTTAACTTCTTCTATCTTTTCCCCTCCTAGACTCCAGGTATATTTTGCGCTTTGTTTCCTCCCCGAGAAGGCCAGCACTTTTGTTTTTTGAATGTTTGGGACTAGATAGTTTTCTTTAGAGTATTTGTGCAGAATGTCAAGTGACGTTTGTAGTCCAAAGGGGGTAAGATCCAACAACACTATGTCGTCAGCATACAGTAAAGCAATTATTTTTTGATCAGCAATTTTTGGAGGTAGGTTGGAGCCCAATTGCAGGTAATGGCACAGGTCGCTTAGGTAGAGGGAGAATAATATTGGGGCTAGGAGGCACCCTTGCTTTAGTCCATTTTCAGTTTTAATTCTTTCCGTGTAACCTCTTTCTCCCCCCATTTGAACTTGACACCAAGTATTGGTGTGTAAGCTGATTATAGACTGTAGTAGTTGTTCGTTTATGCCAAGTTTCCTCAATTTTTCCCACAATGTTGGTCGGTCTACCCGGTCAAATGCTGTAGAATAATCTATGAAGGCAGCGTATACAACCTGATTTTTTTGTGTTATATATTTGTCAATGATGGTTTGGATAACTGCGATGTTGTCAGTTACCGAATGTTTAGGTCTGAAACCTGCTTGAAACATCGGTATCTGGCCAGTCGTGAAGGCCCATTCTTTTAGACGGTGTAAGATTTCTGCTGCAAATACCTTGCCCACGGAGTCCATAAGTGCTATTTGACGGAAATTGCTTGCTCGGGTTTTACTTCCCTTTTTATGGATCGGAATGATTATACTTCCCTGCCATGATTTTGGAACTTGGCCAGTATCTAAGATATAATTGAAAAGGGGATATAGCAACTGACTCCATTCCTTTGGGGCGATTTTTAGTGCTTTGATCGGGATCTGATCAGGGCCAGACGCTCCTGTTGATCTTGCTTTACGTATGTTTAGTTCGACAGATGTTGCGGTGATTTTACTTAATGGAAGTTTAACTTTTTCTTTATTGTAGACCCCACTGCTTTCCGATGGAACTATTAAGTTTGATCTGTAAAGGTCTGTCAGAAAACTTTCCCAGGCATCCGGAGGGACCGGTATTGATTGTAATTTCTTTTTGGATCCAGTAAGTTTTCCTATTAGGTACCAATATTTGCGCTGGTCGTTCTTGTTTGCCGCTATCTGGATATCTACCCAGTTACGATCTTGTAAGGTTTTTTTATGTCTCAGATTCTCGCGTCTTAATTGATCTTTGGTTTTGTTTATTTCCTTTTTTATTTCTGGAGTGGGATTCATATATTGGGCGCGTATGTATTTGTTTAGTTTTTTCTTTACTTCAGAGTTCTTAAAGGTGTGCTGATTTTTATCTTTATTCTTACTGTTGCCTGCTGAATCCTTTGCTGTCATATTAAGGATGAGAGATCTAAACTCTTCTATAATGGATTCAAAATTTTCGATGGGCTTTTCTGAGTATATTCTCGTTAAGAGTTGTGAATGATCAATCAGAGACGTAATTTTGTCGATGGTATGAGAGTTCCAGAATATACGTCTCTTTTCATTGTTCACTACTACATTGCTTTTTTGATATAATATGTGACAGGCTGCAGAAGATTTAGGTAACCAATCTGTTGTCAGGTGCATCATGGTATGATCGCTTTCTTGACAGAACTGGTTGAGCAGATATGAGACTGTTTCTAGCAAATCATTACTTGTGATTATATAATCAATTATAGATGATGTCCCATTTCCCTGTCTGGTATAATTTGCAGGGATATCCCCTTCCATGCTACCATTCAATATTACTCCATTTATGTTTGTTAGTGTTGATAATAACAGTTTCCCTCTTTTGTCAGTCAGTATGCCCTCCGGGAATTGTGGAGCTATGATGTCCAGACCTTCTTCTGAGTGTTGTTTTGCCCATTTATTAATTTCAAAATTAGAAATTTTACTATTGAAGTCGCCGACAATTAAAAAGGATGAGTGAGGATCGTTTTCTGTTATGATCTCAATCCTTTCCATGATATTTAGGAGTATTATATCATGCTTTTTACCTGGAGGAGCGTATACATTAAAGAGGAGAATTGTTTTAGGGTGAGCTGTACTGCATGTTTTAGCGGAGATTTTGATGCACTGTAGGTTTTCTAAGTTGGTATATAATAGTTCCTGGGCCCACAGATATTCTTCACTTAATAGAATAGCTAAACCGCCTTTAGCATGACCTCGATGAGTGTTTATTGCTGGAATTTCGTAAACATAATAGTTTTGAACAGTGATAGGTTCGGTTGCCCATGTTTCTTGTAAAATCAAGATATCCGGCCGATTTCTGGTAGCCGTGGACAGTTTGTTCTTAATTCCACCTGCGATGTTCCAGGAGGTTATTTTTATGCCAGTGCTAAACAGATTGTTGTTGAGATCTCTTGGGTTTGTTACTATTTAGAGTCTTCGAAACCCAAGCCCAAGATTTTGTGCTATTATCGTTCACAGGTATCTTAGGAGCTTGATACCAGACGGCCCGTTGACCTTTGTTCACCAGAATTTTTAGTTTTTCTTGCCCTACAGAATAAGTATCTGAGTGCATGATTGCTTGATCTTCCAACGCTTCATAATGTTTTGGAAATTGTTTCCTGTATGAATTGGCGAGTGCATTGATTTGGGCATCATACCCAATTGGAACTGTACTGACCATCGATTCTTTTCTTTCCACAACATCATAGCCTTGTTTGTAAAGTATCTCCTTATCATTCAGGATTATTTCTGGGATAACAGACGACCAACATGTTACCCTTGCTAATTTAGTGTTGTCTTTAATGGGAAAAGTTACTAAATCAAGTTCGTTACTACTCAATGATTGTAGAGGCTTAATATGGCGTAGTAGATGTATTATCCTTCTTCTGTTGAGTGGGGATGAGTCACTAGGAAAAAGTTCTTCGAATTGTATAATTTTAGGAGAAGACTCTTTTTCTCTTTGTTTGTTCCTGTCTAGATGTTCCATGATTTTATTATTATTAATTTGAGTTGGTTCCTCTAGAAGTCTGAAAGAGACAAATTCTTGCGCTCTTGGGTCTAGTTGTGGCGACTTCTCTTCAAGGTTTTTCCTAGTTGCTGATTTTACAATACTTTCAGATGCTATTATTTTTCCAACTTTTTCCTCTTCAGGGTTTTGTTTTATAGCTGACTGTCGAAATTTTAGTTTGTTAGCTTTCTTTTTTTGAATCCTCCTGATTGTTTTTTTTCTCCTTCTTTTCCTTCCTTCTATGTTACTTTCCAGATTCTTTTTATCTGCAAGTTTTCCGTTATCTTGTACTGATATATTAGACGTATGTAATTCCTGGTTATCTGATACAGAATTATTTACCAGTGTAGTTTTCGCTTCTTTTTTTGAATATTGGGAAATTTTTATTTTTTTGCTGATGTTCTTCTTTGAAAAGTTTTTTTAAGGAATATATTGTTGTATCATTTGGATGTTCCATCTTTTGTTTTTGTTGTTTTTGAGTCTTAAAAGTTTGGGTACCGAAATCACGTGTACTTTTCTTTTGTTCATTATTATGTTCTTTCGATATATCATTTTGCTCAGATTTTGTTTTCGTTGGTAAATTGTTTGCCTCTGCTAAGAGGAGGTCTTTTTTCTTTTTATTATTAACTAGATGTTTTAGTATCCCTATTTGGACGTCCAGGGTTTGATCAGAATTATCAAGAATATTTCCCAGAAAAGAGAGAACCGATTCTAGAATCTCTTGCAGTGAAAACAGGGCTTTTGATATGGGTGATGTCGTGTTAATAATATTATTATTTGTTTTGAAGTTGATATTGAAAGGATCGGATGAGAGATCGATTAAGGTGATTGGAAGAGATGTTTTATCCTTATTGTTCTGGCTTGCTGCATGTTCCAAGTTTTGCAGTCCTAGAACTGATTTATTGATATTTGAGTTGTCAAATAGCGCTGAACTCCCTCCATTTTTGATGGGAGTAGAAGTTTTTAGAGTAGTCTGTTCTTGTTGAGGGTTTAGTAGATCAGCTGGAGTGCAAGGTGATTTACTACTTAGATCAGTGGCCAGAAGACACAGTTTTGATTGTTGGTTAGGTATCGTTGGAGTGCTTTCTAATTCCCTTAAGATTACGGAAACTTTGGGAGAGGTTTCTCTGGCAGATGTATTCAATTCTTGAGTGTCTTTAGTTGTAAGTGTAGTAAAGTATGTGCTAATTGCCGGTGTTAACGTTATCCGTCCAGGTTTAATTGCCTTGTCGGTAGATTTCCGAACAGCATTTTCTGTCACCATTCTTTTCATAAATATCGTGCGGGAACGTAATTTTTTGAAGCCCATTTATTTATCTATATACTTTAGATTGTTGTGGGTTATGGGTTCTCATACAATAACACCGATGTACGCTCTGATGTAAGCTGCTAGTTGACTTACCGAGTGCGGTGTTCTCTGCAGTAATAGTCGGGATGAAAGGGGGGGGGCCCGGCCCGTCCTCAGACGTCCCCGGACGGCCACAGACGGCCCGCCCTTTGCCCGGGCTTATCCCCGCGCTTGGTCCCGCGCGCGTCCCGCGTCGCGGGGAGCAAGATGTTATTTGTATACGTTTCGTTGGGGGCGTGTCCGTGGGCGGGTCGCCTGGGGGAAGAGGAACCAGGTGATCTCCGCTAAGGATTATGGTCCTCGCAGTCCCCCAGGCTAGGTGCACTCGCTGTATGCACCCTGGCCTCAACCCCTCTGACTCCAGCTGGGAGCGACAAGCAGAGCGTGCCGAGTGCAGCTCACGCTCACACCAGCGAGTCAGGGGGAGGCAGCGCCACGATACGGTGAGCAATCAGCGTCAGCTCCAAACAGCCAGCACAGGTTGTAGACGGTGAAACTGGTTTTCTTGCACAGCAGAATTGGGTACAAAAGATCAGCAGCAGTTTTAAGCTCCAGTGAGTGGCCTCATGTGGACTCATAGAGTCCTGGTCCAAGTCAATATTGGTCCCCATATTAAAAAAAGGAGATCGGCAGTCTGTAACATGCTACCGCCCAATATCCCTTCTCGACTCTTTGGGGAAAGTGGCGGGCCGAGTTATTCTTGAGCGTTTGCAGGAATGGTCGGGTATGTCGGGATCCTATCAGATCTGCAATATGGCTTCCGAGAGGGTCGGGGACTGTTGATCATGCTTTAAATCCATCACTGCTGATTGACAAATACGTAAATACTTTTGTTGGACAGTGTCATTCAAAAACATAATTTGCTCAGGTTTGATATAGGCTCTACACAAAGCTTCTACCCACTGCACTTGCCAATCTGTTGTACCCCAGACAATTTTTGTCTCAATGTTGTCTTTCCAAAAGGCGAAACACTGTCTAGACAGTTGAGCAATAAAGGCTGCAAAACAAATCTGTTTCGTATTTGTTAACATATTTTTCGATCCTGTTTTGTTCTCATTTTTAAAGTAAAATGATTCAGCATTTGACAAATTGAACACTGAAAAATATGGAAATTTCATTGCAAACGTTTTTGAGCTACCCTATGGAGGCGTAGGACAGTGTTCCCACTGGTTATACATATATACATTTCTAGGCAATGCAAATTTGTGCAAGAAATGATGACCATAATGGTTATAACAATACATTTGTTCGTAGTCTGATGAACCCTCTAAATATTCATGATTTGTGAATACTGCAGACATTTCTAGATCAGACATCATGTTATTAACAGTCTCGAAGTCCCAATCATCAGAAAAGGTACTAGAGGTAATAAAGTCACTTAATGAAATCTTGACATAAAGTGTGGAATCTTCAAAAGCTCCGACGGGCCAAAAATTGCATATTCAGTTCTGTCCCAAACTATACCATCCGGTATAGGAACGGCTGTGATTGTCACTGCTGACAAGTCTCTTTGTTCACAATGGGATGATTTGTGTGGCTGGAGAAGTAAGTTCACCTTTTTACTTGCTGTGTCCATTTTAATATATTGTCCATTAATCAGCATGCCCAGAGTCATTACCAGAGCTATCCAAAGTAGAAAGAAAAATATTGCCAAAATAATCCATAGTTCAGTCCATGGTGAAATCAGATAAGTCTTTTCCAGGTGATGAAAAAGGTATTTAGCTTGTTCTTTGAAAGTTCTTTTTGCTGGCGTTGTTTCAGGTTTGCTGGGATCCTCAGAAACCGTATCAAAGTTAATGAAATAGCCAGAAGCAGTTCTGTCAATGGTTGGAATTGCATTAGGATTTGTTGAAATCGCTTGAAACACTTGATCACTTGTTACTTCGTTGTAGACAGGTGTATCTGGACAAACTATTATTTTGGTTTCAAGAGAAACGAGTTCCATAGCTCTGTTGCTTAGTAATTCTTTCCTCACTGTAGAATCTTCAACGGTGATGAGGCTCTCAGTTTGAACCTCTTGGATTGTAGCTAGAGGGGTGAGTCTGCTACATTGCCAGAGTCCACTTGGCCTACTGCTTAGTATCAGCCACATAGTGTAGTTTGATCAGGTCAATGGACACTAATCGTCTCTCCTTTTTACCAGCAAGGGGCGGCAATAGTACTGTTCTTGATCCCTGGATAGCTAGGTCAGGTACTGGTTGTCTGTAAGAAGGCCCAAATTCCTTCTTGTCCACGATCTTTTCTCTAACTAGATCACCAAGCTTTGTGATCCACACAGGTCTTGCTGGGACGGTTGGTTTTTCCCCAGTGGTGGTTGGCTTCAGGAACACGTTGCTTTATTTCGATCTTAATTCATTTAAGTCCTGTAAAACAGCCAATCGATCTTTGATATCAAATATCTTATTTTCCACCACTGTTCCATGACAATCAAGATCTGGAACCAGCATTCTTGTCCCAAATAGGACCTCATATGGAGTGACACCCCCTAGAGAACTTCTTGGCAAGTTGTTTTGACTACGTTGGACCCCATCAAAATGTTTGACCCACCCATCACCCAAAGGCTATTAGTAGCCTAGCTGTTATAGACTGCTTTATATCCCTTTTTTTCTTTCCACAACATAATTTACCTCAGGATGAAATGGAGAAGAGTACCGCAATTCAATGCCCAAACTGGCCATGGCTTCTTTTTAAGCTCGAGAGTTAAACGCAGGGCCCTGGTCAGAGTGTAGTGTGCCTATTGCGTATGTGCCGATAAAGATATAAATTAAATCTTTTATAACAGTTCGAGTGTCAGCTGAGCACTGAGGCCACATCCAAAGGAACCTTGATTTAGTGTTTGTGGGACTGCATTCGCCCAGAGGGAATCCTGCACGTAGATAGTCTAATGCTGTCTAACAATGGTGTCTGTACTGGGCTGGCTATGCTGTACTCCGGTATCTGGCGGCGTTCTGTGCTGCAATCTCTATTGCAGTTTATGCAGTTAATGACGAAGATGTGAATATGTGCATTCATCCCTGGCCACCAGTACATCTCTTTCAATGCTAATATTGTTTTAGAGATCCCCTGATGTATCAGATCCTCTCCCAGATGTGTTTTGTAAATCAAAGATGTCCTACGTTCCATGTTTGGAATTACCCTATCCCCCACTCCAGGGATTCGAGCAGATGGAAAGCTATTTGCTTCAATAGTAGTAATAGTATAAGGCTTTATTTCGATAAAAACATATCTTAAAAGCATGACATTATGCAATAATTTTACATCCAGAATTAATTTGATACTCATGTTGCAATTAGGATAAAAAATAACATACAAGAAAGATAAAAGGCTACATAAGCTTAAATATAAAATCGCGAATTAGATATTTTCGCTAAGCCTTTTAGATCTGATGGACCAGGCCCATCTTAAAAATTTCGACAGTCCACAAACATACAGTAACCGAGTATCTGACATCAAAATACGCTGTGCTACAGTGTAATGTCTAGTACCCAGTTATTTGCATAATGGTTTTAGCCAACAATTCCTCTGTGATTTGTATGCTGGGCATGCGAACAAAATGTGTGCAATGGATTCTACACTAGGCTCACAAATAGGACAAAAGGGTGTCGTTTGGAATGGAACTTTCAAGTGGGCAGTCAATTCGCATAGTGGAAGGATTCCAACCCTAAATTTAAAATACAAAGCCCTATCAACGGGCTTCAGAACAACATCAAGGTAGGGTTCCCGGAATGCCACATCCTTAATCCTCAGGAAGTCATATGTTAATCTGCAAAGTTTGGAGTCAGAGCTGTTTTAACTGGCTACCCATCTCCAATAAAGTTTCTTTAAAGCTGCTTTAGAGGGGGCAGATCTAGATTCCCAGGCATCGCTAAGGCCCAACTCAGCAAGCAAGAATTTGATATCTTTAAGCCACTTTATTTTCTACCAGCCCGACATCGACATTACTTCCGCCAGACCCTCCGCATACTTTACTAGTTCTGGCATTCGCCATAGCCGAGCCCATAGTAGGAGCAGTCGGGCTTTTGCCTGATCTTTGATCGAATGGCACCCCAAATCGAGTAGCAGGGGTATCGTAGGGGTGCTCTGTGGGAGTACCATTAGATCCTTAAGGAATTTGTTTTCGGAACTAGATAGCTGTTCTATATTACTTGTACCCCACAGTTCCGCCCATAAAGGGCCGAGCTAACACCTCTCGCCTTGTTAATGTCAATGACCGGGGCAATGGGTCTAGTTGAGGAAGAGCGCTGTTCCTTAAGGAGCGCCCCCACTACCCTTTTGTGGCTTAATAACATCTTCTGTAAGTGTGAGTTCCACTGCATTGTGTCGGAAATGCGTATGCCTAGATAGTCAAATTCTGTGACCCTTTCCAAGGACACATCATTCAGAACTGGGGGTTGCCCGAGTTTTTTAGGGGGATTCAGCACCAGGTACTTAGTCTTGTCAGTGTTAATTGTGAGCCTTCTCCGGGTACAGAAGGACTGAAAGCTATCTAAGAGGCTCTGGAGGCCCACAGGGTAATTAGAGATGAGGAGGGTATCATCAGCGAATAGGAGAGTTGGGATTCGCTCGCCCACCAGGGAAGGTGCATCAGATGGATTTTTCAGTAAATGCTCCACCACACCATTCACATAAAGTGAGAACAGTGTGGGGGCAAGAACACAGCCCTGGCGGACACCCCTATTCATGGAATTCTATTTCAACATGAAGCCTCACCAATAATGACAGGATGTATGAAGCAATCCCCATTTCGGACAATACTCCCCATAAACGGTCCCGGGGCACCAGGTCAAAGGCAGTCTTTAGTTCAATAAACGCAAGGTGCCTATAAGGACCACCTTCCAGTAAATAAGCAGCAATCTGAATCCCTGCTCTATGGTCCCGGTACCAGCCCTAAATCCTGCTTGGTAGTCCGATAGAATTTTATTTTCATCAACCCACTGCAGAAGTCTCCCGAGTACCACCTTACCGGCAACCTTCTGGGTGGAGTCGATTAAGCTTATTGGACTGTAATTGGCTGGGTCGTCCCTGCGCCCTTTTTTAAAGATTGGGACGACCTCTGCGCCCTTCCATGTAAGTAAAATTGAGATAAGCCTTCCCCATTGGATGTGATCATGACGGAGCAGGTCCCCAGGGATACCATCTGGGCCTGCTGCTTTATGTGGCACTATACACTTAATCGCATTTTCCACTTCTTTGGTGTAAATGGGTGGCTTTCAGGTTCCCCTGGGGATTCCAAAAGGTTTGGGGGGGGTGGGCTCATTTAGGCTATCCGGATGGGTCTTGTATAGTTTCGAGAAGTGGTCAAACCACATTTGACCAGTACTATTGCATGTAATGAGGTCATTAACAGGACTGTTCTTAGCTCTTATAATGTTCCAGAAACTACCAGCATCCCTCCCAGCACTGGCCTCTTTTAGTGCTTGCCAATACTGGTCCTCCCACTCTTTTTTCGCTTCCACAACAGTCAGCTTATACTCTTTCCTAGCCATCTGGATCAGCTCGGGGGACTTGGATTTGACTGCTTTAATTAGTGCAGATTTCTTTTGTCAGCATTTTATTGAATACCAGCCCTGGTTGCCCTTGAGCCTTTGACTCTCCTTTTGGGCAGTACCTCTGTTTTGTACTAGAAATAGTCTACCCAGCGCATTAATAGTGTCTCGAAAAACAACAGATACTCCCGATGGGTCCAGGGTAGTAGTGTCCAACTTGATCTGTGCAGCTACCAAAATGGCCCCTATGCTCTTGACTTTCGCCTCGTCCAGAGCCACTTTGCACCATTTAAGGCGTCTCCCGCAATTAGACGGGCAAACTTCTGAGGTTGACATTATTTTAATTGATGTGACTGGTCCATTTGCACACGGCCACAAGGGATGTAAACTCAGAGAGAGCAGGTTGTGGTCACTAGTTGCAAGGATCTCCATATCCTGCATAAAACACCAGAGCTTAAAGTCTAGGAGGATATAGTCAATCCTTGAAGAATGGTTAACCCTGTTGTATGTATGGGCCCCCAATGGATCCGAGGTGGTTCTGCCATTAGCCGCCCTTAGGCCAAATTCCATAGCTACCAAGTGTTCAGTTGTATGGCCCGTTGAGACCACCTCTTTATTGGTTGGATAGCAAGTATAGGTATTCCCCTCCTTGCGTCAGCCTCGGTGGTATCCAGAATGTCCTCTGCCGTGAGGGCCTCGAATGTACAGTTGAAGTCCCCCGTGACCAGGACATGCATACTATTGTGGCACTGTCTGAGTTCATTTTCCAGAATTGTGACTATGGGGATGAAGAGCCACCTTTAGTACCCCTGGCATATATATTAAATATTTCTAGGGTTCGCCCTCTCCGTAGCCTCCTTGCTGATATCCTTAGAATATCTGGGGAATTAGATTGCTTTTGCGAGATAAAGCATCCCAGAGAGATACCAACCCATACTAAAAGCCCCCCTGAAGGCCGACCTCTCCCTGTGAGGGGAGAAACTGCAGGTAAAAAATAGGTGTTATAGCCGACCTTATGGTGAGGCTCCAGGCTCCAGGTCTCCTGGAAAATCCAGATCATATGGGACTCTATCAGGGTATTCCATTCTGGCAAGTCTAGTTTCCTAGAGATGCCCGCTATATTCCAGCTGAGAATCTTTAAAACAATATCGGCTGCAGCTGGCTCCTGGGATGGGTATGTTGGTAATAGAGGTAAATTATCTCGGCCCCCGGTGAGCTCTGTTGCTGAATGCAACAGATTAACGACATTGAATCAAAGGTGACTCCCAACCTGGTAGGTTGTTCTGGTGGAGTCAGACTGGTTTCTATGGGGCCGTCCTGGACGGCCTGTATGCCAATCATACTGGTCCCAATTTTGGTCTCTTGCAGTGGTCCCTCTGTCTCAGCGATCCTGCAGCTGCTGTGGGTGGATGGAAGTTCAGACACTAGCCTATTTATGGGGCTAGGAACATTAAAAGGAAGAACGCTGTCGGGGATATGGGGGATCCCAAATGGCTCGACAAGTGTCCTCATCCCTTTGGGCCTGATCATATCAGCTACATTTAGTGGCAATTTGTAAGGGAGGTGATCACCATGTCAATAACCACAGTCTGGGCCTCTGTTAGAAGCAAAGGCTGGATAAGTGTAGTAATTGTTAGAGATGGGACCGCCTTGCACCCCCCCCCCCCCAAGATGGGTAACGGACATTCTGTATGTGTTGTATATAGGCGGGATGCAAGTGAAAGTGACTCAGGTCATATGTACTGATTCCTCTACTATCATGACCGTACTGTTGGTTACATATATACCTTGCAACCCGAGCGTCCCTAAAATTGACAAGAATGCAATCTCCCGGAGTATCTTTAATCCTGTTACCAACCCAAATGACCCTCCTTACAAAAAGAACCTGACCATCAAGATGGCTTGGAAGGGGTCTATTCTTATTTAGCCAGTACGTGGTTTTGTTTTTGAGCTCTTGGTAGGATTCCATTTTACCGGCCATATGATGTGGTACTCCAGTGAGCACAACTACGTAAGGCAGACATTCGGGCGGTAGATTGATGTGGGTTAGGTTAATATCATCGGTCGCTGCCATGCTGGGCTTTTGGACTAGTTCAGGTGAATCGCTACTATGCCCTGCTATTTTATTCTGGTTGGTATTAGTTTCCTGTCCCTGCAAGGGTGCGCTTTGGGAGAGTCCTTTTACCCCTTTAGCCATAGTTGGGTTAATGGTTTTTCTAGTTTGGTGGACACAATGGGTTGGAGTAACTAATACTACAGAATTAGTTCCGGACGAGGGCCCAGAGGCTACATTGGGCGTTGCAGATACCATCGCAACTGTTGATGT
This sequence comes from Lissotriton vulgaris, assembly GCF_964263255.1. Classification (NCBI taxonomy): domain Eukaryota; kingdom Metazoa; phylum Chordata; class Amphibia; order Caudata; family Salamandridae; genus Lissotriton; species Lissotriton vulgaris. The sequence continues at coordinate 1,054,855,672 of NC_141685.1, read as the reverse complement.
GGAATCCAGCAGCAGATTTACCTTCGGTCCTGTCTGTTCTTGGAATGTAGTTTAATTAATGACTTGAGAGAAAAGAAATTGTCGAGGGTGGCTTGTTCGAATCTATCCAATCTCTCCGACAATACCTTTACCCTCTCAAGTACCGGGAGTATCAGAGATTTCACGATTTGCTCTATATGGGCAATGAGAGGAGTCTGAACTGGAGTACCTATAGTAGAGGGTGACTTTCGACAGGGGTTTACCAGCTCAGGTGGATTTCGCGAAGCCTGGTTACCAGCCAAAAATTCACCTCTTGCTATTATGGGCATGGGTTTCCCTGGTCTCTCTAAGCCCGATGGTTTCTGACTTGCTTTATAGGTTTTTGATTTAAACTTCTTTGAGGTCTTGAGACGTCCCCCCCTCTGTCCACTACCATCTCTTTTCCTTTTATTGGGAGCTATTCTGGGACCTGTAGCAGTCGCTGGCTCTGGCTGCGCTGGGGTGCCCGTAGGGGGTATGGAGTTGCTGATAGGATCGTGTTCCCTGTTTGAAGTATCTGGCTCCAGTACAATCGGAAAATCCAACTGATTTAGTGGCTCTATCACATTAGACCTCTCCAGGCTAACCCCTGTAGTGCGTGGGCTGGGCAATGCTTTTCCGGTCGTAACACCTTCGGCGCACACATCGATGTTAGCAGGAGAAACAGCCAACGCTAGTGGTCCCAAGGAAGAACGCTTGCGGTTCAGTGGTTCTATGGAGAGGCGGCACTCGGTGATGGCGATTTCATGTTCAAGAACCGAGTATGCTCGGGGGATGGACTGGTCAAGCGTACCACTGACGCAACCCCCCCCACCCGTCTACCCTTTCCAGAGCGTGTGGACATTGGCATGAACAATAATTTTCTCAAATGGTGACACAAGGGTCCCGATGATACAACAATGGGATATGTTGCAATGTCAATACAAGTGGTCCAAATACCTTTCAGAGGTCCAGACAGTAGAACGGGGGTTAGGGGAGTGGCACAGCCCGGCCTCCACCGGCCTCCGACGGCCATACGGTCCCGCCCTTGTCCCGGGCTTCACCCGGGTTGCTCCCACGCAGCGGGTTAAATGCCTGGATTAAATAGCGTCGGCGTGGGTGGTGCTCTGAGCCCCGATGCAGGTGTGGTCAGACAGATGAATCCTGGGACTACGAGTCCTGCAGGGTTGCAGTGCTCGTCTCGATGTCAGCCTCCGTATCGCGCTGATGTCACCCAAAGCAGTCCTTCTTTCAGCAGTTACCCAGTGAAGGCGAAGAGTCCAAAGGCACACACTACACCTCTGACGGCGAAGTGGTTTGTAGGCGTCGGCATGGGGGGTGCTCTGAGCCCTGGTGCAGGTGTGGGCGGACAGATGAATCCTGGGACTACAAGTCCTGCAGGGTTGCAGTGCTCGTCTCGGTGCCAGTCTCCGTGTCGTGCTGATGTCACCCAAAGCAGAGTCCTTCTTTCAGCAGTTACCCAGTGAAGGTGAAGAGTCCAAAGGCACACACTACACCTCTGACGCTTTGCTTCAATAATATATGAGTATTTGAGTGGAAACTTTTTAGGTAAGGCTGCACCGCTGCCTTTGCTTGAAGGATTGACAGCCAGAATTATTTCACTGTCTATTTTCGTTTTTGAATGAGTGATTGCAGCTACGGAATCCGCTTGCACAGCCCCCTTCGCGGATTCATCAGCCAATGAATTCCCTTCAACGTGAACGCCATCATGTTGATGACTCAGCGTGTGTATCACATGAGTGTTTTGTAGTCTGTTTCGCAACTGAACTACTTGTTCCCAAAGCGTTTTATGCTTAATTGTGTCACCTTTTGCATCTTTGAAACCATTTTGAAGCCAATTCTGTATATATTCATTGTAAGATTGAACACAGTAAAATGAATCGCACACTATGAGTGTGGGGAATTTGCGGTCCGTACTTTCAAGTGCCATTATGAATGCCTGTAGTTCAGCTCGCTGAGCAGTACAATCTCCTAGATATTGCGTTTTTGTGACCATAGGTCTGAATTTGCCGATGCGCATACAGCCTTTAACGATCACGCATGCTGCACTTATAAGTTTGCTTACCCCTCGTAGCGGATTGTGCAGATCCGTCAGTATATATTATACATTCTTACTGGTCTAGAGGTAGAATTTCAGTAGGCAGAGGACATTTGTGTTCGTATTGCAGGAATGCTTGTGTTTTCAAATAAGGATAAAAAACATATTCAACATCAGTTGCAGCAAGAGAATTAACGCATTGTATCCATCTTGGATTTAAAGCTTAAGCATTCGGAATGCTCGCTTTAGTCCCTGCCTCTAAGGCTGGTACAGGAGTTACGACCATTATGCCTTTTCCCTGTGCTAAGGCTCTTTCTTTTGCTCCAGCGGTTTAAACTGCTGTCAACATTTTTTCTGTAGAAGTGAATTTCATTTCTGCTTATGTGTACAAATGTGATTTGTATGCAATTGGTACTTTTTCACCTTCGTTTAAAGTTAAGTAGGTAAATCCGCATTGACCCGGAATGATTCGGATCACTAAGTTGCGTACGTTTACACGTGTAAGGGTTTTGTTGCTAACTTGTCTGTTTGAAGTGAACGCAAAATTTCTGTGTGTTCTTTAGTCCAATTTATTGTTTTAAAATCAGGTTTGATTAATTCGTAGAGAGGTTTAACCCTTTCTGCGTAGTTTAGAATGTAAGTTCTTCCAAGATTCAGGAAACCTAGAATCGATTGTAAGTTTTTCAGCGTTTTTGGAGGTTGGAGCAGCTCACACTTTTGTAAAAAGTTGTCTGCCAGGCTTTTGCCTTCACTTGTAAAGTTCATATCCTAGAAAAAGGGCGTTGAAATGGGCAATTTTTGATTTTTTTAAATTGAATTGATACCCTTCAGAGGCGAAGCCCAGTATAAAGGTGTTCACCCTGTTCAAGTGCCTGTTCAGGACATTGTCTGTCAGATAGATATGATCGACATATGACAATGCCTCATCATCATAAGTTTGTAGTAACTCTGTTACCCTTGCTGAGAATAACCCCAGACTATTCTTGAATCCTTGAGGGAGACGACAGAAGTGACGCTGGGTCCCCATTATTGAGAAAGTGGTCAAATACCTACTTTCAGGTGCAATGTTTTGACAAAAGAAACCGTTAGAAATATCCAATGTGGGTTTATATCTTTTACGCACAATCTTATTAATTAATGCTATACTGTGTGCATTTTGCACTGCAAATGTTTTACAAGTATTTAGGTGTCTGTAATCCAAAACTAGACGATATGTATTGTCTGGTTTGGAAACCGGAAACAAAGGATTGTTCATTGATGAGGTGCATGTTTCAATCACCCCTTGTTATTCAAGTTGATCTAAAATCTCCCTGACCTGTTTTTTAGCTTCTTACTTAATTGGATACTGCCTTCGTGCAGTTGTTTGATTTTTTAACTGGATTTTATGGTGAGGGGAGTCCTCATCCCATCCTACATGATTTTTGTATAATGCTGGGGCTTGGGCAACTGCCCATTTCCTGGCATACGTCTATTTTAAATGTACTGGAATATGGTTAGAGAAGGCTGGCATAATGATGTCTTAGCCATGTGGGCACTCCTTGACAAATTGTGGTGGCCAGTCTTGTTCCGCTAGAAGTATATTATAACCCTTTGAAAGTCACTCCCAAAAGAGTGCTTTCACTTTTCTTAGTATGTCTCCCTCCAACCGGAGTGTTATTTCATAACCCAAACTTAGACAACACCGCCCACAGATAATTCCATTCGAGGGAATCAAACGCCATCGTCGCGTCTAGTGATGCCAAGACGGTTGGCTCGCTGAGTTTATGCACCCGAGCCATGACAGCGTGAAGCCTCCGAAGATTGAGAGCGGTGTTGCGGTGAGGTATAAATCCCGACTGGTCCGGATGAACCAAATCAGCGATCACACCCACCAGCCCGTTGGCCAGTAACTTAGCCAGAATCTTGGGTTCGGCATTCAGCAGGGAGATCGGGCGGTACGACCTGCAAAGGTCCCTGGGCTTCCCCTCCTTATGAATAACCACAATGGTGGCCAATCGCTGGTCCAGCGGAAGCTCACCAGCTTCACGAGCCTCCAAAAACATGAGCCGCAGGGGCACTGCGACGGTATCAGCCTTGATCTTGTAAAGTTCCACCGGAAGACCGTTGGGACCAGGGGCCTTGCCGGAGCGCAAAGATCGTATCGCAAGCGCCACTTCGTCAGCCGTAATGCCCCTATCCATGTCGTCACGGTCGGGGTCCGACAGGCAAGGGAGCTCAACACCCTCCAGAAAAGAGGCCGAGTCCGACTCAGTCAAGGTGGAGACCGAGGTGTAGACCGTCTCGAAGTAGTCGGCAAAAGCCGAGACAATAGCGCTGGGGTCAGTAACAACCACCCCGTCCTCACCCAGAATCTCGGGCACCACGCGGGAAGCCATCTCCCTCCTATCCAACCAGGCAATAAGCTTGCCCGCCTTGTCCCCTGCATCGTAAATCCTCCCTTGCTGTTCTCTGCCCATCGCCTTGGCAGCGTCAGTGGCAGTGGCTCGGTACTCCGACTGCTTTAAGGAGAGGGCGTGTAGCGAATCGGGTGTCGGGTCCGTTTCCAGTTGAGAATCAAGGTCCTCAATTTCCGACTCCAACCGCACCATTTCCTCATCCCTGCGCCTGCGCACCTCGGCTATTAAGGAGAAAGCTTCTCCTCTCAGGACAGTTTTGAAGGCCTCCCACAGAGATAAGGCCGATGATACCGAGCCCGTATTCTCGGAGAAATACAGGTCGATAGCTTTAGCTAGGAGGTCACGAGTTTTGGGGTTGCGAAAGTACCAAGGATTGACCGATGCTTGTCTAGAGGCCGCCACAATGCCAAAGTCAAACGACACCCAAACCGGGGAGTGGTCCGATATGCCTCTAGCCATCAGGCAGGCCCCGGATATGGTCGAGGCCTGGACCGCCGGAGTCAAGATATAGTCAATCCTGGAGAGGCTTCCGTGCGCGCCCGAATGAAAGGAGTACTGCCGCTGGGCGGGATGGAGAAGCTGCCAACAATCAATGAGACCCATGGTGCTCAGAAAATGTGGGAGCCACGACTGTGCGCTACGAAGATCTCTGGATGGAAAACGGTCAAGGGTCCCCGACACCACTGCATTAAAGTCCCCACCCATTACGAGCAATCCCTCAGGCAGGCCCAAAATGGCGCCCCCGAGATCCTGGAAGGTAGTCGTCTGCAGGCCTGGGGGGACATAAACCGAAACCAAAACCAGGGTACGCCCCTCCCATCTGCCCACGACGGCAACATAGCGACCTCTGTCATCAATCACCCTAGTCTCCACCTCCAGTGGGAGAGACATGCGCACCATAATCCCCACCCCTCAGGACCCCGAAGAGAACCCCGAGTGAGCCACCATCTTAAACCCTTTCCTATTGAGTGTGTGGCACGTATTGCCAATGAGATGTGTCTCTTGTAGCAAAATGACATCGGGTACACACCGTTTAAACATCTGCAGTACCACCCCACGTTTAATGCGATCCCCCAGCCCATTCACGTTCCAACTCAATACATTTAGCATCTTACCCCCCATCGTCAAAGAAGCATCGTCCCAACCCCCACCCCCAGAAAGCGGCTACCGCAACATAGTAAACAGGAGAATAAGCACCTTGCCTCAAGAGAAAAGAGAAAGGAAGAACATAAGTAAAACAACCAAAACAACCACCCCCACCCTGCACCCCTGCATTAGACTAAGAAGCCCCCCCAACCAGCAGTGTGCCTGTCGCCCCCAAAAACTAATCTACGGAAAGCCCCCCGAGGAGAAAGGAGACATCCTATCACCCCCTGTTATCCCCCAGTCCTGAAAAAGCAGCATTAGAAAGAAAAAGAAAACAGTAGTCCGTGACTGATTGCACTTGCAGGGCCATCCACCGAAAGAAGTCCGAGGAAGCATTGTTCATTCCTGAAGATCAGGACCACCCGACGCCTCTTCCGACTGGTCCTCAGGGGCAGTCCGACGTTGAGGCAAGGTGTCCAGCCAGTCCCCAGCAGCCTCTGGCAAGTCAAAGAACACCACCCGGGCGCCATGTTCTATCCGAAGCTTTGCCGGGAATAGCACGGAGTACTTCATCCCCATCTCCCTCAGCCTACGCTTGACGCCCATAAAGCTTTGCCGGCGTTTCTGAACCGCTTGAGTGAAGTCGGGGAAGAAGTTCACGTCGGCATTCTGGAACTTCAACGGACCGCCTCTTCTCGATGCCTGCAGGATCGCATCTCGGTCCCTGAAATTGAAGAGTCTGGCAATGATGGGGCGCGGAGATGCTCCCAGTTTCGGTTGGCCACCAGGTAGTCTGTGTGCTCGCTCCACCGAAAAGAACTTGCTCAGTCCACCGGGAGCCAAGTGCTTCAACACCAAGTTCTCCACAAAGAGATCGGCAGCGCCTTCCTCTGCGCCCTCCGGCACACCGATAATGCGGACGTTCTGGCGCCTTGCGCGTCCTTCAAAGTCGTCGAGCCTGCGGGCAAGCAGCGTGTTCGTGGTTTTCAGGTCCCGAACCTCCGACTGCAGGTCGGACATATCAGTAGTCAAACTCGACGTCTTAATGTCGAGCGACTTGACTCTGTCGTTCGTCTTCCCGAGGTCCGCCCTGATAAGCTTGACTTCAATCGTCAACGTGTCGACCTTGTGTGACAACACTTCGTGCTGCTTGTGCATTTCGGCCTTGATGCCCGCAATGGCCCCCATAACATCCCGGAGGGTGGGTTCAGTATCTTCCGGAGACACATCGCGCTGCGAGTCTTTAGTACGGCCTGAAGCACCAGGCGATCCCTTTGGGAGGGAGAAACGTTCAGAGATGGTGGTCTGTGAAAGGGAAGGTTTCCTGCTGACTCTTGGGGGCTTCCCTTTGTCCGGGTCCCCTCTGCCCACAATGATGGGCGGCGGAGGTAACACAGCCAGGAGAAAGGTCCAACCGATACTGCCTCCTCCAGACGGCAGAAACCAGTATTCACCTCCACCGCCTCATCAGAACGTCAGGCCGCTGGACAATCTGTTCTGGCCAGCAGCGCAGAACGGGGCAGCTCCAACCCTCTCGGACTGTCTCCGTGTGGAAGCACCACCGTCACCCTCGTAACGCCAGACCGTTATGGCGTCATCGTACTCAGTAATTCATCATCCAACATTGCTTCAATGTCAGGGTCGGGTGTATAGCCGGCTAAAATCGGCCATGTTGCTCCTGGTCTACTTAGTGGACCGAGCCGGGTAATGTGATTTAAATGTTTTAGAGCGCCTTTAAACCAGAGCTCATGCTCCTGGTAAGTAAGTGGAATTTCAATATCCTCGAAAGGAATATATTCCTCTGGTGGATCATCTTCTTTGTAGAAGTGAAACAAATGTGTTACTAGATTTGATTCTGGGAATACTATCCATGAATAGAATACCTCTGTCTGGTGATATTCATGTGCCTCTATCACAAAACTGCTCAACCACGTCTTGATATTAGGCCATGTTTTATAGGTTTTAGAGTGAGGGCTCTGCTTAAATTTGGAGGAATGGTTATAGCATTCTCATCGGTTTCAACAAAACTTGTAGCTCCACCAGTTTCAGTGTTATTATCGCCATTTTGGGACATAAGTTTTGTTTAATGAAAATTGCAGAGTAAGTTTCAAGGGAACAAAGATAAGGTGCACAATATTTTTGGAACACTGTAGCCTTCAACGTTGAACAAACCAAACATCTAATGCATAGGATTTTTCGTCCTACTCAGCTATGGCGGATATTATCCCTACCCACTCCAGACATCTTATGGAGTTTTATGAGTAAAGGTCTCTGAGAAAAGCACGACTGAGTTACTTCATTATCTAGCGTTAAATTAGTCCCTTACCAAACGGTTGGGCGTCATGTAGTGTAGTTCCTATATCCCTAATAGGTGCATAGGGCTGAGGTCAGTATGTCTCTATCGAGTACATTAAACTTAATTATTTGTGTGTGCCAGCTAACTCAGAGGTCACTTGAAACTTTCTCGAATGAACAAGAAGGGATTTGTTTCTGACAACCGCTTAAACATGACAACTTTGTTTCCCTTAGAGTCGGAACGAAATCTTCAGAGTCGTGGAAACAGTAGATTATAGTTTCACACAGTCAATCGTGCATGCTTTGTTTCTACAGAGTTTGCACAGAAATAGGGATACAGGGGTTTCAATAAAAAGGGTTTATTGAACAGTCTTCTTTCTCATGCAAGAGATATGAACTGCTACAATCGTAAGACAGAATGCGAAGTATAATACATACAGCGTTAGCAGTAAGATCAAATAATACTGCAATAGCATGGTCAGTAGCTATGACATACATAAAAATACATACATAAATAACAAAGCCTAAAATACTCAACTGGTGCTTCTAAAAAAATCCTACCCCAATGTACCTAACCTAAGTGTAGTACGAGGGAAAATGTAGGTGCTGTTTTAGCTATAGCTTAGTTTAGTTTAGTCTTGCCAAGAATTGCCAAAGTTTCTCTAGGTTCTAATCAGCTCCATACCTTAGAAGGAGAGAGGTTGGTAACTCTTTTCCGGGACTCGATCTCTAACACCCCGCAAGGGGAGTCAGAAACACTGGAGCTGGATTCTCGACGAGGAGGATGAGAGTGTCTGATCAGTGCGTCAGTTGGGGACTTGACTTCCTTCGGGACTTGCTGTGGCGAGCCGCGTCGTGCAAATAGGTAGCCGAACCGCACCATGCCTTGCCATAGCAAGTGAAGGCATATTTATACCTTGAAGGTGTCTAGGAATTCCAGTATTGCCGTACAAGTCGGGCATAAGAACGTCATGAATGAACCCCTAAGGAATAGATGTTCATGCATAATAAATGGAGAAATCAATATCCAGGCAAGGGGAAGTCCTAAAGGCTTTAGAGTCTGGTTTTCCAAGAAGTCATTGTGACGAAGAGGATCGGATGTAGTTGACCATGCCTGTATTTGGTTAGCATGAGCAATGCCTAAATAAGGGCTGGATTTCTATGCCTAAATAATGCAATGTGAATTATACCTATACAAGGGCATGAATCGGGAAATCTATATACTGTATCTAAATCGACACACAACACTATGGCTTAGTTTAGAAACATTGTTATAGGAATTGCTTCCTGCAGACAGAACTTCAATCATAGCCTGAAAAACTGCTTTTACAATCCATAATGATTGATTAAATTAGTCCTAGGGAAATCCTGCACCCATTTCCATATTGTGCCCCGCTTGGTCTGGTTAGCATTTAATGATGATGTTAATGCACTTCTCCAGCATTGGATGTTTCCTAGATTCACATGCTAGAATATTTCCCCGTTGTCGAACTGGGAACCCCCGGTTTTCCAACAGCAGCACATACTCAACCTATAAAAAAGAACAGGCATCTTTTGCAACCTATCATCATCTCTTTAGGATCCAAACTTCAACCAATCAAAACGCTCTGCCTCCAGCTGATCTCCCACTGAACCTTCCAACTGTTATATTATCTACTGCAGGTTCAGACAGCAGGACCCCTATCTGACAGCTCTTCACAGGAAGGATTATTTAATGATAGCAGACGCTATATTGAAGAAATCTCGGTTTAAAACGTCTGTTGTGATAAAAAGAAGATATATGTTAACGATCCACATGAGAAGTGTCTTTACTGCTTACATCCAGAGAATAAGTCAGTTGACTGAGCGATCTGTCAGACCTTCACAGTTAAAACATTGAAGTACAGAGAGAGCCCCCTCTGGCTGGCATGATTTTGGATAAACAGGAGAAGGCCTCAGACAAAAACGGTAAATGACCCTCTGACCCTGCCATTAAGAGTCAGACAGTAGGTAAGAAACTTTCAGGTCATAAGGTCAAACATCGTGATGTTTATAAGGCTGAGGATGTTGTGGATTTAGGATGTTGTGGATTTGCCTAAAAAGAAGTTACAATATGACCCCAAGGAAAGTAAGTTTAGCTCTGCTAAACCGTCAAAAACTAAAGTGTTAAAATCGCCATTGTTGGCTTTATCAGGAAGAGAAGGCGTGTCTGCAGTGATTGTCTAAAGGCGTTCGCTGTCAAAAAAGAATGTTTATGGAGGAAGCACGTTACCCTCCACGTTAATGGCTACAATGTTGCCCTTGCCAACGAAGGGGACGCCATCGGTGAAGGAGTGGCAAGCAATTAAGAATGCGGCAGCAGAGGAAGCCAACACCACTCAAGAGTGTGGCTATTTTTTTGCCTTCGCCGATGAAGGGAACACAGTTGACAAAGGAAAGGCTTGATACAATGTTGCCTTCGTCGACAAGGGAAATGCAGTTGGCAAAGAATTACAGAGATACCCATGAGCGCCCGCAGGGGGGGGGGGGGGGGCAAGGAGGGGCGCTTGCCACCCCTGGATCACCCGGCCCACCGTACTGGTGACATGGTGCGGGTGCCATTCTTTTTTGTAACGCTGTCCCAGCTCTTGCTGTGACACTAGAGTGGATGGATGTTTTAATTTTGCGAGCAGGCCTCTTCAATATATATTTTAGGTTAGCAGCACCAAATCCGTAGCATGACATCATGACGAGTGCTGCGCCACCTATCTAACGCTGTAAAGAACCGCTCATAAGGTCAAGTACAGCCCCCACAGTGGTTGGTGTTTGTCTGCAAACCCTGCTTGATGAGCAGGAAAACAGCTGCTGATCGGCAAGATCAAGAGAGAAGGTCCGGGCCTGCCTGTTCCCACAGTTTGAAGTAAGTCATAACCTTTCCTGTTTTCTGTCTCTATCTAGCTCCTCACTTGCTGAAAACCGTGACTCATCTCCAAGAACTACCTCTTACCATCTCTTTCCTCTCCTTTGCTTCATTTGTTCCCCTGTGAAATCGATCTTAAAAGTAAGTAATAGCCTTTGCTGGGAATATCTTTTTCTGACATTTTCTAATCCAAAGTGCAGCCTCGGAATGGACGTTAGCACGATCTATGTGCACCCACTACACGGGAAACGGCTTTTACAACGAAGCCGTTTCCACGAAATCTTTAACCACGCATGCAGTACAACGCATGCGTGGTTACAACTAATGCCTTTACCACGCATGCCTTTACTACGATGTTTGTAGTAAAGGCATATGTGGTAAAAGTAAAAAAAAAAAAAAGAGGGGGCTTGGAGGGGTCTCCCCCCCAAATAAAACAACTCACCATAAGTCACGTCGGCATCAGAGTCGATTAAGAGAAATCTGTAAAAAAATGCCGTTTTTTTTTAACGACGTATGACGTCACCACGCAAATAGTCGGTGAAAGGTTTATGCGTGCTAAACGAATTCCGTTGTAACGCATGCGTGGTAAAGGCATGCGTTGCAACGGAATTCGTTGTATCATCATATATTCCACTACACTAGACACTTCTTTATGAAAATACCTGCCCACTGGACATCTATTCAGGGATTCTGCTTTGAGTAGGTACTCTCACAGATATGCTACGTACGTGGAAGGCACACCAGCTTCATAGAACGCTCAGTAGAGCACTCTCTCCCGTACACCATACGATAAGTAAATATTTTGCTTGAACGGCACTTAGGTGAGTCTTTTTGATCTGACTATGCGAGTGTTTTAACGAAAGTCCTCGGAACAAGCAACGCTTGCATTGTAAAAGGACGGAGTCCGGCTCTGAATGTGTCTCGGTCTCACGCAGAGCAGCACCCCAGCAGCCAGGTGCACTTGGGGACACGTGGAGGCTTCGGAGGCAACGCGGCTAGACGTCAACATGGTCAAGGGAGACTAGCGACCTAGCACCCTGGCTTTCACCCTCACCCCTGGTGGTAGGGGCTCCAGTAATGCGTATTTTAAGCTGTGGCACGGACGGGCCTTCGAGGCTGGGGCGTGGTGCACTGAGGGGGTGGGCACCTGACCTCTGCTTTTGTCCGTTGGGGCTGTGTGTGAGGGCCAGACCCGCCAGAGGGAAGGAGCGCTCACGAAGGGGCCTACTCAGAGCTCCAGCCAGCTACTGCCCTGGTACTGAGAGGGGACAGACACCTGTTTGAGGAACGCTTCCACCTCAGGGGGCAGGAGGCCAGGACGGTGTTTGCTCTGAGCTCCTACCACAGTCCTGAACCAGAGGGACTGGAGGGGGGTGGGGGTTGGGTATGGGGAGGTACATGCCCTTGGCACCCAGTAGATGGTGCAGTGTGTGGGACAGGCATTCCAACCTCAGAGGACAGGAGGCCCAGATGAGGCCTGCTCAGAGCAGCTTCAGCAACAAACAGACCGGGACACGAGGGGGTGACGGGGTTAGGGGGCACCTGCCCTTAGCACCGTTAGTAAATGCTGCGTGTGAGGCCTGGACCAACTAGAGAACAGGAAAAGCAAGGAAAGGGCCAACCGAAATTACTAACAATAGCGCTGTGCACAAACAGAGCCTTGCAGCCAAAGGTGTGTGGGAAAAAAGTTCACCCCGTATTACAGAGCAGTCACCAGCCATTTAAGGTCAGGGCCAGCCCCTGCTCCACCTGACTCCAACAGTGCCCCGTGGAGGAAGAAAATATATGCCACACTGTCTGGGGAAGTTTGAATGCATTTGAAAATGTCAGGACATTATTCTTAATAGGCAGCCACCACTATCACGTCCTGGTCGGATTCATCCATCTGCCAATAACAGCCACCTGCCTACCTCCCTCTAAGCTCCCATCCACCTGTCTGCCTCTACCCTCCCATACAGCTGCCTCCTCTAAGCTCCCATCCTCCTGCCTCCTCTAAGCTCCAACCGACCTGCCTCTAACCTGCTATCCAAAATCTGCTATCCACCTGCCTGTCTCCCATCCACCTGCCTGCGTCTAACCTCCCATCCTGCTGCTTCCTGTAAGCTCCCATCCACCTACCTGTCTCCCATCCACCCTTTTACTATTTCTACACCACTCTGGACTCTAATGACCAACCCGCTGTTATTCTGTTTTTATTTATTTAAATGTGAGCTGCAAACACACGACTGTGCATGGACTGTTTGTTAGGTACGATGCTCTATTGACTCAGCCTCTTTGTATAGGATTATTGTTATGTTATGTTATAGGGAATTTATTGAGCGCACGTACACCAAAGGTCTTGTGGCGCTGAATTGGAAACTACCCCAGAAGCAGTCTCGTTGGCTATTTGCACACACTCGAATATACATGAGTGCACATGGTGTACATATTACAAAGAATATCTGTAGATGAAGAATACTTGTGGAGCTCAGCAGTGCCATCGAGGTAGCCTGTCTGTCTCGTGGACAGGAATGACCTAGGAAGTGCAGAGAGCTTGGAAAATAGCAAGAGGGGCATTCAGAGCTACATGGCTCCTCCTGCGCCCCAGTGTTTCTTATGCCCAACCAGGCACACATCATGTCGGAGGATGGTGATGACGTTATTATTTTGATCCCACCCACCCCGGAAAAAATTCCGCGGACACCTATGGAGATACCTGCAAGAGATGCATTGCCGTCGACGAGCGGGGAAGAGCTGATGCTGTCGACTTCAAAGAATGAGGCCAAGCATTGGCAGTGGAAATCAATGGCAAAACCAAGTATTCTGGCACCCAAAAAGCATTGTCAAAGAAAATTATGTTGAGCAACAGCAAGCATTAGCAAAAGCAAAGACTCTTAAGAAAAAACAAACATTGGCAAAGGTTGTAAATGAAAAACAAGCATTGAGAGAAAAACAAGCATTTGCAACACCAAATAGGTGGCATGGAGGTTTTGATGAGGTGCAAGAGGAAATAGCAGAACCTATACAGGAGACAATGGTAATGTCACGTGCTGCCTAGACTGCCTCTCAAATTATTTCAGGACAGTTTTCCATCACCACAGTATGAAAGGCCTATAGTTTGTAGTGCCTGATTTGGATGACATAGAGGAATTTTTTTTGGGTGATGACAGCGATGAAGAGGTAAGGGCAGTGCAGCCAAGTGATCTGCACAAACAATACATTTCTCAGGAGAATGAAGAGGATGAGTATGGCAATCATCAACCAAGGCGAGTTCTAGGACACACCTCAAACAGGTTAATACAAGGGCTGTTTCAAATGTGTACGTCTCTACAGAATATCGTGGATGACATTTCTAATTGGCTGCAGCCGGAACACAAGGAAAAAGAGAATAATGCGACTCTTCATCCTCCAATTTTGCTGTGGGAAAAAAGTCAGCCGAGGCAGCAAAATCTAGGAATGAAAGCCCGGAAGAGAAGGTGCCGGATGAGGAGGATGATGATGATCAGGGAAATCAGTTAGATACATCCTTCAGCAACACAGACTATGATGTCAATAAGGAGAATAAGAATGGTGATGCACAAAGCCACCCCAGGACACCTGAAAATGATTCATAATGGAATCAATTCAACACTCCAAGGGATGCCAGTCCAAAACCTATGAAACGTAATTCGCCCCAAGATGACACAGGGAGGTTTAATTTGTTAATAGAGAAAGGCTCGGGACATTTTAGTCTGCCAGTCTCTGTTGCAGAAAAATCATGTTTTTTAGAAAGAAAACGCACAGAGACATGAGATCAATTCCCATTTTGCAACACCTATGGGAAGAAGGTTTGTTGATGCTGCAGAATCCGGCAACTGCTTCAGTAAATCTGTCAAAATTGAAAGTATAAGATCACAAGGATGCAGTGGGGTGCATTCTGAATCAGGTTCTAACTGAATCAGCCATAGCAGCAGCTGCACAGCGCAGGTTGAGAAATCAGTCATCGCGATGTATAGAGCCTACAGGCAAAGAAGGGAGGAAGTGGTTGCAATTAAAATGGCAAACCTTACAGCAATCGTAGATCGTTATGACAGGCAGTTGTGGAGAGATTTGGAACTATTCCTGGAGAAACTGCCAGAGGAAGTTAAGGAGAAGACAAGGGCGATATTAAAGGGACAGAGTACTAGTATCTGCATCATTGACAGATGCGGCATGGACGCTTCAACATGTGCATTCAGGCAAGTCGGAAATGCAACGGTATGGCTGGCTGAAGAGTATGACATTCATACCAGAGATTCAGTCATGAGTCATGGATATGCCTTTTGATGACAATAATTTACTCAGAAGCAAAGTGTATGAAGCACTTCAGGTGATAAAATCAGATACAGAAATGGCTTGTTTGCTTGGTATGATGCATAGAAGGCAGTCATATAGAGGTTACAAGAAGCAATTTGTTAGGCAGGGCCAGCAGGGATCCTATTTTCATCGCTATAGACAGAATGCACCCTATGGACAGTATGGGCTGTACATTTAATACGGTCAGCAGTAAAGACAACAAAGGCAAAGAGGACAAGGCTGCACACAAAATCAGGACAGAGCAAGAAGAGGAAATCAGCTTTCAGGTATGAAGGCGAGCGGAAGGTCATGACTTACTAAAGACTGCAGCTTCTTACATTCTGCCGGCGGTTGGGGGAAGAATGCAATTTTATTACAAGGAAAAGTAGCAGATAACACACAAGTGGGAGTTAGACACTGTCAGACAGGGCCATGTCTTAGAATTTGTGGAGGAACCTCACCAACTAATCTTTAGCTGGTGGAAAATTGCAGTCATTTAGGAGAGCTGCAACAGGAGATATTGAAACTCTTCTAGAAAGGAGCACTAGAGAAGGCGTCCAATGTTGGATTTAAGAGAACTAAACAAGTATATAAAACAACAGAGTTTCTGAATAGTTATGTTGTAGGAGATTTTGCCCTTTCTGAAGAAGGGGGTTTTCTCACCTCCATGGATCTGGAAGATTTGTATTTCAATATACAAATTCACAGGAATCACAGGAGAGATCTCTGTTTTATGGCAGCACTACCAGTTCACAGCCCTGCCCTTTGGTCTGAGGTCAGCACTACAAAATCTTAACAAAATGCATGCCTTCTGCGGCACATTTCTGAGAAGGAAAAGGGGTATGGTGTGTTCATACCTAGATGATTGGTTGATAAAGGCTGCCACACGACTAACAAAGGCAGCGTTGGGAACAATGTTGTCATGTATCCTGTACATACCCCAGTGCAGGCTGCAAATGAGGGTGCTTCAGAAGGAGTTAGCCAGACAGTGGCAACAAATGGATGGAGACTGGGACAATGTGGCTGAGTTTACACAAAGCATGAAGAAGGCGCTTCAATAGTGGATGAGAAGCAGCAATGTTTACAAAGGCCAGCGTTTACAGTGAAGGATGAGCACAGAAATATCTGACTACCGATACCTCAATGAGAGGTTGGGCAGCACATTTATCACACAAGGTAGTTCCTGAAATTTGATCCAAAGAAGAAAAATAATTTAACATCACGCTTCTGGAACTCAGGGCTGTGCGATTGACATTAGCAGCTTTTCAGTGATTGGTAAGGAAATCTTATGTGATGGGCAGAACAGCCAACACAACAACAATGTATTACATACAACAGCAAGGAGGAACAAGATCGTTGGTCCTATCGAAGGAGGCACAGGAGCTCTGGGAATGGGCCATTCCAAAAAAGGTGACATTGAAGACAGAGCATATTCTAGGGCTAGACAACGAGAAAGCAGATCATCTGAGCAGGCAGCTTTTCAATATGACTGGGAAGTAGGCTCCCAGCAACTGAGCTAAGTGTTTTAGAGATGAGGAACACCCATCTGGGATATGTTTGCCACAAATCAAAACAACAAATGTGCACAGTTTGCGAGCAGGTGGTATTGTCCAGGAACTCAGGGCAATGCATTCACAATCAACTGGAGAAGGATATTCATGTATGCACATCCACCAATACCGTTGGTAGTGAGGGTGTTGCGCAAGATGAGACAGGAGAGTTGCACAAACATTCTTGTAGCACTAGCGTGGCAAAGGCAACATTGGTATGCGGACCTGCTAGTGATGTGTGTAAGCAGGCTGGTACAGTTCAGAGCGAATGCGAACCTACTAACCAAGGACAAAGGTCAAGTCTTCCATCCCAACCCAGAGTGGTTACATTTGAAGGCATGGCTCATCAAGACTTAAAGTTCAGTCACTAAAGTTTACCAGACGATTCTAGAGAGCTCCTGAAGAAGGCAAGGGCTTCTTTGACAGTCAAAGCCTATGATATGAAGTGGAAACGTTCTGTGCTTTGGGCAAAAGAATATCAGTTAGATCCAACATGGATGGAAGTGCATGAGATCCTACCTTACTAATTACATTTGGCTAAGTCTCGGTTACTGTACGGATCAGTGAAAGTTCACCTGGCTGCAATCTCCATTTTCTTAGGACAACGAATACGACTTCACTATATTCTCAAAGGATAGTCAAAAGATTTATGAGGGATTTGTTTAGGGAATTACCTCCAGGTCTAAGATTGGCACCCAAATCGAAACCTAATACCGTCTTGGCAGGATTCCTGAAAACTCCATTTGAGCTAATACAAAGAGCATCATTAAAACATTTAACATGGAAGAGGTTTTTCTATTGGCAATAACGTCTGCAAGAAGAACAGGAGAAATGCAGGATTCAAGTTGTAAAGAGCCATATTTAAAGATTACAAAGAAGAATGTGACACTCATGACAAACCCAAAGTTTATGCCTAAGATACCAACTGTTTTTCATTTAAGGCAGAGGCTAACGTTACCAACGTTTTTTTAAATGCCTGTATCAGCAACAGGTAAGACGTTACATTTTTGAAACAGTGTCTAAAGTTTTATTTGCAGGCTACAAAAAACATAAGGCAGACTGATCAGTTATTTGTTACACATGATTTGGGAAATAAAAAAATGGAAGAATCAAAACAGACAATAGCAAGGTGGATTGGTTCATGCATTACTACAACACAAATGTTGATGAACAGGCCACTGAAGGAGAGTCAGGGCACATTCCAAAAGAGCAACGGTAGCTTCAACAGCTTACTTTGCAGGAGTATCCCTGGAAGATATTTGTAAGTCAGCGACATGGACGACAACTCATGTCTTTACAAAGCATTACTGTGTGGATTTGCAAGTAAGCAAGGAATCATCGATGGGGCAAGCAGTTTTGCGAAATTTGTTCACATAAGGTAAGCCTCATCTATTTTTTATTCATCCCACTATTCACATGGTAAGGTTGTAAATTGTGCACTGCTATATTATTCTAGAATGTGAATCTATAAAAGATCTAATGTTGGGGAAGGAAATTAGCTACTTACCTGTAACTCTGGTTCTCCAGCATTGGTATATTTCATAGATTCACATGCAGCCCTCCCTCCTCCCCTTGGATGAGGCTTTCAAGTGTCAGAAGATCAAAGGATGGAACAGTGGTTCCAAAAACCTGACAGTTTGATGGTTCAGCGGGAGATCACCTGGAGGCAGAGCATTTTAAGTGGTTGAAGTTAGGAACATAAAGAGATGATGATGATGGGTTGCAAAATATGCCTGTCGATTTATTATGGTATACTACAGGTTGAGTATGTACTCCCGTTGGAAAACCAGGGGTTTCCAGTCTGAGGACGGTAATTATTCTTGCATGTGAATCTATGAAAGATACCAATGCTGGAGAACCAGAGTTACAGGTAAGTAACTTACATCCTTACATTTCATGATATCACATCCACAGTGTTATCACATCATGCTCACAGATGTTATAAACAAAAAATATAGACCTTAATTTACCCATCAATAATTATCAATATTGTGAACATTTGGCTAAGTTACCCTATACAAATTACATATAATCTACTTGCATAATATCAAACGTGCCACAATTATTTTTTGTTATAGGCCAACTTTCAGCTCACTATAAATGTCCATGCAATGTGCAGCAAGATCAGTCATCATGTAGCATGACAGTTCAGTTGGTGGTACGTTACCACTAACCTGTGCTAACCTGGAACAACATGCATAGAGTTTTGGATCTTTGATTTCTGGGCCTTCCTTGGAGTGTGGTACACTTTATTTGATATCTTCAAGTGTAGTGGATTGGCTCAAATAAAGCACCGCACGGAACGTTTCAGCATGAATATCCTGAATACTGTTCAGAGTGTAAAAACATTTCATGTTTAATGCTGCAGAATATTTATCAATGTATATTCCAAAATGTATTTTGTTGTTTTTGTTGAAATTGTTTTTTTTATAATTTAATTTTGTAATTTAATTAATTTTGGCTTAAATAGACTAACATTATTTGAAAAATTCAAAAGAGGAGAGTCAAGCCTAGAGATCCCGCACCAGTCAACAATACCCTATCTAGGCTGAACCTTTTATTGCATTTTATGGTGCATGGGGGGGCCTGGAACATGACCTCCATATGTTCCAAAATGAATAGTGACACAAGTGCCACTAGAACAAATTGAACAAGGGGTGGCCCAGCACTCAACTAGTATATCATGTGAATGGAGCTTGTTTATAATCCACAAATTAAAAAAAAATAAACATCAATAAAACAATGTATTAAGATCTTCCCAAAGGGTAAAAGAAACACTGATGAATTTTGATTGTAGTTATGACATTTTTTATTCTTTTCTCAATTTCTTAAAATGCATAATCGCCAATCATTGATTCGGACGTTACTTTTGCTATCCAAAGTGACCTAATCTAAAAACCTGAATAGAAACTAGATCCCCTAGGATCAAGAGCAGCAACACGAATACACGTATTTGTGTTTTCGTAGTATACTGTCTTGCTTTTTAAAACTGAATTGGATCTCATATAAGAGTCCCTTAAAAAGCCAAATAAAGATCTTAAAATACATTGAAGCCTTGAAGAAGTCTGTATGAGGACAAAACGCGTTGGCGATTATTAATTTTAGGAAATTGAGAAAAGACTAAAGATGTTCAAGACTAACATTATTGTATCCATGGTGCTTATTTTATAATTCATAGATCTTCCCTCACTATCCTTTTCCTGTTTATTACCTATCAATGCTTGTTATCCTTATTACTCATCATTATAAGGGTTTCAAGTGATAGTCTTATTAAATGTGATTTGTGGAAATTATTTGATTTAGACAATCTAGGCATAACTCACTTCCTAAACCCTAGTCTAGTATACTTGGGTTAAGGAGTGTTGAAATATTGCTTTGTAGGTAAAAACTGGCTGTTCACTGGATGTCTAACCACATTTTTGGACTTTTTAAAACAACATGGTTTAAAAGCTCACTAATTGCATATTATCTGTTGGAAACTGGGTTACTGGTTGAGGGGGTGAAACGCTTCTCAAGTAGCAATCGATGTCAAGCTGAAACACAAGCAAACCCCAAATTAACCTCTACTTAACCCTCTGTCAGCTTGGCACAAAAGCAGTCAGGCTTAACTTTGAGGCAATTTGGAAAGTATTTATGCAGCACTACAAACTGCAATAAAGTGAAAACGTAACACAAATAAAATTCTCTACCAATTTAGAAAAATAGTGTAAAATTGTCACTCGTGGTTATCTGATCATACGAGACCAGATGAAAGTCACAAGTTCAGGCCAACCCCAATGGAGTATAATCTACGACATAGGGTTTGCCCAACTAACCCTCTTAAATCTAGGGTACATATGCTATAAGGAGAAAGAAACTGACTTTTGAGGGATGGATTAAACATATTTTTATATATGGATCATTTTAACATTTGTGCATCACTTATCTTTAATCACATTAGTCATTTCAAACATAGCCAGGTTATGACTGTATCTCCATTATTTAAATATTATATTCATTACTTTGATAATTGAAAAACAATGTTGCATAGCATACACTGTCCTGTACGACCATCAATTACACAGAGAAAAAAAACAGCAGAACCATCTGCTTCATGCTTTGGATCCATCTGCTAAGATAATCCACTTTCAAAGGGACCAATAAACCAAATGCCTAATGTCCAGAAGGTCCAAAACTGGGTGTGATCTTTGACTCAATTCAATTCTTCAACTTTAGGTGGACTCCTTTAATCAATAGAAAGTCAAAGTATTTCAGCCAGGTAATTTCTGGCCTTCTCAGGACCCTATAAGGACTGTGAATCTTATCTCAAGTAAGAAATAAAATCACTCAATGTCAGTACATGTATTACTAAGCAGCACATATACATTTACACAAATAGCAAGTTATTGTGTGAATATACAGTGCTGGTGAGGTACATAGAAACCCTTCACCTGCTGTCAGAGGGAAGTAATAAAGAAGAACCTATGTGTAAATAATAGGTATTTTTCAACATACATCAATAGGCCAGGCCACCCTTGATACCATGCATGCCATGTGACAGGTGCTGAATCCGAATTACAAGCATTATGAGAACCTCCATGTTAGGTGTGTTAGAACCAATATTAAAAGTGCCAAAAACAGGGCCCGAGTCGTCATACCTAGATTTAAGTACTAGGGTGGTCGTATCGTGTGAAAAACAGATGTTTCGAGTGAGTTTAACACCAGCAAAATATGGCCGACGTGGGCATGAAAAGATTTACAATGAGCAACAATCATGTCTCATACCTTGAATTATAACTAAGACGGCACTAGACAACTACATCCAAATTCCGAACAAATGCCAGGAGTTTGGCTTCAATGCGCTGCCTCTCTGCTACCCGGAAAGATAGCACGTGGTTACCAACAAGTGCGATCCGGACCGATGGCTACAAAGAACCTTTGAGCAAAATTTGTGTCACATAGGCCAGAACGGCGTCCGCATAGCCCGTGCAGGGTGCACTCCTTACAGGCCGGCTGGTGGTTTCTCCTTCTGCTTAAGCCTGGCCCAGGAACTCCATCTGCCCTAGAGAATCCGCGAATCACTGACAAAATATCGAAACTAAAAAAATCTACATTCAAAATTATCGTGTACTAAATATCGATAACAAATACATCGACGTTCTATATTTATTTATAAAACAACATAAATATCGATAAAACAATATCGTAAAGCAAACACATCGACCACACAAAAATCGTAAACATACATATCGAAATTCAAAATATCGACAGTTTTAAATAAATATAGCACATATCAAAATTATCGAAAACAAAAATATAGACATCAATATTATCGACAATACCAAAATATCGACAGCTCAAAAATACAAGGAAATTATATTTTACACACTATAATTTAAATAATTAAAATATACACTCATGTAACATTTAAAATACATAAACAACTAAAAGGATGTATTAAAAATAAAATAAATTAAAGCTACTAAAGAAACGAAAACAGTTTAAACAAACACACTTAATATATACAATACTTAAAATAAATAATAAACATTTTTAAAAAAACAATATACCTTCATAATATCCTTCATCAAATGAGAAAAACACAGTAAATCTAGACATTAGCATTTCACAATTAACTAAAATAATTAACAAACTAAAACAAATTCAAACTAACCAATAGAAACACATTTAAATATAGCTGACCAATAACATACAACAACTAATTAAAAACTCACTATATAAAGAACTAAACTGAAAACTCTAACACCTTTAAGAAAAATTCAGCAATGAGAAACTCTGCCAGATTCTCTACAAACTTAAAGACTCATCCAAAAAAAAGCCAACTACAGATAACAAAAAGTAAGTATATAAACAACTTTTGAATAAACTGTCAATTTAAATGTAACCTACATTTTATAATCTAAACATAAATACTAAATTATATTTCTATCTCTTTATATTGCCACAACAGATTTAACTATAGGAAAAATAAGAACATTTTCAACCTGCAAAAACAACAAACCAAAAAAGTAAGTATACATTTCAATTTTTTTTAACACTAACTAAAAGAGAAAAAAACGACTAAAATGTCCTAACCATCAAAAAACTCCATTCTGACTTTTAAACTTGTCAACATTTTTTAACATATATGTAAAACAGATAATGTAAATTTAGTGCTAAAAAAGGCCAACTTCAAATATAAATAAAAAACATAGCATAAAATATACTTTGCTTTCTTTCCACAGACCACTTAAAAAAGAACAGCAGCAAACCATTAAGAAAACATCTACATTGAACTGCAAATAAATAACACTTGGTAAGTATAACATAAATACACATGTACTATTATTCATGCTTACTGTATAACAATGTTTAAAATAAACTTCATTAAATAGCTTTTCAAGTTTTTAATGCTTGTATAAAATGTTTATAAAATAAAAGTAACATATTAATCATAAAATATTGCATCCTACAAAATGCTAACACCACATATATATTTAAACATGCACTAAAATATACTTAACTTTATTTCCACAAACCACTAAAATACAGAACAGCATTGACCAAACAAAACTAAACCTACATTCAAATTCAACTAATTTATAATTGGTAAGTGTATAGTAAAAGTGCATATATTATTACTAAAACCTAAAATATAAATACATTTTCTTATAATATTTTATACATTTTTTCTAGAATTGAGAACTCTACAATGACTGAAGATGCAAAATTTATTACATCTCAGAAAGGGAAATTTTTGTTGTGCTATATGGGGTACATTTATACCCAAGAAAAACAAACAGACCTTAAAGTAAACTGGAAATGTTCTAAGTATTACTCAAACAAATGTTATGGGCGTGCAACAACCAGGGAAACAAGTGTAATACATACAACTGAACACAACCATCCACCTAATATCTCAGAAATAGAGGTTAAATCTACTCTAGAAAATATTAAAGAATTAAGTATCACCTCAGAACTACCAACAAGTGTAATACTTAAATAAGTAACTACCTAAAGTACCTAGAGAAGCAAGAGGTCAATTACCAACAATAGCTTCTATAAAAAGAACTATAGCTAGAACTACAAAATCTACAAGACCAATAATACCCACACCTAAAACTTTTGAAGAGGTAATAATTCCCCCTGAACTTACCATAACTCATAATGATGAACCTTTTATCTTCTATGATAACAACAATAAAGATAAAAGGATAATTATGTTTGCAACAGCAAACAATATAAAAAATTAAAAGAAAGCCAAGCATGGATGATGGATGGCACTTTTAGCATATGCCCTAAACCATTCTATCAATTATATACTATACATGGGCAATACCATAACACTTGCATTCCATTTATCTATTGTTTGTTACCAAACAAACAAACTTCAACATACACCGAAATGTTGAATAAAATAAGAGAAGAAACACCAGACTTCTTTCCCCTAAAAACAGTAATAGACTTTGAACAAGCCATGATAAATTCCATCCTTAAAAAAAAAAAAAAAAAATATATATATACCCTCACACAGCCATACAAGGTTGTTATTTCCACTTCAACTAATGTCCATGGAGACATTTACAAAAATCAACACTTAGGGGCCCATTAGGATGGCAGGCGGATTGACCCCGCGCCAGGCTGGCGGTAGCCATCGCCGGCCTGGCGGGGGCAATCCGCCCGCCATCCTCACTGAAAGGACCCCCCGCCACATTAGAATGGCTGGGGGGTCCACGGCGGACGAAAAGAACGTCCGCCGCTTTTCCGCCCCAGTCGCCTTGCGACTGGGGCGGAAAAGGTTTCATATGGTGGCTGTGTCTGTTTGACAACGCCAGCCATGTCAGTATGGGCCCAATCTGATGCCTTCATTGCCCCCACGGAAAGGCAGGCGGTCTTCACTTCGGGGGCCCTCTGCAGGCCCCCAGAGTGAAGGCAAGGTGGGGTGTGCCCACGGGGGTACCTGTGGTACCCCCCAGCATTTGCATACACAAAGTGGCAGGCACCGCGTGGTGCCTGACGATTTGTGTATGCAAATGCATACATGCATTTTTATCATTGTGGCGGGCGGTGCTGAGAGCACCGCCCGCCACAATATTAAAAATGCAGGATGTGCCCGCCACTGTGGCGGGCGCATCCTAATACCCCCCACGGGACCCCCGCCCTTTTGGCGGGAGGTCCCAATCCCCGGGAGGATGGCGGGCGAGCAAAGTCCGCCCGCCATCCTAATGAGGGCCTAAGTGTTGATTAAGCAACCAACATCATGTTTGCTTACCAAATAAAACACCTAATAGCCTTTGCATATGTGCCAGTCACAGACGTGGTTGAGCACCCTAACATTTTAATGGAAAGTCCATTCTACACCAAAAATAAACAAAAACTAGCTCCCCTTTTAGAATACTTCGAGTAAACCTGGGTGGGGAGACTACACAGATCAGGCCGTAGATGACAACCAAAATTCCAAATCCCTTGGTGGAATGTATATCTACCAACCCTAAATCAAGAAGCCAAAACAAACAATGCAATTGAGGGTTGGCATAATGCCTTCCTAGCTTCAACTGGCCGAACAACTCCTACCCTACACAAACTCCTAATGGCAATACAAAACGAACAAAGTTTTCAACAGTTAAGAATGGAGCAATCTGTCTTACAATTAAAACCTAAACTATCACGACAAACTGCTCAAATGTACCAATATTTACAACAACAAGTACAACTTTATCCTACAACAAAAGGACTGGAATACCTAAAAATGATTGTCTAAAAATACAAACTATATTAACTAAAAACCAGCCCAAAAAATATTAAACTATAAACATACACTTTTCCTTTAATAAAATAAATAATTATTTTGTCTAATATATATAATTTTATTTTTTACAATTATAGACAAAATAATTATATAACAAAACAACAACTATATAAAAATAACACATTTCCCCACCCACAATAAAATTAATTTAAAAACACTTACCTTTTGCAGTGATGTAAGTAGAAAATCCAACTTCTCCAAAATAATCCAGGTACTTATAAATACATATTATATAAAAATAGACCCCAACAAAATGCAAAAATACATCTGTGCCAAATCTATCGAACATCCAGAAGAAATAGATAATCCACAAACCATCAAAAACCCCAAAACGCAAAAAAAGAATAAAAACCGCTCCAGGAAACCCAAATAATAAAGGAAGTGTAAAATAAATATTAGTTGAGACAACTAAAATACACTTCCTTTTAATAAAAAAACGCAAAACTTCCAAAAACAAAACGCTTCCTCCAAAAACCTAGAATAGAAAAATAAACATTTCCACCCACATAAAAGTTAAAACTATACAGTTTAAAACACCATTGCATACATCATTAACACAAAAACTAAATACATACAAACAACGATTCTAACTAGGCCGTAAATCCAAAACACGCCAATAAAAATGAATACCTAAATAAACGACCAGAAACACCATAACTCCTAAAACATAACTCCGCATACCCTAAATACAACACTACTACCTTCCAAACACACTTAAAATAGTTAAAATATAAAGAAAATAACTCTTACCTTCTCAGACCCAAATAATAATATCAACACAAAAATAGTTAAATAAATGACTAAATAATTTATTTAACATTAAATAATAATTTCAAAATTATAAAAACATTTTTCAATTTTTTTTCAAATTGTATATTATGTACTAAAAAATATATTGTCTTCATATATTGTACAATTGTTAATATTAAATATGATTACTTAATATTTAATATTATAATTATAAAAAAGCAATGTATACATTTTATTTATTCCAACAAAATAAACATGCAAACATTTAAACATTATTAGTATTAATAATTCAATCTTAATATTAATAATATACAAACATGTGCTTCACATTATAATGCTAAAATGTTATTATGGAAAACTGTATAGTAAAATATTAACAGTATATAATGTAATTCATGTTCTTTAAATGTATATTAAAATGTATACCATGATTTCAAAATTGAACTAATATGTAACACATATAACAAAATATGTACTATTAAAAAATGTTTAAATGAAAAATAAAAATGCATCCAGCTATATGTACAAAATATATTCAAATGTTAAATATATTTACATTCACTAAATTGTTTCTATGTTCCTATAATGTACTTGTCTCAACATCTATACAAATGAAAAATAATTTCTATAAAATAAAAAAATACAAATACTTATATATTGATAAGACATTTATACTGTTTTTTTATAATAATTTTTTTTTGACTTATGTACTCAATGAATTATACAATAAAAATATTACAAATAAACTGTGTAATTTCTTTTGACTACCTTAAAATGACTATTACTTCCAATGTATGATTTTTTTATCTTTTTACAATTAATATATATATATATAGTAGAAAATTTTTAAATAAAAAATACATAATCATTTTTTTAAACATATAAATAATATGTTTTTAATCATAATTATCCTAACACATATTATAACATTACATTTATAAATTAATATAGTAAATATGACTTTGAATATATTTTAAATTAAATATAAAACACTTTAGACACTTAACTATAAAAAATATTTTTTAAAAAGCCTAACTAAAACATTACTCCCACTACAATCTAAATTTAATTTACAGTAATAGCTGGACACTAAAAATAATTAATTTACTATTCCCACTCCAATCTACTTTAAATTGGGGTAGGTGCTGGACACTGAACCCAATTAATTTACTATTCCAACTCCAATATACATTGAATTAGGGTAGGTACAGGACACTGAACCTAATTAATTTACTATTCCCACTCCAATCTACGTTACATTGAGGTAGGTGCTGGACACTGAACTTAATTAATTTACTATTCCCACTCCAATCTACATTGAATTGGGGTAGGTGCTGGACACTGAACCCAATTAATGTACTATTCCCACTCCAAACTACAATAAATTGGGGTAGGTGCTGGACACAACCTAATTAGTTTACTATTCCCACTCCAATCGACACTAAATTGAGGTAGGCGCTGGACACTGAACCTAATTAATTTACTATTCCCACTCCAATCTACATTAAATTGAGGCAGATGCTGGACACTGAAGCTAAATATTTTACTATTCTAAATCCAAATTTAAAAAAGTAATATTGGCGTGGCCAAGATGGCGGAGTGAGCAGACGTGCTCTGTCGAAGCTCCCGCCGCCGGCCGCTATTTACAGCAATTACACAGCACCTGTCCCGACCCGAGCACTTCCCTGGCGGGTCTGAGGCCGGCGTTGCAACGGGAGTGTCCAGGGCAGTGGTGCTGCCGATCCTAGGCGTGGGGCCCGGCTGAATCGACCCGGAGCCTTGGCGGCCCTGATGGCCTAAAGAGAGCGGTGCCTGCATCGAGGCCGCAGGGGGCGGAGCCTGAACGCCGGCTCGAGCGCTCCTGAGCTCGGCGACTGCAACGGCGGCAAGCCCGGCCCGCGTTACTGAACGCGAGGCCCCCGTGGTCCCTTGCCGGGGGCTTCTGCGGGCTTGCTGCTCCACCCTGCCGCCCAGCGGAGCGCCCTAGCGGCTGTGGTCACCCGCGGAGCCGATTTGGGGATCGGGCGGAGGAGGCCGACGGAAAGAGGTGAGGAGCGGAGGCGGACGCCCCCCCCCCCCCCCCCAGCCCAGCGGTCCTACCTTACAGCGCGGGAGCACCGGGGGGGCAGAGGAGTCCGACCGGATCCCCCCAAGAGCGGGACCACTGGCGGAGCAACGAGGCAGGTGACAGGGGCAGCCGAGGTCGCAGCCCGCCTGCGCTGGACCTGACCGTGTGGCCCTCCGCTGGCACCGGCCCCCGCTGGCGGCACAGCGCCCATCCGTTGCTGGGACTGCAGGTTGGGGCACCCGGTGGGGGAGGTGGCGGCCTGTCAGCCGGAGGGACACCGAGGAGACCCGTGGGGACCCGCGCACGTGGCGTGCGCCTGAGGAGACCTTCTGCCCTGTCTGCTCCGACGGCGCTGCCCCCGAGGCCACCAACGCTGACAGCTACACACCCGGCGAACGCAGCCCGCATCGGGGTGGGCGAGGCCCTTGTTGGGACGTGACCTCTGTGGACTAGCCGCCCTCTCTCACCCCCTGGACAGAGCAGCACCGAGCGCTACGGGCGCCATCTTAGGCGGCTACCCGCCCTGCCGGGTCCTCGCTCCCTCCCTCATCGCTCGTCCCGGCGACCCTGCCCCCATCACGCGGCCCCCGCCGAGCGCTGCTGAGGCTTCGGGGGGCAGTGACAACACATCAGTCAGCGGGGGCACAGCAGGCTTGGAGAGACTGCGGGGCACAGCTCTATGGTCCGGGCACAGTGGGTCCTCTCGCCCTGACGGCCTCGCTGGCGGTCGCCTGGATCCCCTAAGGGCGACCCCCCGCGCTGGGCCTAGCACCCGCCACAACACGGCACCTACACGCCACACAGGAAGCACCGGTCATCCCGAGCCCGGAGGGCCGCCACCGAGGCCTAGGGGCCTACCCACGGCTGGCAGAGGAGGGGGTCGACGGGCGCAGCTGGGGACCCTGGGGAGGCATGTCTGGCGGGAGAACCAAGAAGGACCGCACCATAAAAGATCTCTTCACCCCCACCACCATGGGGAAGCGGAATGGACACACGGTGCCCAACTCCCGGGGGGACGCAGAAAAGAAAACAGTGGCCACGTCGCCCCCCGGAGGATCGGACCCCGAGGGCCCGGTCACACGGTCTTTCCTGGAGTCCCTGTTCACCAGTTTGCGGGAAGATATCCATGCTCTAAAGAAGGAGCTCCAGGACGAGATCAAGGAGGTCCGCCGCGATACCGATGCCATAGGGGAGAGAGTGGCAGAGCTGGAGATGAAAAGCGACGCACGCGACACCGAAATAGAGGCCCTGCGGCAGGAACTGGCCCGCATACATGACCAACAGGTGGATCTCCAGACGCACGCCGAGGACCTGGAGAACCGCTCCCGGCGGCATAACATCAGGATCAGAGGAGTAAAACTGTCCCCGGACACGGAAGACCTCTTTCAGTTTACGCGGGGCCTCTTCAACCACATCCTGGGCCGGCAGGCGGACGCCCCCCTGCGGCTGGACAGGGCCCACCGGACGAGCCCGCCGAGGGCCGGCGCCGCTCACCCGGCGGACATCTTGGTGTGTGTGCAGGACTACAGAACGAAAGAGGAGATCCTGAGCAAGGCACGCCAGTTGGAGAAGATCACCTTTGGCGACCACTCCCCAACGTTGTATCAGGATTTAGCCGCGCTTACACTGGAGAAGCGACGCACCTTTCGGCCCGTGACAGCGGAACTGAGAAAACGCAACATCACCTACAGCTGGGGGCACCCTTTTCGTCTGGTGTTCCGGCTTGGCAATGTACTTCACCAGCCGCGTTCCCTCAGGGACGCTTGCCGCGCACTGGGCCTAGACGAGCCGGAGGTCGACGACGGATCACTGGGGGAAGGGGCCTCCAATGAGGCGGCCCCTGGACGCTGGCAGCAGCAACGGCGCAGACGCAAGCCGAGACGCCCCGCAGCTACTGAGATAGAGGAGGGACAGCGGGCTGCGGTGGAGACCGTGGCGCAGGGACTGGCGCAAGCGAACAATGGCTGACCGCTGGGAGAAAGACACGCTAGTTCCACAGGTCATGGTTGGGTCGGGCTAATCTAGTCCGGCGGCGGGGGCGAAGGCAGAGTGCTTTTTGGCCTTCCCGGATGGAGACTCTGACTCTTCGCCTACAGCGGAGTGCTGGGGGAGAGCCGACCTGCTCGCACTGTCGCCACTGCTTCCATTTAGCGGACTTCCTTTACCACGGGTCCAGTAGCCTCGAGACTGGACCTGGGACAATGTTAGACCTAATTTCTTTACCAGTTGGGGGGGAAAGTTGGGGGGTGTTGCAGGAAAGGGGTGCTGGGCGGGAAGGGGTTGCACCTAGGGATAGGGGGACCCGGGGGGGGGGGGTTGCTCCAGTTGAGCTGGGGATGGGGGGGGCAGTTGGGGATGGGGGGGAGTTGGGGGATGAGGGGGAGGGGCGGGGGGGCTCTCCTTGTCCAGGGGATTCTGATACCACGGACGGAGTCGGTAGGACTCCCAGCGCAGCGTCTCCTACGGCCCATTGGCCCGCAGCTACCGCCTCAGGGTGGGGATTGGCA
Source organism: Lissotriton vulgaris (assembly GCF_964263255.1). Lineage (NCBI taxonomy): Eukaryota > Metazoa > Chordata > Amphibia > Caudata > Salamandridae > Lissotriton > Lissotriton vulgaris. The sequence goes on along the minus strand of NC_141685.1, from coordinate 1,054,825,005 downwards.
TCTTCCTTATTACCCCAGACATGACACGTCATCTAACAGTGCTCTCGCTTAATGTGCGGGGTCTTAACAGCCCGAACAAGCGCAAGGCGATTCTCTCCTGTCTCGAGCGATCCAAGGCAGATATCTGCCTGCTCCAGGAAACACACCTTGTTCGCAGCGACCAACACAGACTCAAATCACGCGCCTTTCCCTGGCAGTTCTTCTCCTCATCCCTGAAGAAAGCGGCTGGGGTGGCGATTCTAGTGGCTAAGTCCTTCGAGGGGAGGGTCCTCCAGAAGGAAGCTGAAATTAGAGGGCGTCTTCTGCTTTATAGCTTCCAGATTGCAGGCCATGTTTTGCTGGTGGGTTCAGTCTATGGTCCAAACGAGGGGCAGGAAGGGTTCTTACATACGGCACTAGAGACCGCCACATCCACCACACACACTCACTTACTACTGGGCGGAGACCTTAACATTGTATTTCACAACACGGCGGACCGCTCAGGCCAGAGATCCGGGCAGGTGGGGGCACTCACGGCGGCGGGTCACGCACATGTGGCAGACTTGGGCCTCATAGATTTATGGCGACACACACACCCCCAGACAACGGCATACACGTATTACTCGGCGGCACACAAGACGTATGCGAGGCTGGATTATTTCCTATGCTCCTCTCAACTGGCGCTACAGGTCGAAGAGGTGGAGATACTGCCAGCCGCGCTGTCGGATCACTCCCCAGTGGTAACGACACTTCGCGTGGGAGCCATGCCAGCTCCGCAACGACACTGGAGGCTGCGAGACGGCCTCTTGCAGCTGCCCGACACCCAAACCCGCCTCACAGCCGCGATTGACCACTTTCTGGAACACAACGCCAATGATGACACCACAAAGGCCACTCAGTGGGCAGCCCTCAAGGCGGTCCTCCGCGGGGAACTTATCTCCATAGCCGCCGCCAACAACAAGGAAAGGGCGCTAAAACGTGCCGAGCTTACCCAACGGGTGGCGGAACTGGAACAGATGCACCAGCGCACGGGGGCGGCAAGGGCATGGCGCCAATTATGCGCCGAGCGGAAAATGTTGGCAGCTTTGGATCAAGACGTGGCGGAATACGCCGCTATGCGCCTCAAGCACGCCTACTACACCGGAGGCGACCGTTGCGGGAAGCTTCTGGCGAGCAGACTACGGGCGCAAACCCAGCGGCAACAGGTGCGCTCTCTCCTGTCGGCAGATGGAAGCCAGATTACGGAGGACACGGCGATTGCGGCAACCTTCAGCAACGTTTATGCGGCGCTATACGACGCGGACCACCTAGACCCACTTGCCGGCCCGACCTACTTGCAGGGCGCGGAGCTCCCCACTCTCAACCAGGCCCAAGCGGACTTTCTGGAACGGCCCATTGGCCTGGAGGAAGTCATCTCTGCCATTGCCCGCCTCAAAGTGGGGAAATCCCCGGGGCCCGACGGCTATACCGCGGCCTTCTACAAGACCTTTTGCCAGCGGCTTGCCCCCCTCTTGCGCGACCTATTTAACACCTTTGACACGCCTGGTGCCATCCACCCGGACCTGCTAGAGGCGTCCATCTCTGTCATTCCCAAACCGGGCCGTGACCCGGCGGCATGTGGCTCATACAGGCCCATCTCGCTGCTGAACGTAGACTTGAAGCTCTACACCGGCATACTAGCGGGCCGCATTGCACCATACATGCAGCAGCTGATAGACCCTGACCAGGCGGGCTTTATCCCCCAGCGGCAGACCAGCGACAACACCAGGCGGGTGCTGCACCTCATTGAGGCCGGGTCGCGCACTAAACCGGGCTGCATGCTCCTCACCATCGATGCGGAGAAAGCATTCGACAGGGTGCACTGGCCCTACCTCGACCAGGTTCTCCGCCGCTTCGGATTTGGGGAGAAACTCCGCCATCGCATCTTCAATTGCTACCGCCGGCCCAACGCCACGGTCAGGGTGAACGGTCATACCTCCCCGAGATTCGACATTGGCAGAGGCACGCGCCAGGGCTGCCCTCTATCGCCGCTCCTATTCGCACTATATATGGAGCCGATGGCTCAGAGGGTGCGGCAGCATGCGCTCATATCTGGTATCAAATTTGGTGCCGACACGCACAAGATCAGCCTGTATGCGGATGACGTTCTGCTGTCCCTCACTGACCCGATGCAATCCCTGCGTGCTCTCTTTGTGGAGCTTCTCACCTTTGCCCTGGCCTCGGGTTTTAAGATCAATGAAACGAAATCCGAAGCCCTGTACATCTCCCTGAGCCCGGACGTGGTGGCCGAGATTAAGGCCGAATTCAAAATGCAATGGTCGGGGGCAGCCGTCCCGTACCTGGGCGTTCGCCTGGCTCCCACTGTCCGGGGTACGGCGCGAGTCAATTATGAAACACTCACAATCAAACTTCGGGAGCAGCTCCGACGTTGGAAGCCGCTTACACTGTCGTGGCTGGGCAGAATTGCCGCCGTCAAAATGACACTGCTACCGCAGATCTTGTATCTGTTCCAGACGCTCCCCCTAAATCCCCCGGCGGGTTGGCTTAAGCAAACCCAATCGGAACTGTCGCGATTCATTTGGAACGGCCGGCGGCCGAGGTTTAAGCACACCCTCGCAACTCTGCCCCCGGCGAACGGAGGGGTCGGTGTGCCCGACCTCACCCTGTACCTTCGCGGAATGGTTTCAATTGGAGTCCGGCAAGCACTGGCTCTTCCAGGACCAGGCAGTGGCCGGTCGTACCCTTCAAGGCGTGCCTTTCCTGCCACGCCGACACCGGCCCCCTAACCTGTACGCCTCTGAAATCACAAGCACCGCCCTGAGAGTGTGGGATAGAGTGGCAGTAACCAGGGGTCTGACCACCTTTCCCTCGCCCATGACCCCCATTTTTGAGAATCCGGATTTCACGCCGGGTTTGGACGTCGGAGCGTTTACGACGTGGTGGACGACGCCCTGTAGAGCGGTGGGACACATGTTCGACCTCAAGGGGGTCCTCCCGTTCCGGCAGGTCAAGGCGGACTACGATGTGGCCGAATCGGAACGCCTACAGTACCTGCAGGTGCGGCACTGGGTGCTCCACCCCTCGATTCAGCCCGGGGCCCAACGACACCTCACGCCCTACGAAAGGTGGCTGCTAACGCGCACCTCGGACAAGAAATTGATCTCAGACCTTTATCAACAGCTACTCCTCACTCAGGTACACACGTATAACGCGGGTCAGGCCAGGTGGGAAAGGGATCTAGGGAGGCAGCTTACTAGGAAAGAATGGGAGGGAGTGTACCACAGGGCCAGACACTCGGCACACCACACCGGGCTCACCGAGACACTAACTAAAGTAGCCACATACTGGTACCACACCCCAGAGAGGTTGCACCACTGGGATGCTCGAGTGAGCGACAGATGCTGGAGGGGGTGCGGGGAACTAGGGACACTGGAACACTTGCTATGGGGCTGTGAGGCGCTTCGCCCCTATTGGGACCCTATCCTGGACCTCATAGACGCACATCTAGATACACAACTGCCGCGCTTCCCAGCATACATTATTCTAGGCCTCCCGAACGCCCTCATGTATCCTCTGAAGTCCTGGCGGGGACGACTGATCGCACTTGCGCTGGGGGCGGCGGTCCAAAACATTGTGGCCCACTGGAGAGCAGTTCAGGCTCCGCAACAATTGGGGTGGCTCCACCGGCTCTGGGCGATACTGGGAATGGAGAAACTGTCACTGGCGGCGGCGGGGAGGGGAACGGACTTTGCGGAGCTCTGGCGACCATTCCTCACCCTACTTACCGGGGAATTTCGTGAGGTGAGCTGCCCCCGCTACCTGCGTCTGCTACGCCTGGCGGAAACGCCTATCCCAGAACCCAAGACACGCGCCCACAAGCGTACAGGCCCAGCGCGCGCAGCACCACTTGACCGTTAATGGACGACAATAAGTCGACGGCTTATCCCAGACATTGGACAAGGAGAGGGGAGGGTAGGGGTGGGACGGGAAGGGGGGTTGTTTTCAGTTCTTTGTTCCTCTTAGATTGCACTAGTTCTACATAGCTTGCACCTCTGTAGCACCTCTTATGACGCGGCCGGCCCAGTTGGGTTGTAGGCGGCTTGCTGTGTTAACTGACAATGCGCCCGCTGGCCTTGCGATGGGTGTCGGTGGGGTCGCTGGCTTAGGCCTCCCCGGTGTGGTGACGGCCCCTATATACATTTCGGAGGTGCATATTGTTTGCCTATGCTCAATAAAAGATTTAATACATAAAAAAGTAATATTCCCCGTATAAAATATAAATTTAATTTTGTTTCAAACTTAATATATTTGTAAATACAAAAAAATGACATTCTAAGATAATGTTTTTAATTTAATTTTTGTGTACAAATATATCTAAACACACTATCCAATATTTGCCATATAAATTAAACATACCACTACAATAATTTATGTGAAACTTAGAAACATAAAAATATAATTTCCTGAATTAATGATACATTTTTAATAAATAAATAAAATTGAAAACAATCCTCAACATTATCCCCTATTATCAAACATCCCACTCCTAGAATATATAAAAATTAAATTATATATTATTTTCTCATAGTAATAATTTTTTTTAATAATTAAATATAAATTGTTTTAACACCTTGGGTGCTAAGCTGATCCCCCTCCTGTGCTGATATTTACTGAATCCCCTTTTACATGACGAGCTCAGCTCGTCATGAGCACACAAGAGGTGTACCTCATGACGAGCTGAGCTCGTCATGAGCATCGAAGGGGTTAAGCAATGTCCACCCTGATTTCCTATAAATCAACATCCCAAACCCATATTTTCTAAAATAATTACAAATTTTAAAAAATATTGTATTTTTTTAATATTTAATACTTAACAATTAATTCTAAATGTTATAAAACTTTCCATACCCTTAACACCTATAAACACAACATCCCACTCCTAAACTTTGAAATTATTTCCAAACAATAAAAATACATTTCCTATTTTTAATTAATAATTGTAAATTTTAAATATAAATTTATTTTTTTAAATCCCCACCCTCATTCCCCAAAAACTCAATATCCAGCTCCTAAAATGTATAAATAATTTCGAAATTAAAAATTGTAATTGCCGATTTCAATTTAATTTTTTAAATAATTAAATATATATTTTTAAAACACTCCCCACCCTAATCTCCTAATAACCCAACATCCCGCTACTAAAATGTATAATTAATTTCGAAATTTAGAATTTTAATTTCCTATTTCAAATTAATTTTTGGTAATAATTAAATTAAAAATGTTAAAACACTCCCCACCCTTATCCCTTATGAACCCAACACCCCGCTCCTAAAATGTATAATTAATTTAGAAATGTTACATTTTAATTTCCTATTTCAAATTAATTTTTGTAATAATTAAATAAAAATGTTAAAAACACTCCCCACACTTATCCCCTATAAACCCAACATCCCGCTCCTAAAACTTATAATTAATTAAAAAATTGTAAATTTTAATTTCCTATTTCAAATTAACTTTTGTAATAATTAAAAAAAACACTCCCCACCGTTATCCCCTATAAACCCAACATCCCGCTCCTAAAACAATTATAAAATGTAAAAAAAATTAAATACATCCTCAAAAAATACCATACATCAAAATTACAACATATAAAACATAATACAACGATATTTTAACATTTCGACATTTTTAATGTAGACATTACTTACCTCGATATTATACACACTAATCAAAAACGCTATTTAATACATCGATATACAAAACATCGAAATTTCTTACCTCCGATATTTAGGAGTCGATATTACTGCATATTGACTTGATATTTTGACTGTGCACCAGAATCCGCAACCTGGAAGTGACGTGCTCCGTCAATCCGGCTTAGTAGTGCAGAAAGCTAGACTGTATTTTAGGATAAACAAGCCCCGAAGTGGCGATTCCTTAGTTATAGACATGTGTTAGGAATTTAAGCGCCCAGGTGTGGCACATCTTGTGTTGCCGGCACATATTCCACAGTTATGGAGAACGGGCTGGATACAGGGACCACGTTAGTCCAGCTGAAAGAGGTACCTTCAAATTCCAGCTCGAAGAGTTCTGATCGCAGTGGAAAGAACTGCGAGTAGCAGGTAGACGGTTGCGGGTGGTCGTCAAATAGCTGTGGTCTGTGCAGGTAACAGTGGTGGGGCGGTGGAATTTTATAAATTAATTTCCCCTTTGCATCGTCCCTCGAAATCCCCCTTTACCCGGCCCCACCGCTGTTACCTTCACGGACCACAGCTGTTGTCAAAGTAGCTCAAAGAGCAGGCTGGACGTCATGTATGGTCTTCGCTTTAGCACAAAGATCCTGCAGGGCGCCACGGACAGGCCCTGCTAAAGCTTCATGTTGCCGGTTACTGCGAGCTGCTGCTGTAGTGCACAGTGCAGATCTCCCATTGCTGGGTGTTGCCTGCGGTCGCTGTGGCACAAAGAGTCAGGTTCACTGGAACTTCGCATTGTCGGGCAGCAAGATCTTGGCACAAACCGGCCCATTTGCATTCACGAAGAGCCCAAAACTTCAAGAGAGCTCAACTGAGGTCACGTCGAAGGTTCCAGGACCTGACAGGCATCACTTGGGGGTCAGCAACTCACTCCAACAGATGGCAGCAGGGCTTAGGCAGATCCAGTTGCAGGTCCAGACAGCTGGTCAGCTAGGCAGTTGCACAGAGCATCTGGAGCTTGTTATGTCCTTGTAGCTCAGAACAGGAGGTCAGGTAGCTGACCCTTGGAGTCATTTCAGCATTGGATGAAGGGTGCACATACAGTCTTCCTTCTCAGCAAGCAGGGTAGCACAGCAACAGAGTAGCAGAGCAGCAGATTGGTATGACTTCCGGCAGTAAACAGCACAGCAGTCCTTCTTCTTTAGTAACCACAGCTTCAGAGGTGTACTAAAGAGTTGCGTTTGAGGGTACAATATTTATACATAGCGCCCACTTTGAAGTAGCAGACGTTTCTAAAGAATTCCCTTTGAAGTCCTTGATGTTTCCTGCCTGCCCTGGCTTGCAGCAGACTGCATAACAATGGTCTGGTGACAATTTATTTATGTGAAGGCAGGTCACGGCCTATTCAGTTGTAAGTAGGGCTGTGCCCAGCTCTGCCCCCCATCCTGCCAGTTAATGGTCCATCCAGTCTCACTAACACTTCTATTGTGTGGCTGTCTGGGAGGATTAAACAATGTATAACTGCCAACTGCACCTAGTGATGTGACGCAGGAACAGGGTGCAGGCAAATACTTAGGGCAGGAAAATGGCAACTTTCCAACAGTTAAACAGGTAAAGATGCCTACTAGTGATTTATTTGAACACACTATTATGAAAAAATATATTTTTAATAGAATGTCATCACATGACACCATAAATTAATTGAATCAATACTTTTAAGGTTTGTTTTGTAAATAAATTACAATAGCCGGGTGTATCATTGATAGTTTGGTTTATATGAAAATGAAAAAAATAGAGGTTCAAAACAAACATTTCTCACCTACATTGATAACGGAAATCACAAATAAATCAAAAATGAAGGTACACTAGTAATCAATGTATAACTGCCAATCTCCACACAGTAAAAGATTGAGTCGGTCCTATGCACATGGAATCTAGAACTTAAACAATTGAACTTAATAATAACTAAAGGGAAGAATGGGTTATACGTCGACGTTTCAGACTCCGTCGAAGTGTAGCAACAAGACCATTTTCAGGATATAAATACATTTTGTGAGATTGATCGACCCCATGGTCAATAATTTCAAGGTCGAAAAAATGGATCAATATGGTCTTCTCAAAAGTTATAGAAGTAGACTTAAGATAGAGATAAAATGGCCTCATGTAGAGGAACTGAATTTAGTGCATACATGTTTTTAGTACTGAAGCTGCAGCAGCTGTCTAATGTTAGAAGCCTTCTAGAGACAGAGACTGCAATGTCGACATATAACCCATTCTTCTCGACCCGGCTATAGTGATTCATTTACAAAACAAACCTTAAAAGTATTGATTCAATTAATTTATGTTACCATGTGATGATATTCTATAAAATATATAGTTATTCAAAAACATATGTTCCAAATAAATCCCTTGTAGGCATCTTTACCTGTTTAACTATACTACCCAAGCCCACAAGGGTATATCGGGTTGCCCAAATGTATTGAACACCTTTCCAAAAGTGGCATTTTTAAAATTGATACTTAAAATCTGACTTTACCATTATAAAGTTTTTTATTACAATCGCTCAGACACCAAACATGAAACATTTACCTGTTGACAAATCAAAAGTTAGCACTTATTAGATTAAAACGGTTATTTCAACCACAACTGGGGCCATAAAAGTACAGCCAGAATACATCACATTACATGACAGGAATTTGTCACATATCAATGATCATAATAATTTTAAAATGTATACAAGATAAAACTTCCTAGTAGAAACGTGCAATTCTTGAGATAGTAGCAGCAAATCAATATACAGAAGAGAAGAAAAAAAGGAGGGGGATCACTCCGCCTAATAGACACTTGTCCTAATGGACAGGTAAAGTCCAAATGCAAATTTTATTGCGAGATAGATGAGTAATATTATAGCACTACTATAGGTAGAGATAAACCAGGTAAAAACTGGATAAACGTAGATTAAAGTAGCAATGAATTCCTTCTTTTGATGGCACCTTTTAAAAACAGAACATACATTTACACATTGAAGGGGTCTCCAGAGCTTGGAAGAACTCCAAAGCTGCCCAGGAGCAACAAGGAGTAACAAAGGGAACCCCATGTTATCCTATGTGAGAGGTAGGCCTTGCAGTAGTGAAAAACGATGTAAGAGTTTTCCACTCCCAGGGCATGTAAAAGATAAAAGTACATGCCCAACATATTAAATAATCTGCACCCCACATTATGGGCTGTTTAGGGCCTAGTCTAGTGGTGACTTGTATGTTTTTAAAAAGGGAGGTTTGGGCCTGGCAAAAGGTTTATTTTGCTAGGTCGAAATGGCAGTTTAAAACGGCACACAAAGGCTGCAGCTGCAGGCCTCATACGTGTTTTGAAGACTTCTAAAGTGGGTGGCACAATCAGTGCTGCAGGCCTACTTGTAGCATTTAATATACAAGCCATGGGTACATGTAGTACCACTTTACCAAGGAGTTAAAAGTAAATTAAATGTGCCAATTGGGTGTATGCCAATTTCACCAGGTTTATAGGATAGAGCACAAGCACTTTGGCATTGGTTAGTAGCAGTAAGCTGTACATAGTCCTAAAAGCCAACAAAAAATGGATTCAGAAAACAGACGGATGAAGCCAAAACTTTGAGGGATGACCCTGCAGAAAGGGCCAATTCCAACAATACCTTTGTCAGTAATAAAACAATAACTAATTGCTTAGACATCTACTCAAGTTTGTTTCTTGGCGTTAAACAATTATGGATGAAATAATCCGATTTTAGGTGTGACATTCACTTAAACGGACGGTTTTTATGATGATTATCTCTAATATATCAAAATTTGTGTTGACATCTTGACTAACAACGTCTGAATTGGTTTCTGTTAATGAGACCAGTCCCCACACACAACTCTCTGGACTTTTGCATGAAAAGAATTTTTAGGTTGGACATATCTTTTATTACAGTGATTTTAATGAATCGATACAATACAATAAACTGACAAGTTTTACTAACATTCTGCACTTTCAGACGGACTGGCTTCCTTAAGTTACCGCTCTTCCTGATGATAAGGCAAGGCTTAAGGGCGATGTTAATAAGTTCCAAAACCAACATAGAAAAGAAGAAAACAATAGTCCAAAATGTATTAGCTTGAGAGCATGTCCTGCTTTGTTTACTGACCCTCTATTAGGTGTGGCTTTTGTACAAGTGCACCCTGCGCAAATTGTTACATAAAATAATTCAAACACAATTTGCTTTGGAGGGATCTTGACGTGGTATAAATAATCAAAATAAACAGATAATTAACTTAAAATAGGAGATGTTAATGACCTGGCTGAATAGTCGATATCTTTAAAGGTTTTTATCTGGTTTAAGATTTTCCTAAGCTTGTATTAGGACAAGATAGGCAGTTTTAATAATGCCTTGGGCTATGAAGAAAACTTTCATAATCAAGACCATCAGTAATGTCTAAAGGTAGAATGAATCTGTGGTTAAGTAGGACCACTTTGTCTCGAACTACTTCCTGTCAAATTGCAGCTCTTATTATAGTTAGTTTGATAATCCAAGTTTACAGGAGAGGTATTAAATTGTCCTTTTGTAAATGTAGACGGTTTGTGAAGATTCCTTGTTCTAGTAACGATGACAAGGGTCCTGTTGGAACATCTCTACTCATGAAAATATGCCTCTGCCATGCTGTACGCATGTTTGGATATGTTGTGCCTTTTAAAATTCAAATGCAAATGTTTAAAGAGTTGGTTGTTGAGAATAACATTTTCCACATCTAGGTGCTACCATCTCTGATGCTAGACCCTACACGTGAAATTTGTTTAGTAGCTGTTCAGTTTTGGGAGCAGCTACAGTGTTTGTCAAAGTCATTAACTTTCAATTTTAATGCAGGAAGTGTACTTTACAACAACATGTATAGAATCTTGAGGTTTCTCAAAGCATTTTAATTCATTAGATGATGAGTGCCAGGATCTGCAGGCTAGGAAAGAGTTAAGATGACCAGGGGTGAGGTATGCCAACATTAGTATACCTTGGCTTGGTGCTGCAGATCTCGATTTGAAGGCTTTTGCTGTGGTTCTGCAGTCTGGGCAATCGAGCATTAAGAGATGCTGCATGCATGGGTTTGGAAGCATTGACTGGGGTGCTGCTGGGGGAGAATTTCGGTACACTGGCTGTAGTGCTGTAGGTCAGTGTTAGTGTGCATTGGCTGTGGTTCTGTAGGATGTTATTAATCTATTGCACTGGTTGGAGTGTTGTTAGCCAGAATTAGGGTGCATTGAGTAACAGTGTAGCACATTAGTGTTAGGGAGAATGGGCTTGTCTGTTGCAGGTCAGTATTAGAGTGAGCATGTGAGACCATTGGCTGTGGTGCTCCGGGTTGGTATTAGAATACATCCCTGTGGTGCTGCAGTATTAGGGACCACAAAAAGTGACTAGTGGAATACCTGAATTAATGTCTGTCTGTGGAAATCACTGTGTGCCGCATTCCAGTTTATCAGTTTTAGCTTGTCGGGGCCATTATATGCAAAGCATTGTGATATGAACATCAGACTTTGTCCCGCCCCACAGGGGATGGTCCACACTGAACTGCTGGGCCACGTCACTTATGAACAGAAACATTTGTAACATCCACCAAGTTTCGAACTTAGTAGGTGTTTTCAGAGTTGAAGCTTGAGGCATCTGGAACAGCAAGCATGAGACCCACATTTGGGCATGCCCCTCTGATTTTGGGCGACACAATTATCACAAGTGATGACTGGAAATCTTGGTTTAATCTCAGCCACTGGTAATCACTCTGGACAGCATTACAGTCTATCAATTTTCAGCTTGTCTGTTGACTTAAACCTAAGACCAGCAGAATATACAGTCTTTGCCATGCCCCGGAGGGGACAGTGAAGACGAACGGCCAGGCCAGCACCCCTATAAACCGGAGCACAAGCCATCCCAAATTGGGTTAGGCCATGTTTGTGAGATACAGCTTTGCTCCTGTGGCACAGTGAGCTCAGAACCCAAGTCTAGGAATACCACCTCTACTTAGGGAGACACACGTAGCACAGACATTGATGGGTGGGATTCCTGAATTAATCTCAGCCACTGGTCATCACTCTGAACCATTTTCCAGTCTCTTTTTTAGCCTGTCTATTCCACTACAGATAGAGACCAGCCATATAAAAATGAGTCTTGCCATTTTGGATGCTGTGTTGTAGTATTGAAGCTCCACCTTGCTTAGGAGGTCCAATAAGACAAAAAACGGTCAGGGGTTGCTTGTGTTTCCAATCAGAGGGAACGTGGTCTGGCAGGTTCATGCTGAAGTTTTCTATTCTAGACTCATCTATAGTGATGCAGCGAGCAAAATAAACTATGAACCAGAATATGATTGCAAGTAATTGCCAGTAGCTGAGAATAAATCAAACGTTCCAGCCAATACTTGTTTGTGTTATCTGTATTACGATGTATTGAATGGGGTACAGCAGGTCGGTATTGAGGGGCACTGACTGTGCTGTAGATCGACATTAGGTTGCATTGGCTGGGTTGCTGCATCAGTTAAAGGGTGCATTGCCCACATTGCGGTTGCTCAGCTTTTAGATGTACTGCCTGGGAATGCTGAATGGTCAGCCATGTACATGTCAGTTTGTAGTGCAGTGGTAGGGGCATAGCATATTAGCGTTGGGATGTATTTGCTGCCTGTGTTGCTGATTATCACTTTGGTTGTTTCCACAGAAGCCAAATGCACGGGGACTCCTCCTGGCAGCTCCAGCAACTCGGACTCCGATGCCTCTACCATGGCTGAGCCCACAGGTATTGGCAAGAAATTGCCTGCACAGGAGGATGAGGCATTTGAGAAATGTCCTGTGTGTGAGACTGAGGTGCTTGAGAAATGTTCTGTCTATTAGTGGGTAAAGTACTTGAGAAACACCATTTGTGTGAGGATGAGGCCCCTTCGAAATGTCCTGTGTTAGGTATGCAAGAAATGCCCTATGCGAGAATTGGCACCTTGAAGTAGTTTGGGGCTTGTGTGTCTCAGTGAGCTTGAGAGCTGTGCTGGCAGGAGCTTAGTCTCCTGGCAGGGTTGCTTTAGCTGGACAGGTCACAGGGTAGAGACCAGACGAATCTCGATACACCGATCCTCCAGGTCAGGGGTTGGGCACAAGGCTAAAGGCAAACAACCTTGTCCCATAAAAACATGTGTTACAGAAACAGCAGCAAGAACCACTAAGGGCCTGATTATGAGTCTGGTGGTCCGCAGACCGCCGGCTTTAGCAGTCCGGCCACCGCCGCACCGGCGGCTTAACTGCCCTAATACTACTAGGGTGGTTGGACCACCGTTGCGCCGCCGCAACCGCCAGGGATAAGAGATCCCTTGTGGAGGTGCGGCAGTCTTAAGGCCGCGATATTCTTTGTGGGACTGCCGCGATCCCGCCAAGCATAATACGAGTTTACTCTCCACCACAGTTTTCATGTTGGTTCCTACCATATGGAAACTGTGGTGGAGAAGAAACAAAGGGGGCCCTACAGGGTCCCTGTGTGCCTCAGGGCATGGGGTGCATGCTGGGGGAACATGTTGTGCCCCCAGTGTGCATGCACCCCAGTACCTGCACGACTTGGACTTCACAGCCCGCCAGTGACTGTTAAAGTCATATTCTGGTGGGTGGTGTGCACACAGGTTTGGCAGTGTGGGATCGGGCGTTGGCGTGGCAGTCCCACTCTCACACTGCCAAACTCCTAGAGTCCTAAATCTTCTGGGCAGACACAAAGGAGTTCCACAGTGTCTGCATTAGACATGCATGATTGACAGTAGTCAAAGCTGCAAGGAAACTACTGGCAGGATGACGGAATTTCAGAATGCCAATCACAACACCATTATTGGATTCTCGAACGTACGGATTATGTATGAAACAGGAAAGCTGTCTGAAATAACATCTGAGATGAGGCACAACAGCCTACACATCCTGGGAGTCACAGAAACACCTCCTAGAGTGGAAGCCAGTCAACAGCAGATTCATGACAGCCAGGGTAAAAAACAGAAAGACACATCAGCACCACCATTATCCAGTACTATTCTCTAACAAATGACACAGAGAAAACAGTCAAGGACATACTCTGCCAACAGATGGAGCTGAGGAGACTAAAGCTGTGCTGAATTACGACCTGAAGACTGTGATGGGAGACTTGAATGCTAAAGTGGGAAATGACAATGCGAACCAGTAGAGAGCCATGGGAAAGGAAGGTTGTGAAACAATGAATGACAATGGAGAAAGGCAGTTTGAATTTTGTGCCACAAATGATATGGTTGTAGGAGGGATTCTCTAGTCCCACAGTAATATTCACAAACAAACTTGGCGCTCACCTGGTGGCAGAGACAGAAACCAGACTGACCCCCTGATAAACAGCACCTGGAGATGCTCACTGTAAGATGTTAGAGTGAGGAGGGGAGCAAATGTCGGCAGTGATCACCATCTAGTGACCGCTCTTGTGGAGTCGAAGTTCAGAAAAATAGAACTGAAAACATCAGGACGACAGCACTTCAATGTGGAAAAATTACAGGACCCCAAGACCAAGAAGGCATTCGTCTTACAAATCAAGAACAGGTTCCTACTCCTGGCAGACATGGAAGATCAGCCTGAGCCAGCCACAGATGAAGGCAACAAGAAATGAAAACAGGTCTTTTCATTATATATGTATAGTAGTGAAACATGCTGGGAGACCAAGACTAGAAAGAGGAAGGAATGGATCAGACAAAACACATGGCAAGCTACTGAAGACAGGAGTGCAAAAAAGAAACTCATAGAGTCCAAATCTGAGAGGCTGCAGGAGAGGCACAAGCAACAATAGTTAGAAGCAATCATACCAGTTAAAAGAATCACAAGGCGTACGTACAACACCGTTATCATAGACAAGCAAGGCTGACTACTCACAACAGAGAAAGAATAGGAAGCACACTGGGACAAGCACTTCTAAGAATTCTTGAACAGACCAGTACCAACAGGCAAAGTGGACATCCAAGAAACAGAGATAGACTTTGATCTGAACACAGCCCCACTACTGAAAGAAGAAATTGTCACTGCCATTCGATCTATTAATAACGGAAAAGCTTCTGGCAAAGATAACCTGAATGCAAATATTTTCTAGGCAGACCCTTAAACATCAGCCACGATCCTCCAACAACTGTGTACAATGATTTGGGAAGGAAAGAAAGTACCAGATGACTGGAAGCAGGGCCTCATCATCAAGATTCCAAAGAAAAACCATTAGCCAACTGTAACAACTGACTTGGAATCACCCTTTTGTCAATTCCGAGTAAAATCCTGGTGAAAATCATTATACGGCACATATCTGATACTGTGGACAAACAGTTAAGACAATAACATTCTGGGTTCCGCAAGGGCGAAGGGTGCGTGCATTGGATCCTTACTCTAAGCAACATCATAGAGCAGTGCACAGAGAGACAATTATGCATCAACTTCATTGATTTTGAGAAAGCTTCTGACATTACCTACTTTAACAGCCTCTGACGTGTACTGAAAGCCAATTGCATACTGTAACAGATAGTTCTGCTCATCAAGAGCTTCAATGATAATTTTACCTGCAAGGTGGGAGACAATGAGTATAGCTTATAGGTCACAACTGGTGTGAGGCAGGGATTTATGATGTGAGTGTTGATCTTCAACCTTGTTATTGACCGGGTGATGTGGCGCACAGCTGAAGACAAAGACAGATGCATCAGATGGACCTTATTCTCTTCACTGGACCCCAGAAGGCAAACTGAAGAGAGGCAGGCCAAAGAACACCTTGCAGCAAAATGTGGTAACAGAAATCAATACTGTGAACCACAGCTTTGGCATCATACAGGAACCTTCCCAAGACAGATAGAAGTGAAGGTCCTTCACAGCTGCTCTATATGCCAGTCGGCAAAGCGGGCAGTAAGTAAGTACGACAGTATGATGTTTGAGAAATGTCATGTGTGACAGTGAAACACGCAAGAAATGTCCTGTGGGTGAGGAGGATGAGAAATGCCATGTGTGAGAGCGAATTACTTGGGAGCTGCCATTTGTAAGGGTGAAGTGCAGTGAGAAATGCCGTGTGAGCAAGGCACCCTGGAAATTTCCTGTGTGTGAAACACACAAGAAATTCCTAGTTCCCAAGGGTGATGAGATACTCAAGAAATTCCCTATGTCTGTAAGGGTGAGGAACTCGAGAATTGTTGTGTGCATGGCTTAAAGGTGGGGCACATGAGAATTGCTCTGTGTGAGGGCGTTGTCAGAAAGAAAAGCTCCATGTAGGAGCGTGCTCTACCCAAGTAAAGTTCTTTGTGTGAGGATGAGGCATTTAAGTAATGCCTCAAATTTGAGGCATTGAGAAATTCCCTGTGTGAGGGGTTGTGCTTCTGTGAGTCCTTGTGTTTGAGGATGAAACAATGGGTTTGAGTATGAGACACAATGGGGTTTGTGTGCACGGTGCAAGTAACATTTGGGCCCGGAATGTGGGAAGGTGAGAACATCTTGAGAAGTGTGCGCTTTAGGGACAATATCATTTATGTGAGGGTCAACTGCTCCCACTTCTTGTGTGTGAGATGTATGTACTCTGAATAGGAATCAATTTGTGATACAGGTTCACTGGTTGTGTTTTCCTACAGGTCTTACCTATGCTCAGGGCACAGGATTACCCAGCCTATCACTCACTCTCCTGCTAGTGGCTGCTCTACTCGTGAAAAGGTGAGGCCTTCATACTAAGAATGCGCAAAAGAGATTAGAGGGCCTTGACCCCATTACAATAGTGAAGGTGAAAGGTCATGTATCCCTATACCGCCCAGGAAGGACCCTGTATCGTCACATAACCATTGAGATGACAGGCTGCATTTCCCCACACATCTTTGGATGTAGTAGGGCCTGTATCACTGTAGAGCCTTTAAGGTGACTGACAGGAGTACGATCCTATACACCATACAGGCGTCAGGCGCTGTATTCCTACAGACCAATGCAGGTGACATGTCTTGTGTCCCTGTACAGGCACAAAGGTGACAAGCCTGTATCCCACGTAAGCACAGCGGTGACATGCCCTGTGTTTTCGCAGAGCCACAGAGAGGCCACTGGCACTCTGCCTTATTCATTGTTTGCTAATTTACTTGTTTTTTCCCATTTTGTTTTTTCTGTCCTCACCCCCACTCTCCCTAGAAAAGTATCAGAGAACCGGAAGATGCTACTGTCCGTGCTGTGTGTGGTGCTGATGTCTGGTACGTTCTATTACGCAACTATGTCATATCATGTTATGTTTACTGCCAGTGATTTTTCGTGGCTCTGATAAAGCAGCAACAAAGCGTTTCTATGTCTGCGCTATAATTAGCTAAATTTGTAAACGAATACATGTATATAGGATATATTCCAATTGCAGGTCTCATTGGCTTCGCTCCCTGAACTATGTATAATCTTTCAGCAGAGGAGTCCTCTTGTCCAATGTTGGCCCGTAGTTTTCACGATAACTACTAACTGAATGTTTTCATCTAGAATTTGTGTAGTACGCACCTGCAACTATAGTCCATGCAGCACTTTTTATACAGACTGATAATGGGGGACTTTTACGTTCGGTTGGAGGTTTGTGTGCTTTTTCTTATGTGGGAAACCCGTATACTTGGTGTGGTTGTGTCACAGCAGGCATTTCATTGCTGGTATACGTGTCAATGGTCTGAAGCACAAAAGAAGGAATACAAACTTATGCACAGCAGATTTATTCTATACCGTGGTGGCTCCTCCACTGCTTTTTTGCAGTGACACAAAGGGAAAATAAATGATAATAACTTGTGTTATCATTTTATTTCCTGCTACTTCAACCCGCTTTGCGTTAGAGAGCGGGGGCAGGGAAGGAGTGGTAATACCCTCCTAAAGTGCGCAGTGACTGCAAAAACAGTCTTGCACTCTTCGCATGTACATTTTTGCTAAACACCTATGACTATGAAATTTATAGTAATTGTTAAAGTTATACTTTGATGTATTTCGATTTTTTAATCTGGTTCTAAATGGTAGTGTTTTTTTATGATTTTTATTCGAAATAAAGACCTAATGATTTGATTTGTTAAGTTGAAATAGCGCCAAGATAGTCAATCAGTCAAAAAAAATAAGCTTTATTCGAAGTCACAAAGTGAATCATAAAAGCTACAAAAATACATCCATGACAGAGTTTAAAAACCAAAGGGCAAATTTAAAACAGAATTCAAGAAATTATTCTACATAAAAACATGTATAAAAAGTGTTGTCGCTGCATAATCACTCAATTTACTATTTACAACTGCTTCCTGTAATTAATAACGGCCAGCAGAAATCGTGACATAACTACACATGTGTATAAGCTCAGCAGCATTTGCAGATAAACAAAAGCCGGACAGCATTGTAAAAAACCCAGTTGTAATAACAAGGGTTTAATGAGTTTCTTTCTCAGCCCTGAAAAGTGTTTACAGAAAAGCATATTTTGGCATGGTATTCTGTGGTGAGGTATCATCACACGTGCAATTCCCCAGGTCAGGTGACCAGTTGTTAATAGTAGGAAAACGAATTAAACTGTGGAAAATATCCAACCGAAAGCAGGTCAACACAAACCTGTGGCGCAGATTATATACATTAGCTAAGTATGGTTGCATATAGAAACTACTCAAGATCATTTGATTCCTCAATACAGTGGGTTTCCAGATTTCAGAAGCTAATCTCGTTTCCTCCAATAATGAAATGCATTTCCGTTGCAAAGCTTTTGTTGGGACACTTTCCAGACTCTCGGGAAGATTGAAATATTCGGGATGGCCGAGGTCTGTCAGGAAGTTGTACACATGTTTAAGCCAAGGGATGTTAAGGGCATGTGAAGATTTTAGACAGTCAGCAATTATGGCTCCATTGAGAGGAGTATATTCAGATGATCATTTTTTGTGCCATAGCAGAACTGGCTGGATCCTGATTAAATCTGCTACGTAAGGGGCTCCTAGTTCGGTGTGGCACCGATAGGTAGGGCTACTTTCGGGAGAGCGAGGAGAGACCTTAAAAAAGCGTTCTCTTCAATCTGGAGTATATCAATCTTTCCATGCCGCAAGAGCTCAGCCCTGTACATAGCAATGGATCTACAGTTGGCCTTATGAATTGTCATCAATCCTTTCGGATGTTTGATGCCAAGCTGTCTAGCAAAATTTAGTAGAGCCATTATCGTTTTCGTAAAGTGGAGTCGCCTTGATTTAGTCGCCCCTTTCCAATACCCAGATTGACTGAAAACAATGCCTAGATATGAGAATGACGCTGTGAACTGAATTGTGAAACCCTCAATGAAGATGTCACAGCAGCGAGTGATCTTATTCCCGATCTTCATGGCAAAGGTTTTGATAATATTAATTTTTAGCCCAAGGTTTTGAATGAACTGAGCATACTCATCATTAGACGCTGGAGGGCAAAAGGAGTGCGGACCATTAGTACTGCGTCATTGGCATAGAAAAGAGCCAGTGTAGGCCGATGTCCCACCTGGGGTAGGTCCGCACATTTGCCTGCCAATATGTCGCCTACACTATTAATATAGAGATTAAACAGGAAGGGGGCCAGTATGCATCCCTTGCATACCCCTCTTCCTATTTTAAATGGCCCAGTACAGTTGCCATTAAGGCCATAGCGGACTCTACCTCTGCCTTGGGCGTACAAATCTCTAAGAATGTTCACGATAGTAGGGTCCACGCCCATATTAACCATGATTCCCCATAGCTTATCGTGCGCTACTAAATCAAACGCAGAAGACAAATCTACAAAAACTAAAAACAAATTGCCGCCTTTCAGATGCACGTATTTGCAGATTAATAAGTCTAGATTAATGGCCTGCTCTACAGTTCCAAGCCCAGCCCTAAAACCATACTGCGGGTGCGAGAGGATATTGTTTGTTTCTTACCAGTCCTGAAGTCGTCCTGAGAGCATACAACCAGCTACCTTTACCAAGCAATCCAGAAGAGAAATAGGCCTGTATTGTGCTGGGTTGTTACGGTCACCCTTCTTGAATATGAGGTCAATAAGCAACTCAGGCCAGGTGGCTAAAAAACCTTGTTCCCGGCAGGCTCTAAAGAGCGACGTGAGGATGGGGCCCCAAAGATTAGTGTTAAATTTAAATAGGTCACTAGGGATCCCATCAGACCTCAGGGGCTTTACCCCACATACTTGCTTTCAGTGCCAGAACAACTTTGTTGAAAGAACATTCTGGGTATCTTGAGTTGTCTAAAGGTCCAGTAAAATTAGAAGCGTTGGTAACAGGTGCGGGCCCAGTATGAGCAGAAACAATTGGGGGAGGGGTTACAATGTCTTCCTTAGGAGAATACAAATTAGTAAAATGTGCTATCTATGCTGCCTCTGTAATGGCTATCTCTGCTCGAGGGCAGTCTGGGGAGCTATGGGAAGGAGAATTGATGACACGCCAAAACGTGGTATTATCATTGAACAGACTAGCATCAAGTAATCTGTTTGACGTTTCCTCCTTCATATTTCTTTTCAGTTGTTTAATGGCTAGTTTATAAGCTAGTCTACATTCCCAGACCTTACTAACAGATCTTGGTTAATTAGCTATGGCTAGTTTTAAATTTCTATGAGTTTTTGTACAAGCTGCATCAAACCAGCCACAATCACCCGCCTTTCCTTTTTTCTGCTTTGCAGGGAGCCCCTCGCCAATGCCTTTTTTTATGCGATTGAATGTTAAAATAAACTCATGTGCCTCTGTAGTTTCATCTAAGCATACTTCAAAAGCCTCCCTCTCTTTTTGAATTAGTTTTACTAGGAAGTTAGATGGATCCACCAAGGACCATCTTAACGCGTACTCATTATGGCGGGAAATCACAATTTCTTCTGATGCAGTACATTTTTGTGCATATCGCGGCTGACCAGAAAGGTCAAAATTCAAGGCGACACTTTGGGGGAAATGATAGCTAATCGCTATGTCGTAAAGCAGAAACTCGTAGACCAGTGTTGAATAACGCTGGGGGAACAATAGAAAGTCTATCACACTGTTATCGCCCCTTCCATTGTAGGTACACCTTACTGTAACTGGTATACGGATAATTTAATTACAGAACTACAGCTTATGTTTAAAAAGTAAATCATTTAGAGTGATCCTGGTACTCCGAATGTAAAAAGTGGCTAATCTCAGAGTTATCAGGAGATGTCATGCCACACACCTTATTAGATTGCACAGGGCATATACGTATGTTGAAATCTCCGCCCCATAAGATAATTGGATCCCTGCAATTGGTGGGAAAGGCTTTCTTCAAGTCATGATGTAGTTGGTGGAGAGCTGTACTAATTTCCGATGTACACGCATTATTATAAAAATTGACAATGGCCAGAGTTGCGTGAGCAGAGATTTGAAAAGACACAATTTGATAGAACACTCTTGTGGCAATCATTGTATTATTTATAGGAGCCAACATATTTGACACATAAATACACAGCCCGCCTTTGGGTCGCCAATAGTTGGACTCGATCGCTGGGCTGTGAAATGTTTTAATGCCATTTAAGTGGATTTGCTCCACTGCTCAGGTTTCCTGTAGGCAGTGAATATTGAATTTAGACATAAAATCAACCCATTCGTTGAAAATATATTGATGGCACAAACCAGCTACATTCCCATAAAGGAAAGTAAGTGCTGCTGCAGGGGACGTATACACCGCAGATGGTAACAGCAAAACCAGGGAGTCATCCACAGGACAAGGCCCAAGAATATCTAAGGACACATACACCTTGTCTATCTCTGAATGTGACCCCCTCTTATGCGCCAAAAGATACACAAAACCTCTATGATTCTCCCTGCCAAGATAGTCACTGGCTGAGCTTGCCGAGGATCCAGCAACATTTTGAGACTGACTGCGATGGTGTGTGGGTTGGACACACCAACCAGGTTCATCTTGGTGAAAGATTTTACCTTCTGACTTAGGGCCTGATTATGGTCTTGCTCGATAAGATATCCAGTCTTTCATATTACAAGTTCAATAGGATATAATGGCATTGTATGGGATATCCATCACATTTGTGATGGAGTGTCCAGTCCGCCAGGATCAGAATTAGTGCAAACCACAAAAGGGTTTTGCCCTTAATCAGTAAGGCCGGGTTATAAACTAGAAACCACCACAAGAAGGGCCAATACTGATGTGCATTCATTCAACCTTTCATACAAAGATCCCAAGACCATATCATTCTGATCTGAAAAAATATGTTTTATTATTTTCTTTGCTTTTAATTATTTTGGTTTTTGATTTCTTTTTTTTAAAGATTTTTTTGTTCTGTTTTACAAAAAAAACCTTTTATTTTTAGATATTTGAACATACACTGAGAACACAACAAGAAAAATGAACAATAAATTAAATGACAGTATATAGTCAATATACAAGCACATCACAGTACAATAAAATAACATGAACCACATATGTAGTTCTGGTTCTGTACAAGTTCTTTACCCACAGTCACATTAAAAACCAATACCTCTGAACACTATCTCACTCGGTTGTTTTTTTAACTCATTTTAGAGGTAGTGACCAAATGGTGACCCTACTCTGCTCACTCCAATTGTATTAACCGCGAAAGAAAAATATGTTTTGTGAGCACAAGTGGTATTGCATCCTCCTGAATACCTATTTGGTCAAAAGGAACTGTTGACGCGTTTCAAACCCACTTAAATCTCTTGAAGGGTTCTCCTCAGGACCCAGAACACTTGAAGAACTGAGAATTTAAAAAGAGAAGAATGCTCCAGTTTAGGAACTGAATACTAATCACATCCATTCCTTCTCCACTCATGCAAAAACCGACCCAATTCATATACCTCTGTCTTTTATGAAAGCTTAAATCTCCTTGTTTAATTTACTGTTCACCATACAGTGACAGTTGCCGCCCTTGGCACCACTATAAAGTCAAAAGAAATGTAAAAAAAAAATTGTTGAGGCTGGTCTTGCATATCGTTTTCAGTGAAGAAAATAAAAGTGTATGAATTGTAGAAAAGCTTGGGGGGGCGGAGCTAGCCGGCGTCGATGGCGGACGTGTGAGCTTTCGGCTCCTCGCCTAAGCCCCTAAAATATCCTGATAATCTATCCTACTGAATGCCAATTTAGCTGAGTTCGGTGCCTGGTGACCCCTGGTGCCCCCCCGACCCGGTTGAGAGGCCCGGGATGACTGTGAGCTGTGGGTAGCGACCCGTACACGGTCGGCGACGGAGAGTGGCGCGGACCAGGCCTGAAGCCGCGACCTGCCCTGCGGAGCGGGCCGTACGACGTCACCTGACGTGCGGCCTCGACACCCAGGGGAGCCGGAGAGAGCAGCACGCTGATACTGGGACGGCGCACGGTCCGAGTGATCGCTGCGGCTCCCTTGGGAACCCACACGCAGCGACGCTACAACAGCAGGGACACTACCGCTAGCACGCCCGGCGGGGCCGGCACTGCTCTGGGCGGTCTGCGAACTCCGACACAAGACGCACCCCGGAGGTTACAACTGCGCCGCAGCCGCCATTTTTGGCCCGCCAGTGCCAACGTTTCTGCGGAGCGCTACCCTTGCGACACTGCCCGGTCATTTACGGGGTGGTTATCGTGAGACAGAAATCCTCCCTGGTGCTGGATCTTCATCATGGGGAAACACGATGCAACGCAGGCCAAACTCTCCTTTGACCGCCGGAAGACGAAGGGGTCGGAGCCCCCGGCGGCGGAGGCCTCCCCGAAAGGAGCCACAGCGTCCACGGCCCCTACAGATCTCCGGGACCTGCTGGCAGCGATGGAGAAAGGAATCCAGAACAGCATAGAGGCAGTGGGCTCCAAGATCGACACTTTATCGTACCGCATGGACCGCATGGCGGAACGAGTAGACAAACACGCGGAGCGCCTCGACATGGCAGAAAGGCGCCTCACGGAGGCGGAGGAGGCACAGACCGAGTGGGACAAAGACCGTCGACAATTCGGCAGGTTGCTCCAAGTGATCCGTGACAAGGCAGAGGACTTGGAAGCGCGCTCCCGCAGATCGAACATTCGCATAACGGGAGTAGCGGAATCGACTAGGACAGGCAAGATGGAGCTCTACGTGGAAAACCTGCTGAAAACGCTTCTTGGGGAGGAGGCCTTCTCCCCAATGTTCATTGTGGAGAGGGCGCATCGTACTTTGGGCCCTCAGCCCCAACCTGGACTGCCACCCCGACCCATCATTGCCAAGCTCCTAAACTACAGAGACAGAGACACGGCCCTGCGGCTGGCTCGGGAAAAAGGACAACTACAGGTGAAAGGCATGAATATTTCATTGTACCCCGACTTCACGGCCAAAGTACAGGAGGAGCGCCGCCAGTTCATTCCGCATAAGAAACAGCTGCGCGAGCTGGGCCTAGACTATGCGATGCTGTACCCGGCCAAATTGAGGATTAACACCGGCGGGAAATCGTACTTCTTCACGGACCCTAAGGAACTACAGAAGTCACTGAAAAATTGGGCCAAAGAACGTAAGGAACACCGGCAGCGGCACGGAGAGGATTCGGGGGAGGTGTCGACCCTGGAGGAACAGGACTGAGACAGTGCACCCGGCTTTTCCTGTACTTAGTTGCAAGTGTCCTGGTTGAGCATGCTACTGTGGGTACACTGTGTGTCTCCATATTATGAGCTGCGTCCTTGACCCAACTGGAGACATTGGCTGGGAGACGGGTGGAGTAATATCGCAGCGGCTCCTACTGCCTAGTTGCTGTTGGACCAATCTACAATTGCCGGTGAGGCGTTCACTGTGTCGTACTCAGGGACGGGTTGGGGGGCGGGTGGGGAACTGGGTGAATTCAGTGTGAGGCATTGCAACACGATGGGGCTAGGAGGGGAGGCGGACCTGGAGGAAAAAAGGACTTTCACACCACTGGTGATTTCCATGCAGTTTCGGCACGCCTTGCCCCTGTGCTTTTGGTTGAGACACTCCCCAGGGAGTTGGGACTTGTATCGCCCGCTACTTTGGGGTACCTGAGTTGATGGGGACTTGTGAGGGGTTCTGTCTGGCCGGGTTGGGGGTGGTCAGCTGTGGGTGGGGTGGGGACAGGGGGGAGGGTGGTGGGGCTAAAGTTGAGGGGTTGGTTGCTGTTCGGGAATTGAAGGGCCTGTGGTTTGCTATGAGTATCTGGCGAATGGTGAGTGCGCGTGAGCGGAGTGTCTGTCTGCCTGCCCTGAGCGATGATGCACTGTTTGAGGGAACGTCACCTCCCGAGGGAGTTAATATGGCGCGTTGTGCTTTACGATGTCTGCTGCCGTAGTGCCTGAACGCCCGCATGCCCAACGCGCGCTGTCCCTGTTGACCTGGAATGTGCGAGGGCTGAATGACCACCGAAAGCTACGGAAGGTAATGAGCTTTCTTAATAGACACCATGTGGATGTGGCCCTGCTGCAAGAGACACACCTGCCCGTCCACAGTAAGATGTTGCAGGCTAGAGGGTTGGCAGGGAATATAGTAGCAGCGGGATTCACCTCCCACGCCCGTGGCGTGATCACCTGGGTTAACCCCGCCTCGAGATTGAAACTGAACCCGCTCTCTGTGGACACTGAGGGTAGATATGTGGTGGCTAGGTGTACGGGGAGGGGGCTGGACCTGCTCTTGGTAAACGTTTATGGCCCTAACCATGATAGCCCGGAGTTCTATGCAGCACTGTCAGCCACCTGTAGGTCACACACGCACACCAAGATGCTGTTGGGGGGGGGGACTTCAACTTTGTATTTGACCCTGACAGGGACCGTTCTGCGGGCCCTACTCGAAGACCAGTTGCGTCTGCTGTCTACATGAGAGCGGAAATGACGAAGCTGGACCTGGTGGATGTTTGGCGGGAAAAGCACCCTACGCAGGGCGGTTACACGCATTACTCAGCATATCACAACATACACACTAGGATAGACTACTGGCTCGCCTCCTCCTCGGTACTGGGCGGCATCAGCTCGTGTGCAGTTCTCCCACGCACGTTATCGGATCATTCCCCGGTCCTGATCAGTCTCTCCACCGACAGAAAAGGGATCCCGCCTTATACTTGGCGTTTCCCGCCCTATGCGCTACTAGATGACGCCTTCCGAGGGGAATTGGCGGAAGATATAGAAAGATTCTTCGCCACCAATACTAACTCCGTAGATAGCTTCTTCACTGTGTGGGAGGCCTTCAAAGTCTATATCAGGGGGATGGCCATGTCCAAACACTCCAGCGTCCTACGCTCCATTAGAAGGGACCTCTCCGACTTGGAGAACAAGATGACGGCTCTAGAAAGGGAGCAGCTGGCGGACCCGGAAGGAGGGGCGGGACGAGACCTAGTGCCCATGTTGGCGGAATATCACGCACTTGCGGATAGAGAAGTCCTCTATATGGGAAAGTATGCCACGGCTCGGGCTTATGGGGAGGGGGAGAGGCCGGGGGCCCTGCTGGCCCGTATGGCCAAGGGATCCCGTAAACCGTTAGTGATAGATGAATTGCAGACCCCGGAGGGTAACCGGGTGGTTGAGGAAGACCAGATACTGGAGACGTTCCGACGCTACTACTCGGAACTGTATCGTTCTAGGGCGGGGGGAGCGGAAACCGAGATTGACGACTATTTAGATTACATCTCGATGCCGTTCCTTAAGAACTCAGACAGGGAATTTCTAATGGCGCCCTTCCATGAGGATGAAATTCTGGAGGCCCTGGGTGGCATGCGGTCGGGGAGCGCCCCAGGCTCTGACGGCCTCACGGCTGGCTTTTACAAAGCATTTAAAGACTTATTACTCCCACATCTGATTACCCTCTTTGACACCGTATGCGAGGAGGGAGAAATGCCGCCCTCAATGCGGGAAGCTCTGCTGGTTACGGTCCCGAAACCAGGGAAGCCCCCGGACCGCTGTGGATCGTACCGTCCGCTCAGCTTGCTGAACGTGGACGCGAAGCTCTATGCAAAGGTTCTAGCCAACAGACTCGCGCTGCTGGTCCCAGAACTGGTGGCGCCGGAACAATCGGG
The DNA here is from genome assembly GCF_964263255.1 of Lissotriton vulgaris. NCBI lineage: Eukaryota > Metazoa > Chordata > Amphibia > Caudata > Salamandridae > Lissotriton > Lissotriton vulgaris. The sequence continues at coordinate 1,054,798,386 of NC_141685.1, read as the reverse complement.
CTTCGTACCTAGCAGGAACCTAACCTATAACATCCGCACAGTGCTGGGAACGATACAGCATGTGAAGCAGGAGAATCCCGCCTTGGCGATATTCCTAGATATGGAGAAGGCGTTCGACTCTGTCGAATGGCCGTTCATGATTAGGGTATTGCGCAAATTGGGGCTGGGAGAACCGTTTTTGCAGAGAATAGGGGCACTCTATCATCGCCCTTCGGCCCGCCTGCGCCTCGGCGACAGGGTCTCGGAACCGATACATATCGGTAGAGGTACTCGACAGGGATGCCCCTTGTCCCCCCTGTTGTATGCACTGGTGGCTGAACCACTAGCGTGTGCCATGCGGGAATACCATAGCCTGGAGGGTGTCAGCTTCCCCACATATAAGATTGGCATCTTGACTTATGCAGACGACACCTTCAGTGCTTAATTTGTGCCGGTGCTTGCCGGTGCTTAGCACCGGCACTTAATTATCAGGGCCGGGTCTACACACATTTAGTGCACGTCATTTATTTAATAGTAATTAGTGGCATACAGTGAGTGCTGCTGTAGCGTAAGTGCTGCTGTTTAGTTAAGAGTGTTACGCACTGTGTACTGGACTGGTTGCTTGCAGTACGCAGTTGCTTGTGTTATAGCTGACTGAGAGATGTTGAAGAAATTAATTTAAAATACTTTACTGTGTGTTCCTTTCTGACTCGATTCTGTTTCCTTTTCTCACCAGTCAGAGTCACGAGTCACACGTTCAAGTTAGTTCTGGGCTGGCCCCGCCCGACCCAGTGGGCGGGAGTCAGACACACCAAGTTAATTGCCTAGTAACTGGGGCCTGGGCAGGGCTTTGGTCTTCTGTGGGGGTTGGGGCTGTGCACGGCAGCATGCATCGTGCGCAGATTTTCATTGCAATGCGCGCGCATTCCCGCTGCTTTTTGCTATGCCCCAGCAATACCCGGCCGCACCTGACCTCACTGAGTCGTCGTGGATGTGGAGTGGATCATGACCGCCACTATTCAAAGTCCGTCCCTGAGCTCGAGAGGCAAGCAGCGCGATCTGGATGATGTTAGGTTGGCTGTGTTGAGGAGTAGTAGACACTACAGTTACAGACTAGTACAACAGCACCAGGTGAGGCATGGCCTGGTTGGCAGGCCTAAATTAAATCATCATCAGTTAAAATAAAACTGCGCAGCCTAAGCAGCAGCAGCGGGAGGTGAGGCAGGGCCTGGCAGGGCCGGCGCTGAGGTGCTGCAGCCTAATCAGTTATTGAAGCAGCTGCGCAGGCTCGCAGCAGCCTTCGCCTAACAGTCAGTGACAGAGCAGTGTCCCGAGTGAGACAGCGAGTCAGGTCTCAGACTCGGATATTCGATTCGATTCATATATGTTGATTGATGTGGTGATGGCGTGGCCGCCCTGCCCTTAGCTTGATGTTGCGGGAATGATGCGTGTGGGGGAATTAACACTTTAGGATTGTATGTATCATGGCCGAGGGGTGCTGCTGAACACCCCGGATTCAGACTCTCGCTCTGGACACTGCTCTAGTATCAAGAGTACAAAACACGGAACATATATCCCCCCCACCCCCACCGGAAATGTACACGGGCGGCATTTCACTTTATACTCAAGTGCAAAGAAAGCAGTGTGTGAGTCAGTGTGTGTGCCGTGGCCCTGGGGTCGACAATGCAGGTAGGCGGCGGCCTCGCAGTTCAAAGGACACGACGGGGCTCCTGTGTACGACCCTTTCAAGTCCTTTTCAGTTAGCCTTGCCTGGGAGGGAGGACAGGTTTGACACTCTTGCTGGTTTTTTTTAAGGAGGAGGGGCTTTAAGTTTGACCCTTTCTTCCATGGCTGACACACAGACTGAGAGGACAGTGAAGGTGTCAGCAGGCTGAGCACTGCAGGGTCCAGTCACCATTATACTGCGTGCATTGACATAGTAACTCGGCTCTGTTTCATTCTTTCATGTTACACTGTGGGGGCGTCAGTTTGCCAGTATATTCTTATTTTAAAAGCACCCGCTGCAGTGCTGCCGAGTTCCTTCCTGTCCTCAGTAATATTTAGGCATAAATTAAAATGTCAAGATAACTGGTGATTAATCATCTTCCTGGAGAGAGACAAGAGTTTTGTATAGGGGAAGTTGTGACTGCTTGTAAGGTAGTACAGATGGTTAATATACCTGCTGCATTAAACGTTTACCTTGCAGATCAAAAAGTGCATAAAAATGTAAAGTAGGTCAGTGTGTTACTGCTTCTATCAGAGAGATCCTTTTGTTACTTGCAGTTTGTAAGTTAAAATCCTATCATAGAACAGCAAGCTATTAACTAGTCTGAGAGTAATCAAAGACCTGCATGCAAACTGCAAGTTATATATTACAGCTATATGTTTTTTTGCCCAATCTTTCATTATCCTAATCTTGCAAAAAAGGGTTCATTTGGGTAGAAATCAATTCTTGTTGCAGAGAACCCCTAACAATGCTGTTATTTTTTAAATTCTGAATTTGCGCTTTTCCAGACTTAGAACTCTTAAACTATATTGCACAATGACAATCATGGATGATATGTGACTCCTATACCTTGTAGTTCTGTCTAATGTAACATTCCCTATATACTGATTTACACACGTAGGATTTGTATATATGCAATGTGTGTATGATGCAAAGTGCTCTGAAACCTTACACTGGTATGAGAGGCGCTATAAAACTAAATTAATCTGAGAGACAGTGATTATGTTATAGAGACTTGAAGGGCAGTGCTAAAGGGTTGTACTGAGGGAATGCGTGTGAGGGGTGGTCATTGGGGGCGCCAACATTGTCGCACAGGACGCCACGCCGCCACCAGTTGTAAAGCCGGCCGTGAGCGAAGTAATCTTTTGCGAAGGGCAGGAATATTGCATAATGTGCAGTGTGGTGGTGGCGTGACAGCGGTCGCAGCAGGTCACATCACCGCATGGTAGTAGTAGCATGAAGTAATATGTATTAAAGAGATGATGTGCAAAGAAACTGACAGGAGTAGGTCAGCCATGACCCTCTCAGTGTCCTCTATGAATTTAATTCGAACTTCAAAGCAATATTGGTTGACTGATTGATTGGGATTCCTCCAAATTCCTAGGCCTAGCCAAATTTACTTTCAACCTACTGTAGGTGTAGCTCAATCAGGGTTTTTTTTCCCATATGGGTTTGCAAGATGCTGCATTTTCTCTGTACTTTGACACGTTAATGGGATGCTCATCTCATAATTTCAGAAAAGGGCAAATATACTGAAAGTAGTTTTGTGACTTTCATTTCACACAGTGTGTGTGGTTGGGTTAATGCAAGTGCTCACCAATTTACAATGCAATGAATAAAGTCAGATGTGCTTCTACATAATCTAAATTGTTTTCAATGCATTATTGATTTTAGATAATTTATTCCAAAATTGTGCTTTAAATGCACTTTTGATTTAATCTTTATAAAAATGTTCACAGGGCATGAGAATCTCCTATCAAAACTTTACTATGAGAAGGCTCCCTTGCAGTAATTCAGATCAGGTATATATTGCATCTGACTTTTAGCAGTGGCAGTTAACGATGTGGGTGGAGCTGAAATAGTAAGTGGGTGGAGCCAGTGAAGGGAGTGGGTGGAGCCAGTAAAAAGTAGGTGTGGCCTCTGACAAACATTTGAGCACCTGCACTTCATATTTTACAAATTAAGCACTGGACACCTTACTGTATGTCCGGGACCCAGTAACCAATTTGTCGCCGATACTCAGGGAAGTGGTCCGCTTTGGTGCGCTGTCGGGACTCAAAGTGAACTGGGACAAGTCCATCGCTTTCCCCCTGACCCCAGTCACGCAGCCGTTTGAGATGGAGTATCCCCTACAGTGGACGGACGACTCGGTGCGATACCTGGGCATCCGTCTCCACACGGATCCTGAGCTCCTGATCCGCGACAACTACGGGGTCGCATTTACCAAACTGGTGGACGATGTGGACGCTTCCTATTTGTCAACATCCCGGTGGTATTGTCGAAATCGTTCTTTAAGCGCTTAAACCAAGTCCTAGTCAAGCTCGCCTGGGGCGGAAAGCAACCTCGTGTCAAATGGGCGACACTGATACTCCCGTGTGAAATGGGGGGACTGGGGGCGCCGGACTTGGAGCGCTACTACCGGGTGGCACAGGCGACACATTTGCATTCCTGGATCCACGGAGATGCCCGCATTCCACATCTCATACTAGAGAGGCTGTTCGCAGACCCACTCCCCCTGCCAGCCACAATTTGTCTCCCAACAGACCGAGCAATCGGGCGGATGGACTCGCTTAAGGCGACGAACCATGCATGGCACGCACTGCTGAGAGAACGGGGATGTGCCTTACTGTACTCCCCACAGATGCCTGTGGCCTGGGCCCTATGGCTAGATCCGCTCAATGAGAGGGGGGTGACAGAGGCCTTGAAAGCCCTCGGCGTGCAAACAATGGAGGACTTGTTCTTGGACGGTACGCTGAAAACCTGGGAACAACTCCCCCCTGTCACCCCGGCCCCGTCGCTGCTGCAGAGGTTCCAATATCACAGGATACGGTCGGCCTGCAGAGAAATACTGGGCCCCGCGCTACGGGAGCCGGAGGAGGTCCCTGAACTGACACATATCATCAAAACGAAAACCCCGGCTAAATTGGTCTCTATGGTTAACAGGCTTGGACCTTCATATCAGACGTTACCCACTTCGGCTCCTAGGGCGGCGTGGGAAGCGGATCTCCAAACCCCCATCGACGATGCTATGTGGCGCTATTGCTGCGCCAACACCCGTAGGATCTCGCTTAATGGTAGGCAGCGCTTGGTGCACTTCAAATTTCTACAGAGAGTATACTATACCCCGGAGCGACTTCACCGCTACGGCCTACGTGGCTCCCCGGAGTGTGAGCGCTGCAGGACCGGCACTGCTGACTTCTTTCATTTAGCGTGGCTGTGCCCGGGGGTGAGTGCTTTCTGGGAGGAGGTCTTCGCGGAGTTGGAAAAGATTTTAGGGGAGCCGCTGTTGAGATCCCCATTGCTCGCGCTATTGGGCTTCTCCAAACCGCTAGCCCCTGCGTTCCGTAGATTAGTGGATGTAGCGTTGCTGTTGGCCAGAAGGGTGGTGGCAGCGTGCTGGATGCGCGGGCCACTCCCCACCAAGACGAGATGGCTCAGGGATCTCCAATACTGCTGCACTCAGACGGAATTGTACAGCGAGCTGCTGTCGCCCAAGAGTAGACCGAAGTCCTTTTGGGATCTCTACAAGGAGTATCAACAGAAGGGGGAGGTGGACGACAGTGACATGTCGGCAGCCGAGGAACATCAGGATGAGGAGTTAGAGAATGCTATGGAACTGAGGCAATCACCGCAGAGGGGGATTTGATGTTCTTCTGGGGGGTGGTGGGTCCAGGGAGAGTGTAGGCGGTTAACGGGGAGGGTGGGTCGGGTGTGTCATGACTTAGTGGACAGGGCAAGCGGGTGGTGGGTGCAGAACATACACAGTGCATACACGACTTCACTTACATAGGAAGCGTCACTAAGACTCCTTCACGGTACTCAATAGCAAACGGGGAGGGCCCGGGGGTTGTTTAGGGGTAGTTTAGGTTAGTTTTTCCCTTTTCCACTTTTCCTTTCCTGCCCTTTCCTGGTTCATGAAAGACCGTACTAATATGTCTCCATTCATTGACTGTCGACTGCCTTGATGATTAGCTGGGGGCCAACAGTGCACGATAACATTGTATTGTGTTGAATGATGCCATCAATTCACGCCGCCGGGCCTCCGGGATGCCGGCACACAGGCTGTGTATAAGGTTCAGTGGACTTGCCCCCAGGGCTTATGCAGAGTTTTGTGCACTGTACAGTCGAACTGCAATGACAATGTATGCTGACAGTTGGCGACACTCACAATAAAGGTCTTTTTTTCAAAAAAAAAAAAAAAAAAAATTGTAGAAAAGCTTACTTGTGTATAGAAATTCACGACTTCTGACTTGCCTTTCTTCGTTGTAAACTCGATCATCAAATGTATAGAATCTAATGAGGAAACCAAAGAAGGGGTATTTATACGTTGGTCCTGCCCGTTACTCAATTGTAGAACTCATGACTTTGGAATTATCCCTTTATCTAGAGACAATTTATGTGAAACCACATTTATTAAGTAAAAGAGGGTTCATTTAAGTGAGCTCCAAGTTTCTTAGCCCAGGCATGCCTGTGTTGGCAAAGGGCATTTGCAAGGATTTTGCTACTGTATTAAAAACTGCAGAACCCATGTGCATCAATATGAAAGACATTCTGCTCTACGTAGCCCCTTTATAGACGGAACGGAGGGACAAATATCAAATATTATATGGTGCCCAATGTTATACTGCGCAGTGCGTAGCGCGTGTGTCCTTGAAGGCGGCAATCAGCTTGCATGAGCGAGCGGACTCAAGTTCCTTTATTTTAAATTATATTGTAGCACTGTGTGCAAGGAACTTTGTAACAATATGAAGGTAAAAGAAAGGTGGATGCTTTAACAGCATGAAAAACGTTGCACGTACAAGTTCAAGGCGGCTTTCGTTCTCCCAAACAAAACGACTAAGAATATTATGGTGTTGGTGCCCCGAAAAGAAAACAAAGTGAACCACTTTTAACTGCGCAAAAGAAGTTGTGTGGACGATTTCCAGATAGCAGCGGCTTAGGATTATAAATGCTCTTAATAAGAAAATTACTTAAGCAGTCTGTTATAGTCCGTGAAGGCCTGGCATCCGAATAGTCAAAATCGCTAGTGAAATCCGGTGCTGGTCGGACTGTTTTAATCCCGGTCACCTTCCGGGTCATGTTTTCTTTTTGTATGCGGTATCTTTATTGATTTCCTTCTTTTTTTTTTTAATTGAGATTAGACAGTAAAGTGTAAAAACATATCTACATACATCAAATTTGGTAAACCGCTGGGGCTATCAACATGTTAATAAAAAATATAAAAAAGACGGAATATTAATGAAAAACAGCAACACAACAATAACAGCCTTTTATATGTGTAAAGGACTCACAATGCCTATTTTAACCATTCCTTCACAGAGGCCCAGATGTTACAGTCCTGCTTCCGCTTCCTCCTACCCTTTCGAGTAAACACAGAGACCTCCAGATTATGAATAGCAAGCGTTCTAGCTCTCCAGTTACTAAATGCAGGTGGGTCAGGATATAACCATTGTGAGGTAATGCAAACACGAATCAATGACATAGCTATAAACAAAAAGCAGTGTCATACTGGGAGTTGCGAGCCGTGAAGAGCCTTCAGAGCCCATTATAACCATCTGACGATAACGTGCAAGGGATATTAAGCGTGCCATTGATAAATCGCTCCACATCGAGCATGAAATCATGAAGGTCCAGGCAAAGATAAAACATATGCATACAACCCACACCAAGCACAATGATCCCCCTTCCTACCACCCCATTTCGCTATTTTTGCAAGCGTATAATATAAATTAAATGCAGCCATATAGCTTCGGGTCCGTAAACTGCCTGAGACCAGGACCTCGCAAGCTAGCTCCGAAGTAGTCCTCAGATCAATCCCGGTTTTACCTAGTCTAACCCCCCACTTCAAATTCTGCAGCTCTAGGTCATCCGGGAGGCTAGCCAGTAAATGTTGGTACAGCATCCCTATTCTAGCTTTTCTTTGTATTAATTGAAATATATCAACCTTATCTAGCATTAAGGGGGTTTCATTGAGACGTTTATGGATAAAACATCTGATCTGCAAGTATTTAAAAAAAATCATGAGTATCCAGCTTGAACTCATCTTAAGAAATGAAAAAGAAAGTATTTCCCAGGAGCACACTAAATCCCCAATAGTCTGAATACCTAAGGCCTGCCATCTAAAAATTATATAATCCTGAAAGATGGGAGGGAGGAGACGTGCAGCTTTAAATGGAGTGTAAATATTGACATTACAAATACCCAATTTGCGCCGTATTTTCTGCCAAATATGGAACATGGCAATGATAACCTTAAACCTATTCTTCTTGAAATAGCTGGGCTCCAAAATTTGAGTAAGTATACCCATGGCGGCCGTGCCAAGACCAATCTCGAAGATAGTGGGTCTATTACATGGGTGAACCTCAGCACTTGACCCCAAAAGTGGTACTCCAAAAGATTGAGCAAAAGCGGACCAGTATCTCAACGTACCTGGGCATCTTTGCAGAACTTTCGTTTGCCAACAGCTTCTAACAGCCTCTTGTGTCCCTGCCCTGCAGTTCTCCCGCCGCCGCATTTTAGAGCATCACGGCCGCCGTGATGAGGACTGCAATCCCCAGGGGGCATAGCGGCACAAGCCGCGCACGCAATTTCCCACGCCCGGAGGCGCTTTAAATTGGACACATTCCCGGTGGAGCGAGTGTCTCCCTCAACGTACCTGGGCATCTTTGCAGAACTTTTGTTTGCCAAAAGCCTCTGACAGCCTCTTGTGTCCCTGCCCTGCAGTCCTCCCGCCGCCGCATTTTAGAGCATCGCGGCCGCTCTGAGGAGGACTGCAATCCCCAGGGAGCATAGCGGTACAAGCCGCGCACGCAATTTTCCGCACCCGGAGGCGCTTCAAATTGGACACATTCCCGGTGGAGCGGGTGTCTCCCTCAACGTACCTGGGCATCTTTGCAGAACTTTTGTTTGCCAACAGCCTCTGACAGCCTCTTGTGTCCCTGCCCTGCAGTCCTCCCGCCGCCGCATTTTAGAGCATCGCGGCCGCCATGAGGAGGACTGCAATCCCCAGGGGGCATAGCGGCACAAGCCGCGCACTAAATTTCCCGCGCTCGGAGACGCTTCAAATTGGACACATTCCCGGTGGAGCGGGTGTCTCCCTCAACGTACCTGGGCATCTTTGCAGAACTTTCAATTGCCAACAGCCTCTGACAGCCTCTTGTGTCCCTGCCCTGCAGTCCTCCCGCCGCCGCATTTTAGAGCTTCGCGGCCGCCGTGAGGAGGACTGCAATTCCCAGGGGGCATAGCGGCACAAGCCGCGCCCGCAATTTCCCGCGCCCGGTGGCGCTTCAAATTGGACACATTCCCGGTGGAGCGGGTGTCTCCCTCAACGTACCTGGGCATCTTTGCAGAACTTTCGTTTACCAACAGCCTCTGACAGCCTCTTGTGTCTCTTCCCTGCAGTCCTCCCGCCGCCGCATTTTAAAGCATCGCGGCCGCCGTGAGGAGGACTGCAATCCCCAGGGGGCATAGCGGCACGAGCCGCGCACACAATTTCCCGCACCCAGAGGCGCTTTAAATTGGACACATTCCCGGTGGAGCGGGTGTCTCCCTCAACGTACCTGGGCATCTTTGCAGAACTTTCGTTTGCCACAGCCTCTGACAGCCTCTTGTGTCCCTGCCCTGCAGTCCTCCTGCCGCCGCATTTTAGAGCATCGCGGCCGCCGTGAGGAGGACTGCAATCCCCAGGGGGCATAGCGGCACAAGCTGCGCACACAATTTCCCGTGCCCGGAGGAGCTTTAAATTGGACACATTCTCGGTGGAGCGGGTGTCTCCCTCAACGTACCTGGCCATCTTTGCAGAACTTTTGTTTGCCAACAGCCTCTGACAGCCCCTTGTGTCCCTGCCCTGCAGTCCTCCCGCCGCCACATTTTAGAGCATCGCGGCCGCCGTGAGGAGGACTGCAATCCCCAGGGGGCATAGCGGCACAAGCCGCGCACGCAATTTCCCGCGCCCGGAGGCGCTTCAAATTGGACACATCCCCCGCGTCGCGGGAACGCGCGCGGGACACGCCGGGCTAAGCCCGGGCAAAGGGCGGGCAGTTTTGTGGCCGTTCGGGGGCCGAAGGAGGCCGGGCTGGGCCACCCCCCATGGCCCTCGAATGATGCTGATTCCGTCGTAGGTTGCCACCTGTAACACATGCATATAAGGATACTAGTATTCTGGAATTATCTTCCCTGCACTCCACGGCAGTTTCGCCACCGTTGGCCAAAGACATCAGTGTCTCATTGGGGGTAGCTAGCAAGGTTAGGTCCCCCTTACATCAACTTGACGGTCGAGATAAAGAAGGTGATATTAGCATCCCCCTTCAATTACGGGAACAGAATCTCTTACCCGATCCCACAATAGTCTTATTAGAGAATGAAACTCCGCTAGAGACTTTATTGGAAGGTACCTCACTGATGTTACCTCAATCACCTACCCTTTCACCCATAATCCCTAAAAGTCAGGTTGCACGTAGAAAGAGGAAACGAGGGGGGGATATGTTTCAAGGTAGAAGTGCTAAGTCTAGGAAGAAAATGTACACCAAAGAAGGGAATGTTAAAAACTTAGAAAAAGAACGGACATCAAACGAGACAAATGGGCAAGATAACGACATAGTACAATCCCCTTTAATTAAAGAATTGGTTGGGAATTTTGAGCATCTGAGGAAATCATTAATATTACCCATAGTACACAGGTTAAAAATCATCACAGAAAAGCTAGGAAAATTGGAAAGTATAACTCAAACCAATGTAGAACTCACAAGGGAACTTACCAAACAGACAACTAAGAACATATCATGTAGGAAAATTACCATCCCACCAGCTTCTCAGGAAAAACATCATAGGCCTGACATTAAAACAACTAAAGGGCAAAAAAAAACTAAAACCACTTCTGAAAATACAAATACGGTGCAACAACTACAGCCTGAGTTGGCTCTTAACGATCCCCCATCTTTATCCCAAAATCAATCGGGCTCAAAAAATATTGGGGTTAAAAGCATGATGGTTGTTTCAGAAAACAGTGAATCTAATGGTGGAAATAAAAGCAGAATAGATGGTAATGTGGTTAAAAATAAGGATATTCCTATATCCTGGTAATAATAACTTAACTACCCAAAGTAGGGCAGAAAAATCCAAATTACGCTTCCGCCTGAACCAGCCCCCTACGTTGCTGTGCTGACAGGGGTTCCTGAATTACTTCCAGGTCAATATGAGGACTTTAGGAGTCTCAAAAACAAAACCATATACTGGTTAAAAAGGAATAGACCCCTTCCCCCAAACATTAACGGAGAGATATTGCATGTGAGAAGGACTAAATGGTTGGGTGTGAGACCAAAGGACATCAGTGGAGATGTAATAATAATCAACTTTAAAGACTATAGAGTCATGAACTACCTAAATGACTGGTATCAGGAAAAGGAGAACCTGGGCATACAGCTTCAGCAATTAAATTACTTCTACCCTAGGACACTGATATTACCCAAACACCAACGTGAGTTTCAATACCAGAGAAAGCAAGAGGCTTATCAATACCCATCCTCATTGACAAATAGATTCCATGCTCTCCTAGGCCTAGATGTTATAGACTGACGTACCCAGGGAACCCCTTGTGAGATAAACCCTCAACTTCAACCACATTCTCCAGGTGAACAACTACTAGTTCACCCTGAACCTAGAGATAACACGAGGGATATAACCGGTCCTACTCTTCAAACTACCATAACTGATTTGACACCAGCACCTTCAAATGATCCACTATCTCCTTCAACCAGGGAAATTCCAGGTTCGATTATTACCTGGAATGTGGCGGGTCTTGCTGGAAAAATCAATGATACCAACTGGCAGTTAATAACAATGACCCACTCCATCATTGCCGTGCAGGAAACATGGGCAATCGAAGAACTCCACCTTTTGGGTTACAAAATGTTTTTTACTCCAGCTATACCTAGTAGAAGAGGTAGACCTAAGGGAGGTTTATCCCTGTACCTATCAATCACCACTGGTCCAACCGTCTTAAAAAGCTATATAGATAATAACTACTACCAAATTTTAATTACATCTTGGGGCTTTCAAAAAAATGTAGTTATAATAAATTTTTACAACAATATCCCCACACTAGAAGTAGAGAAGGTTATTAAAAAATGTTCAGCTACCCTTAATACCATTGAAGAAACCTTAATAGGTGACATGGCCGTTATATGGGTAAGTGATTTTAATTGTTCCATATGCCCAATGAGCTCACAGGGGGTGAGTGGTCTGGAGGATGAAAATCAAGGGGCGATATCCCACCATTTCTCCCACACAAAGATTGGGGATCTACTGAATAACATAATGGGAGATCACTCCTTAGCCTTTATTAATGAGCTTTGCACCCCACCTAAAATATTTAGTCCAACCTTTAATGGTAGGGGAGCAAAATCAATTATAGATTTTGCACTCTTTTCATCCCGATATGCTGCCTTTGTAACTAACTGAGAGACCGGTATTACTGGTGTGAGTGACCATTATCCTATTTCGGTTACCTATAATTTTGACTCTAGTAACCGAGCCCAAACTAACCTCACTCATTATGACTTGAATCCTATCCTTGGGCAACAAAATGGGTTTTGTATTAAGTGGGAGAAGGTAATCCAGAACATTTTATCAAAAGTCTGATAACTACTACCCATAAGGAAATTAATACATGTCCAGAAGAAGATCCAACTTCTGTCCTTAGATCTTTTAATAAAATCTGCTCTTGTATTAAAGAGCTCTTGGTGAGAATCCCTCGTAATACAGTTAAGGGCTCCCCCGGATGGTTTGATGCAAACTGTACCAGGGCACTTTCTGCACTTAAAAAAGTCCTACACTCCAGTTCATCCACTAGAATACAGATTCAATCTGCAAGACGTAGGTACCGTAGTGCCCTTACTAATAGAAAAAAAGATCTTAAAGCTAAAGCGTTGTCTGCTCTTCATTTGGCGTCTGAACAAAAGGATAATTTGCCTTTTGGAAGGCTGTAAATGCCCCGTTCTACCAAGAGCGGCTGGGCCCCCGCATAGACAACGCCATATCAGCACAGGAATGGGTGAAACATTTTCAGGCTCTTTATAGCATTCCATCTTCCCCAGAAGATTCTCCTCACTTAAGACCTATAGCAGAAAATACATGTATTTCCTTCCCAATAGATATACAGTTTGGAATGGAGGAGGTTCAAAAAGCACTAAGGGAAAGCCCAGCCGCTAAAGCTCCTGGACCCGATTGTGTTCCCATTGATGTTTTTAAAAATCTCCCTGATCTCTGGGTCCCAATACTCACAAAAGTACCAAACTGCTCAAATAAAATTGGTTTCATGAAGACCTGGCAAGAGGCAGTCCTGGTTCCCGTATATAAAAAGGGGGATAGGAATGATCCTGTCTGCTACCGGCCTATTTCGCTCCTAGACGGCCTTATGAAAATGGCGAGCAGGATCATTCTAGCTCGTATACAGGAATGGCTTGAGGACCACGATGTTTTATCCACATTACAACATGGATTTAGGAAAGGGAGAGGGACAATAGAGCAAGGTCTAAATCTTTCCCTCATTACTTCTAAATATATACATGCCAAAAAAAACAACCTATATGTAACATACGTAGACCTTAGCTCTGCGTTTGATTGTGTAAGGCATGATATTCTGTGGCAAACTCTAACAGACATTGGGCTGGATAATAGGATACTTATTTTTATCAAAGAACTTTACTCCGGGGCTGGTGCACGTGTAAGATATGGCAAAAAAGGGGAATTCTCAGATTTCTTCACCATTCAAAGAGGAGTAAGACAGGGGTGCATTCTTGCTCCCCTGCTTTTTAATTTATATATAAATGATGTGGGTTCCTTTCTTACACAACACTATTACGATTATCCAGTAATTAAGGGAAAACCCATACCTCTACGCTGATGACACGGCTATTTTATCACAGAAAAAGAGGGGACTGCAAAAGGCAGTAGAAACATTTTCACATTACATGAGCGAAAGGGGGCTACATATAAATGTTTCTAAGACATTCACCATGTCATGCGGTTTGAATAAAACTAGAGCACCTTGTATGATTATCCTAGAAGATAGGCGTGTGGAGTTAGCGGACATATTCTGTTATTTGGGAGTGCATTTTGATAGACGAGGCACCTGGAAGCCCGCTATAAATGCGAGGGCTCTAGCTTTTAATAAAGCAACTGGAGCACTCCTAAACTTCGCCAAAAAGATAGGGTCTAGGCCACCTAGGGAGCTTCTCCAAATTTTTAAAGCTAAATGCGTTTCAATTGGAACCTACGGAGCGAGTTATGTGCTCCATGCCGAACTTGCTATACAACATATTTCGGATATTATAAAAATGGTGCCGATTCTACTATGGCAAAATATTTGGGCTAACCCTGCCACAGAACTAAACAGAATCATTATAGAGGACTGCTTGCTATGCGAAGGGGTGAAAAATATTACATGGTTCTCTTACATAAAAAATATTGTATCCGAAATTGGTCACCGGGAATACTTCTCAAACCCAACTACCATGGACCTTGTTTCAAGATCTGTTCTAAAAAAAACCCTGTTGGAACACCTTGAAATGAAAAGATGGAATAAGGAAAGGACCAAGATATCAGTCACCAATCATGATGACGTTACATTGCATAGAAACATTCAGCTATATCTTGTAGTAGACCAACCTTTTTTCTTTCGTAGGCTTTTAACATGTTTCCGTTTGGAAACTTTTTATAGACTAATAACCCTGCCTAGGTGTAATGACTGGTCTAGAGAAAAAATAACCTGTCCATGTGATGAGGTGTCATTCCAATCAAACATTCATTGTACCCTTTACTGCACCTTTTACTCCCATCCGAGGCGACAAATCCTGAGACCTCTTTTGTTATCCTGGGGAGTAAGAAAGTCAAGAGAAGCATATTATAAATTAAGGACATTGGATGATTACTACACCATTAATACCATAACCACGTATCTGAGAGCAATATTGAGATTGAGAAGGTCCATTATAATTGAATAGCCGTAGCTTGTAATGATGAATTAATTTTTAACCATTATTTTAACTCAAATGCACCCTCTGAAATTTTTGTCTGTTTCTAAGAATTTTTAAACTGAATTCTAATATTGGTTTTTTAATCAAAAGTGTAATTGTTATGAATTTTAAAAAACTATGATTGTATTGCACATGCTTTTATGAAATGTTTTTACACTTCGAATAAAGCTTTTGAACTTGAACTTGAACTATTAACACATTAGGTACAGCCCAGCCACCCCGATCATGGGGGAGACACAGCCATTTGGCGGCTCTACAAGCACGGCGATACCCCAAAAGAAATCTATGGCAAATCCTGTCGGCCTTCGACAAGCTTTTCTGAGAAATTTCTAAAGGAATTGTCCTGAAGAGATATAAAAACTTAGGACGTACCAACATTTTGAGAACACTGCAACGTCCATATAAAGAAAGGTGTAGGTGATCCAGCCGTTCCAGTTTAGTATTTACATCATCTACCACCGATGAATATTCAGATCTGGAATGGTTTCGACTGCAGCCGAGATCTTGACTCCTAGATAGGTTACTACTGCAACCACAGGGGCTTCCGAGGAGGGCATATTAGATGTTTGAACGACCTGGGTTTTTGCCACGTTTAATTCACATCCTGAGACTGAGACAAACTGTTTAGAGGATACCTGGAGGGCCACAAATGCGGAAGAGACATCCGAAGTTAGTACCACAAAATTGGCATAAGCCAATCTTACTAAGGAATGGATCGATATAGAGGGCAAAGAGCAAGGGTGAACAAGGACACCCTTGCCTTGTACCTCTGCTGATGCTAAAATACCCTAACTCCTGACCAGAGATACGCAATACAGCTTTAGGAGAAGTATAAATTCACTCCCAAAGCCCTTCCACTGAAGCACGGCCAACAAGAACGCCCAGGAGACCCTGTCGAACGCCTTCTCGGCGTCCAACAGGATTACCTGAGGGGAGAGGCTGTGACCTGGGCCCAGTCCAATAGGGCAATGACGCGCCGGACATGATCTGCGGTGTCCCTGCCTGGGATGAACCCGTGTTGACGCAGGGAGACCAATGGGGTTATAACCTCTGCCAATCTAGATGCTAAAATATTTGAATACATTTTGCTATCACTGTTTATGAGAGAGATGGGTCGAAAGGATGAAGGATTCAACTCGGGCTTTCCCTTTTTTTTCAAACAGAACTAATATAGTCTGGCACCATGAATCAGAAACAATGCCACTCTGTACTAATCTAAAGATCAACAGCAAATCCTGTCGAATCACTTAGTAAAGAACTTATAGAACTCCAAAGGCAAAGTATCCGGACCAGACGCTTTCCCAGTAACTAAAGATTGTATTGCTAACTTAACCTCCTCCAGTGTAATAGGGGCCGACAACAGTTTGTTCTGTTCAGAGGAGATCTTAGAGGTGTCCAACCCAGAGAGGAAGTCCACAATCTCAGACTCCACCCGATACTCCCAGTATCCTATGTATAAAGCTCCTCGTAAATTTTTTTAAAGACATCAGCCACTCCCTCCTGGGTGTCCTGTATCACACCGTTTGCATCCTGAATTCTGTTAATACGATTCTGAAGACCTTTCTGTTGCAGCCTCTTAGCAAGTACCCTCCCAGAGTTCTCCCCGAACTCAAACATCATTGTGCGATATTGGAGGTATTTGGCAGCGAGGTCCTGCCCAAAAGACTCCAAAAGTTTAGCTTTTAGTATAGCAACCTCCTGCTGACTTTCTTCTATAGGGAGACCATTCTTAATTTTCGATATTAGCTCTAACTCCGCAAGCCTAAGCTCCTCAAAGCGCCTCTTAACCAGGTCTTGTCCTTCCCTCCACCGGAAAGAAGAAAAACTCTTGGTCTCACCGCGGATTGCGGCCTTTAGTGAATCCCAGACCACAGGCTCAGATGCCGTTGCCCTATTAATATCGAGAAATTCAGGTAACCATTTTCTCATATGGGCCTGATAGGTCTCGTCCATCAAAAGATTTCTTTCAAATGTCCAAACCCGGGGGTTTCTACGCAAGCGAGAACAAGGACATTCCACAAGTAACGGATTGTGATCCGATAGGATTCTGGGAGAGATAGAAATAGAAGCTATTTGAGCCAATTGGTCAGACAAAAAAAATAATCTAATCTGACCATTTTATTGTGGGGGGTGGAATAATAAGTGTACCCGTCATACATACTGTTATGTAGATACCAAAGGTCAGTCACCGCTTGTTCTTGGACTAAGGCCTGTAGGGCCTTAAACACTCTGGGTTTCCTTCCAAGATACTTATCTTCACCCGCTAAATTAAAATTGGCAGACAGATTGATATTCATATCACCACAAACAAATAAAGGAAACGGCCAGGTGGCTAATTCCACATTTAGATATTTAAACAATTCAGGGTCGTCCAAATTTGGGCCATAGAAGGTACACAAAGTTAGGGGTCTATTATCAACTAAAATGTCAGCAATAATCCATCTGCCCATTCTGTCTTCACAAACCCGGGTACAGACCCCGACTCCACGCTTCAATAAAATAGCAACCCCCCTGATCATGGATGTCTGCTTAGAGCATGCAATTAAGTCAAATCCCGGCAGCTTCAAGCAATCACGCCTCCCCCAAGGTATATGGGCCTCCTGTATACATAATATATCCAACTTCGTGGTATGTACAATCTTAGAAAAAAGATCACGTTTTTTCGAATCGTTGAGACCGCAGATGTTCTATGAACTTAGAATAAGTTTACCCTGCCCCATCTGAAAAAAAGAACTTAGATCCCACTTTGTCCTTTCCAAACATGTTTGTACTATCAGCTGCTTAATACCTTCATTAGACCATTTTGTAACCACAACTGCACTAATTAACCAGAGCCTAAATGCACATGCCCCCCTCCCCAAACCCTCCCCACTCGTGACCCCCCCGCCCTCACCCACCCCGCCTACATACCCCTTAAGTGGCAACAGGACCTTGGTCCTTGTGATGGGATGAGCCAATGACCGGTTCTCGCCTGGATCCCCTCAACCCCTCAGAGCAAAACCTAGGGGCTAAAGAAGATTGCTTTCCCTAAGACAAAAAGATATTTGAAGAAAAAACATAGAAAGATAATTAGAGGTGTCTACCCACAGGCACTCGCCTCGCCCCCCCCATCTACTCCTGGAAACCCTCCCAAAGAAAATAGTGAATAACTGAAAGAGAGGAAGAAAAGAAGAAAACATGCAATAAATGCAATACTATAGTGGAAGCTTACAGCTTCTTAACTAAATAGTAGCAAGGAATTCCTTTGCCTGAATGTCGGAGAGGAAGAATCGGGTCTGACCCTGATGGATAATCTTACGTTTAGAGGGAAAGAGTAAGAAAGCTTGAGCGCCCTTAGACTGGAATGGTGTTATCAGTTGGTGGAGCTGCCACCTCCGCTCAACTTTAGCTGGACAAAAGTCGGGCCGAACAAAGAACTCACACTCTTTCCCCAACCTTTTCCTATCTGGTCTGGCTAAGTTATAGATCTTCTCCCTTGCAAGAAAATTATTAAGGCATATCAAGATTGCTCAGGGTTTGACCCCCGAATTCCCACATTCTGTCTCTGCTTGAAGGGAAATCGATGCACGCGTTGCACCTCCAACTCCCAGTCCCACTGTTTAACATCAGGGAATGCTTCTGTAAAAAGTACAACAACAAATTTTCTCACATCTCCTCCTTCACAACCTTCCGGTATCCCTAAAATTCTAAGGTTATTCCTCCTCGCTCTATTTTCTAAGTCAATCAGCTTCCATACTATGTCATCCTTTTGTGCATTAATAGAATCTGTTGTAGCCTTCTGTGTTGCCAAAGCGTTCTCCAGATTGGAAATCCGCTCCTCAGCCTCCCCAATTCTAGCTGCAATGTCCGAACAGGTTTTAGCGACTCTGCGGATTGAGTTCTGAACTCGACAACAAGCCCCCTGCGTGCGAGCATTCTCCTGACGAGATTCCTCATGGTGCACTATCATGGTTTGGTAAATGACTGCAAGAGTGATCTCACCTGGTGGCATCTCAGCCTGATCAGTTGCTGAGAAAGGGCTTTTTCCTGAAGCAGGTCCCACTAGACCGGGTTGCCCTAAAAAGGGCTGTCCTCAAGAGATAATCCAGATAAACCAGGAACGTCTCCCAGATCACCCTGAGTTTTTAGACTATCTTTTTTTCGCACTGTGCAAGGGCCACTGGGTGAGAACCCATCATTGAGAGCTTTGTGTAGCCGCCAGTCCCCTGCATCACTACCATCGTCATACCACTCACCATCCTCCTCATCAGCTGAGGAGCCCGTGTGTTCAGATAGTGAGTAGAATTTGTCACCTTCTTCAGATTCTTTGAGGGATTCAGGGCCACCAGTGCCACCAATAATGCAATCGATCGGACCTACAGTCTTGTGCAGGGTAATAAGATCGGCTGGGGGTGGGGAAACCAGTTTTAGCATATCATCTGCTTGTTGCACTACAGCTCCCACAATCCAATTCAAAAGCAAACTGGAGCTAGGTTGGAGAGTTTTACTCATAAAGTCTTCCACCTGGGAAACCACCCCCAAGCATGCAGCAGCTTCCCCCAGGGTCCCAACAGGGTCCCAACAGGAGAGAGTGCAGGGCACACATCCGTATCCGCAGATTGTGAAGGAGCCGATGAAGCGGAGTTATCCTCCGTTCTGTTAAGTGCTTGCGAGGGACTCTGAGATAGCTGCTTGCCCCCTCATTGCTGGCTAATACATTAGCTTTAATAATAACATTTTTAAACAACGCCGGCAAGGTCTGTTTTTTATTGCTTTCGTTCCCTGGTTGACCAACAGCAGCACCAGACGCCCCTCCAGGGGCTTCTACCGTTCCTCCTCGTGCTGTATGTACCGATGGAAGTTTCTTGACAGCATCTGTGGAGTCTCCTGCGCTGTTCGTCCGCGCAGCGGCTGCCGCTGACCGAGCCTTTGCCGCCGCTGTTTTCCCCACTACCTTAGGAGGCATCGTACCGCCGGGAGACCCGCAATAAAATTGATGGAACGAAGGATTGATGCGGCGTGGGAATGCCGGTAAGTAGAACGCCGGCACACGCCAAACCCTGAAAGCGCTATCAAATATAGCGCTCGGGGGACACGATGAAGCCCTTAGCATTGAAGACGGAAGGGCTTTAGACCGTAGCAGCGGTGGAGGGATTCAACGAGGAACACCGGCTCCGAGAGGAAAGTTTGTACAGGCGAGGCACACCAGCTCACTCGGCTGAGCTCTCGGCCGCCATCTTGCCCTATCTTTATTGATTTCCAATGTTCACTCAAGTTGCCTTCTCATTTCTTTTACCAGTGCAAATGGAAAACCTAACATTTTATTGAGAATCTAGAACATTCTTACCGTAGCTGCTTTTTGTCTCAAAAATCTGATCAAGAAGACTGGGTCAGCAGAAAATTATAATGTTTTTGGAAAAAATGGGGGAACCGATGCCATGAACTGCCCCAGAGTCTATGATTTGAATCTAACTTTGATTTATGCGTGTGGCTCCAGAATTTCATGGCAATAATATTCAATATGTGCCAACTCCACTTGGCTTGTGGATCTGCATGTTTGAAAACATGTGAAGGAGACACTAAATAGACTGTGTGAATCCTGAAGGCACGCCACCTCATCAGGAATGATTGCAGTTGTTTCAAATGGACGAGTGATGAGCACATAAATAACATGTCTATAATAGTTGATGTTAATGATGTTTATCAGTTTTTAGACACCCAAAACTTTTACAATAGTGGCTGAAAAAATGAACATGGGTGTTGGGGGTTGTGGTTCACGCACAATGAAAATCGTGTTGTACTCACTATGTTGTACAAAGGTGACCTTTGTGTGCTGAAAGACATTAGAGCCGTCAGTATTTTTGTTTTTTGCCAGTGACAATCCACTCCCAAGCAAAATTGTTTATGCTTGGTCTCCTCATTACTGTTGGTCAATCAAATGAGTCGTGTCTCTGCATAGAGTTCGGTGGTGATCACAAGTTTGTAATTCATTAAGTTCGTTTAAGCCATTAATTGCGGTGTTGTACTTTACATTAAGGAATGCCTCTCGCTGACTCAGTTTGCGGCCCAAGTCGCCTCCTCTGTCATTTAATTCAATTATTAAATAAATGTCCATTCAGCCTCGGCGTGATTGCGTTCCAACCAATGGGTGACCAGAGGTGCTGTGCCAATCTGTTTGCGGATAAGCGATTTATGTTGTGAATTCCGTTGTCATATTTCTTGGTTGGTTTTTCCAATATAAAGGATGTTGCATGGGCAGGATATCCCATACACCACAGTTTCCTTTTTGCAATTTGTGAATGTAATGTGTTTCCAGTGTTTTGACTCAAATGCCTTCTATTGTCTGGTTGCAGCAGACACAGGTCCCACACTTATGATGTCCTTGGATTAGGGGTAAGTTCATGTACTGGCGCATATTCATTTTAGGTGATGACTTGGGAAGCGCTGCACAATCTATTTTTCTTGTTTTAAATGCAAAGAGTGGTTTCCTAAAAGAATTGTCCCAGTTGCTAATAAAATGCCAGTTTTGATCGATGATTTTTTTAAATGGATTAGATTTTCTGCAGAACATGGATATACAAACCGAATAGCGGTTTTGTTTTTTTAGTTAGTAATTCCTCCCATGGTGTCCACCAGGCTCTTTTCATTGATCTTTTCAAAAGTCATTTTGGGTACCCATGGTCTTTAAGATTTGAGATCAAGTTGTTAGCGTGGAGCTAGTATTCCTTTTTCTCGGTTTAATTTTTGTGAATCCTTAAAAACTGGCCTTAAGGGAGATTATCTCTTAAACTGCAAGGGTGATGGCTAGTATAGTGTAAGGCCTTATTTCTATCAGTTGGCTTTGTGTGCAGTGTTGTTTTGAGTCTTCATTCTGATGCGTAGACTTCTACATCCAAGAATGTGATACGGTTGTCATTGTGATGGGCGCTGAATTTGATATTTGGTGTATGATCATTGAGCCAGCTATGAAACTGCATGAGTGTATCCTCTGGGCCTGTCCATACAAAGAATATATCATCTATGTATATTAGTGCAAATGGGTTGTTATTAAAGACAAATCTTTCTTCAAATTTAGCCATGTGCAGTACGGCAAATTCTGGAGCGAATGGGCAACCCATCGCAGTTCCTTGGACTTGGTAGTAAAAATATTCACGAAACTTGAAATAAATTCTCTTTTGACAATGTCTTGCCAAATCAATAATAAATTCAGTTGGCACTTGTTCTGGTTTCGTTTTTGAGAGGAGGAAGGATTCTATTGCCTCTAGTCCATCTTCTTGAGGAATTTCTGTGTACGGAGAAACCACATCAAATGTAACGAGTCTCTGTGTTGTTTTAGTGAACTCAATCTCCTGGATTGCATTAACAAAATGCATGGTGTCTCTTAAATAAGAGGGGACTTGTTCCAAGAATGGCTTGAGGAAAAATTCAACGTTATTTCGCAATCAGTTCCAGAACCGAATCGCAACCCAAAACTATTGGGCAGCCTGGTGGATGTTTATCATCCTTATGTATTTTAGGTAACAAATACAACACAGGGATTCAAGGATATTGTTTTGTTAGGAATTTGAATTCTTTTAGTCTAACATACCCCGAGTCAACCCCAAATTTGATAAGTGTGGCTATTTCACCTTGAATTTCTCTTGTTGGATCGCCCAAAAGTTTCCTGTAATGTTCCATGTTATGAACCTGTCTAAGTGCCTCTTTTTGGTATTCTAACTGTGACCACATGACAATAGTCCCACTATTGTCTTCAGCCTTTATTATTGAGGAGTCATTTTGCAAATTTTTCAAGGCACCTCTTCAGACCCCCCAGGATATAGCGGCATGAAATAGTCAATTTTGCGCCACAAATCTGGAAATTTAGCGGCACAAATCTGGAAATTTAGCACCATTTAGCGGCATTTTATTTTGCTAATTTTCTCACAACAAACACATATATCTTATTGTTTGAGTTACTTGACAACATCATGGAGCTATGTATATTTTGTTAAGTTACATTTTAGGGGATTTGTTTTGGTTAACAGGCTACATATAGGACATAAACTTGGTAATGAATAAATGGCCACGGAACCTGTATGCTTGTCATGTTAATCTTTGCCATGTACGTCCAGTTCTTCTGAGCATGAACCTAGAGAAACCAATGCATGCACACAGCCGGGGCAGGAACCTCAAGGACTTCCTGGTCCACACAAGACCCAAACAGAATCCTACGATGAGACAAACCACAATTGGGCTCCAGGGACACTTTCCCTGCGGAAACTGCAGCAGTTGTCACCTAACGCAAAAAAGCAACACATTGACATTCAGGAATGGCACAACTTGGGAACAACGACGTTTCACGAATTGCAACACGAAAAATGTCGTGTACATGATCACATGCCCATGTGCTTTAGAATATGTAGGAATGACGACAAGAGCTGTGAAAACAAGAGTGGGTGAACACAAAAGCAATGTACGCTGCAGAAAATCCACTACCAAAATGGCGTCCCACTATTTGGAAAAACATCACTGTGTTAATGATTTGCGATGGACAGTAATCAAACACATACCATCCGAATCAGATCTCTTTCAGAAAGAACAACGATGGATGTTCCGCTTGGGTACTCACACCCATGGTCTCAATGATGATGTCCCCTGGAGCCAGCTTTCAAACTCACACTAAATCATAATCTGAACCATACCTTTCCTGTGGGCTCATTATTTACGTGTTCCCCTAAGGTCCCATTCTGACCCCATTTCGTACATGCTCATATAATAAATGACCAAGCGCCTACCGACATAGTAATTGAATTGATATCACACCTACGCTGGAATGTAAGGCTTTTCTGGCCTCCTGACCCTTTCCGAGGGTGAGCTCCTCTAGCCATTACCAGCGGAGCAGCGTAGGGGGTAGCACGGAGGAAATTCCATCCCGAGCCTGTAAGTATTTGGTACACAAAACACCATCTCCTACCCAAACAGTGAGTACTAAATACTGAAATCTAATTTCTGTCCATCCAGGATGCGAATTTAGCAACAACACCCCCAGCGTTCTTTTGATGCTCATGAAGCAAGAAAACTTTATACAATAGGTATAACCAAGTGCCCCCTTAACTTAATATGTGTTTTCTATGTAGTATGTTCTGTGTGTCTTCTTTCTTTTAAAGGATCAATGCATCTTTGGTGCTCCAGGTGACTGCACCTGTTTGAGCTAGCCCAATCTGGGCAACCAAATTCATTCTTTTTTGGTTTTTGTTTTTATCTTTCTAGGTCATGCAACTGCATGTTCCTTCACCGCTGTAGGCACATTATAGCCTTAGTTTTCCTTTAAAATCACTGTAAATGGTCTTTCACTTTTTGATAAATTATACACCAATTAGAAAAATGTGAGTAAGGTGGGGAAGTTGTGCCCCCGTCCTGAAGAAGGAGCACCAGCTCCGAAACATGTCGACGCACACCAGAGGTACTGTCCATCGTCACGACAGTTAACTACCTCAACCTGCACTTCTTTTACTAGTACCAGCCCGAGGTTGTGAATAAAGTTTTTTTCTGACCTCTACGAGCCAGGTACTTTTTAATCTTCACTACATCCCACCACTCACATTCTCTAATTTTTACAATACCCAACCACTTCCACCACACGCACCACACATAGTCTCTACTACCAGTGCTCCCGCGTAGTCGTAGGTCGCATCACGCACCATCCCGTTAGAGGGGTGCGAAGGCCCCAATGATGATGCATGACACCAAGGGGCCTGCTGGTGTGTGAGGGGTATTTTATAAAACACTGAATGTCCCCACATTTGTGGTCGACATTCCCCTTGTCCACTGTGAGTAGGATTCTTTTTGTTTATGTAACAGTGCCCGTGGAGTAAGAATCCTAACTCTTTACTCTACCTCCCGTCTGTTATTTTGTCACTCCAAATGTAGCCCAGGACTGTGCTGCTGGTTATAATGCAAAAACAATAATGCCCGGATGGATTGCTCTGAAAGGGACCGTCGCCGGGGTGACAGAATAATTGTGTAGATGTTGTTGCTCCTTTCAGCTTCTGCAGAACTGGTCACACAGTCCTTGTACACAGCTGCAAGTTGGGAAAGAGCTGGAATGCGGTCAGCCATCCCACGCTAAAAGAGGTCAGGGTCAATCACCCCAGAAACAGATGCTGTACTGCTTCTGGGCCTACATTTTCAAAGTACAGGCGAAGCTCCTGATCAGGCACTTCGCTGAAACCAGGGATGGCTGAATATGCACTCTTCTCAATAGGCAGGATGCACAGTCGCGCAGGATTGAAAAGGTGCGCTTGTTTCAAGAATTGTATGCCTGGCTGGGCCTCCCCCATGTATTTGCCCACCTTTTCCAGTGAATTTTCAAAAGCTTCATTAAGCTGGGCTGTTATCTTTTTTTTCTGTGCCAGACTTAATTTTGCCCCTGCAGTGGTCTGTAGAAATGGTTGTAGTGACTCCACAGTGAGGACTGAATTGTTTGTTAGATTCATGTGGAGGTCCTCCAAATAATCATACACCTTCATGGTCACTGGTGTCTGACTCTGGAATAACTCCATCAGGTGTACAATGCTTTGGCATTTTTCTGCCACAATTTCCAATTGGACATTAATGCAGTTTCTCTGGTCGCTGTTCAGAATCTTCTGTAGATTTTCAAGGGAATCTGGGGGAGACTTGCTGAGTAGCATCTGAGACACAACAAACCCAGCATAGGCCTCAAAGTGCTTGCAGTGGTACTGGACAGCAGCAAACCAAGAATTCCAGCGAGTACTGCAAGGGTCAGGTGCCACCTGTGCTTTCATCCCATGATTCTCAGCAAGATGGTGCAGGTACCTTCTCTTTCTGCTACCGGCCATGTAAAATATGCGCGAGAAGTACAGAAGGAAAGCATTTAGCTCGACAAAAGGCTTCCTAAATGACTCTCCAACAAAATTCATTATGTGTGCCAAGCAGGTGATGTGTATGGAGTTTGTATACAGATTTCTCAACACAGTGTTGTATGCCTTGAGCATGTATGCCGCGTTGTCAGTGTTAAAGGAAATAACGTCCTGGAAGGCTATGCTGTACTCTGTAAGCACCTTTACAACAGCTTGCGCTACAGTCCCATGGTTGCACTGTGATAGGAAGACTGTGTCTGCCAGGTGGGTATGGATCTGATGGGCACTCTGCGGAGAGACTACTGCAACTAACACATTCAATACACACCGCCCTTCGACATCTGGTGTTTCATCAAAGATAACACTGATCTTCTGAACGTTCAATAGCTCTCTCAGCTCGTTCTTGGCACTTATATATCTCTCTGGGAGATAACGTTCTTGCAGCTGATGACTTCCAGGTATCACTCCACCATTCCGTACTCGCTCGTGTAGAAACTTGCGCAACACAGGGTGGTCGGTTTTGCTCAGCGGAATGTTCAACGCGGTGCAGACATTAACCCACTCACTTTTAATGTCATAGTTTGAGGCACCGGCAGCTGTACTCTTTGTGAATAGCGAGTTCACAGTCATCTGACATGCACGTTTTGGCAAAGATTAAAGGTCAGCATCATCTGAACAGTGCTTCAAGTGTTTTTGGGACCGCACATGCATATCCACAGTGTGTTTCCGGATGTGGTCCACCGCCACATTGCACACACTGCAAAACAGCACGCCACCATCAGCATGCATCACAGTGCTGTAGTCTCTGGCCCGATCTGCTGCAGTTATCTGGGTGGGTACATGTGATCTGTGCTTCACAGCCTTCGCAGGCTGCAGAAACTTCTCCATCCTGCTTTTGTTGTGGTGGCTTGTTGCTCCCTTGGAATACAGAAGATCTTGGTGTTGTGGCACAGTCAGTTAACTCACCTACAAATATATTTGGTGTTACTAAATGCGTTTCAAAGGGGGGAAAGGCAATTGTTGAATGGGAAGTTAAGAAAGCGCCGGGGCTCAATGATTAAAAATGCATGCAACTCTGAAGCACTAAGTAAAGTGACAAAATTGTTAGGCCATAACTGCAATGGTAAATGCCAGTCCCCGAATGGCGTTGAGCAAACAGTGTGAAAACAGCATGGGCAGTCGCCTACAAATATATTTGGTGTTAGCTATGATTCAAATGGGAAAAAAGGGGAAAAAGCCATTGCAATTGTTGAAAAACTCCAAGGCAAAAATGTTTTTGGGAAAACCAGTAATCCTGGCCCTAGTAAGTGCCTGAAAATTAAAAAAATAACATGACAAAGGTTTCATGGGTGGCGAAAAATGGACCAAAAAGTGCCCGATCAGCCACGTGCAAAGAAAGTGAAACCTAAACGCCTACAACAAATTTGTACAAGTGTATTTTGTAGGAGCACATAAGGCGTTGACACTCAGGGGCGGAGAAGAATAGGAGCAGCAAATTGTAATTGGAGTTTGTACAGAAAATACGACAAGTGCCCCAAACCAAAATAAAGAATTATGAAATTCCCCAGAAGTGTCCAGAACCCCAAATTTACCAGCGCTCTGTGGCAGCTGGCCCAATTATGGCTCTTGAAACAGCAGATTCTTCCCTGTGATACTCTGCAAAAGAACCAAAATAAAGAGTTAGGAAACTCCCCAGAAGTGTCCAGAACCCCAAACTTACCAGTGCGCTGCGGCAGGTGGCCCAATTGTGGCACTTGAAACTGCAGTTCCTTTCCCCACAGACAACACAACAATTGCCCCAAACCAAAATAACGAATTATGAAAATCCCCTGAAGTGTCCAGAACCCCAAACTTACCAGCGCTCTGCTGCAGCTGGCCCAATTATGGCTCTTGAAACAGCAGATTCTTCCCTGTGATACTCTGCAAAAGAACCAAAATAAAGAGTTAGGAAGCTCCCCAGAAGTGTCCAGAACCCCAAACTTACCAGTGCGCTGCGGCAGGTGGCCCAATTATTATGGCTCTTGAAACTGCAGTTCCTTTCCCACAGACAACACGACAATTGAATTTCCCCAAACTAAAATAAAGAATTATGAAATTCCCCCAGAAGTGACCAGAACCCCAAACTGTGTGCGGTGGGCCCCCACAATACATTGACTTTATGTAGGCCCCCGGTACATTCACTTTCAATAAATTAGGCCCCCCAGGGCCGGCCGCGTGCCCCTTGTGCGGCGGGCCTCCACAGGGCCCCTGGGGCCGGCCGCGTGCCCCGTGGGCTGCAGGCTCCCACAGCAAATGTTTAATGATAAATTAGTGCCCCAGAGGCCCGCCGCGTGCCCCGTGTGCGGCGGGCCCCACAGTACAGCAAATGTTTATAAATTCGGGCCCGCCGCGTGCCCCGTGTGCGGCGGGCCCCCACAGTACAGCAAATGTTTATAAATTAGGGCCCTCGGGCCTGCCGCGTGCCCCATGTGCGGCGGGCCCCCACAGTACAGCAAATGTTTATAAAGTAGGGCCTCCGGGGCCCGCCGCGTGGCCCGGGTACGTCGGATCCCCACAGTAGCGTGAAGAGTACCTGGCAATCGATCGCCTGCAATCCTGCCTGCTGGTGCAGATCCTGCTCCTGCCTTTCTTCCGCTGGAGAGAGGGGGTCTCGTCGTCCGGTCGTTGTCATGTCTCCCTGCCGCTGGAGAGAGGAGAGAGGGGGGGTCTCGTCGTCCGGTCACGAAATCCTGGAGTGAGTGAGGAGTGAGGATAGGCAAGGCAACAAAAGTAGTGAAGCCGGAGACGCTGCCGCCGAGAGAGACCCTTTCTATTGGTTTTTCCATGGTAAGCCAATACAAACGGCGGATTTCGCGGGCGGTTTTGCAAAAATCGCTCGATTTTTACAAAGATGCCAATTTCGCGATTTTTTTGCAAATCGCGATATCCTGGAGGGTCTGTTGAGACGTGTTGATTTTCACAAAATTGTTTCTCTTTTCCATGTCGACTATCGCTGACAAAACAGTAAGAATTTCCTTTGGTGTCTTATAGGTTGGGGTGCAGAAATCGGAGTTATTTCTTAGTTCAGTTACTTCCAAGCTTGCTGGATATTCATTTTGAGAGAAGTAGGCCTTAAGCTTTAATAACCGCCAAAATTCAATTGTCTCAAGAAAGTCCCTTCTTGAGAACTTTATTTTCCATTTCCGATAATTGTCTGTTGAATAAATTGAAAATGGGGGTGGGGTCTATGTTTTGCAATATTGACATCTCGTCGTCATTTCCCATGGCTGATTGACAAATTGTGTTCGTCCTCTGGCCCGCTCCAGGCCTCTTCCTAAAAAAGGTTGTTGCTGCTGTTGTTGGTTACGACCTTGTCTATTACCACTTGGTTCTCCAGAGTCTGATTCTCCTGTTGAAGAAGAAGAGGTTTCCGAAAAGGAAATGAAATTTCGTCTTGACCTTGTGAAATAATCTGGTAAGAATTTTCTCGATTCAGGGTGTGAATAAAAATCAGGTTGCAAATCGGGTATGCGCTTTCCAACAAAAAGTTTTTTTTTAACCTTTTCAAATTTGGAGCTTTTTGGTTAATTGTGAAATCTTTGAATTCCTATATTTCCTTCTGTACTTGAGCCAAGAGTCCTTTATTTCCTGTTCCAATACTGCAATTTCACGCAATTGATCCAGTGATAACCGTTGTGCGGTTTCGTTGTGAGAACCATCAAATCTCTGCTGAATTTTGTGCCTATACAGCTATACCCTTTCTTGTAGATAGCATCCTCAGTAAAAATAACTGGTATATTTCGTACCTCTAATCCAGCAGGAGTCGTGCCTGCCTTTATATATTCTAAAAGGAAATGCCCATGAAGTTCCGTCCGGATTTGTTTCTTTTTCAACCTAATCAGTTTTTGTGATTCATCCTGTTGCTTTACATTTGTGCTTAAAGAGACAGAGGAAAAAAGGGCTAAAGTATTTATAAGTTTTTGGATGTGATCCTCAGTGTACGAAAATGTGTCCTGTTCCGTCATCCCTATTACCAGACAAATGAACAATAGAAGACTACACTATGTCAAAGACCTTATTTGTCAAGAATCCAAAACTCATTCAATGTGAAACATTACCCGCTCTGAAGTGCAAACCACAAAAGGGTTTGGCCATTTATCAGTAAGGCAGGGACACAAACTAGAAACCATCACAAGAAGTGCCAATACTGATGAACGTTCATTCAACCTTTCATACATAGATCACATGACCTAATCATTCTGATATGAAAATATATTTTCTATTATTCTCTTTGCTTTTAATTATTTTAACTTTTTGATTTCTTCTTTTTTTTTAAATAAACATTTTTGTTGTTGTTTTACAGCATACACCATATTATTTTTAGATATTTGAACATACACTGAGAACACAACAAGAAAAGTGAATAAATTAAATGACACAGTATATTGTCAATATACAAACACATCACATTACAATAAAATACACAAAAAACACATATGTAGCTCTGGTTCTGTACAGGTTCTTTACCCAGAGTCACATTAACAACCAATACCGCTGAACACTATCTCACTCAGTTGTTTTTTTACTCATTTTAGAGGTAGTGAGCAAATGGTGACCCTACTCTGCTCATTACAATTGTATTAAACGAGAAAGGAAAATATGTTTTGCAGTGGCGGCTGGTGACATTTGAAAGTGGTGAGGCGTAAAATGATAATCATACTGCACCGTAGCGTGCGAGCGTAGCGAGGGCGCCCAAACCCCCTAAGGAGGGTTCGGGGGGATTTGCCCCCGAGAAAATTTTGAAAAAAGAGTGGACAAATGGTGCATTTTCAAGGAAATTCGAGAAAGCAGGAAGGTTAATGAAGCAATTGTGAAAGTGCAGTTATTACATTAAGAAAGTGGTGCCATATAACATAGGTAGCTGCTTATTCAGTATAACCACAGAGCTTCATAACAGACTTTGAAACACAATGCATTGCTGTGTACCTCACAGATGTATTTTAATACCAAACAAATAAACAGGACGCAAACTAGCAGCATTCAAACAGAGTGTTCACTTTTTGTAAATAAAATCAGCACGTCTGTTTTTAAGGGAAGCAAACTTCTCAATGACTTGAACATTGAAGTCTAGTATTCTTTTAACTAAGTCACTCTCCATAGAAAGCATCGCTAAGGCATTCAGCCTTTCCTGAATCATGGTATTTCTCAGGAATGTTTTAATTCTATTCAAAGCGGAAAAGCAACGTTCCGCCTCTGCTGTTGTCATCGGAGTGGTGATGAGTATTTTTAAAACAGATTCATCTTGTGATTTCAGTGTCAAGTTGTGCAGACATTTCTGCCCATTGCACAATACACAATGAGGTTTGGTGCATGTAGACGGCACCCACCATGTACAACTTACATGATAGCCCTCAACTATTAGAATGTAAAATATAGCAGCAGTTGCCTTACCTTAAACGCTGAGGCTGTTGTGCAAGCAGGAAAGAGGTTTGGTGCTCTTCTTCTTTGCCTTGAGGCTTTCCACTTTACCAGGCTGAAAAGCAAATAGAACAAAATGTAGTTGTGTCAACCAAACACATAGACTGTTAATCATAAAGAACCACAGGCCTAGGATCATAAATAAAAAAAGATTCATCCTGTGACATCAGTGTCAAGTTGTGCAGCCTACAGGCTTCTAAGTAACATAACATAACGTGTATTTGTAAAGCACACATTCTTAAAGGCTAGAGCGGTAGACTTTGAAGCTGGGTAACCAAGTTCGAGTCTGGTGGGAGGCTCAAACATCCTATGATTCTGGGCAAATCACTTAATCTCCCTGTGTCTCGAAATGAATGTGCCCTCTGTAATGCAACTGATGCTCATGTAACTCGCTCTGAAACCTTCGGGTCTAGTTCGCGCTATATAATACTGAAAAGAAAAAGAAAACGTCTGTTACCTCATGACTTACATGTTTCCAATTACAACACTTAAGCATTCCACAGAAGTCCCCCCTTAACATATTTTTCGGCATATTAAACACCAACTGTCAATCGGTCCTAACTGTGGTAATAATTTAGCATTCTTTAGCGCCATTTTGTATGGAATGCCTTATGGAGTGCTATTTCAGAGCTAGAGCTAAAACTAAATTATATTTTTGTGGCACATTAAACTAGCACAGCATAAAGATTATCGCTAATTTGCTGACATTTTCTGAGTTTAAGCGGAATGACGAGCAAACCTTTTGTGGATTAAAAATCTGCGTAATGGCGGTCAGTGTTCATTCCTTTCCTTTGCAAAAATGCACCCGAAAGAGCCAGGCTGGGAGCTGCACTTTCGCACTACAGAAGTAAGTTTGTAGAAGTGATGTGCAATGTGTGTACATTCAAGCATCTACAGCAAGGCAGTTTGTCGCAAGTGAATTGGGTGTTTCAGTTTACCAGACCTGTCATAAAAAATTAATGACAGGATGTTGCAGAAAAAAAGCTTTGGTTCCAACAACATCTTGCAGTTTAATATAGCTCAATTTCCCCATTTCTATACATTTGCGGTTAGATAAACGAACCTCTATCAAGGGGCATTCATTTATTAAAACCAACTACGTGACTGCCAGAATGCAATGAAACTAACAGATGGCAGCATCGTTTCAAGCGGCCATGCTGCCCGGCAAATATATATAACACAATCCAATCCATGATGAATGAATGACAATCTGATAAACTGATGACTCTCATGTATTTGACGGTAAACTAAGCAGTGGAAAAACCAAACAGGAGACGGCCTTGTAAGGAGGCTTTCCGCTTTGTTTTAGTTTTACTTTTACTACAGTCAAAGTGGGACGGCTCAAGGTCCCACGTGCCCTCCGCATTCCACAGGGCCCAGGTGAGATCAGTCACCTTGGAAATGTTCGTCCCACCGCCGCGCGGTGCACATCTGAATAACGTGTTAAAAGAAGAGAAACAAAACACATACATACACAAAGCGTCGGTCATTTAATAAAACGGCCGGGTGTAATGCAGCAGGTCAGGACTGTCGGACTTGGTGCAGCACGCAGCAGCAGTAGTCACGCCTCGCCTGCCTTCCTGTTAGCCTGAAGGGGAGTCACACACTCTTCTATTACATGCGGCGGGGTGCGGTTGAGAGTGACTGACACAGTACTGGTGGTGACTGAGGAGGAGGGAAGACTAGCAACGCCGAAATGACCCAATCACTGCATGGCTTAACAATAAAGCCATACAGTGATTGGGCATTGCTAGTGGACGCTGGGCGGGACCTCCCATGCGGTGCCAAGTCATGCCTGCTACTACTGAGTGCAGACTAGACTGGCAACCGCAGAACCACTGCCATGATCCAGCAGCACTGCAGCCAATCCTGGCGCTGCTCTATTACAGAGAGAGGCTCTCTCTTAAAGACAGCAGCGCCAGGATTGGGGTGTGCTGCAAAAGTTGCCGCCCATTTTTTAACATTGGGGTCTGTGGTTTGCACCACGCCCCCCAGTTATCTCTATCATCCTAATTGAAGTGCACTGTTGTGCATATGGGGGTTCTTGGTCGCGAAAGGCAGCGCCAGGCCAAACCAACCCGCAATGCGTACAGTGTGCTTGTGCCGCACAGTACACATGTGCGGGCCGCAGGATCGGGTGAAGTGCGAGGTCAAGTACATAAAGCAAGCCAAGCCGGTGTGACGTGACGCCGCCACGCGCTTTAAACATTTGTGAGCATCACATTATATTATTTATTGACATATTTTGTGGCAGTGGCGGAGGCTGTGGGACAACGCCCACCGCCCCAATGGACAAGCCACCACTGATGTTTTGTGAGTACAAGTAGTATTGCATCCACCTATTTGGTCAAAAGGAACTGTTGACTCGTTTCAAACCCACTTAAATCTATTGAAGGGTTCTCCTCAGGACACAGAACACTTGAACAGCTGGAAATTTAAAAAGAGAAAAATGGTCCAGTTAAGTAACTGAACACTAATCACATTCATTCTTTCTCCACTCATGCAAAACAACCAAATTCATATACCTCTGTCTTTTAGCACAGAAAGGTCACCTTTGTACAACATAGTGTGTACAACACAATTTTCATTGTGTGTGAACCACAACCCCCAACCTTCATGTTCATTTTTTCAGCCACTATTTTAAAAGTTTTGGGTATCTAAAAACTGATAAACATCATTAACATCAACTATTATATACATGCTATTTATGTGCTGGTCACTCGTCCACATTTGAAACAACTGCAATCATTCCTGATGAGGTGGCCTACTTTCAGGATTCACACAGTCGATTTAGCGTCTCCTTCACATGTTTCAAACATGCATATCCACAAGCCAAGTGGAGTTGGCACATATTGAATATTATTGCTCTGAAATTCTGGAGCCACGCACATAAATCAAAGTTAGATTAAAATCATAGAATTTGGGGCAGTTCATGGCATCAGTTCCCCCTTTTTTTCAAAAACATTATGATTTTCTGCCGATCTAGTCTTCTTGATCAGATTTTTAAGACAAAAAGCAACTATGGTAAGTATGTTCTAGATTCTCGATAAAGTTTTGGGTTTTCGATTTGCACTGGTGTAAGAAATTAGCAGGCAACTTGAGTAGACATTGGAAATCAATAAAGTTGCCACTTTGAATAAAAAACAACAAAAAAACCATGACCTGGAAGTCGACCGGGATTTAAACAGTCAGACCAGCACCGGATTTCACTCGCGATTTGGACTATTCGGATACCAGACCTTCACGGACTAAAACAGACTGCTTAAGTAAGTTTCTTGTTAAGTGCATTTATAATCCTAAGCCGCTGCTATCTGGAAATCGTCTTTGCAACTTCTTCCGCTCAGTTAAACGCAGTTAACTTTGTTTTCTTTTAGGGGCACCAACACCACCACTATATTCTTAGCCATCTTAGCCATTTTGTTTGGGAAAGTGAAAGCCGCCGTGAACTTGTACAAGCAACGCTTTTCGCGCTGTTAAAGCATCCGCCTTTCTATTACCTTTGTATTGTTACAAAATTCCTTGCACACAGTGCTACAATACAATTTAAAATAAAGGAACATGAGTCCACTCGCTCATGCAAGCTGATTGCCGCCTTCAAGGACACACGCTCTACGCACTGCACAGTATAAACATTGGGCATCATATAATATTTGATATTTGTCCCTCTGTTCTGTTTATAAAGCGGCTACGATGAGTAGAACGTCTTTCATATTGATGCACATGGGTTCTGCAGTTTTCGATAAAGTAGTAAAATCCACGCAAATGCCCTCTGCCAACACAGGCATGCCCGGGCTAAGAAACTTGGAGCTCACTAAGATAAGCCCCCTTTTGCTTAATAAATTTGGTCTCACAGTAAATTGTCTCTAGATATAGGGATAATTCTAAAGTCATGTGGGCTACAATTGAGCAACGAGTAGGGCAAACGTATAAATACCCCTTCTTTGGTTTCCTCATTAGATTCTATGCATTTGATGATCAAATTTACAACGAAGAAAGGCGAGTCAGAAGTTGGGAATTTCAATACACAAGTAAGCTTTTCTACAATTCATACACTTTTATTTCCTTCACTGAAAACGATATGAAGGACCAGCCTCAACAATTTATTTTTGATATTTCTTTTGCCTTTATAGTGGTGCCACGGGTGGCAACTGTCACTGGACGGTGAACAGTGAATTAAACAAGGAGATTGAAGCTTTCATAAAAGACAGAGGTATATGAATTGTGTTGGTTTGTGCATGAGTGGAGATGGAATGAATATGATTAGTATTCAGTTCCTAAATTGGAGCTTTCTTCTCTTTTTAAATTCTCAGCTCTTCAAGTGTTCTGTGTCCTGATGAGAACCTTTCAAGAGATTTAAGTGGGTTTGAATCGCGTTGACAATTCCTTTTGACCAAATAGGTGTTCAGGTGGATGCAATACCACTTGTGCTAGGAAAACATATTTCCCTTTCTCGTTTAAAACAATTGGAGTGAGCAGAGTAGGGTCACCATTTGGTCTCTACCTCTAAAATGAGTTAAAAAACATAACCGAGTGGGATAGTGTTCAGAGGTATTGGTTGTTAATGTGACTGTGGGTAAAGAACTTGTACAGAACCAGAGCTACAAAGTTGGTTTATGTTATTTTATTGTAAAGTGAAGTGTTTGTATATTGACAATATACTGTGTCATTTAATTTATTGTTAATTTTTCTTGTTGTTTTCTCAGTGTATGTTAAAATATCTAAAATAAATAGCGTATGTTGTAAAATAGAACAAAAACCTTTTTTCTTTAAAAAAAAAGAAATCAAAAAACTAAAATTATTAAAAGCAAAGAGAATAATACAAAATATATTCTCAAATCAGAATGATTAGGTCATGTGATTTTTGTATGAAAGGTTGAATGAATGTTCATCAGTATTGGCACTACTTCTGGTGGTTTCAAGATCAGAATCAGGCCTTCAGTCCTTTAAGTTCAAACCCAACGCAGGAGCACACTTTGAAGTCCCCAGGATAGCAAGGAGAAACTTAAAGACTCAGACGGTGTCAGGCAGAGGCCAACAGCATGGTCCGCTGGATAGAGAGGACAATTGCCACTGGTCCGCTGAGTAAATCCAGAAAGCTGCCTGGAACTTCTTATGGCTCTGTAGCTTACACAGGAGATCAGCCAACGGACCCTTAGTGTACATTTTTTTGCCTAAATACAAGGGGGAGCAAGTTCAGTTCTTCAGGTCAAAGACAGCAGGTCCATGTGTCTTCTCTTCTTCTTGGGGTCCTGAAAGTGTTCTCAAGTGTATGACTGGAGGTGCCATATGTATGCCCTGCACTATCCAGTGGGTGGCAATGACACTCCAGGCCATATCTTAATCAAATGGGTAAAACCTCCTGAGGTCTGCCCTACATACTTTTGGCTTTTTCAAGATAGCAAAAGTATTTTGCCACACTAAACTTGGACTCTAAGGGCTGGGGGTGTTTGTGGGGAGTGTGCTATGGCAATTCTAGTGTTCTAACAGGGCATGTGCAAGCTGTGCACCTGCACAGGGCCACCAAACCCCAGGGTCCACCACACCAATATATATCCTTAATATATTTATCCTCTGAGGATGGATATATATTTGTGTGGCGGCCCCTGGCAGGGATTTGGCGGCCTCCGGCTCAGTTCCACTTCTAAACACCCTGACCCCCCCCCCCTCTTTACTGGCCTCCACGCTCTGCCCCACCCAGACCCCCTCTTCCGGGGCCCCCTACCTACGCTCCCTGCCCAGGGCCACCATGACCCTAGAGCCGCCCCTGGTTCTAACAACAAACAATGTCTAGGGGTCAGAGAAAAAGGAACTCAACTGTGAGAACCATCCAAGACACAACTAATTACTAACGGAATGAGTGAGTGTATGTGTGACAAATCAATAGACAAATCTCAAGGGTATGGGAAAAATATTCCCATCAGTTACCGCTCTGTACCGCCCTTTTACATCATATGGGTTCTCCTTACCCAGGAGAAAATGTCCACCGCCTACATATGTTGTCGTGGCTGGAACGTAGCCATTGAAAAGTATGTGAACAAATGGATGGTACAGAAAATTATGGTGAGTGGTAACTGAGTAGTAGTGCAAAGTGAACGTGAAAAATATTAAAATTGGATAGGACTGAGTAAAGACAAGTTTTAATAATTTCTCTCAGTTCGTCCAAGTCTTAAAAAATGTGTGACATACCAACAGAGTTAACATAATATCTGTTTGCAGTAGGGGTCGACATGTTTCAGCATACGTGGCAATTATGCCACTGCTTTCGTCAGGACCAGAATGTTTGCTACTGCACAATAGTGAGAATAAAAATATTAATTATATCACCTGTAGAATCCAGGTTCTTCTAATGTACTTAATCCACCGCATCACAAATAGGTATGGGGATAATGCATCACCCCACCTGGCTGCAGCTCAGGTAAGAGGAGCACCGCTCTATCCGTCGGTGTCTCCCAGCGTCCTTCTGCGCTGTATCCGACGGATAGAGCGGTGCTCCTCTTACCTGAGTAACCAATGAACATTTTTTTTATAAAAAATATTATGTACCCTCTGGGTGGATGGGGGCTCGGGGACAGCGTGAGGATTATTTGTCTATTTTACCCCCCACCCCCGAAACAGCAGGCCAGGACCCCATCTCCAGCCCCCAAAACAAGGGGAGACCAAGCTTTACATGAATGATCCCACTGTCAGGGGAGCAGAAGACAAGCTACCCCGCTGCAGGAACAGCCGAAGCACCTGCACGCTGTGCTCAAGTTGCATGTGTGAGCAAGAGCCAATGGGGCAGCCGGGAGTGGGTTCTCCGTGCTGCTCTCATCACCTTAACTGCACCTGGGTGCCCAGTGGGCTCGGGCACCCATGGAATAAAGAAGTCAAATTGGGAGAAAAAACAACAAGAAAAATCAATGTGGTCTTCCAGCACAGCGGTAGACCCGCAGTTGAAATATTCACTGCTCCTCCAGCGTGGAGTATCCCATAAAGCCTCAGTAGGGGCTCATTTACATATTTGTTCTTGCCTTGTGGTGTCCGCAGGATGCCAGGTGCACTACCAACAAAGTAAAGATGTGTCACAGGGGCTGAGGGAGTTGCAGTAAACTCCCCAGATGTGAGTTTAAAAAAACGTACCCTACATTACCGAGGAATCCATGACCCCTCCGAGATTATAATAATTTTCTAAGAACTCCCAAAACTAGAGCTTTTGCTCTACGGCCTGGGAGTGCAGCACTCGTAGGCGCTGGTTCTATGAATGCATTTCATGTGGCTTAAGCTGTTTAGCGTTTGTGACAGAGGAGACACTGTGGTCAGCCTCTCTTAAGTACCTGAGAAGGAGGTTCCAGCAGTTGCATCATTTCTCTTCTGTATGAGACTGGGAAACCCTTCTAAGAAGTGGTGTTCTGCAAAGATGGCAGCTGTTCGAGCATGCCAAAATGCTGCAACATTCTCAGCCGTTGAAGACTTCAAGATTGACAGACTGATGTTCAACCGGTCACTTCTGCAAACGGAACTTCGATTCAGACCAAATCAAATTGACTACCTGTTTGTTTTTCCTAGAAGTAAAGTTTTTAAAGTGATTTACTCTGCACCTCTGAAAGTTTTCTCCATAAGTGTCCTAACTAGCCTAAAAAAAGATGGAGAATGTCTCCATGTTAAAAGAACATGTTCAAAGAGCTGATCTAATCACCTGGCTAAATTAGTTTAACATAGTTTCACATGGTACATGGCTACAAAGCA
This sequence comes from Lissotriton vulgaris, assembly GCF_964263255.1. Taxonomy (NCBI): domain Eukaryota; kingdom Metazoa; phylum Chordata; class Amphibia; order Caudata; family Salamandridae; genus Lissotriton; species Lissotriton vulgaris. The sequence goes on along the minus strand of NC_141685.1, from coordinate 1,054,759,627 downwards.
GACATAGAGGAAAAATATGTAGTGGTGGATGGCATTTTGGATGGCGTTGAGGTTTGTCTGGTGAATGTCTATGCCTGGAATGTGGACGCCGGTGAGTTTTATTTAGCAGTAGAGAAATTGTTAATCCTCTACTTAGGGAGGCCATTAATATGGGCTGGGGACTTTAATTGATTATTAAATGTTAGCCTGGATAGACCCCCCCCCCCAAAAAAAAAATTAAACACCAAACCCAACATTTCGGCGACCTTACAGGACATATTGGCACGCCTAAACTGTGTTGACATCTGGCATGAATTGCACCCTGGTACACAAGGGTACACTTGCTATACACCATCCCAAACTGTACCCAGCAGACTTGACAGATTTCTGTTCTCTGAAGAGACTTCTTCAGCCGCAGCACAGACCTGCTTATTGGGCCACTTCCCATTGGACCATGCCCCAGTACTGTTGGAATGGGGGCTGGTGCGTAGAAGACCGAGAGTACCACTGTGACGCTCACGAGACGTGGCGTTTCGAGGGGAGATTAGGGAGGCCATAAAATGATTTTTCAACACAAATTGGTCATCCACAGCCAATAGGGGAGTGGAATGGGATATGCTAAAGGTGGTAACCCACAGAGAATGTCTATCCAAAATCGGGGGTACAAGGAGACGGTTAGAATAGGAACTCACCGAAGCTGGGAACGAGTAAATTAGACTGCAAAACGGGGCAGGAATAGGAGCCGCAAAGCAACTCTCTTATACGTGCACAGCTCCGAGTCATTGAGGTGTGGGACAGGCTGGACTGTTTCATCAGAGGAGAATATCGCCAGCTACTACACAGGGAAGGCGACAAATCGGACAGGTTACTGGCCTGGGACCTGCGACGGGAAAGACCCCTCCCCACTTATACTGATGCTTAGGTCCCATGATGACACCATTGTCATTACACAGAAAGGGGTTCATTCCCTGCTACGCGACCACTTAGCTACTGTGTACCAGAAAGACCCCCAATGTAGACCAGACTGAAACGCTGGAGTTTCTGAATGATGTGCCTCTCCCTTTTCTTACAGGGGATCAGGTAGTGGAAGTGGTGCAGGGCATGGCTCGATCTAAATCCCTGGGCCCAGATGGCCTACTGGTGGAGTTCTATCAGACATACACTGACCTGCTTCTCCCTGTCTATTAATGAGCCAGCAGAAAGTCAAGCGTTCAGGCGTCTTACCACAGTCCATGAAAGACGCACAGATTGTTATGCTCTCGAAACAGGGCAGAGATACAAGTGATCCCGGTGCTTACAGACGCTTGTCAATGCTGGGGGTCGACGTAAAAATACTTGCTAAGGTTTTGGCCACACAACTTAGTAGAGTGGTTGCACAGTACTTCATGAAGACCAATGCGGATTCATGCTGGAAGAAGAACACATATGAATATACGCTGCCTCGCACACGTGCTGCACTCGGTAGCAGACAGCAATATTCAGGTGGCAGTAGTCGCCCTAGATATTGAGAAAGCATTTGACACCCTGAGAGGGAAATATTTATGGGAGGTCCTAAAGAAAATGGGATTTGGTAGAGAGTAGATAGCTTGGGTTCAACCTCTCTATTACCAGCGAAGTACCTGGATCCTTAGTGGTGGCCTAGCATCAGAAACTATACCCATCATCATCATCATCATCATATTAAACTTTATTCGGTTTTACATCAAGTAAACCATAAAAGTCACAATCAAAGTACGCAATCCATTAAATACATACATTAAAAAAGTATAAAAGTAATATTTTGAAGCGTAAGAAAGTGCTACAGGTACAAAAATTAAATATCACGATTCGCATAATAGACACTTTGGGCCATATGTAGGTGGCCAAATACCGATCGGTAACACCGAAAAAGGGTCATTTTCGGTGTTACCGACAAATATGTAGCCATGTGAGATGTAGGTAATACCGAATAGGATCGATAATAACGAATCGGTAAAAACCCTAAGTTTCCGACTCGGAATTACCGAAACAATGAATACCGAATCGGTAGAAACGATTCGGTAAAACCCCCAAATATGCTATTTAGCAAACCCCGTTAATACCGATTTTGGCCAAAATCGGTAATAACGAATCGCTAATTACCACGTTTCAGGAGCATGTGGTAATCAGGAGGAGTATATATAAACAGACCCAAAATGCATCAGTATGAACACAATGGCAGGCCTCTATCTCATAGCAAGGCGGCTACGCCTGAGAGCAGCAGGAATGAGGATCTGGAGACGTGAGGAGCAGGTGTACAGAGTACGCATCACTCTGTTCCAGTTGACAGACGCAGAAATACACGAGAGATACAGATTGCACCCAGACACCATCCTGGAGCTAATACGGGACCTAACACCCTATCTGGAGCATCAGAAGCCAAGGGCCCACGCAATCCCCACCCATGTCCAGGTACTCTGCTGCCTGCACCTCCTTGCATCAGGAAGTTTCCAGGGTGTGATAGCAGCAGTGGGTGGAGTATCACAGAGCTGCCTATCCCGGTTCTTCAACACCTTCCTAGACGCCATGATGGACAGAATGGAACATTACATATCCTTCCCCAGTACGCAGGCGGAGCTGCAGAGAACCAAGCTGGAGTTCTATCAACTTGCCCACTTCCCCCACGTGATCGGCTGCATGGATGGGACCCACATTCCCATCTGCCCACCTGCAGCAAGTGAATACATTTACAGGAACCGCAAATCCACCCCCTCAATCAATGTGCAGGTAATCTGCAATGCCAAACACATTATCACAGACATCGTGGCAAAATACCCCGGGAGTACCCATGATGCTTACATCTTCAGGAACAGTGGCATACATACACGTCTGCTTGCTGGTGAATTTGCCGACGGATACATACTAGGTAAGTAAATGTCACACACCCTGATGTACACTCTGCCACAAGCTGTTGGTCACACCAATCAATGCCACTTACTTCTCTTCATAGGTGACAGGGCATATGCCCTCCGGCCGTATCTCCTCACACCATATCTGAACCCAACCACCCGAAGGGAGAGGAGATACAATGTGGCACATAGGAGCACCGCAACGTGGTGGAGCGCACTTTTGGTTTGCTCAAAAGCAGATTCCGTTGCCTCCACAAAACAGGAGGTGCGCGTCTGTACAGCCCCATCAAATGTTGCAAGATTATTGCTACGTGTGCAATGCTACACAATCTGGCCACTAAAAAAGGAACTGCAGTGGAACTAACTGAGTCAGAGGACGAGGACGAGGACAACCCTCAGCCAGAGCCCAGCGCGGCTGGTGCTGCTATTGAACATGATGGGAGACATAGACGGGCAGAGATAACATCACACTATTTCTGAGTGAGTAACGACACTGAGGCATTTCAAATTACATGTACAGGTGTTTATTTGGCACACCTCCAGCATTGTGAGCATTGTCCAATTGGACATGGGTTACATCACCCATCACATGCATGTGGACAGCCAGTGTCCTTCACTTCTTGCGTCCCCGTGCTGCACGTGCATGTTCCTCATCGACACAGACTTGTGAGTTGGACCGTTCCTGTGCTGGGACAGTACGTCCACTACGCCTCCTGCACTCGGTGGGTGAGGGTGTAATGCTACCACGGCTGGTAATCTCCTCACTGTCCCCCCCCCTTCCATATTTGAGGCCTTAGCATTCTGCCTGAGCTCTAGCACTGAGGTCATGGACACCATCCCCCTGGCCACATCCCTGCTGCAATGCGCCATCTCCTCCTGCATGGCGATGGACCGGCGACACATCAGTGATGTCGTAGTGGCCAGCCGGTTCACCGACTTGGTATAGTCCTGGAGTCTCAGTCTCTGTCGGCGCATGCCAGCACGGTCCTGCTCCAGCTGGCTGCAGAGGTTGTCCACCGAGGTTGCTACCCTCTCCATCCCTGCAGACATATTCTCCCCCATGGCACTGATACCCTTCTCCATCTTGTGCATATGTCTGTTAATGTTTGCCACCTCCCTGTGTAACGACTTCATCTCCCTCCATTGCAGGCGCTGGACCTTCAGCATGTTGCCTTCCAGTCCAGCAAACACACTGTCACCCTGCTCAAATGCCACTGGACTGTCCGGCCTTGCCCTGCGGCGCCGTGATGAGATGTTCGCACCCTCGGATGCTGAACCAGCCCGCACCCTGTTGGATCTCTCTACGATAGGACTTTGTTCGCGCTGGCTGCCCTCCTCCTCCGACGCCTCCATCTGCTGGAGGGTGATCACGGCATGCCTCCTGCCTGACTGTGGTAGTGGTGGTGGTGTTGGTGAACGTCGCAGTGGTGACTGAGTGAGAGGGGATTGCGGCCCTCCCTGGCGCTGTGGTGATGTCTGTGGTGGAGGATTGGCTGGCTGCGATGGCGCAGAGCTGGTGTTCCCTGCAGGCATGCTGTCTTCATCCTGTTCACTTCCCTCTGGCCTGGCTGACCTGCCTCTGCTGCCCTCAGCTGCACTGCGAGATGACTCGCCTGAAATGACACAAATGTAAATATTCTCAATGCTCTGTCTGCAATGCCATTGCATTAAAGTACATGCCAACAGTGCACAGTGGTTATCCTGACCTATCCATTTCTATTACCATGCTATTGTGTTAGCTGCCCTGACAGTCCTGATCAAGATTTCACACTGACTACATCACCCAGAATGCATTGCAGGTAAGCAGTAAGACATGGTGTGGAGTGGGAGCACTTTTACCAATATGGGGGTTGGGGTTGGGGAGGGGGTAGGGCAGCATGCTGGGCATGCTTCTTACCTTGTTTTCTAGCTGCTCTGGCGGAGCTGTCTGCGTCTCCTATGCCACTCACACTCTCCCGCTGGATGGTGGACTCCACCATCTGTTCCAGTGGTGTTGGTACTGGGGCTCGATTTTTTCCTCCTCCAGTTTTCCCTGCCAGCCTATGTCTCTCTGCCATCCTCGGTTTTGCTGTTTTTCTGAGGTCGTACCACCTCTTTCTGATGTCCTCTATGGTGCGCAGGGTCACACCTATGGCATTGATCTTGTCCCGAATGCCACTCCATATTTGCCTCTTCTGTGCGTCTGGCACTTGGTGGGACTGGGCTCCAAACAGCTTGTGGTACTCTTGGGTGACATCCTCGATCAGGATCTCAAGCTCCTTGTCGCTGAACTTGAGTTTTCTTTTTCTTTCACCTCCCTCCTTCTCCTTGTCCTGGCTTGCCATTTCAATGCTTGTTCAGTGGTTTATCTATTTTTTTTTCTTGGCTGTGTTGCTGCTGGCTCCTCAGCTCTCCTGCCTGCCTGCCTGCCTCACAGTGAGCTCCAGGCCCTGTGCACCTGGCTGGGTGTGGCAACTTCCTGTTTGGGAAGTAAATGGGTGTATCAGGATTGGCTGATTCACCAAAACGCTGTTTTTTAAATTGCCGATTCGGTATTTCCGATTTTGGGTGTGGATTCGGTAACACCGAATCGGTAATAGCCTTTCGGTATGTATTTTTATTACCGATCTGTTCACAATCGGTATTTAATACCGATTTGCAACGAATCGGTAATGTTTAACGAATTTTTACCTACATCACGTTTACCTCATTCTTAATACCGATTCGGTATGATTCGGTATTAAGGAGTCGGTATTTGCAATTTACCTACATATGGCCCATAGTAACATACTTAAAACCTTTGGTGCCACTACCCCCACAATTGGCTAATATTCTAGGCAGGCCCTAGTTCTCATCAATGATTTTAAGTACCCTACAATGAAAATAATACACTCCGGTTTCAACATCTGTAGGTACAAAAGGGCTGGGCGCACCTGACTAAAATTGAGCCGTCTTAAAAGTGTGGTTAAAAAATGTCTTTTGGGCACATCATAGTGTTTACAGAGGAACATAAAGTGAAGCAGATTCTGTGGAGACAGATTGTCGCAGCCACAGGGTGCTAACACCTGACCTCTTCTGGACCCCTTAGGCACCGCAATGAAAAGATGAAAAAAATCCAGTCGGAACCTGGTCAACAAAAAGCGCTCGTAAGTAGTCAGGGTCCCCAGACGGTAAGGCTCTGTTAAAGGCTCAGTTATTACGGTCAAATATTTGCGAACCCTGGGTTTACACAGTTCAGATAGCACACTCATCAGAAGCACAGTATTCCCTATATATGGGAAGGGTGGTTACGGGCCTGAGGGAATTGGTCTGGTTCTGGAACAGACTCTCCCTTTTGGTCACTGAACGGGTGGCCATGGCACAGATGGTTATGCTCCCCGATGCCTATACGCCCTACATAACTCCTTTTGCATAATCGCGAAATTCACTTTCGACACCCTGAATAGTCTCCTAATCTCATTGGTGCCCGGGAAAGTGACAGGGTAAAACTCGAGTTACTAAGGCTAGACAAGGACTTGGGGGGACTGGGGCTCCCAGACTTCAGACTGGCGATAGGGGTAACGGGACAAAACTACAGAGATATCTCATACCCCTGGAGAATGCCCATACATAATCCAACAAGTAGCAAGGTATGGGAGCAGACTGTCATTCAGATTATCTGAAGGGCTCCATATGCTGGCGCGCTCACACTTTGGTGGCTGCAGGGTTTACATCAAATTCAGTCTGTTATGGACATTACCAAATGGTACAAGGTGCACGACGGTGGAGGACTTATTTATGAACAGGACTTTCTTGACATTTGAAAATGCGCAGGAGTGGTTTCAAGTAGTGGGCAGACATTTAAAATATGCTAAAATATCGTGCATGGTTCGTGAGTACTGGCCCTCTTACCCAGATAAGCCAGAGGAGTCACATACATTACCGATGTTGTCAGACCCAGGGTCTACCAGAGGACTGATCTCGCGTATATATAAAGCCCTAAAAGAACATCGCACAGGTGAGGTCTCTAAGATAAAAGATAAACAGGAGGTGGACCTTGTTTCTTCCCTCACAGACGGCGAGTGGAAGAGAGCGTTCGCGTAAGTCCGCGAGGTGGCCTGCAATGCGAGGTTCAAGCTCACCCAATTCTGTTATCTACACCTTACTTTTTTAACGTCTCAGAGAATAGCACGCTTCAATCATGGACCGGTTGCAGCCTTACCGACAGCGAGTGATTCAAGTACTTCGTACGGTCATGGCCATGCAAATTGAAGAGTCAGTCAAACAGTGCCTATTAGGAGTACTTCCGACTCCAAAGACAGGAGCCCGCATGCAGCACATATTCACTCTCTTTGGTCTTGTATCACAGTATTGCGATACATTGGACACATGCTATTCCTCCCCAGTTCTGTAGATGGAGAGCAGATGTGAGAGAGTGGGGAGTAGCTGAGAAGTGTCGTCACGCACTGAGGAAAATGCAGAACGAGATCTGGAAGAGTGGAGATATATGTTGGAAAGATTGCAGATGCCAGATATCCAGGGCGAGAGTGAGGGGAACCCATCCCAGATGTATAGCCTTGCCACCTCCACACAAAATCAGGAAACTGAAGAGAACCCCTGGCCGTACATATAGACATAATACATATCAGGGAATGGTGTAGTGGGCCCCTTGCTGACTCCACAACTTTTATAGGCTAGTGATAGTCCTACATCAGATGTTTCACCATTACTCCCTGGGGGATGGCATTCTGCCACAATTCGCCACCATCGTTCTTTTTGTAAATTTTGTATTGTTCATTTGATTACCAGTTTGAGCACACAATCCTCCTGGGCGGGATAAGCCCTAGGCATCGTATGACTACACACCTAGCAACGGAAACAATAAAGGAAACATATGGACACCAAAAGCAGTTGCTTTGATGTAATTTGCCAAATAAATCAGACTACTGCAGATGCATCACAAACTATACGACTGAAATGTAAAGTAACATCTGTGCAGTGTTGCAATAAAAAGTTTTTTTTTTTAAACATACTTTCACATGGAGCTAGAGCAGGAGATGCTGATGAGTTAAGACTGGCTACTGGCTAAGACTGCCTACTTCAAACCTTAATGACTTTAAAAAGAGACCCAGCTACTGAAGACCTAAGGCATACACCAAGTGATATTAGATTGGGAGGAGCCCAAATTAATTTCTTTTATGTTTGGTGAACCAAAAATATGAAGGAAATGTCATTTGGAAGGGTATTTGGCTACAGACTGTACTACATCTTTCTTCACACAGTGTAGAAATACTGGCCATGAATCTGGTGAGCATGTGGCTAAGAAAGCTTGCAATCTTTTTGGCTCAAAGGAACATATGTTGATAAACTGCCCCTCTTCCTATGCCTTTAAAACATTGTCTGCACAGAAGGAGGAACCATTCCCTCCTCATCAAAGTAGTGTGAGGATCCAGGGAAAATGCTTCTCAGATAAGAAAACATTTATCAGATTTGGTTTAGAAGAGGAACACTTGGATTTCAAACTGATTTATGTCTGTCTGAAAAAGATGGAGATTACTGTAGAACATGGCACCTCAGGAAAAACAACTACTATTTAGGAGGGAAAGCAAACAGGTGTTGTTAATGAGGCTGGAAAGAACACTGAACACAATGAAGGAGCTTCATCAAGTGCTCCTGGTAAAGCAATTATGGCTCCTACACCTGATATGGATTTGCTTGTCCAATCACAGCAAAGACTTTCTAAAGCCACTAGGGGGAGTATTGGAAAGAAACAACTATCTCCAGCTGAAGAAAATTGAGTAATTGATGCTGGTGGCTCTTCTCTAGTTTAGTTTAGTCTAGAAAAGTCATGGTGAATAGTACACTAACTGGCTCTTTTCAGAAGTAAGGCAGGGATGTCCTTTGTCCCCCCTCTTGTTAATTTTGCAGATCAAACCCATTATTGCAACTCTGAGGGCTGATAATCTGATTAAAGGGATTCCTGTCCCAGAATGAATGAGTTGTTCTGGCATTACTTCCCACCTCTATGGATGATATATCATTTGTTATGACAACATTTCGATTCAACAAGTTTTATAGTATTGCAGCAGATTTTATTTTGCCTCCTCATCAATAATTAACCTTGCAAACAGTGAGTGTCTGTATGTCAACTGGAAGGAGGATAAAATAGATTGGGGCCGTAAATGTCATGCAAGATTGCATTAAAGTTATTGGTCTGTTTTTTGGAGAGGTTGGTAGCCTGCGGAGTTGGTCAGAAAGCATGTCTAACGTCAAACATAAGATAGGACTTTGGGGTCTGAGGTCACTCACTATGATAGGTAAAATCCTTGTTAGAAAGACAGAATATCTTTCAACCCTATTGTATGTTGCTGTTGATTTTCCTATTCCTCGAAACTGCCTGACACTTGTACAATGGTCGGTTTTACAATTCATTTCGGACAGAAGCAGGAATGAGTTGCTCTAGTTTCCATGTTTAAACCTGTGGTTCTGGATGGTAAGAATGCTCCAAACATTGGCCCCAGCTTATCATGAAATATGATAAAGGCGAGTGTTAGACCTGGCACCATTGGCGTGGGTCTCCCTTCCTTTTTTTGCGGTTGCCTCCTGTGTTTTTGCTATGTGTTTTGCTGGTCTAGATGCTTTGGGCACTGTGCCACTGCTATTTAGTGCAAGTTCTCCCTATTGTAAAGTATTGTATTGGATTAGTGACTCAATGATTGGTTCATTTGATTTACTTGTCAGACCCTAGTACAGTGCACCATGGGTGCCCAGGGCCTGTAAATCAAATGTTGATAGTGGGCTTGCAGCACTGGTTGTGCCACCCACAGAAGCAGCTTGTAAAATGTGACTCAGACCTGCCATTACAGAGCCTGTGTGCAGCCTGGGTCTGCCATGTCGACTTGGCAAGTGCACCCACTTGCCAGTCCCTAAACCTTCCCTTTTCTACATATTCGTCACCCCTAAGGTAGGCCCATGGGCAGGGTGCATTGAATGTAAAAGTTAGGAACACACCCTGATGTGTGTAGCATGTCCTAATAGTGAATTACAGCCAATTTTGTTTATCACTATTGCAAGTCTACCTGTTCCCATAGGCAGAATGGGTAGTTTGATTATAACATCTTATAATCCTAATCAGGGAACTAGATAGAAATTCGAGTTTAGTATGACTGAACTCAGAATGATAAAATACATCCTTTAGTGAAGTTGGTTTTAACATTGTGTTTGAAAATACCACTTTTAGAAAGTAGGTATTTTCTTGCCTACCCATCCGAGTCTCCCTCTGCTAGGTTGTATATTCCATGTCTGGTTTGTGAGTGACAGGGGCTGGGGGTGGCTCCAGGAGACAGGGTGAGTCAGCACAAGGCTGAATAGACCAATCGGCATGAGGAGTTGTGGGAGGAGTAGCACCTGGGCCTGAATAAGGCTGTGCCTGCCTTCCAGAATCCTGGCTCTACCTCCTGTGGTGTCTGATGACCCTGGCCCACACTGTCAAAGGAAAGAAGGAGTCCTGTAAAAAAAGTGCTCCAAGGCTGCACACACATAGTTTGGACTAGGTACAGACAAAGGATTTTGGTGTATAAAAAGGGGGACCCGACCCCCGAACTTTAGATCACTTCTGGGAATCAAGACAACCCTTTGCCAAGGAGAAGAACGAAGGAAGCTGAAGGAGGAGACTGTCCCTGTGCTGTGCTGTTGGTGTTTGCCTGCTGTGGTTACTTTATTGCCAAGGAAAGGAGAAAAGGAACTTTGTGTGTACTTTTGCAATCTTGAAGAAGAATCTCCAAGGGCTTGAACTGAGCTTGCCTCCTGCCTGAAGTATAAGGGATACAATACTTCACCACCAGCTCCCCTGAATTCTCTTGCTGTGGAATTCTGCCTGCTGGGAGGTGCCTACTGTTGTTTGGGCCCTCTGAGAAGACTGCGAGTCGCAGGGAGCTGGAAGTGCGACGCAACGAGAAAAAGCGTGTCGCCGCCGCAGCAGTTGCCATCGTATCTGCTCAATTCAGACACTCTGTTCATCACCACCCCCTTTTGTAAATCGATTTTGGCCACTATAGGTGTGGCAGGGTATACTCAGACATGAGTCCCTTTCTCACTGCTCCATCAGGATTCAAGCAAGCCGGGCCGAAGAGGCTGAAATGCCAGAAACCGGTCCCCGGTAGCTTGTCTCCTTTCTGGTAAAGAATTGGCTTGGTAGTTTAGTCTGCCCTGTTCCCATGATGCACTGGGCCAGGGACAGACTGATTTGCATATAGCCAGGTTCTGAGCTGGGATGGGGCAGTGAGATAAATAACGGTGATGGATCAAGCCCTGATCTTTGGACTGGGTAAGAGTGGTCTGCTCAATTCAGACACTCTGTTCATCACCACCCCCTTTTGTAAATCGATTTTGGCCACTATAGGTGTGGCAGGGTATACTCAGACATGAGTCCCTTTCTCACTGCTCCATCAGGATTCAAGCAAGCCGGGCCGAAGAGGCTGAAATGCCAGAAACCGGTCCCCGGTAGCTTGTCTCCTTTCTGGTAAAGAATTGGCTTGGTAGTTTAGTCTGCCCTGTTCCCATGATGCACTGGGCCAGGGACAGACTGATTTGCATATAGCCAGGTTCTGAGCTGGGATGGGGCAGTGAGATAAATAACGGTGATGGATCAAGCCCTGATCTTTGGACTGGGTAAGAGTGGTCTGCTCAATTCAGACACTCTGTTCATCACCACCCCCTTTTGTAAATCGATTTTGGCCACTATAGGTGTGGCAGGGTATACTCAGACATGAGTCCCTTTCTCACTGCTCCATCAGGATTCAAGCAAGCCGGGCCGAAGAGGCTGAAATGCCAGAAACCGGTCCCCGGTAGCTTGTCTCCTTTCTGGTAAAGAATTGGCTTGGTAGTTTAGTCTGCCCTGTTCCCATGATGCACTGGGCCAGGGACAGACTGATTTGCATATAGCCAGGTTCTGAGCTGGGATGGGGCAGTGAGATAAATAACGGTGATGGATCAAGCCCTGATCTTTGGACTGGGTAAGAGTGGTCTGCTCAATTCAGACACTCTGTTCATCACCACCCCCTTTTGTAAATCGATTTTGGCCACTATAGGTGTGGCAGGGTATACTCAGACATGAGTCCCTTTCTCACTGCTCCATCAGGATTCAAGCAAGCCGGGCCGAAGAGGCTGAAATGCCAGAAACCGGTCCCCGGTAGCTTGTCTCCTTTCTGGTAAAGAATTGGCTTGGTAGTTTAGTCTGCCCTGTTCCCATGATGCACTGGGCCAGGGACAGACTGATTTGCATATAGCCAGGTTCTGAGCTGGGATGGGGCAGTGAGATAAATAACGGTGATGGATCAAGCCCTGATCTTTGGACTGGGTAAGAGTGGTCTGCTCAATTCAGACACTCTGTTCATCACCACCCCCTTTTGTAAATCGATTTTGGCCACTATAGGTGTGGCAGGGTATACTCAGACATGAGTCCCTTTCTCACTGCTCCATCAGGATTCAAGCAAGCCGGGCCGAAGAGGCTGAAATGCCAGAAACCGGTCCCCGGTAGCTTGTCTCCTTTCTGGTAAAGAATTGGCTTGGTAGTTTAGTCTGCCCTGTTCCCATGATGCACTGGGCCAGGGACAGACTGATTTGCATATAGCCAGGTTCTGAGCTGGGATGGGGCAGTGAGATAAATAACGGTGATGGATCAAGCCCTGATCTTTGGACTGGGTAAGAGTGGTCTGCTCAATTCAGACACTCTGTTCATCACCACCCCCTTTTGTAAATCGATTTTGGCCACTATAGGTGTGGCAGGGTATACTCAGACATGAGTCCCTTTCTCACTGCTCCATCAGGATTCAAGCAAGCCGGGCCGAAGAGGCTGAAATGCCAGAAACCGGTCCCCGGTAGCTTGTCTCCTTTCTGGTAAAGAATTGGCTTGGTAGTTTAGTCTGCCCTGTTCCCATGATGCACTGGGCCAGGGACAGACTGATTTGCATATAGCCAGGTTCTGAGCTGGGATGGGGCAGTGAGATAAATAACGGTGATGGATCAAGCCCTGATCTTTGGACTGGGTAAGAGTGGTCTGCTCAATTCAGACACTCTGTTCATCACCACCCCCTTTTGTAAATCGATTTTGGCCACTATAGGTGTGGCAGGGTATACTCAGACATGAGTCCCTTTCTCACTGCTCCATCAGGATTCAAGCAAGCCGGGCCGAAGAGGCTGAAATGCCAGAAACCGGTCCCCGGTAGCTTGTCTCCTTTCTGGTAAAGAATTGGCTTGGTAGTTTAGTCTGCCCTGTTCCCATGATGCACTGGGCCAGGGACAGACTGATTTGCATATAGCCAGGTTCTGAGCTGGGATGGGGCAGTGAGATAAATAACGGTGATGGATCAAGCCCTGATCTTTGGACTGGGTAAGAGTGGTCTGCTCAATTCAGACACTCTGTTCATCACCACCCCCTTTTGTAAATCGATTTTGGCCACTATAGGTGTGGCAGGGTATACTCAGACATGAGTCCCTTTCTCACTGCTCCATCAGGATTCAAGCAAGCCGGGCCGAAGAGGCTGAAATGCCAGAAACCGGTCCCCGGTAGCTTGTCTCCTTTCTGGTAAAGAATTGGCTTGGTAGTTTAGTCTGCCCTGTTCCCATGATGCACTGGGCCAGGGACAGACTGATTTGCATATAGCCAGGTTCTGAGCTGGGATGGGGCAGTGAGATAAATAACGGTGATGGATCAAGCCCTGATCTTTGGACTGGGTAAGAGTGGTCTGCTCAATTCAGACACTCTGTTCATCACCACCCCCTTTTGTAAATCGATTTTGGCCACTATAGGTGTGGCAGGGTATACTCAGACATGAGTCCCTTTCTCACTGCTCCATCAGGATTCAAGCAAGCCGGGCCGAAGAGGCTGAAATGCCAGAAACCGGTCCCCGGTAGCTTGTCTCCTTTCTGGTAAAGAATTGGCTTGGTAGTTTAGTCTGCCCTGTTCCCATGATGCACTGGGCCAGGGACAGACTGATTTGCATATAGCCAGGTTCTGAGCTGGGATGGGGCAGTGAGATAAATAACGGTGATGGATCAAGCCCTGATCTTTGGACTGGGTAAGAGTGGTCTGCTCAATTCAGACACTCTGTTCATCACCACCCCCTTTTGTAAATCGATTTTGGCCACTATAGGTGTGGCAGGGTATACTCAGACATGAGTCCCTTTCTCACTGCTCCATCAGGATTCAAGCAAGCCGGGCCGAAGAGGCTGAAATGCCAGAAACCGGTCCCCGGTAGCTTGTCTCCTTTCTGGTAAAGAATTGGCTTGGTAGTTTAGTCTGCCCTGTTCCCATGATGCACTGGGCCAGGGACAGACTGATTTGCATATAGCCAGGTTCTGAGCTGGGATGGGGCAGTGAGATAAATAACGGTGATGGATCAAGCCCTGATCTTTGGACTGGGTAAGAGTGGTCTGCTCAATTCAGACACTCTGTTCATCACCACCCCCTTTTGTAAATCGATTTTGGCCACTATAGGTGTGGCAGGGTATACTCAGACATGAGTCCCTTTCTCACTGCTCCATCAGGATTCAAGCAAGCCGGGCCGAAGAGGCTGAAATGCCAGAAACCGGTCCCCGGTAGCTTGTCTCCTTTCTGGTAAAGAATTGGCTTGGTAGTTTAGTCTGCCCTGTTCCCATGATGCACTGGGCCAGGGACAGACTGATTTGCATATAGCCAGGTTCTGAGCTGGGATGGGGCAGTGAGATAAATAACGGTGATGGATCAAGCCCTGATCTTTGGACTGGGTAAGAGTGGTCTGCTCAATTCAGACACTCTGTTCATCACCACCCCCTTTTGTAAATCGATTTTGGCCACTATAGGTGTGGCAGGGTATACTCAGACATGAGTCCCTTTCTCACTGCTCCATCAGGATTCAAGCAAGCCGGGCCGAAGAGGCTGAAATGCCAGAAACCGGTCCCCGGTAGCTTGTCTCCTTTCTGGTAAAGAATTGGCTTGGTAGTTTAGTCTGCCCTGTTCCCATGATGCACTGGGCCAGGGACAGACTGATTTGCATATAGCCAGGTTCTGAGCTGGGATGGGGCAGTGAGATAAATAACGGTGATGGATCAAGCCCTGATCTTTGGACTGGGTAAGAGTGGTCTGCTCAATTCAGACACTCTGTTCATCACCACCCCCTTTTGTAAATCGATTTTGGCCACTATAGGTGTGGCAGGGTATACTCAGACATGAGTCCCTTTCTCACTGCTCCATCAGGATTCAAGCAAGCCGGGCCGAAGAGGCTGAAATGCCAGAAACCGGTCCCCGGTAGCTTGTCTCCTTTCTGGTAAAGAATTGGCTTGGTAGTTTAGTCTGCCCTGTTCCCATGATGCACTGGGCCAGGGACAGACTGATTTGCATATAGCCAGGTTCTGAGCTGGGATGGGGCAGTGAGATAAATAACGGTGATGGATCAAGCCCTGATCTTTGGACTGGGTAAGAGTGGTCTGCTCAATTCAGACACTCTGTTCATCACCACCCCCTTTTGTAAATCGATTTTGGCCACTATAGGTGTGGCAGGGTATACTCAGACATGAGTCCCTTTCTCACTGCTCCATCAGGATTCAAGCAAGCCGGGCCGAAGAGGCTGAAATGCCAGAAACCGGTCCCCGGTAGCTTGTCTCCTTTCTGGTAAAGAATTGGCTTGGTAGTTTAGTCTGCCCTGTTCCCATGATGCACTGGGCCAGGGACAGACTGATTTGCATATAGCCAGGTTCTGAGCTGGGATGGGGCAGTGAGATAAATAACGGTGATGGATCAAGCCCTGATCTTTGGACTGGGTAAGAGTGGTCTGCTCAATTCAGACACTCTGTTCATCACCACCCCCTTTTGTAAATCGATTTTGGCCACTATAGGTGTGGCAGGGTATACTCAGACATGAGTCCCTTTCTCACTGCTCCATCAGGATTCAAGCAAGCCGGGCCGAAGAGGCTGAAATGCCAGAAACCGGTCCCCGGTAGCTTGTCTCCTTTCTGGTAAAGAATTGGCTTGGTAGTTTAGTCTGCCCTGTTCCCATGATGCACTGGGCCAGGGACAGACTGATTTGCATATAGCCAGGTTCTGAGCTGGGATGGGGCAGTGAGATAAATAACGGTGATGGATCAAGCCCTGATCTTTGGACTGGGTAAGAGTGGTCTGCTCAATTCAGACACTCTGTTCATCACCACCCCCTTTTGTAAATCGATTTTGGCCACTATAGGTGTGGCAGGGTATACTCAGACATGAGTCCCTTTCTCACTGCTCCATCAGGATTCAAGCAAGCCGGGCCGAAGAGGCTGAAATGCCAGAAACCGGTCCCCGGTAGCTTGTCTCCTTTCTGGTAAAGAATTGGCTTGGTAGTTTAGTCTGCCCTGTTCCCATGATGCACTGGGCCAGGGACAGACTGATTTGCATATAGCCAGGTTCTGAGCTGGGATGGGGCAGTGAGATAAATAACGGTGATGGATCAAGCCCTGATCTTTGGACTGGGTAAGAGTGGTCTGCTCAATTCAGACACTCTGTTCATCACCACCCCCTTTTGTAAATCGTATCGGCGAAGCATGCCGCCGCTGCAGCTGTACGCTGTTGCATCATCGACGAAGCGCGTCACATCACCGGAGAAGCGCGTCATCGCTGCAGAGATTGCCGTCGCATCACCGAAGAAGCATGTCGCAGGGCCTGTCGTGGCTCAGAAGTTACCAAGTTTGCCGCACGGCCGTCGGGCGTGCACGCATCACATCCAACGTTGTCGCATTGCTTCAAGATACCATTTTCTCGCATCACACCGGATCGTCACATCCTATCAAGGCGCCATCTTGTCGCACCGCTCCGGATCATAGTAAGAAACCAACGCATCACCTCCTCTCCGGTAAGGAACCGATGCATCACCTGCCCTGCGCTGCAGTAAGGAACCGATGCATCACCTCCCCCGAAGCAAGGAACCCGCGCATTACCTTCCCTGTGACCCTTTTGTTTGTATTGTGTGACGCATCCAAGGTACTTTGAGAGTAAAGTATTGCATTTCCCATCTACATTGAACTGAGATATTTCTACCATTTTAAAGTCTATTGTTGATTACAGTATTGTGGATTTTTGTTGTTCGGTCTTGTGTTAAGTCTAGTAAAGATTACTTATTTTTCTAAACTAGTGTTGTGTCCATTTGAATTGTTTTCACTGTATTACTGTATGTGTTCACAAATGCTTTACCCACTGCCTCTGAGATATGCCTGTCTGCTCATGCCAAGCTACCAAGGGGGTGAGCAGGGGTTATTTTAGAAGTGTACCCCTTTACCCTGACTAGAAGCAAGGGTCCCTATTTGGTCAAAGGTACCTACCTCTGCCAACTAGAGACCCCCAGTTCTAACAGCGAACATTTGTTAAGACAAGGTAAAAAGGAAATGATTCTTTCTTGCCAGATTTTGGTAGAATTTTCTGATATGTAGAACATGGGGCATTGTAGTATCTAACAGCAGGTCTCATTCAGAGTCCTGCCCTTTTGCTTACTTTTGCGCTAGAAACTTCGTTAACCCTTTGAGTGCTCATGACGAGGTCAGCTCGTCATGAGCTACGGCGCTCCGGTGCTCATGACGAGCTGAGCTCGTCATGACCTCGCTCGTTCCGTGGAACGCACGCACGCTGGGCTGATTACCCTGCTGTGCTGAACGTTCCATTGGAACGGGTGTGGCCATGACGAGCTCAGCTCGTCATGAGCACCGGAGCGCCGTAGCTCATGACGAGCTGTCCTCGTCATGAGCATGGGGGCACTGTACGCGCCCCCCGCCCCCAGCACAGCGGGGGAAACAGCCCGCACGGAAGGGGTTAAGAAGCACAATTTAAAAGGGATTCTTTTGAATTTTATTTCATCTAGCTTATTCACAAAGCAGCCACAATAGAACAGCTACATATACCAGTCAGTGGGTTTTATGCTATAGCTTCAATAACAATTTGAGAAAAGGTTTCTGTAAGGTATATCCATCGTGACCTAGCATTGTCCACGGTACATGGCTGCCTACCTCTATGGCTTTGCCTATATGGCAGAAGATGTTATAGAACCCCTTTTTGTGTCAGGAAGGGATGTTTGTCAGAGGACTCTTGAGACCACCTTTTTTGGTACTTCCTACGGCGCAGAAGGTATAGGCCTTGGCAGGCGTACGGCTATCGTCCTTAAATGCAGACAACATCTTATCCAAAGAGGTTGTGGTTTTTGGGCTGATCAGATCTAGCTCTCCAATGTCAAAAGTTTTAGATAATTATGAACTACTTGAATAATGCTCTATGGAATGCCGGAGCCTTGATATTCAAAGGTGTTAAATGATCACTCCAAGTGATTTATTCACTAACTCGTTCTTTGTTACAAGAATATATGTACAAAGACATAATAAATAAGAGCAAGGAAAGCTTATTCGGAAGGGTGTTGAGGTGATCAAAGGTGATAGGTGTTTCCTGATTTTTAGTTTCTGAAAGACATGAATTAAGGTGTTTATATGATTTACTTGTTTCTTGGTTTATAAATAAAATTTTATTTTATGTTTGTTTAAATATTTTTGCTTAAGTTTCTTTTCATTCAGAATACTGTGACATCTGTGTAAACCTAGTGTAGAACTTGGCGCTGTGTGCAGTTTTAACCTGATCAAATGTCATGCCATCTGAAACATGGATTGGCTAACATGTATTCTGCCCTTTTAAATGAATAAAGGTTTTTGAAACTTAAAAAGGGAGTGCAACACCCTCTAGGTCCTGGCTCTATGGCTCCATTTTATTTGGCTTGAAGGTGTATAAAAAAGACAAGGCACATGGTATATTTATTTTCAATTAACCCTTTATGTTCAACGTGATATTGCTAAATGTTGAAATGCTTTGTTAAAAATGCATTTATACATGATTAATGACTATAGCAAAAGGTTGATGATGTTTAACATGTGCTTTGTTTGCATATTAAGTGGTGAACCTTTTGATAACGCCAATAGGCTTGCTTTTTGCGTATTGTGATCTGAATATTATGATAACCCTTTGACAATAACCATGTTTTATTTAAAGTCATACCCCCCACTATTATGTTGTGATTTGGTATCTGGTAACGGTGGGGGGACACTGTGATTCTGGGGGTCATACACCTTTAGGGGTCAAATGTGATTTCATAAAGTAATCCAAATTGTTTCTATCTGCCTCATTTATATATTTGTAAATGAATACATACTATTAGTAGTGTGTGTTTGTAACAGATGTACTTTTCCTTTTTCTAAAGAAAAAGCACAGAGTGGACAATTGTTTATTGAGTGTTAGTATAGCATGCCAGTAAATGGTGATTACTAGCCCACACCACCTCACTGGAGTAGGCCTTGGATTGCCCTGCATCGCTACCCTGAGAGACATAAGCACTAGAATAGGGTGCTTGGTTCCCTGTAAGGGAAAACTGTGGACATATTACTTGTGCAGGCCTGCACAACTAATAACCCAATTTCCTGCACCACTCAGTCTCCAGGCATGGAGGTGTAAACTCTAGAGGTTGGGTAGCAGCACCTGCCCCTTTGACTGGGAGAGGGTGTCTGTCCTCAGAGGAAGACGGAGCTGGGAACAACAGGAGAGGTGCTGGAGGTCTGTATATAACACCCTTCTTGACCTATTTGAGGCGATGAGAATGACTTAGGCCCGGACTTGACAAATCTTCCTCAAGACTTGAGTAATCAATGGTATGGGAGGAAATGCTTAGTGAAGCCAAACCCTTCACTTCAGCTGAAACACGTCCTCTAGGGTTGCCAACGATAGATACTGCACAGTAGTAGTGCGCAGAACATTGAGAAATATGCAATTCCCAGAGCACCAAAGCGGTCCACCTGAGGTGTGCCCCACTATGCAAAGATGTCTTGAAAAACACCTTTAGATGGAGAAGCCACTCATGGTCAACAAGATAATATTGTCTTAGGATGCTGGCCCTAGAGTTCAGAAAGCCAGTTGGCTACTGGCTATACCACATGCTGATGCATCCATTCCCAGAGCGTCAATGCTTCTCGAGAGAGAATGTGAGATCCGACTCGTCCCTGTTTGTTGACTTACAACATCACAGTCATATTTTACATCAAAATCTTGATGGACTGACCACAAAGGGAAGGGAGGAAGGCCCTGCCCGCCAGCCAAATATACCGGCTTGAACCTGAGAATTGACTCCATCTCATAAAAGTTGGGAAAGCATGATAACAGGCTAAAAACAGTCGAGCAGAGAGTCTTAGACACCGAGTGTACTCTAACTACTAAGTTTGAAAAGATGTTAAATATGGAAAAAGTGCTAAATGTCACTGATGCCAAATCGAAGAGCTGGAGATGCGAAACAGGTGTAATAACCTTCACATCCTGGACATCCTTGAGTTTGCCAACACCAGCAGCCTAAACAACTACAGAGAAAGAATGCTGTTGGTGATTTTCATGCCGGAGGCCTTTCCACGCCTCCTGGTGATAGAACAGAACAGGCCAGGCCCAACGGTCGCTCATCTCAATACCCCCACTGGGGGCCTCTGCTGCTTCCAAAGTGCTCACCTACTCACTTTTTGAGACAGGGATATTACTTTGCCTCTGGCTTATGAGAACCGAGACCTTAACTATGGCGGCCACACAATTTCCCTTTTCCACATTTCACTACAGCAGTGCAGGAGGAGAGGCGTAAGTTCATTACAGTCAAGAAGCTTGTACAAAAATACGAAATCCAATATGCAACGCCTTATCCTGCCCATCTGAAGATTTCACACCAGGGCAAACAGCACATCATTCATTCTCCACAGCCTGCAACTGAATTCCTGAAGAAATGATCACTTAATGGATCCGGGTGTGATTCTCAGGATGTGCCCCAAATATTGCGCCCAGGACACGGATTAAAATACACCTGAAAATAGTACACTTGAGTTTCACATTGCACCTGAATATGGTGGACCAATAATGTACTGTATAAGTTGCCTCCTAATTTATTTGGTTATAGTAATCTAGTGCAGTGTACATGGAGTGTGGGTCTCAGCCAGGGTCCCATGGGGGTACTGGCCACTCTTAGATGTGGCAATAAGTTGCCATAATTACAAAACCGCACAACTCACATATTGCCATGCACAGGAGATGATTCAACACCTGCTCTCTTGCCCCCTCAGCTTACAATGAATGGGTAGAAGTGGACTTTCTTGGTGCCTTCTGAGGGTATTACCCTCAAATGTGTTCTTGGTTACTCTCTCTTACTTAACTTTATTAGTTGGGCAAGATGGGGGGGGGGCGATGGCCTGGAAGTCTCACAGTTATTTGTCCGGTGGATTTGGGCTATTAGAGTGGGATGGGAAAATGGGGAATTTAATGTGTTAACATTTTCTTGTTCTGTAGTATGGGCAACAGAATAGGATGGCCGATTGTCTAGAGTTATGCAGTTGACGTGAAATTGCATAATCTGCTATATATTATGCTATTTGCTATATGGAGTTTCCCCTCAGTCTTTTTTAGTGGTTAAGTATGATAATGTAGCTCAATAACCTTTGTTTGGATTACAGTGTTTGTTACCCCTGGTTCTTGTTCTAAAGTTGCCCTTGTGGTCAGTAAATCATTTGCTAAAAGAAGGGCACCGCACTGCATTGTTCCATCAGATTACTTTCATGGCAGAGGGGTGTTGATCCTCATGTTAAAAAAAGGTGCACAATTCAATCCAATGGGGAGGTGCACAATTCAGTCCTATGGGCACCAAAATATATGATCAAGTTAGATATTCAAAAATGTGGGGTGGAAGGTGCTCACACACATAACTATATTTAATAATTATGGTCCGAATATAGATGACCCTATGGGGTGAGATCCGGGCCACTGAGCCACAGACTCTGCTCTGGGGTGGCAGCTTTAACTGTACCTTGCAGGAACAAATTGATAGATCAGCAAGCTTGATTAATTGTACATCAGCTACCATTAGTTCCCTATAGACCATTTTGTTGGAGCAGAAGCTACTAGATATATGGCTGCATAAACACTCCTCGGTAAGGGAAGGCACCTTCATCTTTGCTGGGCAAAACATGTGGTTTAGCTAGACTATTGGCTGACTATCTAGGACGTTCATCCCTGGTAGCATGAGGTTAAACACCTGACCTGTATGCTTTCCTTGTGCTAGTGCTTCTGAAGCTATACATTTAAGGACTGTTTCCCTCTGTTTGGCAGTGGCGTCTGGGGATGGGGTTGTTCGCAGAGAGTCTATTTTGTGACGAACTAAGATGTGAGATAACAGCATATTACTAAAGTACCTTGGGTCGGTGAACTGTATGGGCATGGTCTGGAAGGTGTTCAAGGTTGTTGTGAGAGGCAGATACATGGCTAAGCAAGATGAAGCCCTGAGATCACTTAGGACAAACCTATCTTGGCAAGACAAGGAACTTGGAGCTGTCTTGTGAAAGTGGTTCTAGGGCCTCCACCCTCTATGAGATCGGGGACAAACTATCCAAATGTTCAATAGTCTTAAAGAATGAGAAAGCACCACAGGAAATATGTGTGTGCTGGAGCCTATTGAGCGCGGGAGTAAGGCTAATGTAAGAAGTGGGCTTAGGGCTGAAAATTGTATAAATGACATTTAAGATTTAAAGAGAACCCATCCGAATATAACCACCTTTTCAGTGTATCTCCCCAACTTATATTATACACACTACCTGCCCAGGTGGCAGAGTATCTAGAGAACATTGCATGGTTTAGTTCCACACGCCAGCAGCTCTTCGATCAACCATTTACAGTAGATGAAATGAAAGAGGTGATTGGTGGGTTTCATTTGGTCATTTTCCTGGCTCTAACGGACTCCTTGCAAGATGAGTGTTGCCAAATGAATTACTCTACTGAAACTCTGCAAATCTACAAACAAATGTGAGTCACCCTGGCCTCTTTTGCTCTTAAACTGCGACACTAGAATCCTGGCTAAACTTAACCCCTTCTTCCTGACCTGGTCCTTCCTGAAGAATCTGGGTTTATTGCAGTTAGATATACTGTGCATAGTTTGCCTACTCTCTTTTTCCTCTTACACAACCTAGAGCAAGATATAAAATTGGTAGCTGTATTTTTGGACGCCTCTAAGGTGTTTGAGTCATTGGAATGGGAGTACTTATTTGCTCTTCTTGGTAAGCCCAGCATGCCCAGCAGTTTTACAGAATGGATCCTCCCCACCATTGTCGCTTGCCAGACCAATAGCACTAATGAAAATGATTATCCTCCTTCAGCTGTTTGTGAGCATCCATTTCCTCCTCAACTAGTCCCTCTTTCAATCTTTGAGATCCCAGCTGATCAGACTGGGCATGAGTGTAAAATGGAAAACACTGATGTTGCCATTTTAACAGGGAAGGTTTGAGACACCAGACCTAGAATTCTATCATTTATGTGCACAAGCCCATTGTGCTTATTACTGGTTTCATCCGTCCCCCTACCTCCAGCACATTGCTGTTGAACCAGATGGCATTGTGCCCCAGACTCTTGTGGGAACATTCTCCTCCCCAACCCCTGACATATGACATTTATAGATATTACTAGCAGCCCGTCCCGACGTTGCCCGGGTATGAATTGCTGCCAGGCAGTAGTATATTGTTTTGTAGGATTTCGTTTAGATAGCATTTCTTATCTGTGACAGGCCTGTGAAACGCTCCGATTCACAATGCACTGCTGATGCACTTAAGAGTGCACGTTCAGTAGTGTGTGAACTCGAGTTTCCCTACTTTATTTTTCCTTGCAATATTATATAGCGCGAACTCGACAACATGGCATGAGCACAATTTACATTACAGAAGAACACATTCATTTGTGGTAGGCATGGGGGTTAAAGCGATTTGCCTGGAATCACAGGATGTTGAGCTGATGCCGAGATTCGAACGTAGCTCCCCAGCTCTAAAGTTCGCAATTCTACAACTTGTGGCGGGAGGTGTGTCTAAAAGTGTATGTCGGTGCTGGCCATCAATGAGAGAGACCTATGCATTTTTCAAATGGGTGGTGAAAAAATATGAGTTTGTTGCTGGAGATGTGGGCCGCTGTGCCACCAATGTACTTACCGGGGGAGGGTAAACACCCATTATTCCGCAACTTTCTTTCCGCATACCATCACTCCGCATACTTTCATTACGAAAGTACCATGACTCCGCAAAGCCATTATAACGCATGGCATTACATTTTATATTCTTTTACCACGCATACATTTACAACGAAATTCGTTGTAAATGCATGAATGGTAAAAGCATGTTTTTTTTATGTTTGGATAAGTAAGTATGGGTATAGGAGTATATGTTTTGGGGTACTGCGGTATATGTTTTGGGGTGTTTGGGTATTTTAAGGGTTCAGATATATTTTTAAGTTATGGGGTACAGGGGTGGGTTTAGGGATATGTATGGGTTTTGGGGTACAGGGGCATTTTTAGGGTTCAGGGCTAGGTTTGGGTTTTGGGGTATTTTTAGGGTTCAGGGGTAGGTTTGGGTTTTGGGGTACAGGGGTATTTTAAGGGTTCAGGACTAGGTTTGGGTTTTGGGGTACAGGGGTATTTTTAGAGTTCAGAGCTAGGTTTGAGTTTTGGGGTACATGGGTATTTTAGGGTTCAGGGGTAGGTTTGGGTTTTGGGATACAGGGTTTTTTTAGGGTTCAGGGCTAGGTTTGGGTTTGGGGTACAGGGGTATTTTAGGGTTCAGGGGTAGGTTTGGGTTTTGGGGTACAGTGGTAGTTTTAGGGTTCAGGGCTAGGTTTGGGTTTTGGGGTACTGGGGTATTTTTAGGGTTCAGGGGTAGTTTTGGGTACAGGGGTATTTATAGGGTTCAGGGCTAGGCTTGAGTTTTGGGGTACAGGGGTATTTTTAGGGTTTAGGGGTAGGTTTGGGTTTTGGGATACAGGGTATATTTATAGGGTTAAGATGGGTTAGTGTTTAAGGGTGTTGGGGTATTTTAAGGAGTATCGGTGGGTTATGATTATGGGGTGCAGGGGTATTTAAAGGGAGCAGGGTGGGATTAGCACACAATATGAGACATGGCATGAAGGGCGGAACGTACCACATGCCCCCAGCATTTGTCACGCCCCCAGCGTTTGTCACGCCCCCAGCAGCCACCCACAGCACAACGCAGACACGCCCACAAGGGACTACTTTGCTGGCACGGTTCTTTTACCTTTTAAATGTATATGGTGGGCGTCTGCATAGCCTATGTCCTTCTGCTGCAACTGCCCTTTCCAACACTTTATTGAGTGTTGTGATTGGTGCTGTGGTTCCTGAGATTACCCGCCTCAAAGGTTTGGGCTCTCTCTTTATTATATTAGTATGGATATGGATTGGATGCACCACCCGCACCTGGGATAAACTGAAGGAGAGAGCTGGTCTGGACATTATCTACTTCCCTTTTGTCCCACATCCAAGATTGCCGATTACTCACTAGAAAACAGGGATCCCTCAATTGCCCACTTTTCTAAGGCAGGTGTGAAGATATGTAAAAATTAGCAGCTTGATTCCTCTTGATGATATTAAGAAGGGATCTCCTCACACCCTGTCGATACTATCAACTTTGGGGGGCTTATGGATCGGAGATCTTAGCTTTTCTGCTGTAGCCGGAAGTCCTTAAAACACTAAATAAACTGTCATCAGCCACATCTACCTCGATCCTTTACCAAATTGTGCACGTGGAATCTACCATTGCTTGCTCCTAGGCCAGAGTCAGGTGGGGGAAGACGTTAAGCAAAAGATCATTGAAGATATGTGGTGCTTCTGTTGCTCCCAGAATGGATTATTCTGTTAGAGTAGTAGACTCTGCATAATTGATTTCATGATTTTTGCACAGAGCCTAGTGCATCCCTTGGGGTCTGTGGAAATGTGGGCACAGGGAAAACTGTAACTGTATCAGATGTGGGGTCTATGAGGGGGGCTTCTTGCACCTGGTGTTGTGCTGGAGTAGTCATATATGTGATCCTGCCAGATCCGGAGGATGTGCTGTTGGGCTGGGGGAAAGGGGTGTTCCCATTGCTCACAGGATTCACTGCCCTAGTGTTGTTAATGGCTAAACGACAGATGGCATCCAAATAAGTTAGAAGTGGGTACCTCAGCATAAACAGTGACTCGAATCACTTCTATTCCAATGAGCAACTTGAACTGTATGCAGGACCCATGTCACCCACCGCTAGGTTCAAAGAGATATTGATACTCCTTAGATCTATTTGCTGTCTATGAATACACATATAGACTCAAGGGCTGGTAGATTAGCACTGTAAATGTAGTGGTTGATTTGTTAATTTTGACAAACATTGTATTACTCCCTGGCTTAGTTACATTAAATCCTGGCTGCTGAAGTTGGATTTTGGGGAATTATGGGAAAATCCTGGAGCTATCAAGAATAATTCAAGACTAAGGATTAAGGAATATTATTGGCAGTATGTTATGGGAACATTTTGTTCTGAAAAGAGAGATGGAGGACTAACTGATACATTCTTAGCTCACAAATGTACCTCCAAATATAAACCATATATATATGTAGAATTGTACCATATAGTGCAAATAACTTGTATTTAACAATTAGGGTATGTGTCTTGCCAGTAAACTCCTTTACTGTCAAATGGTCACAATATACTGAGTCAAGTAATACTTGTACAGCATGTCCTACACTAAAGGAAACAGAACATCATTTACTATTTTCCTGACAAGCTTTTAAAACGCCAAGGAAAAAATTGATAATTTGTCTATGTCGATCCTTGGGTGTGAGGCATTTTTGGGAGTTGTTGAGGATTCTGAAATCAAACATCTTGGAAAAGATTGTTTTTGATTGTAAAAGTTTTTCCTTTGGGCATGGTCATTACGTACTTGTATGGCAAGACCTTAAGATGAATTATTGTACTTTAAAATGATGCTTGCTTTATCTAAAGTGTAGATATGAAGCTGCATAACAGATCAGCTAGTTTGTACTACATTTTAAAATGACAATGTGTTTTAATATAATAATGTATTTTACTGCATATTAAGACTGTATGAAATGATAAGTTTCTATGGGGATTTACCCTGAAATAAATAATTTTTAATGAATGATATAAGGGATCAATATTTTCTATCTTCCTCCCCGCAGCCCCGTTTGCCGTGAGTTTGTGCTAGTAAATTGCAGTACTCCTCGAACTAACTGGCAACATATTACACTATTGAGGTGTAAACGTTATAGCATCATTTTTACTACTGAAATTTGCATATCTTCATATAAGTGCATTGATTCATCTTCTGTGAGTATTCACAACACTGAAACCTGGCAGACATTCAAGCATGAGTGCATATTTAGCGGTTAAATAAATGTGGAATTATACTAATTTCAGCCTATTTTTTTCACAAAACCCAAAATAAATATGGATAAATACAGATAAAATTAGCAAAAAAGAAAAATGGATAAATACAGACGGAAATGGCAAAAAAAAAAAAAAACTGGGAACCCTAATGATAAGGTGGATTCACAACGTATTTACTGTAAAATGTTTACTCACTTAGTTCGTAAATGGCTATACAGCAATGGTTAGCATTTTTTTATGACTGTAGAAAACCAATACACAAACTTTAAAAAAAAAGCATTTCATCCAGGATGGTTAAATGATGAGCTGCATCAGGTGCAGTGCTAAACATCTGGGGATAAGCACTCTCATTGACAGAAGATTTGGGTCATAATGTCTGAAATGTTGAAAAAGTGGTAGCAAATTGCGCACCGACCTTTAGAAATAGAACAGAATTTTGCAAACCAACTATGTACTAATATGTCAGTTCACAAAATTCTCACTTGTAGAGATTTGCGATCCCACCTACCCCGTCAATATTAATGATTTTTTTGTTTGTTTGCAAGTTGACAGTTATCCCGTGGATCACTGCTTACGCCCCCAAAAACTTTTTATTTTAACAAGCATAAAGAAAAAAGCAGTGTTGTGGGTGGCGGGTCGAGGTAATGTTGAATGGTCCACAATGTACAATGATGTGTTATGTTTCTTCTCACTGCATGTAATATTCTGTATTTGCGGGGCATGGCTAAGCACACAATGGCGACGGACGCTCTTGGGTAGAGCTCCGTGATCAGCTCCCCTTCCCTGAGCCGATTCTCCGTTCAATTCCATCGTGGCCGCCTGAAACTGCGAGCGGACCCCCCCGGAGCCCATCGCAGCAATTTGGCTGACTTTTGACATCGGACGCCGACGGGGCCGACCCCGACCTTTCCTGCCGCCCTCCTGCGGGGCTGGGCACCCCTTGACCGGCGGAGCAGTCAGGGGAGACCGAGGCTTGGGCCTAGCATACAGGCCCCAACAGACCGACTGCACCGCGCTGCCCGAAACTCACGGGCCGCCCACCGCCTCGCCGGGAGCACACACCGGTGGTCCGGAGGCCGCCCCGCATAGCTGCAGGACACCAGTGACGGGCCCGGACGGAGAGGGGAACAGACGCCCCCCACCCACATCGCGGCCTCCACACGCCTGCTGCCCCGGACGGAGGTGAGGCATAACCGGGTCCCCCCCCTGGCACACCCGAAGCAGCCGGAAGGCGGGGATCGACTCAAGAGAGGCGCGGGAGGTGGCGGGAGCCCCCGATAGACAGAGGCCCTCCCCCAGGTGGCCGCACTGCAGCCGGAGCCACCCGGTGAGCCCACTACACCCCAACAGACGCAGAGGGGTCAGCGCGGAGCGGCCGTCCCCAAGCCCGACGCTGAGGACCTGAACCCCCGGCCTGGGAGTCACGCCACTGCCGGGTACGGAACGGCCGTCCCCCCTTGCACCGGGGGCACACGGAGAGACATTCAGCGCTGGGCCCGCCTGTGGGCCCCCTCCCACGGAGGTGGAGGCTGCCCGGGGGATAGTGAGACACACGTGGCGGGAGGATCCGGCCTGGACAGAGGCGCCCGGACCCCCCGGGCACACGCACCGCGCACGCCTCCTCGGCCTCAGCTACACCCGGATCGGCGAGGCGAAGCCATGGGGTGGTAGGGAGAAGAACCGCCTGACAGATTCCCCCCCCCCACCCCCCCCCCCCGGGCGCAACAACGACGGCCTCGACCGTAGTGACGGCTACCGACCACCAAGCCCCCCACCCGGGAGGGGAGTGATTCCGGGGGCACCACCGGAGCAGCACAGGCGACGAATCTGCCGGACGGACACCCCCTGCACATGTCCGGGGGAGTGCGGACCCGCACCGGGACTGGTGGGGCCCCGCCAAAGAGGAAGACTGACAAACTGCTGCACAAAATGGCCGCCGAACAATTGGCCACGAGGCTGGACAGCGTGCTGGCAGCTGTGGAACGCATGGAACAGTCACTCCAGCAGACCAGAACCTCCTTGGAGTCCAAAATTGATGGTGTCGCTGTGGACCTGACCCTCCTGCGAGATGACCACAGGAAACTATCCGACCGGACCAAGACCCTGGAAGGCGCAGTGAAGGAAATTGAGCCCAGGGTCACCCAGACAGACAGGCAGGTGCAGGATCTCCTGAACAGAGTGGAGTTCCTGGAGGACAGGGCCGAGGATGCAGAAGGGAGGGCGAGACGCAACAACATCAGACTCGTGGGGGTCCCTGAAAAATGGGAGGGGAACCACCCAGCGCAGCATGTCGAAGAATGGCTTCGGACCCTGTTACCCGAAGGCTCGCTATCACCCCATTTCGTTGTGGAACGTGCACACCGAGTGCCGACAAGGCCCCATACCACCGGCGCTAACCCGAGACCACTGCTCATCAGGATACTGAATTATAGGGACAGGGACACGGTGCTGCGGGAAGCAAGACGACTGGGCAAAATACGCATAGACAATGCGACAATTATGTTCTTTCCTGATTATACCATCCAGGTGCAACGCCAGAGGCATGACTTCATGGAAGTGAAGCGGAGACTACGCACCGCGGGCCTCAAGTACTCCCTGCTCTTCCCTGCCAAACTGAGAGTGGTAGCGGGGGACAACACCTACTTCTTCGGAACCCCTGAGGAGGCCAGTGAGTGGTTGGACGGGGGCACGGACACAGCACCCAAACACTCGCGTGGCGGCGAGACAAGGTCCAGGCCACGCCGGCCGCGGCGCCGCCGCAGACACAGAACTCAACAGTCCCAGCGAACGGAGGAGGGGTCGCGGCACTCTCCCCCGCTGGACCAGATGCTCCAAGAACAACGCGATGCACTCCGGAGGGTTTCCCAGCTGAGCAACCCGCCCTCCCAAGAGACGACCCTGGAGGACGGTCAGCAGACAGTGCCCAGCGATGAAGATGAGGCCATATATGGGATCCCGAACTCTCAGATCTCAGTGGACCTGCCTGTCGTCACGCCGCAAACCTCTGACCTGATTCACTGATTCCGCAGGAGAGGTTTGCACGGAGTTTGCCATGGCGGGGGGGCCGGCAGAGGCCAACTGGACAATGAAGCGCAGCGGACTCCCGCCACTGCTGGGGGTGTCTTCCTCCCCCCCTGCCTGCCGATTGAACAGTGGACGTCTGGAACAGTGAGTAATGCCCCTGCGGCACTGGTGGTCGACGGGGTGGGTGATGGCGGGGTTGTCTTTCAGCATGCACCCAACATTGGTCACCTCCATGTGCAGGCCCGGGCGGGAGGGGACTCCTCCTGATGGGGGCCCATGGCCCACATTGCATGGCACTCTGCCCCCCGCCTGCAGTGACTCACACAGGCGGGGCCCCCCCACGAGCAGTGTGACACCGAGCACCGGAGCGCAGATGGTGGCCACCAGCACCCTGTATCGTAAGGCTCGGGGATGGGACTTGATTTCCCTAACTGACTACACATCCTCCTTGCCGAGACTGTGCTTAGTGCACGTTGCCCCTTAGACAAGTAAGGTTGTTCCTCTCACTTGAGAGCATGGACGGTGGCCCGTTTTGCCACTGCCCTTTTGGTATTTTAGTGGGGTTCACCCGCTGTTGGTTACTGTTATTCATTGTTTTTCCCCGCCCTAATGTCTTCCCGAACTTTGCTGAGTGTACTGTGGGGGGTGGATACGAGAGAGCTGGGGGAACCGATGTGAGAGCACTTGGTGGAGCTGCTGTTAGTAGAAATGTTGGGGAGGAGTGTATACTGCCAGAATGACTACGATAAAGCTGTGTACCTGGAACATCAGAGGCATGCACACACCTGCGCGTAGGTATCAAATATACTCCTACCTGAAAAGGCAACAAGTGCAGGTTGCACTCCTGCAGGAAACACACCTGTGTGGGGCGGAGGTGGCTGCGCTGCGACGACGATGGAGGGGACAATTGTATGCCACTGAGTTCTCCTCGTTTGTCCGAGGGGCGCTATTGTGGGTGAAGCCGGGCACTCCCTTCACAATGTCAGAAGTTCACACAGACCCGGAGGGGAGGTATGTCCTGGTAAAGGGCCGCATGGACGGGCAACCAGTAGTTCTAGCGTCCATTTACGCTCCAAAAACAGACCAGGGAAACTTCCTGGCATGCGTTTCGGAGAAACTGGCGCCCTGGCACGGCATCCCATGGATACTGGGAGGCGACTACAATACGGTACTGGACCCTGTGATGGACCGCTCAGTCCCGCCCAGGCCAGAAGCATCATCCCTGGGGGCCACGAGGGCACTCACACAGTGGGCGACACAGTGGGACCTGAAAGATGCATGGCGCGCGCACAATCTCGACGCTAGGGTATACTCTTATTTCTCAGGGGCGCACGCGCTGCACGTCCGCCTTGACAGATACATGGTGTCAACGGAAATGTTGCCGCACATTACTGACTCTCAATACCTAGGCCGGACACACTCGGACCACAACCCCCACACCCTGCACATGGCTTGGGAACGCCCGCACCCACCCATTCCTACATGGCGACTACAACCTGCTTTGCTATTAGACGCCCCCTTTAGGGACTCCCTGCAGGCCTGCGTAGCACAATACTTCACTGACAACTCGGACACAGCGTCCTCCCCGAGAGTGGAATGGGACGCCTTCAAGGTGGTGATACGGGGACACTGCCTGGGCGCTCAGGGAAGCATACAGAAAAAGTTGGAGGCAGAACTGCGCAGGGTGGAAGCGGACCTACTCCGCTGGGAGCAGGAGGCGGTGGGTGGCACGGGAGACCAGCTGAGGGAGGCCCGAGCGGAACATGAAGCATTGCTGGAAAGACTGCGGCACGTTAACTTCGTGGCCCACTCGGCGCATGTGCACCAACACAGTGACAAACACGGGAGACTGCTGGCCTGGCTGGTCAGGCAGGAGACCCGCACGGAGCCAGTATCCGCCATCCGTACGGCTGAGGGAGAGATAGTGTACACCCAAAGCAAGATACACCAAGCGTTTGTGGGGCACTACCAGGCCCTATACAAATCACAACTGAGGGTCTCCACGGCCTACATTGCGGATTACCTTGTAGACATCCCACTGCCTTCCCTCACGGACGCACAACAAGGCGCTCTAGGGGAACCATTCACCCCGGAAGAAATGCGCGAAGCCATTTTCGCACTGTCCAATGGCAAGTCCCCTGGCCCGGATGGCCTACCCGCCGAATTCTTTAAGGCATGTTCGGACACGCTGATCCCGGAGATGCTCAAACTGTACAACAATGCAATTGAGGACTCGGCGCTCCCGGACTCGCTCAATGAGGCAAACCTGGTCTCACTACTGAAGCCGGGCAGGGATGGTACGTGCATGGGGTCCTACAGGCCGTTAGCCATGCTGAACACCGACTATAAAATCTTCACCTCCCTCTTGGCTCGACGCTTGGCCCTAGAGGTCCAGACACTGGTGCATGCGGATCAGAATGGCTTCATGCCGGCGAGGAGCACCTCCCGCAACCTGCGCCGCCTCTTCCGGGTTCAGGAAGCGGCCACGACGCATTGGCCGAGATCGGGGTGTCTAGTCTTGGACCTGGAGAA
Source organism: Lissotriton vulgaris (assembly GCF_964263255.1). Taxonomy (NCBI): domain Eukaryota; kingdom Metazoa; phylum Chordata; class Amphibia; order Caudata; family Salamandridae; genus Lissotriton; species Lissotriton vulgaris. Next base: position 1,054,727,005 of record NC_141685.1, on the reverse strand, counting down.
GGCTTTTGACTCTGTGGAGTGGCCGTATCTGGGGGCGGTATTGGATAGATTCGGAGTAGGGGATGCCTTCGCAGACATGGTCGGACTACTCTACCAGAGGCCCAGTGTCCGGGTGTGGACGGGCGGGCTGCTATCGGAGAGGGTTAGGGTACGCAGAGGCACCCGACAGGGCTGCCCCCTGTCGCCCCTCCTTTTCTCTCTGGCCATTGAACCCCTGGCGGCTCTACTGCGGGACAAAGGAGCGGAATGGGGGATCCCGCTGGCCGACGGAGTGCACACGGTCTCGCTTTATGCGGACGACCTGCTGCTCTACGTGCGAGACCTTACCGCGGTGCCCGCCGAGCTGTCGGACATTTTCCGGACCTTCGAGGAGGTGTCGGGCCTCAGGGTCAACTGGACCAAGTCCGGAGTATACTCGTTCAGCCAGGACCTGGGGGAGTGCGATGTGCACCTTGGCGGAGCTCGGCTCGCATGGTACCCAACCACGTTCAAATACCTCGGGCTACACATCTACAGAGACCCGCAGAACATACTGGAGGGTAATCTGGTGCGCTCTATCTCCTCATTGCGGGCCCAGGTGTCCTTCTGGAAGACTTTGCCATTGAACGTGCCCAGCCGCATTGCATTATCCAAAATGATAGCGCTTCCCAGGCTACTCTACCACTTTGCGAATATCCCACTGTATGTCCCCTCACGGATATTCCGCGACCTGGAATCAATGCTTCGCGGCTTGATCTGGAACAAGGGACGCCCACGCGTAGCTCTGGCTAAGCTATACTCCCCGACTGCGGAGGGAGGGCTGGCAGTTCCCAACATGGAGCTATACTACCTAGCCGCACAGCTACAATGGGTGACGTACTGGCTTAGCGACACACATCTCGATGACACGGCCACCGCAAACTACCAATGGACTCACCCACAGGTGTGCGCCCTGTTTCACCCATTGACCAAGGGACCCCGCCCTCTACCCCTACACATGGCTGTGGCCCGCAAATGCTTTGTCCGTAGCCTGAAACTGACGCAGATTGTTAGGCCGTATGCCCCTGCCCTCCCCTTGATGGGCACCCCCCGGAGAAGTGGGATGGTGGCGCCACGCAACCTGGAACACTGGACTGCAGCTGGAGTAGAGACCACTGGTGACCTGTATGCAGATGGGGCCCTGCTTCCATTTGCGGAACTGTCAGAGGGCACGGGCCTGCCGGCAGGGCAATTCTTGCTACACGAGTCGGTGCTGCGGGCATACACTGACTCCTGGGGGGACATCCAGGAAGAGCCACTGATGCATCACCTAATGCAATACCTGCATGTCATGGGCAGAGGCTCACACATTACCCACTGGTTGGCGCAGGCGCTTCTCATTCACACACAAAAACCCACACAGCAGATCAGGGACAAATGGGCAGCCCACTGCGGGAGGGACTGGACAGATAAGGAGTGGAACCTGGTTCTGGCCAGCCCTGTGAATGTCCCCCGCAACTCCCGCTTCCGCATCATCCAGTTGTACATATTACACCAGGCGTACTTAACACCAGATAGAATAAATAAATACTTTGCGATCAACACTGCCGCTTGTCCCAGATGCGACCTGCTGGGCGCGGACATCTTACATATGCTCTGGCACTGCCCATCTCTGACTACATACTGGGGGGAAGTGACATCACTCCTGACTCACAGCACAGGCCCGGGGTTACCTGACACGTGGGAGGCATGCGTTCTTGGGTTGTATAAAAGGACTAAACTGAACAAAACGCAAGCCCGGTTCTGGGATCTGGGCCTCATCACGGCCAAGCGGCTGCTCACTAGGCACTGGAAGAGACGGGAACCACCTACCCCAGCACACTGGTTTGCGTCCTTCACTAACTGGGCCAGAGCAGAGGGGACGGCACTACACCGGGAGGAGATAGCGGGTTTGAGGCAGTTCCTGATCGCGCAGCTCTGGGATGACATCCTGGGGGCCCTGCAGGGGGAGGGCGCGGTCAGAGGGCTCACGTAGAGAAAGCTGTGCTGAGCGGGCGCCGCAGGGGCGACAGCCCAATAGGCGGCACCACGCATCACGCCCCCCCCCCGACATGGACACTGACCCTCAAGCGAGCAAGCCACAGACACGGTCAGCCACCCACACGAGGGCTCTCCAGCAGACGCCGCCTCACTATTCGCCCCCAGCTCCAAGCCATTGACACCGCTCCCGCAAGTGCACTCCACCCCCCCCCACCCTTTCCCCTTATATGTTCACATGTTTCTAGTATCGGACTCCTGATTCCCAGCTGTAGCCATAACACCCTTCCACGTCACGGTGGAATGACGCCACTAGCCGCGCCCCCGACAGCAAGTCCAGGCGCGGGCGACATCTGCTACACCGACAGCTGGGCTACTCCACTTGTCTGCTACACATGCCGCTAGCCAGGTCGACGACCGGCGAGGCGCCGCGGCCCACAGGAGCTGTCCCCCATCAAGTCCGCGATTATTTGCACAAGCGCACCACTGACCCCCCAATACACTGACGCATCATCAGTGTACACTGCACCGTCTGGAGGGGTCTTCTTCTGGCACCATGCAAGCAGGACAGGCACGACGCGGCGCAGCTGCGATAGGAACATTGGGACACGCCGATACGAACTCTTCTGTTTCGTTTGCTGAATTCATGGTTTAATTATAGAAAAATTGTAAAATAAGACGTCACTTATGGAACTGTTTATTTGCTGAAAGAAAGTAATGAGAACGTAATACCTGAAGTCTAGCATGCCAGAGTTAAGTGGGGCGTAGCAGCATACCCTCCCCTGCAGACCTTCACTCTTAGGATATACCGCTTTTTTGCAGCCGGCCCGCAGGGTTGTAGGCTTTGCTATATGTACTGCACTTTTAAACACTAATAAACGTCTTACAAAAAAAAAAAAAAAATGTAATATTCTGTATTTGCATAATGTGCTGCTTATTGATTTGTATGTTATAATAAACATCAATAAAGAAAGTTTAAAAAAAAATCAAGCATAAAGAAAAAGTGCTTTTCCCTTTGGAAATAGGTTAAATCCTCCTTTGCGAAATTGGTTAAATATCAATGTTTTGCAACCTGATTACAGTCACAAAACATTGGTACATACCTTACCATTACTTGGAAGGGACACTCTAAACACGCCCTTCCAAAGAGCATTTGTTATGGTTTCCTAAACCCATTTTGCGATTTGTTAAAGTGTTACAGAATCGGAAAAAGGGTTTATTACATAACAAAAATCAATGTTGGTGTTGCAAACCATGTGATTTTGTAAATCGCAGCCTTTGCATTAGCAAAATACCTTTGCACATCAGGCCGTGGTTTCTTAAGCTATGTGTTACAATCGTCCAATAGGGCGAAGTTGGAGTGAGTGAGATTGAAGATGGAGTAGAAAAAGGTAGTGACGAAAGAGGCTGTCTGATGAAGATGATTGTATAGCTGTGAGAACAACATGCCATTAAGTAATGGTTGCGCTTCACTATAAAGATTCAGAAGCCAGGAAATTGCGTAAAGGTGCAAGGTGTGAAGGGGCCATTTATACAGGTTCTTGTGATGATTTTACATCCTGGTGATATTGCTTCTTGCACTATTGGCGCTGGGTCATCCACTAGCCATGTTTCAATTATTAACAGCTAGTAGACATGCACATCCTTGATGAGGTAATTTATGTAATATCAACAGATATTTTTCGATGTGGATCTTGCATTGGTGTAGGTGCAATTTTGTACATTTAATTTTTTGGCCAGGCCAGACATATCTGACTCAGGGGTGGTTGCTTAGCGATCAAGCGGTATTGGTGTAGAAGCAACTGTCCTGACAGCATTCGTGGCTTTTTCTTTACCATGGTGGCAGGCCTGTTGTTTCTCAGTGCTGGAATGGGGAGCAGACATTTCACTGACGGGGTTGTAATCATCAAGGCTGTTTACGCATCCTTCATTCTTTACTGTAGACATTGTTTCCCTACTCTCTTCTTGCACCTTTCAGTTCCCTAATAAACTCTTTCTTCCCCTTCTCCTCTCATGCAATCTCTGTTCCCCAGGACATCCCCTGTACCTTTGCTCTCCTTATGCACTCAGGATCCTTGCTGAACCCTTGTTCCTCTTCCCCTTGTATGCATGCCTAATGTTTGTTTCCTTGATATTAATCACCTTTCCTTTTCTCCATCCAGGGCTTTTGTACCTGATCCTGTCTGAAATCTCCTCCTGCAAGACGGACAGCCGACTGGTGCAACTCCTGCAGGTGGGGGGCGTGTGCACCACCTGAAGTTAGAGCTGGTGTAGCTCCCATAGGTAGGGGGGCTGGTGTGGCTCACCTAAGGGGTTCAGTTTCTGCACGGTTTAATCTGGTGAAGTTTCTGCAAGTAGGAATGTGGTAGTGAAATGTCTGCAGGTAGGAAGGAGTGGGTGCACCACTTACAAGTAGAGGGTGGTGGAGCCTGAGGTGTGCCTCTGAGGGCTGGTGCTGTCGTTGCAGATAGGTTGGGTCAGGTGCAGTGACTGCGGGCAGTGAAGGGCTTATAATACAACGGTTTTCCAACAACTCTAGTGGTTCTACAGCGATGCAGTGGCATGTAGTTCTAGGCCACCATCTGGATACAAAAAGCAGGGGGAACAGAATGATCACAAAACTATAGAACACTATCCTAATCCAAGTAAGGGTTGTGGTAAGATTTAATTACATCTTGGGTGTGGAAAATTAACAAGTTACCTTTGGTACTCCTCTTTCTGGTGGACACTCTATTTAATCGCAGATTACTCCGTTTGTGAATATGCCTAGGCGCCAGACTCCAGAAACTCAAAAAGCAGTCTTGTGCATGGCAGTAGGTGGCACTGCATGCCTCCACATCAACTCCATTACGTTCCAGGAAGTGACACCCAAAGCTGCATATAAGGGCCACCCATGTGTGCTGACCTCATATTTTTCAGAAGCTTGTCTGCGCCCTCAGACATGGAGTCCATCTGTGAAGTGGAAGAATCTACGTGCAGATTTCTAAATTAGGACCTTTTTAGATGAAACAGAGAGGTGGGAGGTCGGTGAGGAATCTGCAGTTAGACAGAGTTTCCACCAGAAGGAGCATTAGCAAAGGTAAGTAACTTGTACTACTGATGGATACTTCTAACTGCAGATCCTCACCTTGTGAATTGCTCCCAAAGGAATAACTCCCAATGTGGTGGTTGCTTGGGAGGGCTCAGAGCAAAATGCCTTGTGGGACCAGCTGGACAAAATGCCCATCCCGACGCAGACCTGACTGTCAAAGACAGTAGTGCTTTGTGAAGGTGTGTGCTGATGCCCAATTATCTTCCTGACAGATATTCAGGACAGGCACTCTGTATGTGAATGCAGTGATAGCCACCTTAGCTCTGGTACAATGAGACCCTTCTAAAGGCTGCTTCTTAGCAAATGGATAGCACATCTTAAAACAATGGACTATCCATTGCAAGATGATCTGCTTCTGCTTCTGCAGCACCTTGCACTTTTTCACACCAGAGAATCCTATAAAGAGCTGACTGTCCTCCTGATATTCCTTGGTGTGATCAATAAAAAAGCTGAGGGCTCTCTTTCAGTTCAAGCAATGGCGTCTCTCGTCCTCTTTTGTGAGACGAGGTGAAGCAAAGAAAGCTGGAAGAGTGGCACCAAAAAGGGCTTTGGAAGGAACATAGGTTGCAAGCCTTTAAGAAAACACATCACAGTGGGTATTATAAACAAGGACAGCCAGACCATTACATGTGAAAGGGCAGACAAGTAACCTTTAACAGTCCCCACAGCATGACCCTGCTGTGACTAACAACATACAACTGACAGTTTGGCATGCAATGGGCCGTCAGGCTGATAAAACACCAAGCCATAAACTTATCCCAGCACTCAGCATACAGATTTCGTGGAAAGATGCCTAGCTGCAAGAATGCCATCAACGGCTTCAGGGGGAGGTCAAAGGACATTAAATATCACCATTTACTATCCACACACGGAGGTGCAGGTTGTGAATGCACAAGTGCAGGACCCTGCCCCGCTGCTGCAGAAGAAGATCCTCCGGAAGCGATAGCTTGATCAGAGGACAAATGCTCAGGCCCAGTAGTTCCCACTCCCACCCTCTCCTGGCACTATTTGGAGCAACTAGGATTACTTGGTCATTCCTGAACTTCTTCAGAAATCGGGGCAGGCAAGGTAGTGTCAGAGAGGCGTTGAAGAGTCCTGTGCTCCATTGCATGTGTAATGCGGTTCTGAGGCAAAACCTTCTTGGAAACTCCAGGACGCAAAGTATTACACTGTGCATTCTTAGCTGGGGCAAAGAGATTGAAGCAAGTTAGTCCCTATTAATGGAAGATGCCATGCACCACCTCAGGGTGTAACTGCCATTTGTGATCTGCTAGGCTTCAAGGGCTGAACTCTTCCACTCTGGCATTTAAACAGCCTGCCAGGTCCCATGAAGGAAATAGGGAAATGCCCTGATGATTCAGTCAGTTCCAGAAGCATAGAGTCTCAGGCACAGGATCCAAGACTCCTCCCCACCTTGCTTGTTGCTCTAACACATGGCGGTGGTGTTGTCCGTGAGAATCTTAAACAGCCTTCCCCGATGGTCAGCAGGATGGCCATGAATGTAAATCACTCACAGCTCCAACAGAATTGGGCAGAGACTGTTCTCCGCCATAGACCAGAGTCCTCTGATCTTCACCTCTCCCAGACAGCCACTACTGTCGAATTTTTGTACTTTCCTCCGACACCTGGAAGAAATTCATCAGGTTCCCCTGATGCTGGGCCCACTGAGACTTCAGGTCTCACTTCAGAGCCTGCATATGCCATAATCCATTGTTGGTGAGCAGGATGCAGGAGGCTAGCAGACCATGAAGCCTCAAGGCCATTTTCACTGAGACCCAGGAGACAGAGGCTGAAACATCAGACTCATGGCCTGAATTTCCTGAACCTGTTTGTCCGGAGGAAATACCCAAAAGCAAATCATATTCAGAATAGCTCAAATGAAGGGGAGGCTGAGAAGGAGTCAGGTGTGACTTCGGCAGCTGGATTGAGAACCCCAACGATATCAAGATGTTCGTCATCAAGTGGAGGTGGTCTAAGATAGACTGTAGCTAACTTGCCTTGAATAGCCAGTTGTCGAGGTAGGGGACTCCAAAGACAGGCACCCACCACCGCCATCACCACTGTAAGCACTGGAGGGGAGCAGATGAGCCAGAAAGAGGGCACGGCAAACTGAAAGTGGTCTCTGGCTTACTTTAAATCAGTTTGTGCCTGTGGATCTGCAGAATGGGGATGTGAAAATAGGGGTTTTCTGTAGAACCAACACCACCATCCAATCTCAGGGATCCAGGGAGAAAGAACCTGGGCCAGCATTACCATTTTGAATTTTTCTTGTGCAGGAAAGAGTGGACAGGGTGAAGATACAAAATAGGATGAAGGGCTCTGTCCTTCGGCACAAGGAAATAGGCTGGAATAACATTAAAACTCTACTATTAAGGCCACTACCATCTCTGTGGCTTCTTTGGCCAAAAGAGCTGCCAAAAGAGTCTGTACCATTTGGCGCAAAATGGGTAGATGGCCCACCAAAAGATGCTCTGATGTAGACGGCAGGTGTAGTGGGTCAAAAATGAATATCAGGGTTTAGCTACGTTGGACAATTTGAAAGACCCAACTGTTGGATCTAGTACTCTGCCAACCTGGAAGGAAGTGGCTGACCCTGCCTCCTACCGGGTGGCTATGACCCATTAAGGGCACACTAAAGAGATTTTGAAGTTGTCAAGAGTGGCTGGGAATTTGGGATTTACAAGCGCCTAGTCATTGCCTGTTGGGCCCACGGCCCTAACCTCGAATTGGCTGGGAGGCCTGTTGCGTGTGCAGTTGGGCTTGAAGCTATCGATACGCAGAGGCCCTGCATATCCCTGAAAAAGGAGAAGCTGCTGGAGGGATATCAGACTGGTGCCAAAGAGTGTGTTGTGGCTTGGCTCACCTTAAACTATCCCAGGGCTAAGAAGCCTTCTCACCATACAGACGGGTACCATCGAAGAGCATGTCCATTAAGGATGTCTGGACGTCCCCCTAGAAGCCTTTGGCTCTCTTCCATGCGTGGCATCAGAGCACCATACTTGCCCACATCCTGGCCATCCTGAATAATCCGGATCAACGAAGCCTGTAAGTCTTCCAGGACTGCCAGTAAAATCTCACCATCCATGCTCAAGTGTGTGTGGGTGTAAGGTCTGAGGAAGCATCTGGTGTTGACCCGCCTCAAGGCCAAACTGGCAGAGGAGAACATTCTCTTGCCAAACATTTCCATATATTTGGACTCTTTGACTCTATGGACTCTCTATCAGAAGGAGCCATTGGAAATGCATTACTGTTGACTCTGCTAGTGGACGGCTGCACCACTAAACCCTCAAGGTCTCCTGGAGCTGGCCTATAATGTCGGATGACCTACCAGTTCAGTGAAGGTTTTACCAAACTGCCCAACAGTGTACACGAAGACCAGGTTGAAGCGCAGGAGAGGTTCGGTTAGTGTCTGGTCAGGCTGAAGGAACTAAATGAGGATATCTTTTTTACCTCCATAGTGGGAAGGTGGAGGTCAAGAACTTCAGCATCCCTCTAAATCACAGTGGCTAAAGACAAACTTTCTTCTTTCTTCTGTAGCTGCTCGGGGGGGGGGCATTAACCCAGTATCAAGTGAGGTATCCAACCCACTGGCCTCTTTTTGGTCCATGTACCAACGGACTTCATCATAGGGTCAGGCAAACTCTACCCCAATCGCTCTATTGTTGTTTCCAAATGGCTGACTCAGGTCAAAGATCATTCCAAAAAGTTGGTGTTGTGTCTATGTAGAAGACTTCATCAATGAAGAATTACCTTATGAACGACTTTGAGAGTGGGTCCACACTGTTGACTTCTTTTGGATTCATATGAATGCAATAGTCGCAGGCCTTGGAGTAATGCACCTAACCCAATCACCACACACAAACCTTGTGGGGATCTGTCACAGACATCTGTTTGCAACAGTGCCTACAAGGCTTAATCCCTGTAGTCTTTGGGGTGACATGTTCCCTTGTATGCTAGAAAAAGTTGAAGGAAAAAGTCACTTCATAGAGTGAAGAAAAAGAGGAGTGAAGCCCCGGATTCAGGTCTGACGGTGTAGAAGAAAAAGAACTGACATCAGAGTGCATGGGTGGTGCTTATATGCAACTTTGCACGTTACTTCCTGAGCAAACGCAGGAGCAATGCTTTTTGAATTTTTGGATCCAGTCTGGCTTCTGGGGATATGTACAAGGTGAAGAATCTGTGGTTTGAAGTATCAGTCAACACTGACCTTGGCTAACTCTGTCTTTGAGTGTTAGATTTCTTGAATTTCGAGGCTGCTCGCACACAAAAGTAAATTATTTAATAATACCTATTGCAAGTCGCCATTTGCCTTTTGATGCCCAGGGACTATAGTTTCTAATTGTCTGAGATATCTCTTTGTTCCATTCCTCAGAAGCAACTAAAGAAGGCGGAATATGATAGGAAGTGGATGGACAAAAGAAACAGGGTAACCGAGGTAGGAACTAAAGAACAACAGTCCCTTAAACCCTAAGAAATATGACTGCTCTGGCATACACAGATTCTCCATTCCTCAGACAAAATCTCACTTTACATGATACACTCACTAGGGCTCTGAGTTTGCAAAAGCTCTGCACGATTACACGAGTGAGGAAGAAATGGTACACAGAGTATAACAGTATTCACAAGAAACTGTAGGCCGCAAATGGTAAAACTGCTTAGTGGTAGATTTATTTTGCAGAGAACTTAACGCAAATCCTAATTAATATTCACATAATATTAGAGCTGCTGCAAAGTTATTCTGATTTGCAAACCTTTACTGGACTTTCTGATGCCAGAGGAGAACTAATGTTGAGTTGGCTCCATCCCCTCACCTAAGGGCTACTTTTAGTGCCCACAGCTCCTGATTAAAATAATCATGAAGATAGACTGGGACAATATGCAGACAGCTGAAGATGGGCTTATGGGTCCCTGCTTGGCTTGACTCATGGTTTGACTCATGGTATTTTGTGCTTCTGGCTATTTAAACCTTCCTTCCTCTCATCCAGGTTCCAGTTGTCATTTGGATGTAGGAATTCCTCCAGTCCTCCTTGCTCCTGTTTTGAATTCAGTTTCAGGTCCTAGGTCGCCACAGGATGTTGCACCATTAGGTTTGGTGCTTCGCAGGAAGTCTTGTTCTGCTTCTGGGCCTTCTGTAACGTCTCCTGAATTAGACAGTTGTGTTATACCTATGTGTATATGGTCTGAGTTAGGGCTGGATGTTCCGCTCCCCATTCCCATGGACATCTAATAAGGACACGGTTTTGAACTTGGTCCATCTGTACTCCAATGAGTTAAACAAAATATTTTAAAGTGGGTTGGGAGTTGGTTAATCTGGTGGGTCCTGGTCAATTCATTAGATTTTGAAACACCTTAGTAGACTGATAGTATTTAAATTGGGGTACTAACAACAAACGAGGGTCATGCAGGACAGATTGCTCCATAAGGCAAGGACAGTCTGCAGCATTCAGGCCCCCCCCCCCTTATTGAATTTTTGGAAAAATTATCTTTTCATGAATGTGTGACAAGCGCTTTAGGAGAAAAAAAAGGCTATTTTATCTTGAGTAATAAAAATCCCTGCACAATTCTTGTACATCAATACAAAGTTCATAGTACCTTTCAAAGATTCAAGTCACCCTTTCTGCATCTTGGTTATGTTATGTTCTGTCGAGTTGTATAGCGCACTAATCATTCTAGAGAGTATACAGGGGCCTGGGCCGGTGTATAGATGTCTGGTCCCCAAGATGCTTATACGAAGAGCCAGGTCTGAAGCTTCTTGTGGAACTCAGGAAGTGAGATGGGGCTCTGATGTGTTGCTGGAGGCGGTTTCTTGTCTTGGGTACAATGTAGGAAAATGGACGTCCTCCAGTTTTGCTTGTGTGAGGAATAAGTGAGAGTGAGGCAGATAGTAGGTGTCTGGTGGGTTGGTGAAAGTGTATGTGGCAACTCAGGTATTCTGCTGTGTAGGGATTTGTATGTGTGTGTGAGAAGTTTGAATTGGCTGTGCTTGTGGATGAGGAGCTAGTGAAGCTTCCGGAGGTATGGTGTGATGTGGGTGCAGTGTGGGAGGTTGAGTATGAGTCTTGCAGCAATTTTTGGGATATTTTGGAGTCTGTAAATGAGTCCTTTAGAGATTCCGGCGTATAGAGTGTTGCTGTTTTCCAGCCTGCTGGTGATGAATGTTTGCATGATGATCAGCCTGCTGTTCTGAGGCAACCATTTGAAGATCTTTTGCAGCATTCATAGAATGTCGAAGCAGGAGGTGCACACAGCATTGACTTGAGCCTTCATCTTGGGCTTGTCGACTAGGATGATCCCTAGATTTCTTGTGTGATCTGTGGGTGTAGTGTTGGTCTTAGCTCCAAAGGCTACCAGGTGGAGTCCCAAGGGGAAGTCTTGTTGCAGAAGACCAGTACTTTCGTCTTGTCAGAGCTGAACTTCAGGCAGCTGGCTCGCATCCAGTGTGCAGGTGTTTCATGAATAGGGCGGTGTTCTCTGTGGACGTTGAATGTTTTCTGGATTGATGAAAGTGAGTCCTCCTCCTGGCTTGTGAAGGTGATCCTGTCAAGGGATCTCATAGCCCGCTCACATTGCCATGGCGATGTGGATAGCCGATGAAGGGTTAAGCAAGGTCTCTGTGATGAAGAGGATGTTGGGTGCTTCACTGCTCAGAAGTTTCTATATTTCGGTTGTACATTTGTTGAGTGATCGTGTGTTGAGAAGCATGTATGTGGGTGGGTGTTGATGTGCGGGACTGCTGGGGCCTGGGTTGTAGGAGAGGGTAGGGATTTAGGCGTTGCTAGTGTTGGTGTGTGTTGGGAGGGGGTGTTGAGGACATTGTTAGTATTTGTGTAGGGGGTGTGGGTGGGTTGTTGCTAGAGAACCGGCAGTGGGTGCAGGTGAAAGCTCCTACCATGATGTGAGGCACAGCAGCAGTTGGGAGAATGGCATCTGGGGTATAGCGTCCTAAGGAGTGCTGCAGAGTACCACTGCGCAGTGATCAAACAAGGGTTGCTGGCGCTGGGTACAGACCAGGTGTGGATGGGACAGACAGGCTTGCCTGTGGTGTGCCTTTGGCATGCCAGTGGCACACCTGCTGCTTGTGTCTGTGTTGCATCTGCCATTAAGTAGGTCTTGAGAGGGTGGAAGAGTGCAGGATGCTATGAGGTCATTTCCTGTGCTGATGGGTGACGGGAGATGAAATTCTCTATCTTGGCTTCTTCTTTTAAAGGCAATATTTGGTAACAAACCCAGTAATGTTCCATCCTGTCCAGATGGATGATGAGAAATTCAGTGTTCTAATATGCAGTTATCACCCAAGGATGTAAACTTTCATGCCTGCTTAATTATACGTATGCACCTAATGAAGCAGCCATGTCATTGTCAGCATTCAGGCATGCATCTCGGCTTTAATCATCTCCTAGCCTGCTTCTTAGAAACCACCTTGTCTGCCTCTTTCATGGCTGCACCTGAGCCCCTGGACAACGCCTCCTCTCCCTTATAATCCCACCCTTCTTGAAGCTGGGTGATGCCAGCTGGTTATACCATGTTTATTGTAACTGTATGGAACTGGAGGATCAGATCATAACAGCAATTTAGACAAAATAATACAGCAAGGAAAGGCAAATTCTGCAACATTATGTGGCATTATGATGCCATTTTGAAAGTTTAACGTACATTTACACAAAATGAATCCAAATACTATAGAATGTAAGCACTGAAATACCACTTTATTAACATTGTAATTTCTAACTCCCAGAGTAAATCGATTTAAATATAAAATTTAGGCTTCAACAGAAAATAAGCCTACTTTTACACACTTCTTGTAATAAAAAGTGTGCCTCGTTATGTTTTAAAACCGTTCCTTAGTTCTCGGTTGAGCCTGTGTTCACACTTTTAAGCCTCTGGATTCAACTCATTCAAATAATAACAAGCATTAGCAATGCCAATAGGTCAGGCTTGCACCATCAAGCCAGTCCTAAAACTCCATGTATGTTAATGACTGCCTCCTCCTATCTGAGCTGTTGCCAGAGAAAAGCACCATAAATTATCTAGGTAAAGACAAAGGAGGAAGGTGGAGATTGTGGCGGCAGCAGGCAGCGACAATCGGCAGCGGATGGATGGTCCCGGGTGGCCCCGGTCCTTGACAACTAGGCAGTAGGATTGGAGAGGGGAAAACTCCCATAGGTTGGCCATGGTGGCACAATACACGATAAGCGGTGGACATTAAGCGGCGGTCAGCAGCAGTGGCAGCATGGGTGTAAGAGCACTAGGCTCCCTGCACTGCACGGAGGTGGCCGGCTTTAGGCTGATGCGTCTTGAGCTTGCATGAGGAGCCTGCGCACCCACTGTGGAAGTATAGATCCTGTGTGACCCGGTCCCCCTGAACTGCTACATTATTTGCACAGTCCACTTTGCCCACATTGCACACACAGCCTATGCCAATACTGCACCACTGCGGCAAGCAAGGCACCTTATATGCCCGGTGGTAAGGAGAGTGCCCACAACCTTGCATATTCTACAGGACCATAAAAGGAAATCTTGTGCATACATTGCATGCTTTATGATTGTGTAAGCAACGCAAGGGGTTGGAGTCTAGGACATGAGTGGCCCAACGGATCACTCTTGTTTACCAACGCCATCTGTTTACATTAGTCTTATTGCGTAATTAAAGTCCCCCCTTGCAGCCCTAGGGTGAATCGCTTAGAGTTAGGTGATGCCGCCTAAAGGAAGACACAGTAAAGTGTTAAACTCCCCGAAGGTGCAACATAGAAAGACCTGTTAGTGTACTGCTCCCTTTGGGAACACTCTTGTAAATTCTTTGTTTTATCTCTGCTTCATAACCTCACACTTTTATCATAGCTACAAAGCTATGATGCCCATCATGCATAATTCCAATGCTTCAAAAAGCAAGGGCATGTGTATGAGAAGAAGGAACAAAGGGAACTTAAAGGACGGGCCCCATCTAAACAGGAAAAATACTCCCAGACGAAGAAACAGTGCAAAGCCAACTGTCTATGATCCCGCACAGCGACCTCAGCTTGATTCAGTTTCAGTCCTGCTACAAGGTTATCGTTACTCATACCATTTACAATGTGATCACTTTCTCCGCTACTGCCATCTAACCATCAAGGAGACCCAAAGCGGATGATGGACCTCACCCCCAGTGCAGTTAAATTAAACCTGTCTAATAAGATACTTTTGGCTCCTGATTCTGAGGCCACCATGAGCCCTTACTACGTCACAGATGAGGAGCTTATAGATTTCAGCACCAACGAACCATGGAATGATCTCTTGTAATCTAAGGTCAAAATCAATAGCTCAAAATATGTAAATAATGATTCTTCCAATTGGTATTAATTTTCTGCAGCATTACATATATATTTTTTCTTTTTCATTTTTTGAAAACCTTTATTTATAAAACAGGGTGCACACAGCTATTCAGCCGAACATCCCGGAGGCACGGCAGCAGGATTAGAGACCAGAACTGTTTCAGCACACACAAATCTTTGCACAGGATGAGTGAGGTTAATTCAAAATTTTAAAAACAGGATATTTACCGTTAGAAGGAATGAATTTCAATATAATAACAAAAAGAGCAGAAAACGAGAAAGAAAGGAGGGAACAGGCACAGAATCTAGATCATATAAAACAATCGGGCGCGTGAGCAAGCAAATCCAACATATCTATCGGCATCTTTAAGGCGGGCAACCAGTATACGCATGCAATCAAACACTAAGCACACCCGGTTATTGCCCGTACATGGAGAGGCAAAGCGAGGAACACTTATAAGCGAAACCCACGGCCCAACGTCAAGAATTCAAAATCAGGTGATTTACTGTACCGATCCCAGAACCCAGAAAGAAGGAAAAAGAACAGACAATCCAGTTAAACTTATGAAGAAAAAGGAGGCCATAGAAACAAAAAACGGAAAAACAATAATACCCCATCCCCCCCCACCCTGCACCCCTGCAGATGGCTACGGCCTACCCCCCTAGCAGCGTGCCTATCGCCCAGCTTCCAAAAACCCGAAATATAGCAAGAAAAGGGAAATATATAAAGATAGAAAAAGAAAAAAATAAGAAAAGGAAAAAAGACGGAGGAGGAGAAAAATCACATTTGCCCTCGGTCCCCTTACCCCCTCCTGCCACGCACATCCCCAGTCCTAAGTCTAGCGATTATATAAGCAAGTTATTGAAAATAAAACCCAGGGAAGGCGTCCGACACCGCCCCATCACCCGTAAGCAACAAAATGGCGGATCCCCAGAACTTCACGCACCCCTAAAGTAGAGATCTACAGCAGTCTCACCCTTGACCCCTTCGAATGTTCACAATGAGTTCAGCCCACTGCACCAGCACGTATACCGGAAAAATCAAAGTCCCAGCCAGTCTGTGAACCTGCATAGGGAGTCCGATCAAGCACCTCAGTCCGTCACGATCCACAGCCGCCATGACACTTGCCGTCTTCCAGCCAAAATACGACCATGTCGATCTCAAACTCAGGGCAAAGTCAAAACAATCGAGTAATGTTCGCAGCATCCGCCGGGTCATATTAGCCGTAGGCTCAGGAGAAGAGAAGACCACAAACACGTCCGTGGACGGATGCGCCGATAATGGCGGGCGTCTCTCCGGGACAACAGGTCCACTAGCACATTGTGTTCCAGGCGATAATTGCGAGGCTTCGAGTCGACATGAAGGGAGTCTCGATTCGTAGGTACCGGGAATAGCGTAGATAAAACAGCCAGCTTAGGGGCACCAGGCAGGTCAGGGTCCTTGCACGATCGGGCAGTTTCGGTGACATCCGCGATCGTCTTCTGGAGGGTGGAGGCCATGAAGGATCGTAGCTCCCTAATGGCAGCCATCACGGTCCTCAAAGACGGCTCTGTATTACCCCGCACCGCCTCCACTCGGTCAGCTCCAGCCATTTGAATGCCCTTCGGAGCACCCGATTATCCCGGGGACCGAAGTGCGGGTCGGGCAGGCGGGGATTGGAGGCGCACTTCCGAGCAGTGACGGGGCCTCTCGGGCGGGGGCACCAACCCGGCGAGGGGGCCAGCCGCCGGGAAGGGGACCCCCGACCTATCAGCCACCTTCAGGATACGTACACCTCCGCAGTGTGTACAGGACCGCAGGCACCTCACCAATACAGGTTTGAGAAACACTCCAGGTTAATCGTCCGGACCGCGTCTGGGGCACCCAGCCGTCGCTGTTGCACTGTAACCCGGCTGGGTCAGCAATCGAGGTCCCGGCTTACAGGCGACTTTAGGCCAAGGTCTTTCACACGGCACAACTCCGCCAATCCGGGTGGGAAAGTTCTCGGGACCACACCGCCAGTGTCAGCAAAGATTACCCCGCACGGGGGTGAGGCGCGAAAGCAGGAAATATGTCAGGATCTCCAAGCGACAGGCGGAGGTCGACGGAGCCGAGAGCTTATGCGGCCATCTTCGTTCGTCGCTAGGCTCCTCCCCAGCATTACATATATTGATTTCAGCCCTCTCCAGGCAAAAATTGATCATGGAAGTGCAGATAAGGGCCATTTTCGATCTCCATTCTCACGTGGAAGGGATTGTTGTAAAACGTCAAGGTCTGAATGTCTTAATCAGTAAAACTCAAGCAGCCGTACCTCCACCGCAATTGATTTGTGTCAAACAAATATATCTAAAGTAGAAGAGGTTACCGCTATCCTCAAGTCAATCACAAGTGATTTCAAAGTAGTGAAGCCTCTACCTGAATGCATTAAGTTGTTTGGCCGCCTCAGTAAAACTAACATTGGCACTCAAACAAATAATTGTAGTCATCACTGTGGCTAAGCATAATAGTAGGCCATTTGAGGCTTTTTCTTGCCCCACCACGCATTCTGACCTATCGCCAGGAGAAGGAGGGCCGTCTTGTAAGTCAACTGGTAAACAAACTGAACCATCTCTACACTCTCAGTCGGTGATCTCACCAATATAGAATTTTCTATTGACCATTTGCCACTTCTCACAGAAAATCTACTGCCTGATGGCAATCCAAGCGAGGTGTTACATCTCCAACATATAGATAACTTGAGGATAGCACCCTGCAAAAATGTGACTGCTACATCCAGAGCTTAACCCCAGCAAACTATTTCTCTTATCGATCTAAATAAGAAGGGTGTGGTGTCGCTTGCCAAAACCAAGTGAAAGTTATAGCTGCTGTTTGCAAAAAATATCAGTCACAGTGACAGCTAAGACAAGGCCAACTTTCCATGAAAATCAAGTCAGCTTTTCTTTGTCCCTAGTCCAGCACGATGCAAACATTAATTGTTTGGCCTTAAGGTTAGTAATCTGAAAACTCAAGAGTTTCTACTGCTGTCCCAAAATCTGCAACTCTCCACAGCCTTAGCATTATCTGAGTCATCGGTTTCGCCACCCATAGTCAATCTACCGAACACTTAGGAAGTCAAAGCAGCTAGCACCTACACTTACCCCAGGGCCCTCTCTGATGAGGCCAAGAGTGCCACAATTTGCCCCCACAGAAATGCACCAGCCCCAAGTATCAGCCTTCAGTCCCACGTGCCCACAAAGATTCAGAATAATTTGCAGACTAGCAACATCAAACAGATTCAACCTGTGGACTTATATTGCCTTACAATAACTCAGAGAGGTCCCTCGGAATGGTGAGCCGCTCACTCCAACACATGGCATCCAAGCCCATCAGGCCAAACCTTAAAACCAACGTCCATTAATTAATAGAGCGAGGCTACAGCAGGAGGACACAGATATACAAAAAAACACAGTAATTCTGTTAAAACCATTATATAAGTTGCATGCCCAATACTATTTCTTTTTTTAAAACATTTATTCATAATTTTTCTCCCAACACAGAACAGACAATCGTGTACATGGTCCATAATAAGTCACTTAAACATTGGGAGATTATAGGTATATGACTTAATACAAGCTATGAATCACAATGAAGCACCTCAAGGTGACGTCTGACTCAACGTTAAATAGAGTCCCCAAAGCCAAGTACACACTCCATATAACCTACACTCCACTTCCCCTGTCCAAGAGAGGCACCTCACTCTTATTCTCAGAGCCACCTGCATCTGACTCACTCCCCTCATCCCTATGACGAGTTTGCGCAGTGCCCCCCAAGCCTCCACGTCCGCCTGCAATTTGTCATCAGTTCTCAGAGATGCACCTACTTGGCCAAGAACCACGGGTCTACTGAGCATTGTAAGGCGCTCGTACTCCCATCCAAGTAATGGACCAGTACCAAAGCCAACTGTAGAAAGTGATATGACATCTTACACTTCTTAGGGTTAGTAATATTGTCCAGCAAACAATGCTGTGGTGTCAGCTCACACCACAAAGCTGTGGTCCTGCTCAAACTGTCCACTACAGCTGACCAGATGGACCCTACGACCGCACAGTTCCATGCCAAGTGCATAAAGTCCAAACTTACAACGGGGACAGGATGGAGGCTAATACAGATCATGCCTGTGCAACTTCACTGGGGTGACAGAAGTCCCCAAGACTATCTTAATCGTAACAATACTTTTAAGCTGCTATAGGCTCTACAGACTAACTTTCAATTTGCTGCCCAGTCAATCGGCAAAGTGGCATTTCTGTCATAGGAGGATGGTGAACTGAATGAGGCAACCAAACTAACTCAAATGAGCAGCTGTTTCTGTTCTGGATCAAAAAGAGACATTTCTACTGTAAGGAATAGAGCTAATGCACCCCGAACCAGAGAGATACCCAGCTATTTTGAAACCACCCACAAATACCTACCACTCGCACCCTTGATCAAACTAATTAAAAAAGAAAGTAGAGACCCCACTAGTGTCCACCTGTCAAAGGCTCCCCGAGTCCCTGCTCACAACCCAGGAGTATATTCTGCTCTGAGGGATCTAGCATGGCTGAATTACAGGAGATCAATGGAGCTTTGGACAACCTCGGTAGTCACTCCTGTACATTGAGTCACGCACCTCCTAAAGGGCAATAGGAATGGTCCTGGATCCCAGCAACCCTGGGCAATCCAACCAAGAAATAAGAGTTAGCACCCATTCTGCAATTGAGAATTCCTGAGTATTGTTAATGCCCAGCCAGTATATCCAGCCTTGCATTGAAATTAACGACATTTAAGATTTGTTCCTGGAACATCGCTGGCTGGGATCAAATTAAAGTGCAGAAAGATACATTTGAATCTCTACAGCAATTCGATCTCATTTGTCTACATGAAACTTTAGCCCACTGAACCAATCCTATTGACGGGCTATGAATCATTTGTAGCCTCAGCTTCCAAAAAGTATGATCAGCAGGGAGCCTTTGAATATTATGCCGCAAAAGGCTGAATTGTAAAGGATTGCAAATAAAAATAGAACCTCCTCCTGTTTGGAATGCATCTAAACGTGGATAGAAAAACTCTTAAAGCCAAAGTGGGACATCTCAGCAATTACCTTCATGACACTACTATTGCTAAACCAGGAGCAGAGCTAATTGTCACAGGGGACTTTAAATTAAATATTTTAGATTTTTGCAATAACTTAGAATCCACAAGCAAATGGATTTAATCTGGCACATTACCCCGTCTCTTTTCCATCCTCAACAACGAATTGCAATAGGAGACGCTTTAGTTGAGCTCTGCATTAACTTGGGCTATATGATTTGAATGGCCGCCATATCCTTGAGCAACCAGCAGCCCCCACGCATCTGGCCCCCAAATGCGGGGCTGTTTTGGACCAGACCTTTCTATCACTGTCTCTCTTTAATCAGCTGGTAGTATTTCAGATAGACCATCAGCTGGAAAGTGATCACTTTCCTGAAAAGATACTGTTAAATATTCAAGGTTATTAGATAATTTGTGACACACAGTTAAGAAACAGCCTTGCCTCCCCGAGCTTAAACCACTTAAATTGGTACTTCAATGTAGAAAAGCATCTGGTGACCTGGAGGAACAGCTTCAGAGCAGAGTGCACAAACTACATCAACTCCAACATGTTCGATAATAAACCCTAAAGCTCTTTAACTTGGAAGCGTGGTATGCCTGATTACATTCTGAACTAAGTAAAATGATATGCAAACAATGTAACTTTTCAGACACTCCCGCAAATGGGGTGACATCAAGGTACACAGTTATTCTGTGTAACAAAAACCAAACTGTAGCGAAATTAGCCCGATCAATTGGCAATGGAACCCAAGGTGTAGAACAACGTAAGACCTAACTCTGCTAACTGCGGAAGCAACACAAGAAGTTAGTCTGGGAAGCTAAACAAGCGGCACATGAACAAATTTGGATCTTCGTATTCAAATTGATTTTGTTTGTCAATAGACGCCAATTCTAGAAGTGGGTAAATCAGTTTACCGGTACATCAAACCCACGGAGGCCCAATCAACTTCATAGCACGATATGGGAAATTTACATCTCCTGTTCATATAGAACTAACTCCAATGCTTCAAATGCTCAATCTATACCTACCAAGCAAACCCCAACAATGCTTCAAATGACTAACTCAGCCAAGCCAGTTTTATGGTATATTCTTGTGGGGATCAAGCACTTAGCATTAGAGAAGATCATTGTCAAGAAACGGAGCAATGACCCCACACGGCCGAACAGCTTGCTTACAGTTATCTTTAAAGCAAACCCATAATTCTGGATCAAAGCAATGAACAGTGTATCTGTCAATGTCCTTTTAAGCAGCTTGGTTCCTCAGTCCTGGCAGCGGTCGTATATCGACCCTATTCACAAAAAAAGGGAGTAAGGACGATCCCGCGAATTGCCAGTTGATAGCCCAGTTTGACGTGGACACAAAATTATTTGCTTTGTTGGTCCTCCAAGATTTGCAAGACTGGGCCTCTCAGGCAAACATAATCCCTTGGTTCTAAATTGGCTTCCGTCAAAACACTGGAAACACTGACAATATCATAGCACTGGATCACCTAATTCACAAAAACATGGACAGTCAACAAGCCCTTCACACATGTTTATTGATTACAAAAGAGCCTTCAACAATATCGATAGGTATAGATTATGGTAGAAGCTAAGCAATTTGGGCCTTCTGACAAAAACATTTATTGCCAATATTGCCCTTTACTCTAAGAACTGAATCGAGCCAAACTCAAGGGGATGGCACTTTGGAAATAAATCAATACATACTTGGATTTATAGAGTATGGCTAATCATCCTTGAGGGTATCCAGTCACTGTCCATAGGCACAGCAATTTAAAGTGATTTGCCCAGAATCACAGGATGTAGAGACTCAACCCTAGATCCCCAGCCCCAAAGTCAGCAGCTCTGACCGTTACGCTACATCCTCGAGTATCCATCAGCAAATGGCTAAAGCAGGGTTGCACTCTGGCCCCAACTCTTTTCAATATATTTACTGCTGATATAGAAACTGCCCTGGAAAACTCAAAATAATGCCCTTTATGCTTTATGATCAACTACTACATATTACGCAATATGCTGACGATGCAGTATTGGACTTCTCGGTCACTGGGCTGAATCCTCTCTAAATAACCTGTCTCCTTACTGTAACACCAAAGGGGTAGAATTAACCCAGAAAAAAACAAATCGTCACTTCACCGGGACCCGCAAGTGGCCCTCCTGGTCATGGAAATTAGGAGATCTTACTATCAATAAGACTAATTCACACAAATATCTTGGCATTGATTTTCAGGCCTCAGCTTTGAAGAAAAAGGTCACAGGGATAGCAGCAGGCATATGCCAAGGTGCATCAACGTTACAGAGCTCTCATTAATGCTGTTCTTGCAAGTCATAAAAGCTAAGTTCTTGCCCTCACTAGTATACGGCCTACAATCCCAGACAAACTTAAATTTGGGGGGTGGTTAAATCAGCAGCAATCATTGTTTTTTTGCCAAATCCTTTGGCTTCTAAACTCCACCAGGAAATCACAAGTTCAATTAGAATTTGGTCTTATAGACCAAATACTGGCACAGAGGGCCAGTCTATTGAAACTTTGGTTCAAATTGTCATTCAGAAGACCTTGATCGATTTACAAATGATAGGTCATTTGTAGCTGAATAACTCATTCAAAAGCCTTTTACGGAAGACTGTTTAAAGCCACTCAGCAACAAACGACATTTTCACATTACAAACAAAATTCCACAGACAATTTTCAGCGGCGAACTACAGTGAGCTGAACCCTCAACTTTATCTGACACTCCCTCTGTCAAGATCTTACAAACTAAGGTGCTTAAGATGGGCCTATTTGACATACGCACAACTTTTATTCTCCGCATTATTCACCTAGCACTTTCGCTATTATTATCTTGCTGCTTCTTATCTTTTTAAACTGCAATGGTTTTAAGCTATTTTCTGAATTTTTAAATGAGTATTGTGTGCAAAAAATGTAATTTATAGGTTTCTACAAAATTTGAATGATTTAATTAACTACTAAATAAAGGTTTATATCCGATCATCTAGATATCTAAGAACCTTTAATATCATTACAATGGCATGTGTGCGCCCCTTAAAGTTCAAGCTTCGACAGCTGGGTAAATAAACTAATTGATCACAGCTGTGTGGAGGGCAGGCACTTTTTTGTGGAAGCACACAACTTCTACCCCAGCAAAGAATGTACTCCTGGCTCCCAACATGTGAGAGGAGCCAAAGTCCCTCTCCTGGTGGTCCTCACATAATTGTCTGGCCTACAGCTGCACTATCAAGCAAGACAATAAAAATCAGTCCTCCAGAACAGTACTGTACATTACATATGTACAATGTAAGTGTGTCACTGGGGCCATTAGGACTCAAGACACCAGACTTTAAAAAGATGTAAAATGTTTGTTTTTCATTTAAACTCAGAGCATCATCTGGCTATAAAAGGTATTTTGAGCTATTAAGAGGAGATTCCATGAATACGGAAAAATATTTTCATAAACTAAATTATTTATTATCGTTATTTGAATTACCTTTTATTATGTGAGGCCTTTTCTCAGTGTCCTGAGCCAGTCAATTCTGAGTGTGGGTACTGTTGTTTTTCACAGATGTCCCAAACCACAAAATGTGGGTATTCGAGCTCGCCAGCCAAGTTACTCCCTTCAGGTGCCTTTCGCAGGGTAGTGAGGATGAGCAGATAAGGATTACTCCAGAAAGGCGAGGAGATTTGAAACTCAAATTAAGTGTGATGCAGTAAATTACACTCAAACACATCAATGTCCAGTCAGGGCTATACTTTGGAAAATAACATTATTTTAATCAACAAGTAAGTAAATAAAACAGTTGGAATTAAAATACCCATGAAAACCAGAAAGTGTTAGCACCTGTTGGGGCTGAGAAACAACCTCCAAACCTCTTTGTAGCTCTTTCACAGTTGGCACTAACTTTTTGCAACATTCGGATTATGACCTACGTTATCCTATAGAGTTTTGTTTGAGTCAAATCTGGGAACTTCACATGGGCGAAAACCCCTTCGTTTTTAAAACAAATGGATGCTTGATATGTTTAAGCTATAGATACTGGAATCCAAGCTCAAGGTATTGATGCCTCCCCCTTCTAACTAAAGGATTTTCAAAAGAAAAACAACTGTATTTCTTGTATTAAAACAATATAGCTATTCTCGAAATGCCACCACCCAAACAAGATCACTCCTGTAGATGTCCAGGTAATTTGGTGTCCAGTCCCGCGAGACTGGACACCGGACTGACTTTCAAGCACACTTTTTTTTTTTGGTCATCGCCGAAAAAGTCTCCTACATTCTCCACACCCGCCTCCCTCCAAGGTCAAAGCGTCCTGTCCGTGAGCCTGCCCTGCGGCGTCGGGATACCTAACAGGGGAGTGTTAGCCGCGTACGCCTTAACCGAGGACGCGTATGTCAGAGCTTTCCGCCAGCATGTTAAAGCTATGCGGAGGAGAGGATGGCAATCCGCAGGTATGCGGCTCTTCGGGAGCAACAGAACATGTAGTTCTCCCCGTCCCAGTCTGTCATCCGTGTAGCCTATTTTGTGTAGGTTCCGTCAAGCCGTCCAGTAGGAGAGCCATTGAAGTTTGCTGGTGTAATAATAGCTCCTGAAATCTGGGGCCCCCATTCCATCGGCTCTGGTCCCCAGTTGTAGTTTACGAAGCCCTATCCGTCTTCTCCCCGCACCCCAAATCAGAGTGGTTAGGAGCGAATTAAGAGTGTCAAAGATAGACTGTGGCAAAAGGACCGGGAGGTTAACAAAGAAGTAAAGCATACGAGGGAGCATTACCATTTTAGAGATCGCGATTCTACCCATGACCGATAATGGTAACGTCGTCCAGAAACCCACCGAGGCACGGAGACGTGATATAGCTTTTTTGACATTCCCCTCTATCTGGTCCTCCTGCTGTCTGTAAACCTGGATCCCCAAGTATTTAAATGTGGTGGGAGCTACCGGGATGAGGTGGGCCCCAAAGGGTATGGAACCAGGGTTCGGAGTGTCCCGGAAGTAGAAGCCGCTTGACTTCTCCGGATTTATGGCCAGTCCCGAGATTGCAGAGAACCTCTCGAAGGTCTCATATATGGCGGCGTGGTCAGTCTCAAGGTCACGGAAAAACAGCAGTATATCGTCCGCGTAGATCGATATCAGGTGTTGGTCACCTCCACTAGGGATGCCACTCCGTGCCATCCTCGTCCTCAGGGCTATGGCCAGGGGTACTAGGGCCAGCACGAAAAGCAGCGGGGACAGGGGACATCCCTGTCTAGTGCTACAATGGATCACGTATGCATCAGAGATATGTCGCCTCGTGCGTGCCCGTGCCGTTGGAGCGGTATAAAGTAATCTGATCCATGCTAAAAGGGAGGCAGGGAGCCCAAACTTCTCCAGACTTTGGAACATATACGACCAGGTCAGAGAGTCGAAAGCCTGTTTGAGGTCCAAGGCTATACAACCCGCTCTAGGGAGGTTCGGTGGAATGGACGCCATGAGCGCGTGTAAGCGACGTGTGTTCATGGAGGTGCTTCTACCAGGAAGAAATCCACATTGGTCTCTATGGATCAGGGTAGGGAGGTGTGCCTGCAGTCTCAGAGCTATCGCTTTGCTGAGTATTTTATATTCCGTGGAGAGCATTGATAACGGCCTATAATTTACCATGTCCAGACTATCCCTCCCGGGTTTAGGAAGCGAAACAACCAATGCCTGCATTGTGGAGTCAGGCAAACGACCTTCCACCAATGCCGTTCGGTATACGTTCTCCAGGACTGGTACCAGGGTATCTGAGTAGGTCGCATAAAACTCCACCGGGAGTCCGTCCATGCCAGGCGTCTTTTTACGGTTCAGAGACCTGATGGCCACCCTGATCTCATGTTGTGTAATGGGGCCTTCAAGGTCTTTTTGGGCTCCGGCATCCAGGACTGGGAATGGGAGGTCAGATAAAAAGGCAGTAATTTGACCCGGATCAACGCCTGTAGACTGGGCATATAATGCAGTCAAGTGGTCATGGAACGCCCTGTTGATCTCAGTTTGCGTATCCACCAGGTGTCCGTCCCGCGTCCGAATCCTGGTTATCACAAGGATGTCCGGGTGTTCCCGAACTAGGCGGGCCAGCAATGCTCCCGACCTATCCGCCTCTGTGTGTTGTCGACGGATATATTCTTTGTGGTCAATGATCCGTAATGTTTCAAGGGTATCTGCGTGTTCTATGTTCTCTAACTGCAGCTCTTCCCGCTTAGTGGGACCAACCGCTACCTCTCGCTCTAACTGTTTGAGCCTGCCCTCTATGCCTATTAGTTTTCGGTGTATTTCCTGTTGGGCGCCCACCAGTTGTCCAATCGCCGCTCCTCGCACCACCACCTTCATGTCATCCCAAACCACTAGGTTCGTGGAGGCTGTGTCCCAGTTCTCCACAAAGTATTTGCCCAATGTCTCAGACAGGGACGCCCGGAAGGGGCCATCTTCCAGTAGGAGTGGGTCTAGGCGCCACGTGGGGACCGGGGTAGGGACCCTGCCCAGAGGAGGCTGAATGTAAGGGGCCTGTGATCTGAGAAGGTCTTTACTAAGTATTCCAGATTTTCAACCCTGGAAATCAGAGGTGCGGAACAAAGGAACCGGTCACTTCTAGTGTGGAGCCTGTGAATGTGTGAGTAGTGAGAGTATTCCCTGCTCTCTGGATAAAGGGAGCGCCAGGCATCCTGCAGGCCCCAACCCGCCGCCCATGTGCAAAATATCTCCGTCAGCCGGGAGACACCCGACACCTGTAGGGGAGGATGTGACCTGTCTCGGTCCAAATCCATTATCATGTTCCAGTCCCCCCCTAATATCCAGGGGGCAGTGGACCAATCCGCTAACGCCAGTCCCACCCTCTGCAGGAGTTTGTCTTGGTCAAAGTTCGGAGCATAGACACAGCCCAGTACCACTGGCGCGCTTTTAAGCACACTTAAAGGCCAAAATGGCCCCTTTCGTTTTGGGGACAAACAGCTTGACAGCTCCCACTGCAATAGCATATGCTTACCTTATGTCCAAGTGCTTATATATAAGGATTTAGTTTTAATGGTGGCAGGCCAGCCATGCAAAGTCGGGGTGTACGCAGCAGACAATGGCGACTTCACTAACCACTGGTGTAAGTAGTATTAGGCGTGGCTGCAGCTTCAACTGCGATGTGTTTGGAACTGTAAGCACCACTATAGCACTCTGAAGGAACTGAAAGGGACAATGATGCACTTTCTAATAATAAATAGAACAATGGTAGAAACGTTTCCAACTCAGGACGCCCTCCTACAGCCTGTGGACCAGAACCTTCTTCAGGGTTGTGAAGAAAAACTGTCTTCCGGTAACTCTGCTGCTAAAGGGAGGATGGTAAGGGCATCCTTCGAGCACAGGATCAGTTTGGAACAATAAAGACTCAATTCTTGATCCTTGAAGACGGTGCAACAACTCCTTAATGCAGATGTTCTTCGTTCTTCCCTCTCGAGCAGCTGGCTAGGGGAAACGGGTGGCTCCTGAGCAGTCTCACTCCGTTGAGTTGCACTTAACAGTTAGCTGTATTTTGCTATCTCCCCAGGAATCATGTCACTTTTACTGGAAACACAGGCAAGTTCTTCAGCAAGCAGGTGAGTTCTTCCTCTTATCTATCCCCATGTCACACAGGCAAGGAGACCTCTAACCTCCACTTCCCCGGAATTCTCTGTGCCAATAAATTGTAAACGAATCAGGTACTGGCTGTTAGGTTTACTGGGACCAGAGCAGGATGTCAGAGCCAACAAGAGTGACTGCCTCATTCAAAGATCGGTGTGCTTCCCCACTCCTTGAGAAGCATCTTTTTAGATTATTCATGCTTGAGACTAGTATTGTCAGACTAGTTCTGAGTATTTACCTCCAAATGGAGGTTCAATAGGCTCCCATTGCCAAGGGAGATGGCGGCGACAAAGGAAATGTGTATTTAGTAAACATCACTCAGGGAGAGGAAACTTACACTGGCACAAAAGGACTAGGCTGTAATCCATCCTTTACAGCCAAATAAAAAGGCTGCAAGGAAGGGGCATAGTGGTATGTGGAAGCTGAGATATTCAAGGCTGAGATCACCAGCTCAACACAAAGCAAACCACTATCATGCACATGACACACACATCCGGGGTCCACCAAACTCCATCACTAACCAGCCCAATCATGAACCAACTATGCAAAATGCACGCGACAATCAATCTTCATACTTTTCCTGGACATGGAAAAGGCAGTGGAACCAGTAATGGCGATTAAACACACATTTTACTGGGGAGAAATTGTAGGTAGTCTCCTGATAAGGGCACATGTATGGCTGTCGTCAAGACCACTAAGAATTGGGGTACATTTCGGTTGCCCCCTGAAATCCCTGCTATTAGAACAGAGCTCCGAAGATAACAAAAAAGTTAAAACACAACAAAAGCCTTGTGTTATTGCCATGCTTAATGGAGGATAAACACAGGGCCGTCCAGAAAAACGAATAAGGGCCAAGTGGCACAGCTTTACAAAGCCATGGAGAGGACTTTTGTTCAATCAGTATGTATGTTTGTGTCATGCACCATACTGAAGCTTCTCCCCATTCCTTAATTGATGACATTATTACTGTCTGGGCAAGAAAGTCACCTCTTTAGTACAGTCCCCCCTTTAGTATCCACATACAGCGATCAACAACTTAAATGTGAGTAGTTATCCTTTGCTAAGTCTCTGGCAATGCACTGCAGCTGATGTGTCATGTTCATTTTGAACCATTTGCGCTAGAAATTAAATATTTTGTATTGCAATTGGAAAATTATGAGGCAGATGGTAGATTATATGGCTATTGAGGCAAACTCACATTTTTGTGGAATATACTTTGGCTGAAGAATCGTGTTATTCCAATGGCCTTGGTTATAACAGACTTTGCTCTTTAGTTCTTCTTCCGAGCCAGCAGTCAGCGTCTATTCTACAAGGTAACTAGAATTAGGGGCTCAGCACTTTAAACTAACCACATAATTAGCCAGTCTCCTGGCTCTATGCTTTGCCTCTGTGAAGGCTCCATTTTCGGTCACTCACCATTCACTTTCCTTGCATGTTTTCAATCTCTGCTGTCTTTTTCTGCTCAATATATTTTGCTCACAGGGCTTTTCCCTTCCTGTCTCGTTTTTACGTCTCAGCTAATCAGTGAACATACTATCTCTTTGAAGCATGTTTACAATTAGTGGGTTACATCCCGTCCATAGGCTTACGATTTGTTTGTTTCAACGTTGCTCTTGTATCCTTCATTCTCAATTGTCCATGGCATGCATGCGTCATGCTTGTTCTTGTGTTTGACCCTCCCCTAGAGCATGGACCAAGTACTTGTGTCCGTCCCCTGCTCCTGTTTTTGGAGCTACTTTTTTTTATTTATCTTTAAATTTGTCTCCTCTCGAACCCAATTGCTTATTTTCCCCTCCCACCTACCTCCATTCCCATTCCCATTGCTGTGAGCTGGAGAACCAGGTTTGAGTCTCGGTCTGGAAATCCATATTTTTTTTAATTTTGATTTTTTTTTAATAATATGGTTTGCTATGCGTATTTCTACTTTCCTACCACAATGTTTTGTCCATTTTAGTTGGAGGAAGTGTTTCTTAATTCCCTTGTTGAAGTCTCTGAATCTGAAACAAGTTAGGCCTACACTGATGTATCTTCTGATGCTTCCCACTGAGCATGTGATTTTTACTTTTTGATTCTTTTTACGAGCTGTCTGGGTGTCTAGGAGAAAGAGATCTGATTAATTGTTTAAATGTTGATAGTTTTATGAATAATCATACTGTTTGTATTTTTTAATCATGAATTTGATATTATTGTTTTCAATCTGTATTCTTTTATGGTGATTTTATCTACAGAATGAAGATTTATATTGATTTTACAATTGACAATGTCAATAGCGTAAGCACTGAAAAGACCTATTGTTTTTAAAAATGTTCGTTTGCTATCCGGTCTTACACAGACATGGTGTCATATTCAGAGTACAGCTCTCGGGTTTACTCCCTGTGTCTTTAATGCTTCCCTGTAATACTAGACAGATTTACAGGTGGAGCGGAATGTAGGACTCAATATGTATATTTATATCGTACAGTGAACGTGAGCCTAGCAATAGAACATATGATCCTGCTTTCTTACTCTTGGTATTAACCACCAATGTTGAACTCCAGTCAGACACCATTGCCGCTGTTAGAGTTAAAAATATTTACTGGATTAGGCAAGATGGCCGCTGACAGACTGTAGGGAGAGGACGTGCTCTCTCCTCTCTCCCTGAAGCTGATTATCGAGTGAAAGGTGATGCGGCTTCAATAAACTGTAGACGGCGTTTTTTTTGTACTTCAAGCATCGGTCGCACGAGAAAGTGAGGATATGGTACAGAGTTCGAAGGCTATCTCCGTATTTTTACCCATAACGGAGTACAGATTGATTGTGAAGGCACTAACCTCCTCGACAGTGGGATCAGTGCTGGCGTGGACATTGGCTCGTGCGCGTCAGCTGATGGTGAAAGTTCTGGCTGGAGGCAACAGCGTCATCAGCGGTATCAGAGGTCGGCAGACGCCGCGTCCAGTCTCTGGCGTTCAATGGCTCTGAAGATTGCGAAAACCCTGAGGGAAGAGAAAGCTGCCTGGAGTGAGTCGGATGCTCCGGCAGCTAACCTACGAGCAAAGAAGCTGCTGCGGACGCAGGAGGAGCGGGAGGAGCTGCGCACTGCCGAACAGGGGAAGAGCACCGGGAGAAGTAAGGAAACTGGCAACGCAGTGGGGGAAAAAAGCAAGAAAAATGAAAAAAGCAAGGCGGCGTCCACAAAGAAAGGAAAATCGATAGAGCAGACAAACATGAGGCAGCCCTTAGTATATGAGGTATTTCTACCTGCTGTCGCTGCCAACCCTCGTGGGATAACAGTTGTTGAGGTATCCCCAGCAGACCCCGCAGCAGACCCCGCTGTGAGTTTAATAAGTGACGGTGCTCCCACAGTTCAGCATTTGGCTCAAGATATATCCACAACAAGGGCTTTACAGATGGGAGGTTCTGAAACAAACGTGCAGGTAACTGTTGTTGAGAATGAGCATGTGGTTACTGAGCCGCTAGAAGGGGTAATGTTACAGGAGCAGGAGTATGCAGAGGATGCGGAACGAGGGAAAGACAGTAGAGAGACTGCTGCTCAGGTGAAACAAACGAATAATACAACTGGTATTGAAGAAGGGTTGGCTCAACAGGAATGTGAAAAGGAGAAGGAAGCGGCAGTTGATATTGACAGTGATAGCCAGCAGGCTGAGGAAAACACTTTGTCCACAGGCACCGATAAGATTTTGGCGTTAACAGAGGCATTATCAGAGGCATTAAGAGAGGAGCATAAAACTGATAATACGTATGAAGTAACCACTCCAAATTTGGTAGCTACTGTAGGAGAGGATAATATTGGACCTAATTTGAACAGTTTGGTTGTATTGGGGGGTAATATGGTTACTACTACCAATGATGGTTTAATGGTATTACCAGGCTCTCCAGCTGATGAGTGTTTTTTTCTGTAAACGAGGGAGAGGGCGAGGACGAGGACGAGGATGAGGATGCGGGTGGAGAAGGGGGGAGTGAGTCAGAGGATTCTTCTAACGCCGAGGAGGTGGAGAGTGACCAAACAATGTCAGGGTTGGTAACAGAAACAGTAGCCACATCAGAGTCTGGAGAGGCTACAGATCAAGAGTTATCTGCAAAGCGTAAATCTAAAATCTTGACAAAAAAACGAAGGAAATCAAAGGGCATTATGAGCCCTGTAATTACCAACGTTGCAAAGAGACTTGACTGGGATTACTCAGCCACATCACAGATGTACCAAGAGGCTGTTGGGGGTCCAGATAAAAATGTGGGCACTTTAGGGATACTTGAGCAAAGACCTAGGCAAAGTCAAAGCGAAAATCAGAGCCAGAGTCAATCTCAGGGGCAAACTTCACCAATGGGGTTTGAAATGATGTTCTCAATGCTGAAGCAAATACAAACTGAGGCAAGAGTGGAAAGTCGTAGAGCCAGGCAGGAAAGTAAAAAGATACAAGGCTCCCTCCGTAAAGTAAATAAAGTATACGCAGATTTGGCAGGGAGAGTTACGGAGGTAGAAGAAAGAACTGGGGTTCTGGAAGATGAAATGAAGGCTTGGAAGGAATTCAGACAGGAGCAAGAGAAGACTAACACCGATATGCTATGGAAGTTGGAAGACTTCGAGAACAGGCAGCGTAGAAACAACATTGACTTTTGGGCATTGCAGAAGGAAGAGAAGGGCAGGATGTGAGAGCCTATGTTATAGAGCTCCTCAAGGGTGCACTTCCTGATATAAAAGGCTGGGATTGGGAGTCAGAGATTCAGGGTGCACATAGATTT
Source organism: Lissotriton vulgaris (assembly GCF_964263255.1). Classification (NCBI taxonomy): domain Eukaryota; kingdom Metazoa; phylum Chordata; class Amphibia; order Caudata; family Salamandridae; genus Lissotriton; species Lissotriton vulgaris. The sequence continues at coordinate 1,054,695,181 of NC_141685.1, read as the reverse complement.
CCATTTACACAGAGGAAGGGGGATGTCTCAAATAAGCCTAGAGCGATACTTATATATGTGGGAAACTGTCTGTTGAGAGAGGAGATAATGGCGAAGGCAAAACCACAGGCTAAATGTAGATATAAGGATGTCGAATTCTTCGCTAGGCCAGACTTCTGCCATACAACGGTAGAATGGAGGTGGAGACTGCGGGAATTGATATCACCATTTCAAAAAATTGGATGTGAGGCATACTTGATGTTCCCCAGTAGATTGAAAGTGGTAAGGGATGGTCAGTTCAAAATTTTCTACTCCGAAATTAAAGCAGCTGAGTTTCTGACATGGTTAAAAGAAAGGAACCCACAGAATCAATCACAGTCTCAGGCACAGGCTGATAGAGAACGAGCGGTAGCTCTGGCTGCCAAAGGAAAATAGAAGAGAGAATATGTATATGCTTGTATAAAATCAGAGAAGAAGCACAAAGAATAGAGAAACGCACTGTATGGAAACTTTTATATATGTACGCTGTAAGATGGTTTCACCTTGTTTGTACAATTTGGTAAAAGGGAAGGGGGAGGGGGGGCACGGTGGTCCCGCACAGTCACAGCTGTCACATATAGGTCTCACGGACCTATTTGCCTGTAGGGGGGGTGGGACAGTAAGGGTGGGGGGAAAGGGGGGGGGGAAAGGGGGGGGGGAGGAACAACAAAAAAGCTGGTATAATCGCAGAGGTAAAGTAACCTGGAACACATGGATCAATAAAACAGAGAAAATATATGAATTGTATATGGCCGTTAGCCCAATATGTATAAGGAATCAGTTCAGCATTTGTAAAATTAAGGATAAATTACCTAAAAAACCAGGATGAATACTCGAATAATGACGTGGAATGTTTGCGGACTAAATGATAAACTAAAAAGGCAGAAGGTGGCTGTCCTGATCAAAAGTTTAAGACTAGATTTTTTAATACTCCAAGAGACACATATACAGGCGTCTGAAATCCAACTACTTGACCAGCTAGGTCTTACTGTCATAGCGTATTCCAGACAGGGGGCTAGGAACAGGGGGGTGGCTGTAATGGCAAGACAAAGAGACATTACTACTAGGAAAAAATGGGAGGACGCTTGGGGAAGATGGGCTCTAATAGAATGTTTGATAGGAGAACGATGGGTAACCCTTGGCTCTATCTACGGGTCTACAGGAGACGATTCGGAAATCTTTGAAGAGATCGATATTGAGTTGGCGACCTGGGCCCCATATGCAGTAATAGGAGGGGATTTCAATATCAACGGTGCAGGGGGATTGGGTCTGGGGTTAGGACCTCCAGTTAAATATAAAGGAAGGAAGAAAAGAGTGTTTCAAGCAGTTTGCTCCTTAGCTAGGAATAATGGGTTATTGGATGTTTGGGATACTCTTAAGCCAGGACAAGATGGGTACACGTATTACTCAGCACCACACAAAGTAAGTGCAAGATTAGACTATTTTTTAATCAGCAGTCAAGGCATTGATGGTGCAGGCATTGAGAGATTACCAAGATTACTAGCGGATCATAATCCCCTAATTGTCACCTTAAAGGGATTGGTAGTGGCAAGGAGGGTCTCAGAGTGGACATTTGAAAAAGCACTGCTGGAGGATGAGGCATATATTCAACATATGAAGAGCTGGATAACTGAATTTATGACAATAAATAGAGATACAGCAGCTGTAGGGACAGTATGGGACTGTTTTAAGGCAGGGGTGAGGGGGGAGACTATTAGTTTTGGGGCTAGGAGAAGGAAACAGGAGAAAGAGAGAAGTGATGCCTTAAAGAGGGAGTTACTATTAGCGGAGGAAGAAGTAAGTAATAGACCAGATCAGAGTAGTAATGGAGGTGCATTAGATCCTTTCTGTATGAAGCTCGCGAAACTGCAAATGGAAGCAGAAGAATATATAGCAGTGAAGGCGGCAAAACAATATGTGGTTAATAGAGAGAATTGCTATGAGATGAGTGAAAGAGTTGGTAAAATGCTAGCAATTAGAGCAAGGCAAAAAGTATCATTCGGAGAGATAAAAGCAATAAAAGATAGTTCAGGAGTAGTTGTAACAAGTGTGCAACAAATTAGAGAAGTTTTCAGGAATTTTTATACGAATCTATACCATGAAAATGATGTAAAAGATCCCGAAGACATAATGGAGTATTTGAATCATTATGAAGGGGCTGAGCTGGATGAAACAGAGAAGCAGAGGATAGACAACCCATTAGATCAAGAGGAAATAAAAGGTGCTTTGAAGAGTTTACCATCTGGGAAAGCGGCCGGGCCAGACAAGATCCCGCTAGAGTTCTACAAGGTGTTTTGGGAGGAGATAGGGGAAGATATGGTACGCATTATGAAACAAGCACAGAAGGGAATGTCAATACCAAACTCCTGGTCCGGGGCTGAAATAGTTGTTATTTTAAAGAAAGGAAAAATACCTACAGATCCCGGATCGTACAGACCAATCACGCTCATGAATACCGACACAAAGGTCTACTCAAAAGCACTGGCAATAAGATTCGCCAGTGTAATAACACCATTAGTCACTGTCAGTCAACACGGATTTATACCTGGACGAGGGACCACGCATCACATACGAAAATTAATAACCCTTATGGATAAAATGGAGGTTATTGGGGAGCCATTCTCGGTTTTATTGTTAGATGCTGAAAAAGCATTCCACCGTGTATCATGGGTATATTTGTGGAGTGTTCTGAAAAGAATGGGGTTTGGAAATGGTTTTCTTACAGCGATAAAGACCTTGTATAGAGATCCAGTAGCTACGATCAGAATAAATTCGGGAATAACGGAACAAGTGAAAATAAATAGGGGTACTAGGCAGGGATGCCCGTGCTCCCCGTTACTTTTTGCAGTATACTTAGATCCATTAATACGTAGATTGGAAGCAAATGTGAGTATACCTCCAGTTGCCACACCTAGGGGGGACTGCAAGATACTTGCCTATGCCGATGACGTGGCTGTCGTAACACCAGTACCCACAGAGGCTATTAGACATGTGGAGCTGGAGGCCAAAGAATTTGGGAAAGTGTCAGGATATTCTTTGAACACTGGAAAAACACAAATTATAAAAAATAACAAGGCTATATGCCAGGATCCACGGGTGGTACAGACAGGAACGTATCTGGGCATAACTATAACTACAGAATTAGAAAGGATAGTAGAGTTAAATATAGACCCCATTATACAAAAAGTGGGGAAAGAACTAGATAGACTTAATAATTTACATCTCACATTGGTTGGCAGAGTAAATATCATAAAAATGCTAATATTGCCGAAATTTTTATATTTGTTCAGGACAATTCCGTTGTGGTTTGATAACCTTTGGTTTAAAAAAACTGAACGAATGATTAATAGATTTATCTGGTCTAAAGGTAAAACTAGGAGAGCAGCAAGATTTATGGCACTCCCACGGGAGAGAGGAGGATGGGCATTACCGGATCTGAAACTTTACTATTGGGCTGCAGCCCTACAATATATGGTAGGATTAATAGGTGGAGCAGAAGTGGAAGGAGAAGATGATCTGGGTTCATTAGCGATATATGGCATATTGATGGGAGAAGAAGTTAAAAATATATTTTTGAAACATTTTGACACAGCCTATTTTAAAAGAACACGATTTAAGACTATTTTGGGTGCACATAACATTTGGAAGGTGTTTATTAAGAAATCTGGACTGGGGAAATTTAATAGATACACGAGGATAAAAGAGAATACGCTATTTCCTGAAGATATATTTTCTGACTTAGTGTACACAGAATGGTACCGAAAAGGGATAATAAAAGTGGGGGATCTGATGGCCCCACAGGGGATGAAACAATTCGCAAATTTACAGGCGAAATATGATTTGTCAACAAGACACTTCTTCAAATATCTACAAGTAAGAAGTTTCCTGCAAAATAAAAGGGGGGGATTGAGAGGGTTTGAGAAAAATTGCATACTAGAGGCAATACATAATGGAGTAGACTGCACAATCAAAAGGTTTTATGCAGAGCTAATTGAATCTAAAACAGATGATATGGTTAAGTGGGGGGAAAGTTGGTCGGCGAAGTTGGACATAGAGCAGGAGTGCTTTAATATATCAGTAGAACTAGGAAAGAATATTTTGTGCTCTGCGTCTCTGCAGGCTCAGCACTATAAAACCATCTATCGGCTATACTACACTCCAGCGAAACTTGCACAATGGGGGGCGACTACTGGTATAAACTGCCCTAGATGCAGAAGTCTAGAGGCAGATGTTATTCATATTTTTGCAACATGCCCATGTCTATTGACAACATTGAACGAGATAGAAACATTCCTTCAAAGGGCATTGAAATTATCTATTAATTTAACACCTGCAATTATTTTACTGGGGGTAGACTCGGGCAATGAATATGAAGAGGGTAACTACTTCATCTTTGTTGCCATGGCAGTTTTTAGATTATGTATTGCCTCAGCCTGGCTAGAACAATCTGCACCAGCATTCCAACAATGGTTAGCTAAGGTTCTAAGTATATATAATCTAGAAAAAGCAATATATTCAAGAAGAGGAAAGAATGCAAGGAAACTAGGATTGAAAATATGGGAGCCAATAATGAAATGGAAGGAAGAAGTGTAATGTGTATATAATGTGTATATAATGTATAAAAGGGCATAAGGATCTTCGGGGTATAAGGGAGGGGCATTGGTATTAATAAGAAATAAAGTGATGTATAATTTGTTTATATGTAAATATGTAAGTTTAACGGATATGTTGTCTTTGTGTTAAGTATGGTTTGTGTAAATACTAAGGCATGAGGGAGGACTTTTAGGTGTAATATAAGTTATAATGTGTCATATGTTGTGTACACTTTAAGATTATATATTTGTTTTTTATACTTCCACGGTGGAAGCATTATTGATTTACTTTAGTAAACTGTTCCTCACCCCCTCTCGGTTTTAGAGGGGGAAAAATAATTGTAAAAATCTGTTAATAAAAAGATTTCAAAAAAAAAAATTAAAAAAAATATTTACTGAAAATCTAAAATGTACTGAAGCTAAAGGTCAGATAGAGTTGGGGGAGATGCCTATTATAACCCATGGATCCATTAACATTAAAACTCCATTCACAGTTTGAAAGGCCAAATCATGTCTTCCATGGAGATCTACAATTATGACTTGAGACCACCCTGAGTATAGTATCGTATTCAGCTTTATAAACATGTTGACTTACATTTTCAATATATTTTTATTCGTTTTTAATTGAGTCTTTATTAGTTTTTAACTACTGCCTTCTGTGTTACAATCTCTCTCCAACTTCACAGTCAACTCTTTAACAACAAAACATGTTTTTTTAACAATAGTAACATGTAATTATCTTCTCTCCATGTACTGTTCCTCACCTCAGCCTGGCCTTCTAGTCCAATATGTTTGAATTCAGATTGTCAAATGTTCTAATTTCTTCTGGCCGTTTGTTTCAAACTCTTTTTATTGAGTTTTGTAGCAACACAAGAATACAAAACATGACAAAAACATCCATTACATTATTCAGGTCAAGTGTTACAGAATGCTTCCTGGTGAACACAGCATGTTAACGAGGACTCAACCCAAAAAGTACCTGTGCTACTACGCCCCTTAGATAACATTCTGCTTCTCATTGCATTTCCCTTGTTCGACAACCCAATTGTATGAACTCTGAGCTAGTATACGGATGTATTCTGTCCAAACTGTGCGCCCCAACTGAGGCCTAGTGTGAAGTCCAGAAAGAAGAAAACAAAAATAAAGAAAGAAAAGATAAAATGTTGAGAAACTAGAGAACGAAAGAAAAAAAGTAAAAAACAAGAAGACAGTGTAGCCGGTGTATCATGGTGGGTGTGTTCCAGAGTGGGAACTTTGTGGGGTGGCTTAGCGGTCTGGAGTTAGGTATCTCTCACATAAGGAAACCCTGGGGGCTCCCTGCTTGGTTAGATGTGGAAGAGGTGGAGGGCCCTCAGTCTGGGGCTACATGACAGATATTCCACCAGCAGAGACCAAATATAATCAAATCCCTTCCGTGAGTCCTCTTTAATATCCATCAGGCGTTCCAGCGCTAATGCCCACCAGAGTCTCGCCTGTCATTAGTTTAGAGACGGAGCCTCTGCCTTTTTCCAGACGGCTGCGACCACCATCTTGGCTTCACCAAGCACAGCCACATGATGGTGTGGTCATTATTTGTTTGCCTTTTAAGAATCAGGTGTCTAAGCCCCAGCAGGGTATGTTCAATGGTCTCCCGAATGGGATAGCCTAAAATCATTTTTATCTGAGACAGGATTTCTTTCCAAAAAGGCTTAACAGAGGGGCAATCCCACCAGATATGTCTTAAGTCACCAAACAAACCCCATCCTCGCCAGCATCTATCTCAGGTGTTAGGGAATATTTTGTGTAATTTCACGTGGAGCAAGTCCAATCGTATATTATTTTGCAGTGAGCTTCACGGAGATGCATAGATCGATTGTGTTTTTTTTATGTCCTTATATAAATGGCTCCATTGCTTCTGCTCCACTGGTCTAGCAAGGGTAGACTCCCAGAAAGCCCTGTGTCTCGGACCCTCCTGTGGGCTGAATGCCCGGATAAGGGAGTAAAGAAAGGAGATCGTTCCCCTGGTGGATGCCCCCGACTGTGCGAATTTCACTATGGGGAGCAGGTCCCTGGTAGCGGCCAGCCACTCCTATGGTTGCTGTACCCAGTGTTTGAGTTACGTGTAGTGGAAGCCCTCGGAGGCCGCTAGAGGGAATGCTTTAATGCATTCCTCAAAAGTCAGGAGTTCCCCTTTCTCATATAGTTGGGAGATCATAAGGCATCCCCCGTTTCCAATGAGTAAATGGCCGCTCCCTCATTGCCGGGGGTAATCAGGATAAAAATGTATGGGGGTCTAGGGCAAGGGGAAGGTCAACAAGTTAAGTGTTTTAGTTAGCAGGTCCCACACTCGCAGGGTAGTGGAAGTGGGGGTGCTGATGTACGCATTTTGCGGCATATGTTGCGTTTTTAACCATAAGAGGTCCCATATGGTTCTGCCTGTTATCTGTCGATCCATGTGGAGCCAGTGTTTTTCAGGCTCCCTGAGAGACCACTCCGTTATGACCCGGAGCTGTGCTGCTCAATAGTAGCTTCGGAAGTCTGGGAGAGCCATGCCACCCTCAGATCACAGCCTGATCAGGACCCGGTACGAGAGTCGAGCTCTTTGTCCCTGCCAGATTAATTTGGTGACCACCTTGTTAAGATCAGTGAACAATTTCCTGTCAACTGGGATCGGGAGGCCCTGAAATAGGTATAGGAGTCTAGGAAGGATATTCATCTTCACTGCATTTATTCTCCCTATCCAAGAGGTGTATGCCGATTTCCAGCGATTCCGGTCCGCCTTAATCTGTCTTAACAGAGGTGGGAAATTGGCCTTGTAGAGACATGAGATTTTTGGAATGAGCTTGACCCCTAGATATGTAATGTCATTGCTTGTGCAACAGAAAGGGAAGTCTCTTTTATTCAATCCCACTCCTCTATCGGTAGGGTTAGGTTGAGCAAAAATGACTTTGTGCTATTCACCTTAAAGCCCGAAACTCATTCAAACCGCTCGAGCTCCTCTAGAAGTGCAGGCAACGAGTTCCGCGGGTCGGTGATAGGAAGGAGCATGTCGTCAGCAAAGAGGGAGATCTTGTGGGTGTCAGTGCAGAAGGTTACCCCCTTATAATATCCTTGTTCACCCTTATCCTCTTTGCTAGGGGCTTAATATTTAGAGCAAATAGCATGGGGGACAGAGGGCATCCCTGCCTTGTTCCCCGCTTAAGTGTGAAAGCGTCGGAAGCCGCCCCATTTACTAGGACTCTCAAAGTGGGAAAATGGTAGTTGGCCTGCACCATACCAATAAAGGAGTTGATAAAACCAAATTGTTTCACAGTTCGAGCTGGGTAGGCCCAATCGACCAGATCAAAGGCCTTCTCTGCGTCCAGCTAATGGAGGGCCGCTGGGATGCCTGTCTTTTGTACTTTTTCAATTATATGCACTATTCTGCATAGATTATCATGGGTCTGCCGACCCTTAATAAATCCCAACTGATCGGGGTCGATCAGAGCAGGGAGGACATTTTCCAGGCGAGTGGCCAGGATTTTAGAGTCCAATTTGGCGTTTAGGTTCAAGAGAGGGATAGGCCTGTAAGAGGCGCATGCTTTTGGATCTTTTCCTGGTTTGGAAATAACATTTATCAGAGCTTACCCCATTGTGTCTATTACCCTGTGGTCGATTACTATTTTGTTAAACAAGAGCACCAGATGGGGTGCCAGTTCGGGAGTGAATGTACAATAGAAGTGGGCATTAAGCCCATCAGGGCCTTGTGCCTTCTGCAGTTTCAGGGTGTCAATCGCCTCTTGAACCTCCTCCCTGGTGAAGGGCAGGCTCAATTCCTCGTTATAATTAAACAACAAAATGGGGTAAACCCAGTATCCCTATGAACCTAGGCAAATAATCTGTATAAACAACAATTGGTTCATTGGGGAACACAAAATTACTTTTACTGTCTCATACACTATGTAGACATTTGAAACACAAAGCACCATCCAGAGACCATCAACGTATTTATGTACTATTTTATAAATTTCAATAATTCATAAATACTGGTTTCATAAGTAAATCTTAAAGAAGGCTGTACTGATTAATACGGTGTACAGTTTTTGATAATTGTATGATACGCACAGACCACATGTTACCTTTCCCCCTTGTATATAATAATTGTACAGTTCTTTCACTCTTGCGCCGTAAGCACTGAGCACTTTAAGACACTTTTTGCACCATTCACTTCTTTGTACAGCCTTCTTTATGATTTACTTATGAAACCAGTATTTAAGAATGATTGAAATTTATAAAATAGTACATAAATACGTTGATGGTCTCTGGATGCTGCTTTGTGTTTCAAATGTCTACATAGTGTATGAGACAGTAAAAGTAATTTTGTGTTCCCCAATGAACCAATCAATTCCTCGTTAGTGTGGGCCGATACCTTGGTTAAAGTGGACCTCAAATAGCGCTCTTGCGCTTGGGTATCGACTGGGTCTGTGGAGTATAGGTCTCTGTATAATGACCAAAGGCATTTGCTTTACCCTCCTCATTACAGTTGGGGATGCCCGCGTCATCCATTATCTGTTTAATGTATTCTTTTTCTTGTTTTGCCCTTAACTTTTGCGCTAATAAGGTGCCTACCTTGTTGCCATTATCGTAACCTCTAGCTTGTAACCTCAGAATTGTGTGCTCAGCTCTATTAGTATATATGGCTTTTAGTTTACCCTTCAGGGAGGTGACTTTACAGTGGGTTGGCTTGATGAGGACTCTTAGTGACTTTTTTCTGCTAATCGTAATTCCTTTTCCAGTAGGAACCCCTCTGTTGGTTTCTAAGAGTGGTGGCTAAGTCTATACATTTACATGATCTGAAAGGCAGATAGGGTGAAACCGCGCATCTGCCACCATGAACAGAAGAGATTGACTGAGGAAAAGGGATCACTTTGGAAAACTGCTTTTGCCTTGAGCTGGGACCCTGGTCTGCTGTTTTGGACCTCTGCCTTCACCCTAACTGCTCGCGGAACCCGCTGCGCGGGTCCCGCTTCGTGTGGGGCTCCTTGTGGGAGGTTGATTCTGCAGGGCTGCGAGCGTGTTGCGGCGCAGGACTACAAGTCCCAGGAGCGCCAGCAACCTCCAACCGCCACCACCTGGGACGCTCTCCCTGCAGCTCCTCCCTGCAGCTCCTCCCTGCAAACAACACAGTTAAAAGCTGTCTCCGTTGGCTGCAAGTTGGATCACTTTGGAAAACTGCTTTTGCCTTGAGCTGGGACCCTGGTCTGCTGTTTTGAACCTCTGCCTTCACCCTAACTGCTCACGGAACCCGCTGCGCGGGTCCCGCTTCGTGTGGGGCTCCTTGTGGGAGGTTGACTCTGCAGGGCTGCAAGCGTGTTGCGGCGCAGGACTACAAGTCCCAGGAGCGCCAGCAACCCCCAACCGCCACCACCTGGGACGCTCTCCCTGCAGGCTCCTCCCCATTTCTTAGGATTGTACATCAGTAGCAGCCGTGTCCCGCTGCGCGGGAGCGCGCCAGGAGAAGCCCGGGACAAGGGCGGGACCGTCTGTGGCCGTCCGTGGTCGGACAAGGTTGGGTTGGGCCCGGACCCCTGTCAAAATTACCATCAGATCTACGTTATTCCTCTTGCACGGCTCTAAAAGGTATCTTGTCATTATTAGCCTTCGCAAGGGAGGGGGACATATAGCACCCAAAGCACAGTGGAACTATTTATTGACTTATATACTTATCCACTTAGAATCTCACCATGCCATTGAAATCAGGGAAAGAACGTTTAGCCCACATACAAACTTCTAAGGGCGTAGTCTCTGGTCCCCTAGACGCCTTTATCACCAGAGCCACTGGGATTTTGGAAAAAGAAATAGAAATGGTGGAACAAAGGCTGTCCCTCGACCTAGTCACCGGAAAGCGCTCCTCAATGGGTGCTTTAGCTTTAGCCAAAAGCCCTGTCTCTCATGCAGCATTTAACTGCATTTCTACCATTGAGACTGAGGCAATAGTTCACGTGGATGGAGATGGGGTGACCTTACCCCCTTCCCTAGACAACAGGGCCCAGAAATCCAACGTTAATCAGACAAGGGATGGGGATGAAAGCCAGAATACCGGGGATGACGAATATAGTTTGGTCAATCCACCCCAATCTATTGATTCTACTCCACCTAATTTGATTGAGTTGACTCAAACGAGTCCAAAACCGATATCCCGGAAGAGAAAATATGTTTCGAGCCACAGGGGGAAAAAGATCAAAAACAGCCCAAATTGAATGACACTTGCAGTGTGAGTATACCACCCTTACAACCCCCCCATGGTTTCCCAATTGTGTATTGTCCATCATTAGCTCCCCTGGGGTCATCTAATCCCTGCCCAACATGCCTCAATAGTGACGACACCTTGCTGGTCAAAATTGAGGCTATGCTAAAAACCATTCTGCTCCCGGTTCTGGAGAGAACAAGGCTGATGACCGTTAAAATTGATGCACTGGAAACAGTAGTAAACACCAATTTGGGACTACTGCAAAAATTATCAATGTCTAGTCCCGGGGTAGGGGTTCGTAATCCGACTCAGGGTAAAAAACAAACAGCATGTAATCCCTCAGTGACCCAGGTAACCAAGCCCGCACCGCCAGGGGCAACTACTAATATTAATAAACCCATAGTAGGGGCAAAGTCCACTGTTACAACAACCACTGCTAGTAGAGGTACCTCAAAGAACCTACCAAGGGAAAAAAAAACACCCACATCTAACTCCGCTATAGCGAATCAGTCTATGTCAAATGGCTTGGTAAAACAATCTAATAGTACCCCAGTCCAGTCACTTAGTAGGGGTAAAACTAACCCTCAATCTTCTAGGACTCAGCTGGTGGGTAAACAAAAGATGCGCCCCTCACCCCGAGTCAATCTACCCCCAGAAGCGTCCCAATATACCATAGTTTTAACTGGCGTAGCTCCCCTAAGGGACGGTATCAAGGAGACCCAAGGGGAATTGCGGAATAAAGTAATCTACTGGTTAAACAAAAATCGCCCACTTCCACCATCATCCCCTACTGAAATCCTTTTTGTAAGGAGAGTAGACTGGGTGGGTAAGGGCACCAACGATTTGGAAGGGGACTGTATCTTGATATCATTCAAAGACCCCTGGGTGGTCGACCTAATACGACGGAATGCTAGATTTGCCCGTCAGGGCGACGTCCAAACTTTGGACCTTGCTTACTTTTACCCTCATACACATACCAACTATCCCATAGACCCAAACCAGTGGAGAGTGAGAGATGGGAGGTTTCGCGGGCCTAGAACACCCCACCCACAACAGTACCCCCTACTTTTCAATCATTTTGGAGCGCTGTCTGACTTGGAGTTGGTGGATTGACTGTGTTTACCCAGTTCGACGAATAACCCTACCGATGATAGCGGGGAAGAAGTACAAATTCTACTTAAACCCCCTATGACACATACACTGGGTAATCAGTTTATGCCATACAAAAAGGCAAATATGATGGTCCCGGCCGAGGGGGAAAGTGTGCAAAAAATCAACACTGAAGAAAAAGGGGTCAGAAATTTGCCCATAAGCACCACCCTAACCAACTCCCCCTCCCCTCCCCATTTAGGTAATAACCTTGCAGAACTCACTACAGCGATATTTAACATTGTGTCCTGGAATGTTGCCGGAGCGAAGGCTCGTATGGACTCTGAGGATTGGCTAGAGTTTATCGACAAATTTGACGTAGTGTTACTACAAGAAACTTGGGCAACTGCACCTATACACAAAGCTGGCTTCATAAACTTTTTCAAACCTGCAACAAAGAGCAATAAAGGGCGCGCTTCGGGGGGTTTGACAACGTGGGTCAAACAGGCTTGGGGATATACAACTACAGAACTTTATGAGGACAATCCCGATATCTTGGCTATTAGGTTGAGCAAGGAAGGTAGTCAGGACATGCTTATTATTAACATCTACTCTCGTGGCCTCCCTGGTGGTCGATGTCCCCCGATGGTGGGTGCCTTGGACAATCTTTTGGCAGGGTGGAACAAAGGAACATTGATCCTGTTAGCTGGAGACTTAAATTGCACCATTGAGCCGCTTTACTTAGCAGGGGATAGCTGGGGGTCCACAGAGGATGCAACTTGGAATATACCGGATCTATTGACCAGCAAACCTGTTAAAGCAACGGAGGCTGCCTTGAACTGGACTGCTTTTTGTCTTACCTGGGGGTTAAGGGCTGCAAACGGACGCACTCCATCCGACCTTGGCGCCAATTTTACTTTTGACAATGGCCGGAGAAAAAGCCGTATAGACTATATCTTCTTAGAAATGGAATTCTGGAGTCTGATGGTCGATATGGAAATTGTCCCTCGCCCAGAAAGCGATCATAACCCTCTGTCTCTGAAACTAAAGTTGCACGGTGTGGTAAGATTGGAAGTTCCAGTTCCTAAGGGGCAAGGGGTTGTAATCTTATCAAATGATCAGAGGAGATTGAAATGGTCTAACATATCAGGAGATGAAACCATACAGACTAACATAGAGAAAGTGGTGAAGCTCGCATCAAACAAAATGATGTCAGAGGACCTCGGGAGGGGTACCATTGAACTAAACAAAATTATGGACTTGCATGATCAATGTTTTGCTGAGCTTAAGCTACTTCTCTCTAAACCATGTAAGAAGGGTGTTGGGCGACCGCTTGCCAATCGGGCAAAATGGTATAACAAAGATTGTAGGGAGGCTCACAGTAACCTAGTTGAAAAAGTTAAATCTAGAAATATGTGTGCTGTAAAGGAGGCTAGGAAACGGTACAAAAGAGTACAGTGGGAAGCAAAGAGGGCGTGGGAGGATGATTATTGGGCCGACCTCTTGGATGCCACCAAGTCAAACAACCAGACTAAATTTTGGGACATAGTAAAATGGGGGAAGGATGGTGACTCCCGTATTCCAACCAACCATGTGTCCCCAGAAGCCTGGATAACCCATTATTCATCCCAATTTAGCTCAGAAGGTATTGACCCTCCCCCTATTTTGAATCCGTTGCTTGTAATGCCCACTTGTGAAACGACCCTGACCTTCACTAATATCGAGACAGAGTTAGCCCTTGGTTTGACTCAGCGGGGGAAAGCTCCTGGGTTGGACCAAATACCAGCCGATTTGTTTAAAACAAATACTGCTCTCTGGGTGCCATATCTAACAAATATAGCTAATGCTATAGCAAAGGGTGCACGCATTCCCAAAACATGGAAGGGGGCTGAGATTCTTCCTATATATAAAAAAGGAGACAGGTCTAATCCGGGCAATTATCGCCCGATTAGTTTAATCGACTGCCTCCAAAAGGTCATTGCCCGTATGATCTTGGCCAGAGTGCAAGGGTGGATGGACTCTGAAAACATACTGTCTCCCATGCAGGCGGGCTTTAGATCTGGTACGAGTACCATTGATCAGGTGCTCCGATTTTGTATGATCTTCTGGAAGGTTGTTACGCTAGGCGGTGGTACCATCTTTGCCGCATTTATAGACCTGAAGTCAGCCTTCGATCTGGTACCTAGGGGTAAATTGTGGCAGGTACTGAGGGACCTGGGTATGCCTGGAGAATTACTAGAGTTGATCATTAGATTACACAAAGAGAACTACGCTAGGGTAAGGTGGGGAGAACAAGGACAACATACGGATTCCTTTCCTGTAACCCGAGGAGTCCGACAGGGGTGCATTCTCGCGCCCACTCTCTTCCTACTCTTTATAGACCAAGTAGCAAAATTCTTCTCGGCCACCCATACTGATGCCCCATCCTTGGCAGGGCCCAAATTCCCCATGCTTATCTTCGCCGACGACACCTTACTCCTATCCAAGTCCCGGGCAGGCCTACAGCGGGCCTTGAACCGTTTTGAGGAGTTTTGTGTGAAAAATGATCTCCAGGTAAATGTGGGCAAAACTAAGTTCATGGTTTTAACCAGGAATAACTTTGTACGCAGTAACGTTCAAATGAGCAGGGTCAACTTGGAACAAGTTGAAACCATGACTTATCTGGGGGTCACCCTGGACCACCGTCTGTCGTGGAAAGATCAAATAGCGACCCAGCAGTTACAATTCGCCCAATTGACCGGATGTCTTTTGCGTGAGCAGAAGAGATCTATTACCAAACGGGTCATCCCTGCCATTAGAATTTATTACACTAAAATAAACGCCGCCATACTCTATGGGGCTGAGTTATGGGGATTTATGGACCTCTCTAGTCTCTATAGAATCCAGTGCAAATTCCTTCGGAACCTGGTAGGATTGCCACAATCCTCCCCATCGATACCCCTCTGTCATGATATGGGCTGCCTACCAATTACAGACATGGCTAGATTTAGAGTAGTGGCTACTTGGAGGTGCTTGTGGACCTCCCTGGATCTCACACTCTTTGCTAAGGAGTTAGCAGAAGTGAGGTCCTTGGGGGGCTCTGAACGAATCCCATGGCTTCGTTCGGTGAAAAAGAGCCTGCATGATATGGGTTTACAACATCTTTGGGTCTCCCCAGGCACCAACACTTTCCCATCTAAAAAAGAATTCAAAGAACTATTTTGGGCCTCAACCCGCCACTCCTTGGTTACCGCCTCCAGTTCTGGCAGCCTCACGGGAAGATTCTTAAGCTTTAAGCTAGAACCCTCCCGCGAGATTTACTGGGACACCATCACCAGACCACTGGACAAGAAACTTTATCATCAGTTTCGTGTGGGTGCCTTACCTTTGAATTCATTTACTTCATCCTGGGGTAAAACTTCCTCTAGTTCATGTAGCTGGTGCCCTGATCAAAAAGAAACAGAAGGTCATCTATTGTTTGCTTGTCCGCAGTATTCAGAACCTCGTTCCACATGGCTAAAACATCTGTTCAAACGCCTTTCTTGTAGAAGGTCTTCCGAGGCGATCTGGGTGTTGAAAACTAATACCTCGGAAACTTTTGTGATATGCGTGGCCAAATTTTTAGGCTGGGCATGGGCAATTAGGGCCAGAAGGAACTTATCTTAATTGTATCATGTAAGATCTCACTTATAAAATGTGCTAATTCTGCTCTTTTTAGCCCCAGGTTTATACATGTCTTGTAAAACTAACAAAGTTTAATATTTAATAATTAGTTTTAATCGTGTTTTCAGTGCAAAGTTAATAATATGTTCATTGGTTTTTTTATATAACTTAATGTATAGTGGTTGTTTTGTAATGTTTTTAATTTGTCTTTTATGATTTTATTATCGAAATAAAGACATTAAAACCTGAAAACCTGACTGAGGAAAATATGGTCTATTCTGGAGTGGGTCCTACGGGAATGACAAAAAAGGAGTAGTCACTCGCTGTGGGATGGGTTTCCCTCCAAGCATCCAATAAGCCCAGTTTCTGAAGAGCCGATTTGAGGACTTTGCTGAATGTCCCTCCCGCAGCCCGCTGGAGTGGGTCATGTCCAGTGTGGTAGCCCATATGAGGTTAAAGTCTCCCAATAGTAGTATATCTCCCGTGGCAAATCCCCATCGTCCAGGAGTGGTTGAAACACCTGACTGCATTCAACGCCCAGTCTATCATAGTA